>NC_046154.1:14485146-15192646 GCF_011064425.1 Rattus rattus
TTGCCTAGGAAGCGCAAGGCCCTGGGTTCGGTCCCCAGCTCCCGGAAAAAAAAAAAAAAGAAGAAGAAGCCTAGCTAAAATGTCTCTGAACCAGTTAGGGTGTCCTGGCCCAGGCAAAGGACTTACCTGATTAGGACACAGGTGACAGGCTCAAGGGATCCGCGTGTCGTCTCTGGCTCCAAGGGCACATTTACAGACCTTTTTCCTCTTGCCCCTTATCAGCTCCACCATTAACAAAAGCTGCCATCTGATTGGATGGCTTTGCTCCACCCACTTAATCTCGCAAGGAATTTCTCAGTAGTCACTAAACCGAAGCTCCCTGGAAGAGAGAAGAAATGAACAAACAAAATCCTGACCCAGGGATGAATATCAGGAGTTCATGGTTGAATTCGTGTCACAACACTGATTCATTTATTTTTTTAATTCATTTAATTATTTGCTTATTCATATATTTGGCTTGTAATTTACTTCTGTTAGCAGTGTTTTACTCTGTAGATAATCTTAGTTTGGACTCTTAGCAATCTTTCTGCCTCTTCCTTCCGAGATTACGGTTTTGATCCAGCACAGCTGGCTGAATTATAATTCATAAGTAACCCAACATTATTCCGAGTATGAGTTAAATCAGGGTTCAATCTGGGCCTGATAATCGAGAACCTTTAGAAAAAAATAAACCTGAAGTTAGTATTTCCACAACGAATGAATGTTTTTCTGGAGTTCAAGGCTGAGTCCGATGCTCTGTCAGTCTTCGGCTGTGGCATCTTGAGGAGGCTGAGGCAGGAGGATGCCAGACAGGTCTGCTCAAAGTCATCTTTAGTTACACAGCAAGATTGACAGCCTGAGCTAATGGCCATCAGTTTTTCTAATCTCATGTAAATCCAAACCGAAACAAAGAAAGTGGGCTTTGAGGGAGAGTCTGCGGTTGGTGCCCTAGAGGGTAAAGGTTTTGGAGAAAGAATCAGCCCGGAAACTGGCTAAAAGAGTGGAAACGGTGACTGGGTGGGGAGCAGGATATGGCGACTCATTCCTTAAATCCCAGTACTTGGGAGACAGGGGCAAAAGAATTTCTGAATCTACATAGGGAATTCTAGCTCAGCCAAGGCATCACAATGATACTCTGTCTCAATATTAAAAACAAAACAAAACTATTTTTTTTCTTTTAACAAGGGACGTGTGGGGCTGGAGAGATGGCTCAGCAGTTAAGAGCACTGTCTGCTCTTCCAGAGGTCCTGAGTTCAATTCCCAGCAACCACATGGTGACTCACAACCATCTGTAATGGGATCTGATGCCCTCTTCTGGTGTGTCTGAAGAGATTGGCAGTGTACTTACATAGAATAATTAAATAGATCTTTCTTTTAAAAAAAAAGTATACACTCTTTGTCTGAAGAGATTGGCAGTGTACTTACATAGAATAATTAGATAGATCTTTAAAAAAAAGTATACACTCTTTGTCTGAAGAGATTGGCAGTGTAATTATATAGAATAATTAAATAGATCTTTTAAAAAAAAAAAGTATACACTCTTCAGACACACCAGAAGAGGGCATCAGATCTCATTACAGATGGTTGTGAACCACCATGTGGTTGCTGGGAATTGAACTCAGGACCTCTGGAAGAGCAGCTGGTGCTCTAAACCACTGAGCCATCTCTCCAGCCCACAAAAAAGTCTTAAGAAAAAAAAAACAAAAAAACCCAAAAAACAAGGGAGCTGTGCAGCTCATGAAAGGGCACAGCTGGCAATAATGTTAACATTAAGCCTAAATACCTAAGTTCATTTACAGGAACCTACATGTTTGAAGTTGAGACAGTCTCCCCTAGATGTTCTCCCACCTCAATATCTATCTCCCATGACTGTTCCCAAAAATAGATAAATAAAAATAAATAAGTAAATAGATGTAAAAAAAATATATATGAAAGCTAAGCAGGATTGTGGCATAAGCTTATGTCTCAGAATTGAGGACGCTGAAGAAGGGTTGCTGCAGGATTGAGTCCAGCCTAAACCACTGAATGAAACTTATCTCATCCAACAACAGTGGAAGCTGGGACTCAAGTCAGAGAGCATCCTCACATCCAGTCACAAACTCCATAGTGTTCTCAAGGTCGAGATCCTCACCACCACATACCTCTGTCTGTCTCTGTCTCTGTCTCTGTCTCTGTCTCTCTCTCTCTCTCTCTGTCTCTTCTCTCTCTCTCTCTCTCTCTCTCTCTCTCTCTCTCTCTTTCCTCTCTCTCTCTAACAGTGGGCATAAACCTTAGTGTGCTTGGCACACCACTTAAGAGCAGTTAACTCACAAGTTAAGGTTTGAGCTCACCATTGTAGCATGCTTGTGAGGTATGATGGCTCCCTCCCACTGTTGTTTGTAGGGGAAAACCAAGTGTGGATTGGACAGAGGAGAGACCACAGCTTATTCTGGAGAGAGGGGGGGAGAGGGGGAAGGGGGAGAGGGAGGAGAGGAGGGAGGGGAGAGAGGGGAGGGGAGAGGGGGGAGGGGAGAGAGGGGGAGGGGGGAGGGGGAGGGGGGGGGGAGAGAAGGGAGAGAGGGGGAGAGAGGGGACTCCTAGGATAGGAACACTTCAGGGACAAATCCATTACAATGGACACTTGATATAGTATTTGACATTTGATATAGTCATGTCACATCAATACTGACAGAGCCTAGTCAGAGGCATAAAGGCATGCTGTGAGTACTAGACAGCCTTTAAAAATAAGTCTAATTATTTAAAATGCAGAGTTGTTTAGTTGACTTCCCATGTATACGTCTAAAAAGCACTCTTATTACCTAAAGCTCAGGAAGCGCTGTAGAAGACGGGGTGGAAAGATGGTGGGAGCCAGAGGATCAGGAAGTTAACTGTGAGAATGCAAGACGTTACCCCCTTAAACTCTTACAAACATGGCTACCTAAGCATGCGCGAAACAAGAACTATACACAACCACAGTGGCCAGAAGAAAAACTACAGTCTCCGTCCGACCCTACACAAAGAACTAAGGAATACAGAGAGGAGACAAATAATCCCTCCTAGGCAGGAACACACCAGTTGGTTATAATGATACAAAATGGTCAGTCTTGAAAACATACACAAGTAATATACTAACATAGTATGTTAGAACAAATTATATGTATATATATGTACATATATATGTATATATACATATACACACATACACACATATATGCATATAGCTATACACACACACACATATATATATGTATGTATGTATGTATGTATGTATGTATGTATGTATGTATGTAACAGCAACTAAAATAAAAAAGAGGCCATGAATGTGAACTAGAGCAAGGCGGGAGACATGAGAGGTTTGGATGGACATCATTCTCTACAGAAAACCAGCACCTCTTTTATTATGTATCATCATGGTTAAATTATTATATATATTATATACATTATATATGTATTATATATATTGTTATTGTTATATAGTTACTGTTATGATTATAAGACAAAGTATTGTGAAATACTTTTTCTTTTAAAAATATTTATTTTAGCCACACGTGTGTGGGTGTTTCCCTGCATGTGTGTGCGGGTGTTTTCCTGCATGTATGTCAGTGTACCATGTCTGCAGAGCCGAAAGAGTCCAGGACACAGAGCCAGATAACCCTGTAACTGAATGGAGGAACAGATGGTTATGAACCACCATTGAAATGCTGGTACTGAATCTGGGTCTTCTTCAAGAGCTGCCAGTGCTCTTAATCACTCAGATATCTCTCTAGGGGACCCTATGTCCCCTGATTTGAGCCTGTGTCTGGTGATTCCTAGGCTGATCTCAAACTCACTGTGCTGCCAAGGAGGAGCTTGAACATCTGATCCTCCTGCCTTCAGATTCTAAAGGCTGGAATTTCAGCTGGGGGCCACCACACTCAGTGTATACAATGCTTCTTGTACAAATTAGACCAAGGGTTTCTTGAGTGCTCGCCAAGTTGTTTAACAAGGGAGCTACAAACAGTCCTAAGTAATTGTTTTGCTTGTCTCGTGTACTAAGATATGATGTATTCAGGCTGTCTTCAGAATCCTATGCAACTGAAACTGGCCTGAGACTCCTGATTATCCTGCCTTTAGCCTCCAAAACGCTTATATTACAGGCATGAGCTAGCACATCCAATGTTGATTTTACTCACCCGGAAAATCCAGATGAACCTGTTATTACATCATGCAAGCATCTTCTATCTGATGGTATCACACTTTTTATAAGAAAACCCTGGGGCTGGAGAGTAGTTAAGGGCAGTAATTGCTCTTCCAGATGATTCAAGTACAGTTGCCAATACCTAGGTTGATGTCTCACAACAGCCTCTAACTCTATCTCAAGGGGATTTGACATCCTCTTCTGGCCTCTGCGGCCAACTGCCCTCATGGACACACCCTTACTTTCAGATACACACACGACATAAGCTAAAACTAAAATAGATCTTAACAAAACAGAAAAGAAGAAGCCTTTGCTGGTGATACTGATTTACCTTTAAAAATTCTTAATTTTTATTTTTACTTTATGAGTATTTTTATCTCTGGCCCCTGGGGCTAGAGTTGCAAAGTTCTGCGGTTGTGAGCAACCGTATGAACATGGTGGATGGGGATCCTTTGGAAGAAGAGTCAGAGCTCTTAACTATTGGAAACGCTCTAGCACCCGATAATCATTTAGGTTTTTGTTTTCTTTTGTCTTTTGAGATTACATTGTGTAGATCTGAAATTCTGTGGAGATAATAGTTTAGCCAGATGTTTGCCAAGAATGTGGAATGGCTGCTCAAAAGTTTGAAGCAGGAGAATTGCTGGAACCCAGCTACACGTCGGCATTCTTCTGTACTTTTCCTTATCAGTCCTTCAGTTCCTATACCTAACGTTCTCTCAGAATACAGAGGAGCCAGCAGGACACAGGCTGTTTTTATTCAGTACCCCAGACACCAGCTTCACTTCCTCCATAGGATGTTCTTTTCCATCCTCTTCTTAGGTCACTATTTCGCAGTGCTGAGATCAATATGAAGGGCTTCTGGGTTGCTAGGAATAACTTTTCTTCCAGGCGTCGCATAATACAGCTTCAATTTCAGCATGCAGCAGGTACAGTAGGTAGATATCCAGGTATTCAAGGCTGTCCTTGACTACATAAGGAATTCCATGCGGGCTATATGCAAAGTCCCTATCTTTCAAAAAAAAAAAAAAAAAACCAACCAACCAACCAACCACCTAACCAACCAAGCAAACAAACAAACAAAAACACAAAAGGGTACTTCATTAGAAAAATACTCACAAAGTTGTCTTTTACTACTTAGCATTCTTTATTCTATAATATAGATTGGACCCTCTTGCAATGCCTTTGGGAAGAGGCAAAAAGATGCCTCCAGCCATTGCTGCCTGCTCCCCAAGCAGTCCCCTACACCTAGAAGCCTTCTCCCAGATGGGCTCATAAAGACCAGGCTTCTCTAATAGTCTTCCTCTAGAACTTGCTGTCCTGCACTTTGACCCTAGTCTCATCAAGACAGGATCACATATGATGCACACTTGCCTGGATCTCTTTATTTGGCCCCAGCTGACATCGAACTCCAGGTCTTCACCTTACAAGCCTAAACAACCATGCTCCCATACTCATCTCAATTCCAAATGTCAACATTCATTTTTATTTTATTTCTGTATCTCGCTCAAGTCGTTAATGTTTTTAATCTGGAGAGATAAAAGGAATATTTTATGTAATAATTTGGGCTACTGTCATCCCTGGATATTAGCTGAAGATGGGCTGTGTTCCTTGGGGGTCATAAATTTGGACCAGGTGGCGGTGACAGGTCATTCCAACCAGGAAATGACTGCAGCCTGCATCACTGTGTACATAGCTGAAGGCAGCAATGCCTAGTCTGAGACTCTAAAGGCTCTAAAGACCATTGGAGTCACAGGTTCCATAACAGTAATTTATTTCTTGTCCCAAGGAATGAAGGACCAGAGTACTGTATCCCTACCCTGCTCATGCACATGGAGTCCTAGATGGCCCTTGTGTGCAGTGAAAGTCAGAGGATGACTTTTTTTAAGAATGAGTAATCAAAAGATGGATGAAGCAAAAAGTGCAGGCCGACAGGAACCGGATGTAAATCTCTCCTGAGAGAAACAGCCAGAATACAGCAAATACATAGGCGAATGTCAGCAGCAAACCACTGAACTGAGAACGGGACCCCTGTTGAAGGAATCAGAGAAAGAACTGAAAGAGCTTGAAGGAGCTCGAGACCCCATATGAACAACAATACCAAGCAACCAGAGCTTCCAGGGACTAAACCACTACCCAAAGACTATACATAGACTGACCCTGGACTCTAACCTCATAGGTAACAATGAATATCCTAGTAAGAGCACCAGTGGAAGGGGAAGCCCTGGGTCCTGCTAAGACTGACCCCCAGTGAACGTGATTGTTGCGGGGGAGGGTGGTAATGGTGGGAGGATGGGGAGGGGAACCCCCATACAGAAGGGGAGGGGGAGGGGTTAGGGGGATGTTGGCCTGGAAACCGGGAAGGGGAATAACAATTGAAATGTAAATAAGAAATACGCAAGTTAATAAAGATGAAAAAAATAAAAAGAGTGAGTAATCAAAGTGTTTCTGGATTTTCCACATCCCTAATATCTGTCACTTAGTGGTGGCACATTTGATGCCATCAGTTCCATGGGTCACCTAGGATTCCATATGGACCAGCATGGTGAAGGTTGAGAAATCATATTCCTCACCCCCTAGCACAGGAAGACAGTGGCTGATTAAGGGACCTGTAACTCTAATGGTCCTTAACAGCCTCAAGAGTCTCAGACTAGGCACTGCATCTAGCAGCCCTCTACAGTAAGGGAGGCTGCAGTCCCTTGCTGGTTTGAGTGTCCTGCCATGGAATCCATATGTCATGATTCAGTGACCCCAAAGGAACCTAGTCCATCTTCAGCCAATATCCAGGGATAACAACATCACAAGATGGCACACTGAACATTTTCTTTTTTTTTTCCTTTGGTTCTTTTTTTTTTTTTCAGAGCTGGGGACCGAACCCAGGGCCTTGCACTTCCTAGGCAAGCGCTCTACCACTGAGCTAAATCCCCAACCCTGAACATTTCTTTATATCCTCTAGATTAAAACTAATAACAATTTGGGTGAGATACAGAATAATGAAAATAAAAGCAAATGTTGACATTTGGATTTGAGATGAGCATGGTTGTTTGGGTTTGTTTGGTAAACAAAATGGGATCAGGTATAGCTGGGTCAGGATAGGGAGGCCAAGGCAGTTGGATTACATGTGATGCTGTCTTAGTGAGAATGGGGTCAGGACAGCAGAAGAAGAAGAAGAAGAAGAAGAAGAAGAAGAAGAAGAAGAAGAAGAAGAAGAAGAAGAAGAAGAAGAAGAAGAAGAAGAAGGAAGAAGAAGAAGAAGAAGAGGAAGAAGAAGAAGAAGGAGGAGGAGAAGAAGAAGAAGAAGAAGAAGAAGAAGAAGAAGAAGAAGAAGAAGAAGAAGAAGAAGAAGAAGAAGAAGAAGAAGAAGAAGAAGAAGAAGAAGAAAGGAGAAGAAAGAAGAAGAAGAAGAAGAAAGTGGCCACTAGAGAATCCTTAGCCATTCTGAACCCATCTGTGACAGGGTTCCAGGTGTGCAGGACTGCTCAGGGGGCTAACAGACATTAATGAGCTCATTGCCTCTTCCCACAGGCATGGGAATAAAGTCCAATTTATATTGCATTGTGGAGGACACTAAGAAGTAAGAGAGAACTTTGTGGGTGTCTGAGGAAGTACCATTTTGTCTCTCACTTTCATTGTTTCATTCTTTGTTTCAAATTTTTAAAAAAAAATTAATTTAATTTTTTAAATTACTCACTTTATATCCCACTAACTACCCACCTCCCAGTCACCCACTCCCACAATCCTTCCCTCATAACCCACTTCTTCTCTGAGTGGGTGGGGCCTCCCTTGGTATCCATCCACTCTAGCAGTTCAAGTCTCTGCCAGGCTAGGTGCTTCCTCTCCTATTGATGCCAGGAAAGGCTGCCTAGCTAGAAGAACATATCCTACAGGCAGGCAATAGCTTTTGGAATAGCCCCTACTCCAGTTGTTTGGGAACCACATGAAGACCAAACTGCACATGTGCTACACGTGTGCAGGGAGGCCTATGTCCAGCCCACGTATGTTATTTGGTTGGTAGTTCAGACTCTGAGAACCCCTAGGGTCCAAGTTAGTTGTCTCTGTTGGTCTTCCTGTGGAATTCCTTCAGTGCCCACAATCCTTCCTTCTATTCTTCCCCAAGAGTCCCTAAGCTCCATCCACTCTTTGACTGTGTATGTATAATTCTGTATTGACGTTGGAGACTGGTGGTAACTGCATGGTGCTCCTTCCTTTAGCCCTGTTCCAAGCCTGGAATACCCATTACCAGCTGAATTTGACCCCCTTTGAAGTTCTCTATGCAGGGGGGCCCATCCCATTGGTAGCTTCTGGACCTGACATTGAGTTTACCAACTGGGGCGACCATGAGCTCGTAAAAAGGCTAATAGCCCTTCAGATAGTTCAGAGAGAAATCTGGTCCAATTTTTCTGCTCTTTATGCTCCAGGGACTACTGAAGTACCCCATCATGCCTCCAAAGCCACTGGAGCTCACCCCCTCTGACGACTCAGCCAGCTCATAAGACACCCCCCCCCCATGTTTTAGGAAATCCAACCCAATATCCACCCGACCCACCCCCTTGACTGATCTCATCAAGAAAACCTTTCATGTGCTGAGTGAATCTAACCCTAGGGCCACTAATTCTTGCTGGCTCTATTATGATGCAGCACCCCCTTATTATGAAGGCATTGCTTTTACCTCCTCATATATCACCCTGTCCAATGTATCATCTTCCTGCAGGTGGGCTCAAAAGTTGGGAATAGGGGTTGGGGATTTAGCTCAGTGGTAGAGCGCTTGCCTAGCAAGCGCAAGGCCCTGGGTTCGGTCCCCAGCTCAGGAAAAAAAAAAAAAAAAGTTGGGAATAGGTCCTACCTTACAGGTGGTGAGGGGACCAGGATTCTGCCCAGGGCAGGTCCCACTGTCCTACCGGTCTCTGTGCAACTCTACCTATTCCCCAGGTTACCAAGCTTCATATATTATACCGCCCCAGAATGGATGGTGGGCCAGCTCCACAGGCCTTATGTTCTGTGTTCACACACAAGTGTTAGCCCAGTCAAAAGATTTCTTTGTTCTGGTATTGCTAATCCCCAGGCTAATATATCGTCCTTTTGAAAAAATGTTGGATAGATGGGACAGGGACCACCAAGTCAAAAGAGAGGCTATGATTATGTCTTTACTACTTGGGCTGGGTTTTGGTACAGTAGGTGTGGCCACTGGGACCACCTCTTTAGTATTCCAGGGACAGATATATCAAGAACTCAGAATAGCTATAGATACAGATATTGAAAGAATTGAGACTTCCATCTCCCATTTACAAGAGTCCTTGACCTCACTCTCTGAGGTGGTCCTGCAGAACTAATGTGGTCTAGACCTTTTCTTCCACCAGCCAGAAGGTCTCTGTTCAGCCCTACGGGAGGAATGCTGTTTTTACATAGACCACTCAGGAGTAGTTAAAGACTCTATGGCCAAAATTAGAGAAGGTCTTGCCAAGAGAAAGAAAGAAAGAACAGGACCACGGATGAATTCAGTCCTAGTTTAATAGCATCCCCTGGTTTGCCACCTTGATATCCACCTTGCTGGGACCTTAATAGTTTTGCTTTTACTTCTGACTTTTGGCCCCTGCATTTTAAATCACTTAGTAGCTTTTATAAGAGAATGAATACAGTTCAGTTAATGATCTTAAAGCAACAATATATACATTTGAAAGTGGAGAATCAATAATATAAGCTTCAGGATTAAAGGTATGCTAAAAGAAAAGGGGGGAAATGACAGAATCAGTGTTGGGACCAATCTGGTACAAGTAGAAAATTCCCACCACAAACCTACAAGCACAAGTTCCCCTCCATTGCACAAAGTGCACAAAGAAAAGTGCTGGCTTAGGTTCTGGAAGCCAAACTGTCACACAAAGCTACCGTACTTCCAACTAAAAGTATTGAATGGTATACCAAGTAGATCTGAAAGTTGTTTCGTTCCACTAAATGCACATAGAACCCTGCCTAATTACCATTGCACAGATTCTGCCCCAACTGTTTGAATTCTACCTCAATTATTTGCAAGGTATATAACTCCCTGTTAGAGACTGCTCAGGGTCGATTCCCCCTTGAATGGGATGGCCCCGACATGTTGGAATGATTAAACTCCTCTTGCTTTTGCATCAATCACCACCTTCATGAGTCTCATTCAAGAGGTCCTGAAAGAGGTTCAGATTGGACCTCACAGTAATTGTAAAGGTACAGTTTGACCCTGAGAACCTGGAAATGTACTGCAAACCTGGAGGAGGTCACAGAAATCGTAGTACTCACAGAAGTGCTAAGGGAATTTGGAATGTTAATTACACAGAGGTGTCTCCTCAATGCAGGAGGTAAAACATATAATGCTTGCTTTCCATCTGGAAAGCTGAGTGTGGATTTTGCTAAGGGCCTGGCAATATTTTTTGCTATCTGTTGAGACAGACCTCACTCACCATTTTGTTATCTATAGAGATAGATATCACCTTTCTTTTGCTATAGAGGCAGACTTCACCCAAATTTCCCAGACTGGTTATTCCAGACTTTTCCCTCCCTAGACCATTACCTATCTAAAGGAGATGTCATATGTACTTTATGGCCTGCTGACTTCCTTGCTTTAGGTCAGAAACCACACAAGATTCTAGTTCTTTTAGCTACAAGCCCATCCTCATGGTCACATGTACTTTGTAAAAGAGTTTCTATATAGTCACACTTTAAGCCCTATTGTACACCTGGAATTGGACCAATTTTTGCCTAGAAATCTTTTCCCAAATTGTACTCTGTTTTAAATATTCTGATAATGAACTGTCTGGCATTAGACTTCCAGAAGGCTGATCCAGGTTGATGTAAATCTGCACAGCATTATTATTATGTACACATAGGGACTCCCCTCAACTGGCAAATAAATGTGCGGGACATGACCCTAGGAGAGTGCAAGAAAAGTTTTTCTTCTAATAGAAATTAAGGGCTAAGGGTGCCCTTTCACTGAAAACGGGTTATGACCTTAGAGTGAGGGAGTAGAAATATGGGCTTTTCTCAGTCTCCTGAGACCAAGAATTTTGTATAATTATTAAAATATATGTTAAGATCTAAAGGACAAGCCAGAAAGCGGTGGCACATGCCTTTAATCCCCAGCCCTCAGAAGGCAGAGGCAGGTAGATTTCTATGAGTTCAAGGCCAGCCTGGTTTACAGAGCAAGCTTCAGGACAGACAGTGCTACACAGAGAGACCCCGTCTCAAAAAAAAGAAAAAAGAAAAAGAAAAACAAGAATAAAAGAAAAAATCCAGAGGAAGAAAATATTCAGAGCAACAGTCCTGCAACTTTATACAAACAGGACCTAAAGCAAGCAGAGCCCATGAAAAGGGATAATAAAGTCCCTGTCAATTATTGACAGTGAGAGAGATGGAGATCCTTTTGACTTACAGGGGCATTGGCACAAGTTTGGGATGGGCCTTCTTCTCAGAAGATCTGTCTGAACTCACTCCCATGCCCTGTGAGCTACCCGTCAGCCCTTTCTGCCCAGGGTTATCCAGAGGAGAGCAACACCTGAAGAATGACAGGTGAGACAGGGCTCTCCTACCGCAGCATGAGCTAGCTTTGCTGTTATTTATCAGATAGGAGTGAAAGAGCCATCCATAGTTGGGGGTCAATCTAAGGCCAGTGGGAAAGTTCCACCGCAAATCTCCAAGCACAAAGACCCCTCCCTTCCAGGGAGTAGTTAGTTCCTGGAGCAACTGCAAACCAAACTGTCAAACAAAGCCAACTGTAACTCCCAACTGACCTCCCCTTGACTCCCAACCATCCCCCTGGAGAGTCCAGAAAGGTCCACTGACCACCAGTCAACTTGGAGGTCACTTTGCCCCAGCAATAATACCCTGTCTAGTTACCAATTGTTTGAATCCTGCCCCAATTGTTTTCCAGGAATACAACTCCCTGTCAGAGTCTGCTCAGAATCATCTCCCCTTGAAGTGGGAGGACCCCTAAATGCAGGAATTAAATTCCTCTTGTTATTGCATCGATCACTGTCTCCATGAGTCTCATTCAAGACGTTCTGGAAGAGGCTGAATATGGACCTCACAGAGGATGTTTTCTTCCCCTGATAGTCTAATTGATGTTTAAATGAATGTTTAATTTTTCGAAAAAAAAAAAAACCTAAAAGCAATATTTGTTACTTTGAACTATATATACGATTGGTTACACTCTTATCTGTTTATCACTACTGAGGAAGAGTCTATGTTCTGGTTTAAGCTGCTTCCTGGAAACTCTGTTAAATTCTATAAAATTGAAGTATCTGTAACAGAGCAGGTTATTGGCTTATTAAATAATATGACTGCCAAGAAGGTAGCTCAGATGAATAATCTCTTTCTGATAAAGAACTTAAAAACATTATTTTCCCACTAAATACGACGTGGGTAATTTGTTTGACCCTGTTAAAAATTGGCAAGTCAAATTAACATGTTACTTGGCATCTATAAAGGAAGGTTATCCTTTTAACATTTCATAAAAATACTCCATAAGTATTTGCTGAAACTTGTATCTTACTATCCTATAGAAATTGCTTGTAGTGGTTTTGTAGTTGCCTCTTAGAAAGGACAAAAGAGCAGGTTCACACACAAACTCCGTATGTTCCTCAATTGTACCCTCTCTGAATAGTGCATCTCATAACCCAATCAGTCAGCTTGTATTAAATGTTTTCAGTCTTTGAATATTTTAACTGTTTCTGCTCTTGATTTAAATTTGGATTGTAGTTTACTGGATGGACTAAGGATTGGTTGTATAGTCATAATGGATAGCTTTGGAATGCCAGTTTTTACATCCTCATCCAAAATGGATATCCCGAAGTAAGGTTGATGGAGTGACATTAACTGACCTCATGTATAAATTAGCACATGAAGGATAGAGATGGACTGGGCACGGAAAGCAACCTAACTTGAGAGAAAAAGAATGTTGCAGACAGACTGTGATTGTAGAAAGGGTATAGTGGAAGAAAGCATTGGGAATGAGGTACTTGAGAATGGAATCTAGTTAAAGGAAAGTTGGAATGGATGGGACAGGGGTTCTTTGGACATAGTGATGGAAAGGAGACAACAGTAGAAAAAAAGGCTTAAGGCACTCCTGCAGTCCTGTTTGCTTGCTTTAAAAAATAGTAAGTAAACCCAATTTCATTGTAACATGACAGTAATACCGAACTGCTCACTCCTCTGTCTTTCAAAAACACTTGTAGGAAAAACATGACTGGGAGGAAAACCAGGAACAGATGAGGCTGTCATCACCCTCTGTTTCTTATATTTTCTGTTGAGACTAACGAGGCCACAACAAATCTCTATTTTGGATTGGGATGGATTTTTGTAAGATGATATATATGTTTCTAAGGTTATAAAGATATAACGCTTACTAAAAATTAACTTAGCAATGCATGTCCAAAACTGTAATGTAAAAATCCTAATCTTATAAAAAGTTACTAGCCTGTTATAAGGATAATGAAGACGTTCAAGTTAATGGTCAGTTACCTTATAAATAATCAAATTCTTTTGTTGTGCCAAGTACAAGTTTAATTCATTTATGAGGCCAAACTTTTGCTTTCTTTATGTGTTTTCAAAGTTAAGCCTAAAGCAAAAGTAACTAAAAACAAGTACAGTTTGTTAAAAATCAGGTATGAGAGCTGCGAAATATGGGATTTAAAATGTTTAAAAGGCTTCCCGCGTTGCTTGGATTATGCTTCCTGCTCCAATTTAACTATAATTTCATCAGTTTGACAACGTTAGCAAAATCAGAATTTTATCATGTCTTTTACTACTAGAACTCCATTTTTCTTACAGTTTTTATATTTTTGTACAGCATAATGAAAAAAACTCTAAAAATAACTTAAACTGGCTTAAGGTGGAGTTACAAACCAAAATGGGAATAAATTTCTGTCTGTCTGTCTGTCTACCTGTCTACCTACCTATATCTATCTATCTATCTATCTATCTATCTATCTATCTATCTATCTATCTAAGTTTTTCAAGACAGTGTTTCTCTGTTTGTTGTTGTAGCTGGTCTGGAACTCTGTAGACCAGACTGGCCTCACAGAGAGCCTCCTCCCTCTGCCTCTGGAGAGCTGGGATTAAAGGATCTAAACATGAGTTTTGCTCCGCACATATGCACCACACATGTGTCTAGTGTCTGTAGGGTAGAAGACATCTGACCTAGGGTTATGGACATTTGTGAGTTTTGGGTTTGGAACTCAGGCCTGAAGGAAAGAGCACTATGTGTACTCTTAACCATGGAACCCTCTCTCTAGCCCCTACCCCTGACAAATGTTTCCAAGATCAGATTCTACATTAGATAGTTGGTGACCTTCAACTAACTTTGAAGACCCCCACCCAAGTCTCAAGAGACTGATAAAAGAGTGCAATAAAACTCAACCTAACTTTCTGTGATGCAAATTTGTCAGACTTCCAAAGTTAGTGCCTTTTCCCCCTAGCCCTTAGGAGTCATAGCCAGGCTACACCTACCTTGAAATCCAGTAGAAAGGCTAGAGAAGCAAAGGCCTGGCTTTTAAAGTAGGCTTTAAATGACTTTTCATTCCGATGCTCAGGACTTAATGTTTTTAGTGTGCTTCTATCTAATTTTAAATTTACTTCTCTTTGGGAAGCTCTTGGAAGCTGTTTATTCATAGTCCAGATAATGGTCAACATCCTTTTAAATTACCTTTCTTGTATTTAACTCCCAAACCAAAAAATACGCATATGAATGGACCATCACAAGGTTGGCAGGGAGCTGCAGAATCAAAGTTGCGCTGGCTGGCCTTACAGCACCGGGAGGTCCCCCCCCCCCTTTTTTTTTTTTTTTTTTTTTTGTGACCATACCTCACTGTGTTGCCTTGGGCATTAGCTGTAGATTTTACAGAGTAAGGTCCAAGAGCAAGGGTGGAGACTCACCTGAGTCTCTGCTTGTGCCCCCTCCCAGCTGTGCTTAATTCTGCTCCATTACCTGCTCTCTGGAGGAGCTAGAGAATGTGGAGGGTGGAATGTTAGCTGAATGGAGGACACTGACTTTTCACAGCAGGCATAACTCCAGGGTGCTGTGAGATTGTCTGTTGATTCCCCCTAAGCAAACCCAATAAATAGTGATCCGTCTAGCTCTGTGTGGGTGGATTCATTTCTTTGGTCTTTCTCTGAGGCTAGCAGACTTTTTTCCGGTCTCTCAAGGTCATGTGCTTCCCAGGTAAGCAAATCTTCCCATGGAGCTGCATCCCCAGCCTAATATTTTACAATTAAACTTTTTGCTTTGTTTCACTTTGTTTTGTTAGGCTTCATGTGAGGCAAGGTATCTTTACATAGCTCTGGCTATCTTGGAACACACTATATAGAGCCCACTAGTCTTGAACTCAAAGAGATCTGTCTGCCTTTGTCTCCCAAGTTCCGGAACTATACGCATGTGACACCGTGCCTGGCTTTGGTTTTTTGTTTTTTTTTTTCCTCAAAAATGTTTTTGCCTTCTGCTTTTGTAGAGCAACGTGATAGTGTTGCGCTGGGGAAATGTTAGTGATCCCCCCCACCCCCCCAAACAGGCAGGAACTGATCCGATGTAACTCACTGCACGGTCTTTATTCTATTCAAGCCTTCTCACAGCTCCCCCATTTGTGCCTAATCATGACCTCCACTGCCAATATGGCTTCCAGAGCTAGCCTTTGAAGTGACTATACTCTTTCTCTGCTCAGAACCTCAGCTCATAGTGAGCCAAGAGAGTATGTTTCTTGTGCTCTGTTAATGTAAACAATATTAAAGCTTACTACTTAAAAAATAAAATGGCATCTCAATAGCAGGTAAACTGTTATTAATCTAAATGTTGGGAAGAAGCAAAAGAAACTTGGGAACGAGCAAAGGAAATTTGCTTTCAATACCGCCATTTTGTTTTCAGACTTCATTTCAATGATAGGGCGAAACTAAGTTCTGGTTCCCAGGCCCTAGGGGAGCTGAGGACTACCCAATAGCCGATCAGCAAGTGCAAGGTCCTGGGTTCCGTCCCCAGCTCCGGGAAAAACAAAAAAAAACCAAAAAAAACAAACTTTTCTCTCAAACGTAAGCTGAGCACAACTATTGTCATTTTGTAATTTATAAAGTATAAAATATACCTAACATCCAGTCCATCTTTTGTGTCAATAAAATCGAATATTTTGTTATTTATCCTAGCTTAAGAAAGGTGTAAAAGCTATATATTATGTCTCGGCTAGCTTTTGTACTATCTGATAACTATCTAATTAAATATGTATTCTCTCAATGTTAAATAGCCTGGGTGGGCTATGAGACTATAACTATTTTTCAACTCCGTCAGAAATCTGAGAATGACCAAATATTATCTGAAAATATAGGAAGCTTAACACAGCTTCCTTAACTGAGGCAAGTTGAAGACATAACTATCTACTGGTACAGTCCCTCGTCAGCAACATACAAGAGCATCAATCTTCCGTCTTCTGGCCCAGGAATTTGACAGATCTTAGTGAAACAGGAATTAAGGATTAGCTCATTCTGACTCAGAACTAAGCTGCCCTACCCTGTAAATTGTGTTCTCTCAAGAACAGTACAGATTTGTAGGAGAAATAGGCAATTTCTGGCTATTCTTGTATTCTTAAATATGTTGTATAGGCACAATGCCTATATGCAGGTAACACTATTAATCTAAATTTTAAATCAAATGGGAGGAGAAGCCCTTGGTTCTGCCAAGGCTCGACCCCTCTAATGTAAGGTAATGTCAGGGTGGGAAGGAAGGAGTGGGTGGATAGGTTGGGGAACACCCTCACAGAAGAAGGGGAGGAAGGGATGGGATAGGGGTTTATGGATGGGAAACCGGGAAAGGGGATAACATTTGAAATGTAAATTTAAAATATCCAATAAAAAATTAAAAAAAGAAATTCGTACCAAAAAGATCTTAAACTTGTATCAAATAAATTCTGTACCAATGCAAAAGACTGTAACTTCAGCTTAGTAGTAAATATAAGGTTAACTTAGCACAAATCTGTTATCTAGGAATTTAATTGGCTGACATTCTGCAATCTCGTCACCAGGTGGTGCCACAGGCTTTATATTGAATTCCTCTGTTGCTCCTCTATTTTGACTCAGGATTTTCCAACAATCAATCTCTCTCTCTCTCTCTCTCTCTCTCTCTCTCTCTCTCTCTTTCTCTCTCTCTCTTTTTTCCTTTTTTCTTTTTTTCGGAGCTGGGGACCGAACCCAGGGCCTTGCGCTTGCTAGGCAAGCGCTCTACCACTGAGCTAAATCCCCAACCCTCTCCAATCTCTTTTCTATTGACTCCACTATACCACTGAATTTTTCAGTCTTTTCCTTCTCTACATCTGCCTTATTCTGATCGCTCTTAAAAAGGATATATGAAATAGTAATTGTTACTGAAAAGATAATTATTTGTATGCTGATAATTGTAACAAAATTATATGGGATCTATGTCCCAGTGTCGTTGCACTTTTCCATGTTTTTAACACAGAAAATAGTTTTCTTTTTCAATCGCTATCTTTCTCTTTCCTTCACTGACTTTATTTCATTAATTTTAATTTTTTTATGATTGTCTGTTGTGGTTTGCCCTGGAGTTATTTTGTATTCTGTATTTTGATGCTAATTCCACTGTCTCAAGGACAGCTGCCTAGTCACATGCTCAGGACTCAGGTGACTCACCAGAACCTTCTCCTCATTGAATTTGTAAAATACAGGTGAAGGATAAAATACAGGATAGAAGGAGGCCTGTTGTTGGATGAGAGGAAGGATGGGCAGGAGAAGTTTGAAGGAAGAGGAGGAGACTGGAATGGAGAGGTGGAAGAGACAGGAGGGAGAGGGAGAGAAGCCAGGGCAGGACAAAATGCCTGGCGATGTTAAGATTCTGCTCTGTGTATTTACAGGTTGTTATTAATATTCTTTGTTTGTTTGTTTGTTTTTCGGAGCTGGGGACCGAACCCAGGGCCTTGTGCTTGCTAGGCAAGCGCCCTACCACTGAGCTAAATCCCCAACCCCTTGTTATTAATGTTCTTGAGCAATGGATATGTACTGGGCTTTGTGTGCTTAGGAAGGCAATTATATCTTATCAATTGGATCTAAGGTTATTGTGTGTTCTTTTATGTGACATTTTGAGTGTAGGAAAGTGTGCAGCAGCAAGAGCTAAATCCCCAACCCCTTGTTATTAATGTTCTTGAGCAATGGATATGTACTGGGCTTTGTGTGCTTAGGTGGGCAATTATATCTTATCAATTGGATCTAAGGTTATTGTGTTGTGTGTTCTTTAATGTGACATTTTGAGTGTAGGAAAGTGTGCAGCAGCAAGAGACACTGGGCCACCTTGGAGTACTGTGGTGCCGGACCAAGCAAGGTAAAAGACAACCATAATTTTTTTATTTTTAATATTTTTACAACAACAATTGTCTATACCAGTTTTTTCCCTTTTAGAATTTAAGCATAATTCCAAACGTTTTTACTTGTTTGAAGGCTTATGATTAACTTGAACATCTTCTATGTGCTGTCTCCATTGAGTGGTTCAGCTTGCACCTCACTCTGTGGCTTGCCCTGCTCCTGTCCTACTGCTTATAGAGAAGAGGTGTATCTGTTTGGCTCTGTCTAGCAGCTGACTGGAAAAGCCTCAGTCTGGTGTTAGTTATCCATCAATTGTGACATCTAGGTCATTTCAAATTTCTGGCTATTATGAATAGAGCAGCAATGAACATGGGTGAGCATGTGTCCTTGTGGTAGGATGAAATGTCCTTTGGGTATATGCTCAAAAGTGGTGTGGCTGGATCTTGAGGTAGATTGATTCCTAGCTTCCTGAGAAACCAGCACAGTGATTTCCAAAGTAGTTGTACAAGTTGGCAGTCTCAGTAGCAATGAATGTATTCTCCTGTTCCACATTCTCTCCAGCATGAGCTGTCACTTATGTTAATGATCTCAGCCATTATGACAGATTTAAGATGGGATGTCAAAGTAGTTTCGATTTGTATATCCCTGGTGATTAAAGATGTTAAACATTTCTTGTTTCTCAGCCATTTGAGTTTCCTCTCTTGAGAATTCTTTGTTTAAATTGGGTTATTTGTCTTCTTGATATCTAGGTTTACTTTTAGTTCTTTGTATATTTTGGGTATTTGCCCTCTATCAGATGTGTAGTTGGTCAAAAATCTTATCTCATTTTATAGGCTGTTGCTTTGTCCAAATGACAGTGTCCTTTGCCATACAGAAGGGGAACCAGGATCTTTGAGTCCCATAGACAGTTGATGTCCATCCTGGACTCTGAAGACATTGGGTGCTGTTTGACTAGGACGGGATCCCTCCATGTCTATAAGTGAAAAATTATTGGGGCCTGAAGCTTTGCTACACTCAGCAAGATAGTTTCAGCTAATACCTGAGGTTGTGCACTGAAGCTACCGCAGAATGAATAGTCTGGGAGTTTGATCAATGGCTGTGATGGTGAAGAGGTGTTTCTCTCCAAGAGCATGGTTAGAGCCATAGGTTTCCTTTCCATTGGTAACTTAAATGCTATTCCTTTATCTTGAAAGATTATTTGGGCTCAATTTATGCAATAAATGACAGTCAAGAAGAGGGTATAGACGCTCAGGAGTAACAATAAAGGAATGGGTAGTAGTAGTTTTCTCTGAGGTCTACTTGTGCTATATAGTCCAGTTTAAGGCTTGGCCCCAGCAACTGCTTGAGCTAATGTCTACCGGTTGGTCAAATGTCCTTCTGGGTGTAGCAGAACTGATAACTGAGCCTCATTGTTGACTAAGAATTGCCTTGTCTTCCACTTTGAGAGAAACCTTGGACTTTGGAAGGGATTCTGGGCCTCAAAGTTCTCGGTCGGCTTCAAGGTTAAAAGACTTTTATTTTAGTTTGTTGCAGAGCAGGCATTTATTTATTTATTTTTTAAATTTTTTTATTAGATATATTTCTTTACTTACATTTCAAATGTTATTCACTTTCCCAGTTTCCTGTTCATAAGCCTCCCCACATCCTTTTCCCCTCCCCCATACGGGTATTACCTCATCCATTCCCTTACTGCCCCCCATATTCCCCTGCACTGGGTGTCCAACCTTGGCAGGACCAAGGGCTTCCCCTTCCACTGGTGCACCAACAAGGCTATTCTCTGCTACAAGTGCAGTTGGAGCTCTGGGTCAGTCCAGTCTTTCAGTAGTGGTTTAGTCCTTGGAAGCTCTGGTTGGTTGGCATTGTTGTTCTTATGGGGTTGCAAGATCCTTCAACTCTTTCAATCCTTCCTAATTCCCCCCCAAAGGGTTCCTGTTCTCATTTCGGTAGTTTGCTGCTAGCATTGACCTCTGTATTGGACATGCTCTGCATGTGTCTCTCAGGATAGATCTATATCCAATCCCTTTCAGCATGCATTTTTTTTTTAGCTTCATAAATCTTATCCAGTTTTGGCAGCTGTATATATATATATGGGCCATATGTGGGGCAGGCTCTGAATGGCTGTTCCTTTAGTCACTGCTCTAAACTTTGCTTCCATATCCCTCCTATGGATTTGTTCCCCCTTTTAAGAAGGAGTGGGAGCATCCACATTTTGGTCATCCTTCTTCTTGAGCTTCCTGTGGTCTATGGATTTGCATTTGGGTAGTTCAGCTTTTGGGGCCTAATATCCACTTATCAATGAGAGTGCATACCAAAGTGTTTTTTCTGTTACTTAATTTACCTCACTAAGGGTGATATTTTTAGTTCATTCCATTTGCCTATGAATTTCCTTAAGTCATTGTTTTTGGATATTAATGTAGATGTACCACATTTTTTAATCCATTCCTCTGATGAAGGGCATCTGGGTTCTTTCCAGCTTCTGGCTATTATAAATAAGGCTGCTATGAACATAGTGCAGCATGTGTCTTTGTAGTATGTTGGAGAATCTTTTAGGCATATGCCTAGTAGAAGTATATGCTGGGTGCTCAGGTAATTTAATGTCCAATTTTCTGAGGAACCTCCAGACTGATTTCCAGAGTGGTTGTACCAGTTTGCAATCCCACCAACAATGGAGGAGTGTTCCTCTTTCTCTACATCCTCACCAGCATCTGCTGTCACCTGAGGTGTTTTTTTTGTTTTTTTTTAAATTTTTATTTATATGAGTATAGTGTAGCTGTTTTGAGATGCACCAGAAGAGGGCACCAGATCCCATTACAGATGGTTGCGAGCCACCATGTGGTTGCTGGGATTTGAACTCAGGACCTCTGGAAGAGCAGTCAGTGCTCTTAACCGCTGAGCCATCTCTCCAGTCCATGAGTTTTTTATCTTAGCCATTCTGACTGGTGTCAGGGTTGTTTTGATTTGCATTTTCCTGGTGACTAAGGATGTTGAACATTTCTTTAGGTGCTTTATGGTCATTCAATAATCCTCACCTGGGAATGTTTTGTTTAGCTCTGTACCCCATTATTTTAAATAGTTATTTGGCTCTCTGAGTCTAACTTCTTGTGTTCTTTGTATATTTTAGATATTAGCCCTCTATCAGATGTAGGAATGATAAAGATCTTTTCCCAATCTGTTGGTTGCTGTTTTGTCCTAATGATAGTGTCTTTTGCCTTACAGAAGCCTTGCAGTTTTATGAGGTCCCATTTGTCAATTCTTGATCTTAGAGCATAAGCCATTGGTGTTTTGTCAGGAAATTTTCTCCAGTGCCCATAGGTTCGAGACTCTTCCCCACTTTTTCTTCTATTAGTTTGAGTGTATCTGGTTTGATGTAGAAGTCCTTGATCCACTTGCACTCAAGCTTTGTACATGGTAATAAGAATGGATCGATTTGCATTCTTCTACATGCTGACCTCCAGTTGAACCAGCATCATTTGTTGAAAATGCTGTCTTTCTTCCATTGGATGATTTAGCTCCTTTGTCAAAGATCAAGTGACCATAGGTGTGTGTGGGTTCATTTCTGGGTCTTCAATTCTGTTCCACTGATCTATCTGCCTGTCTCTGTACCATACCATATAGTTTTTATGACTATTGCTCTGTAATACTGCTTGAAGTAAGGGATGGTGATTCCCTGAGAAGTTCTTTTATTGTTGAGTATAGTTTTCACTGTTCTGGGTTTTTTGTTATTCCAAATGAATTTGCAAATTGCTCTTTCTTTCTCTATAAAGAATTGAGTAGGAATTTTGATGGAGATTGCATTGAATCTGTAGATTGCTTTTGGCAAAATGCCCATCTTTACTATATTAATCCTGCCAATCCATGAGCATGGAAATTCTTTCCATCTTCTGAGATCTTCCTCACTTTCTTTCTTCAGAGACTTTAAATTCTTGTCATACAGATCTTTCACTTGCTTGGTTAAAGTCACACCTAGGTATTTTATATTATTTGGGACTATTGTGAAGGGTGTCATTTCCCTAATTCTTTTCTCAGTCTGTTTATTCTTTGAGTAGAGGAAGGCTACTGATTTGTTTGAGTTAATTTTATACCCAGACACTTTACTGAAGTTGTTTATCAGGTTAAGTAGTTCTTTGGTGGTACTTTTGGGGTCACTTATGTATACTATCATATCATCTACAAATAGTGATATTTTGATTTCTTCCCTTCCAATTTGTATCCCTTTGACCTCCTTTCGCTGTCTGATTGCTCTGGCTAGGACTTTGAGTACTATATTGAATAAGTATGGAGAGAGTGGGCAGCTTTGTCTAGTCCCTGATTTTAGTTGGATTGCTTCAAGTTTCTCTCCACTTAGTTTGATGTTAGCTACGGGTTTGCTGTATATGGCTTTTACTATGTTTAGGTATGGGTCTTGAATTCCTGATCTTTCCAGGACTTTTATCATGAAGGGGTGTTGAATTTTGTCAAATGCTTTCTCAGCATCTAATGAAATAATCATGTGGTTCTTACCTTTGAGTTTTTTTATATAGTGGATTACATTGATGGTTTTCCATATATTAAACCATCCTTGCATCCCTGGGATGAAGCATACTTGATCATGATGCATGATCATTTTGATGTGCTCTTGGATTCAGTTTGCAAGAATTTTATTGAGTATTTTTGTGTCAATATTCATAAGGAAATTGGTCTGAAGTTCTCTTTCTTTGTTGGGTCTTTGTGTGATTTTGGTATAAGAGTAATTGTGGCTTCATAGAAGGAATTCATTAGTGCTCCGTCTGTTTCTAATTTGTGGACTAGTTTGGACAGCTTTGGTATGAAGTCTTCTATGAAGGTCTGATAGAATTCTGCACTGAACCCATCTGGTCCTTGGCTCTTTTTGGTTTGGAGATCTTTAATGACTGCTTCTATCTCTTTGGGAGTTATGGGGTTGTTTAAATGGTTTATTTGTTCCTGATTTAACTTCATATATGATTTAACTGGTATCTGTCTAAAAAATTGTCCATTTCCTCCAGATTTTCCAGTTTTGTTGAATATAGGCTTTTGTAGTAAGATCTGATGATTGTTTTTTAATTTCTTCAGATTCTGTTGTTATGTCTCCCTTTTCATTTCTGATTTTGTTAATTTGGACACTCTCTCTGACCTCTGGTTATTCTGGCTAAGGGTTTCTCTATCCTATTGATTTTTTCAAAGAACCAGCTACTGGTTTTGTTGATTTTTGTATAGTCTTTTTGTTTCTACTTGGTTGATTTCAGCCCTGAGTTTGATTATTTCCTGTCTTCTACTCCTCTTGGGTTTATTTATTTCTTTTTGTTCTAGAGCTTTTAGGTGTGCTGTCAAGCTGCTGACATATGCTCTCTCCTGTTTCTTTTTGCAGACACTCAGAGTTATGAATTTTCCTCTTAGCACAGCTTTCATTGTGTCCCATAAGTTTGGGAATGTTGTATCTTCATTTTCATTAAATTCTAAGAAGTCTTTAATTTCTTTCTTTATTTCTTCCTTGACCAAGTTGTCATTGAGTAGAGCATAGTTCAACTTCCATGTATATGTGAGCTTTCTGTCATTATTGTTATTGAAGACCAGCCTTAGTGTGTCTTGATGTGATAGGATGCATGGGATTATTTCTATCTTCTTGTATCTGTTGAGACCTGTTGTGTGACTGATTATATGGTCAGTTTTGGAGAAGGTACCATGAGGTGCTGAGAAGAAGGTACATCCTTTTGATTTAGGATGGAATGTTCTATAAATATCTGTTAAATCCATTTGGTTCATAACTTCTGTTAGTTTTTTGATGTCTCTTTAATTTCTGTTTCCATGATCTGTCCATTGATGAGAGTTGGGTGTTGAAATCTCCTACTCTTATCGTGTGAGGTACAATGTGTTCTTTGAGCTTTAGTAAGGTTTCTTTTATGAATGTAAGTGCCCTTGCATTTGGAGCATAGATATTTAGGATTGAGAGTTCATGTTGATGGATTTTTTTTTCCTCAGGCATTTATTTTATAGTGACCAGTTGGTTTTTTTTTTTGAGAAAAAAAAAGAACATTGGTTCTTCTGGAGTAATGAGGGTGTGTTCTTGTCTTTGGTAGGCAGTTTGTGCCTACGGGCTTAGGGTCCTGTAGCCATGGTCTTTGATTCTCTTGGAAGGTTGCTATCATTATCTATGCTCCTGATTCTCTCTATAGTTATAAACTTTCATAGCTACTTCTAGTAGTTTGGGGAGATTTTTTTCCTTCAAAGCCCTCAAGGCTTTGTAGCTTCTCAACAATATATTAAGCTACTTGGAATACAAAGGCAATGTTAATTGAACTCTGCTTTACCTTTGCCTCTTGTTCAATTGGAGAATAAATTTGATAGGCTTCTACCAATCTTAATAAGAACCCTGAGGGCCACTCATTTTGTGTTTTTTTTTTTTTAACCTGACTGATCTTGGTCATATTTTTAGGGTACCTGGCAGCAGCCTGAAAACCTCCCAATAGTCTCTGGTAGAAAATCTTCAGGGAATCCTTGCCTGCATATTTAGTAGGTGGGGAAGATCAATGGGAAGGCACCCTCAATGATGTTAGGGCTAAAACTTTGGTTCATGGTCCTCACTAAGAACCAATTTCATGACTTCCCCCAAGATCCTTTCCTTTTCTCCATAAGTGAAGAGTGTCTGTAAGAATTTTTGACAGTCATTCCAAGTGGAATGGTAGGTATAAAATACAGCTTCCAAATGAAAGAACAATCCCTGGATTTTTCAGAGAATGGAGGAGTTTAGGATTTCCAGTAATATAGGTCACTAGTAATGAAAAGGGTATAAACCTAGAAATGGTTATTTTCTCCCTCTGGTGTCATTTATACTTGCCAGAAAGGAAAAATGAAAGGCAAATCTGTAGCAGATGGCAGGCAGGGTTGGTAAAATGCTGGACTGAGAGTGGAGGAATCAGAAAGAGATTCTGAGAAGGTTTGGTGTCCCCAGACTGGGTTCCTGAAAGGAATGGAGGTCAGGGTAGAATGTGTGGAAGGAGTCAGTGGTATAGGATTGTAGACCCTGGGATATGGGTAGATGATAGGGAACCCAGGAGGCATTGCAGATGAAGCCTAGGGAGGTAGATCATAACATTTCTTCTTCTGACTGGAGGACTCCTGCCTTAGGCATCAGATCCAAGAGGGACAAAGTAGATTCATTCATAGGTGGAGGAAGATGAGGCTTGAGCCAATTAGGAGGCTCTGCCACTAAAAGGGTCCAGGCCATGATGTATGGTTCCTAGTCAAGGCATCCTGGTTGTCACAATAATGATTTTAACTGTGGATAAACCATACAAATTCAAAGACCATTCAGAATGTCATTCACCACTAAAGAAAGGCCACACAAGTTGGTAAAAGTGAAGAGTTTCACTGGGAGACTGCATCTCTTGAAGTATTGGCCTTCTTTCATAATTCCTTAAAATGTTGTAAAATAAGTTCCAGGGTTGTAGAGGAGGGTGAAGAAGTTTCCATTATCTCAAATATAAAGCAAGTCAGACACCAACACAGAAAAAGGACACAGGACCAAGGGCTTTTCCTCCTATTGATGCTGGTTGGTAGTTTCGTCCCTGGGAACTCTGGTGGGGTCTGGTTGGTTGATATTATTTTTCTTCCTATGGATTTGCAAACCCCTATAGCTCCTTCAGTCTTTTCTCTAACTCCTCCATTAGAATCTCATTTTTCAGTCCAATGTTTAGCTATAAGCATCCTCATCTGTATCAGTAGGGCTCTGTCAGAGACTCTCAGGAGACACCCATGTCTGGCTCCCTGTCTGCAAGCACTTCTTGGCATCTGCAATAGTGACTGGGTCTGGGGGCTGCATTTGAGATGGATCCCCAGGTGGGGTGGTTAAGGTGGGAGTGGGTGGGTGGGAGTAGGAGCATTTTCATAGAAGCAGGAGGAGGGGAGAGGGGGTATGGGAGAGGGGGGAGAGAAAGATAACATTTGAAACATAAATACATAAAATATCCAAGAAAAATAAAATTAAAAGAAAAAGGGCACAGTATGCTTCTCTCTCCACTGTAGCTGACCCTATGAATCGGGGCATGGCCAGGTTAAGTTCTGCCAAGAAAGAGAGACTGGAAGAGGATAGCAGGAGGATTCTTCCCTCTAGATCTTCAGAACCCTCCCTTCTCTGTATCTGCACACAGTCTCTTGGCTTTTCAAGATCAGCATGACTCCTTAGGGGGAAAGGACCACTACCAGATATCACATACACACCTGATTTCAGGTAAATGCCTCAATACCAATTGACAACACAGCTGTGTACTGGCCTCGATATGACAATGATTCCATCAAAGGCAGAACTGGTAGAGTTAAGGAAAGCAGAGTGAAGCAAGGGAGGGGGGGCGGAAGAAAGAAAGGAAGAAGACATCAAGGCAGAAAAACAAAGGAGTAGAGAAAGAAAGAAGAATGAAAAAGAAATAAAGAAACAAAGAAAAGAAAATAAGGAAACCATTAGTGTCTGAATAGTGTCTCTAGAACTAGAAATGGGTCTTTTCACCAGGTCCCAGTTTACTCTTTTTTTTTCTTTGCATGGAGGTTTAATTGAAGTGAACATATTCTACTACATATCCTCTTCTGAGGCAGGAGGATTACCAAGACTTACAGGTGAGTGCAGGCAACATAATGTGTTCTAGATAGGACTTAGATACAGTGTGTGATTTCCAGAGCTCAAGTCATGAGTGAGTTTAGGTCTTTGACTCAGAGTTTATACTTAGCCCCATCTGATTCACAGAGTCTACAAATGTAAAAGCCCAAATAGAATTGAATGTGTGGATGATCAGTCATCCAATCAGGTGGCAGCTTTGGGCTGTGTGGTTGGGCTACAAATGGAAGGCGTTAAGGGGAAAGTGGATATAAGGGTCAGAATAGCCAGACAAGACACTCTGAGCTGTGGAGCTTGGAGTGACTTATGTCCTTGCTAGGATTGGAGCACCCGATTACAGTGTCCAAATCAGATAGATCATTCACCCCCGATCAGGACAACACATCCACCTAGGCTTGCCAGTTTCTCATCTCATTCTAATCTTTTTTTGGATGTTTGTTTACTTGCTTGCTTGGTGTGCTTATTTTCAAACAACGAATCTCACTTAGCCCAGGACATTCAGAACTCCATATGTATCTAAATGACATGAAACAAGGAGTGTTCAGCCTCTACACTCTGAGACCTGAGCCTACAGTGCCTTGCTAGTTTATAGAGGGCTGAAAATGCAACTTTCAAGAACCTAGACACACAGGGAAAACACCCTATCACCTGCTGTACTCTAGTATACCTTAAAAAGAATTTAATTCAAAGTGATTATAGATCTATAAAGTGAAAATGAAGAAAATTATATATAAAAGAACACTTGGCTATCCATCCCATGAAAGAATCAAATCAATATTTCTCATATTCAATATCTTAAATGACTCCCTAGGACTCAGCATGGCTCCTGCTTCTAAAATTAATGGAAGTAAAAGTAACTATCCATTTCACACAATATTCCAAGTAGCTTCATTGATTGTACTCAAAGCATAGTTATGGATGTGGAACCTTGAACTTTGCTCTTGATGGGAATGAGAGATTTTTGAAGAGGTTTTCCCACAAAAGTTTGGGTCCGATTTGTATCTTCACTTACCCACTTCCCAGGGGAATAGGATTCAGGGAATCAGTGGCCGTGATTGGGTAGAATAACAGGGAAGATCAGTTCAAATGGGTGCTGATGGATTTCCAGGAGGGCCAAGAGAACTGTGGCCTTGAGAAAGGCAAATATTGAGTAATAGGAAATACAATATTTCCCACACTACAGGAGAAATGACTGGGGCCCTGAATACTTTCTTTTTAGGGAAGCAGATAAGACTCCAGAACTGAAATGTACCCCATCTCTCTCTACCAAGCCAGAATGATATACCTTGGGAACTTGAAAATTGCAAACATCTTTGGTTAGTTACAGTTATATTCTTTCCCACCAATCAGGATTCAGGAATAGGGTACTTTCCTAGGAATATTTCTTTTTGTGGAACACTTATCCTCTTCTCATTGCTTGGTTCGTTCAACTGTGGTGGCTGACTTGTCTGGCATTCATGTCCTAATTTGCCAACCAGCTTATCAGTTATCCATGTACATGTCTCTGTCTACCAAGCAGGATGTCTGTACCCAGGCAGGTCTTGAGACCTTACACTTATTTGATTCCTATTCAAAATGGAAGCTTTACTCAAAATGGCTTCAGTTTGGTTTCTTTTTACAAACTTAATCTTCAGAACAAGAACATGTCTCAAAAACAATTTCCAACCTAAGTATATAAATACCAATTGTGTAAAGAAAAGAAAACAAAACAAACTTCAGTGCTTGGAAATCATTCAGTGATCAGGCCACTCCCTTTTAGGGTAGCCTCAATTGTTCTGTTCAGAAAAGGAGCTCTAGTAATCTAGACACTGAAAACTAACCTATTATTTGGTGAGACGGAAGCACCCAGTAGATGGCAGTATTGGTTGGAAGGTTGAGCTTGGAGACTTAGTTGTTAGGAAACTCTTCAAAGTGAGAAAAGACTTTAGGAATCCTGAAGCCCAGGGTCAATTGTCTGGTCCCATCAGGTTCGTCATCTTTTTTTTTTTTTTTTTGGTTCTTTTTTTCGGAGCTGGGGACCGAACCCAGGGCCTTGCGCTTCCTAGGCAAGCGCTCTACCACTGAGCTAAATCCCCAACCCCTCGTCATCTTTTTTTTAATCAGCCCTCATAACCAGTAAGTGTCTTCCCTTCATTGTGTTAATCTGTCATGTCCAGAGTGATGATGACACAGGAAATTTTGATTTTTGGGTCTTCAGGGGAGCTGATTGAAGACATGGTCTCGATTTTAAATGATTTTTTAAAATTTATTATTATTATTATTATTATTATTATTATTATTATTATTTTAGTTTCTTTGGTTTGGTTTTTGAGACATGGTCTCAATATGTAGCCCTAGCTGATCTGAGAGTGTATGTACTAGATCTGCCTGCTTCTTCTACTTGGGTGAATGAAAAAGTTATGTGCTTTCACTGGATTGTAAACATAGTTATGAACTCATCTCACCCAATTTTTGATTTTTTGTTTGTTTGCATTTAAGAATTGGGAGTTTGACAGAAAAAAGGGAGGGGGATTGGATAGGGGGCTTTTGTCTGGGAAACCGGGAAAGGGAATAACATTCAAAATGTAAATAAAAAATATCCAATAAAAAGAAAAAAGAATTGGGAGTTTGATTTTTTTCTGTTTTGTTTTTCTGTTTCTGTTTTTGTTTTAGATTTATTTATTTTATGCATGGGAATACACTGTTGCTCTTTTCAGACACACCAGAAGAGGGCATCTGATCCCATTACAGCCAGTTGTGGGCCACCGTGTGGTTGCTGGGAATTGAACTCAGGACCTCTGGAAGAGCAATCAGTGCACTTAACAACTGAGCCATCTATCTGGCCTCAGATTTTTATTTGTTGTTCAAAGCAGGGCTTTTATTTTGTAAATGAAATTAAGCTTACCTTTCTAACATCTGTGTATGAAGTACTCTTAACCTAGTTTAATTGAATATTTTCTATTCTTTCTCATCAGAAATTCTGTATCCACCCACCTAATGAGAGCAACAATTCACATTAATCCTCTGTTCTTTTAGGATCTACTGGCACACAATGTATAGGGAAATCGAGAAGTGCCTCTACACAGTCTTTGCTTCCATGTAGTTGGTCTTGAACTGACCAAGCTACCTCTTCTACCCCCAGAATGCTGGGATTAAAGGCATGTGCTACCATGCCCCTCCGAATTCTGATGTGAGATATAAAATGGAGTGTCTCCAGAGAACAGATCCCTATTCCCAGCTTGGATCTTACACACAACCCATTACCTCTGCCTCCCTATTGCTGAGATCAAAGGTATATACCCTTACACCTGGCTTCCTGTGGCAGGTTTTTCCTCCATGAATTTAAGTAGTTCTGGTTCTGCCTTTATGTCTCAGATGAGCTCATAGATCTCTTTCATTAGTTTGGCAAGTCTGGTTACAATTTCATAATTGATGATAGTTCCTGATGATGATAGTTCCTGAGAGGCATTACTCATTAGCCCTAAGTTTGATTTGTAGAATTATGAGATATATGTGGAAGTTTTTCTATGCTAAAAACTTTAAAACTTGTATTCTAATGCATATACATGTTGGAGTAGCATCAGCTTCACTCTGTAAAGGCTTCTCCAAGGTAGTCATCACCTCTCATAAATGTGTAATTTCGAAAGCATTCCTTTCAGATCTCACGGTGGAATTCCCTTGGAATTCTAAACATGCATCAACTGTATGATGCATGAACACTTATACATTTTTAATTTTTAAACTCTACAGACTGACATACATTATCTATTTTATGAGATGACTCTCAGGTAGCATGATTAAGCAGAAAATAGATTCTTTTTTCTCCATTAATATGTGTATTTATTCACTTTACAGACTGATGACAGTCCACCCCCCTCTTCCCAGTTGTATTCCCTCTATCTACACCCTCTCCCTTTTCCTCAGGGAAAGGAAGTCCTCCAAGGGGTATCCACTTTCAATGATATATCAATTCATAGCAGGACTAAATGCATCCTCTCCAACTGAGGCCAGACAAAGAAGCCCATCTATGAGAAAAGAATCCAAGACCCACAAACAGAGTCAGAGACAGCCATCTGCTCTGTTAGGGAACCCACATGAGGTATGAGTTAAATATCTGATACACATGTGTAACTGGTCTAAATCCATGAATACTCATTAGTTGATGGTTCAGTTTCTGTGAGCCCCTGTGGGCCCAGATTATTTGACTCTGTAGGTCTTCTGTGGTGTCCTGAACTTCTCCAACTCCCACAACCCTTCCTATCCCTCTTCAACAAGACTCCCTAAAGTCCACCCACTGTTTGGCTGTGGGTCTTTGCATCTGTTTCCATCAGTGCTAGACGAAGCTTCCCAGAAAACAGTGTTGCTTGGGTTATGTCTGCAATCATAACAGAATATAATCAATAGTTTTGGGGGTGGGTTCTTTCCCATGGGATGGGTTTCATCAATTAGTAGGCAATTTTCTCAATTTCTGCTTTATTTCTGAACTTGTAAGCAGGACAAATTTTGGGTCAAAGGTTTTGTGGATGGGTTAGTACCCCCCTCCCTCCACTAGAAGTCCTGCTTGACTACAGGAGGTTCTTTCTTCAAGAAACATATCACCCACTTCTAGAAGTCTCAGTTATGGTCACCCTGAAAGACTCCCAGTATTATGCCCTGTCCCTGCGCTCACTGCCTCCAATTTCTGTTCTCTCCTCACACTTCATCTATACCCCATTCCCTTCCCCACATCCTCTCCCACCCAGTTCTCTCCATCTACTTCAGATGTACATTTATTTCCCCTTCTGATTGAAATTCAAGCATCCTCCCTTGGGGGCTTCTTTGTTACTTAGCTTATTTGGGTCTGTGGATTGTAATTTTATGGCTAATATCCACTTATAACTGAGTATATACCATATGTGTCTTCTGTGTCTGGGTTACCTCACTCTGGAAGATGCTTTCTTGTTGGGTTATGTTGGCCCTTGTTGGCTCCAGCACAGGGCACAGGCACATGGAAAGGTGGAAGGGCACTTTTCCCATGCTCCTGTTAGGGCATCTGCTGGGATATAGGGAAGGGCCAAGGCATTGCTCCAGAGGTGGCAAAGCTCAGTATTATGTGTGGGAAATCTGGAGCTGGTTGGGGATCCCCAGACCTGTTAAGGGACCATGAGTGTGCTGACACATGGGCTTACAGGAGGGTCAAGCCACTGTGAGAGACAGCAAGACCAACTAACACTAGAGGTAATCACATGGTAAGAGGAAAGATCAAGGACCTAAGCAACAGAAACCAAGGACACTTGGAATCATCAGAACCCAATTCCCACACCACAACCAGCCCTGGATACTCCAACACACCTGAAAAGATTTGGATTCAAAATCACAACTCATGATGGTATTAGAGGACTTTAAGAAGGACATAACTCCCTCCCTTAAAGAAATACAGGACCACACAGGTAAACAGGTAGAAGCCTTTAAAGAGGAAACATGAAAATCCCTTAACGAATTATAGAAAAGCACAACCAAGCAGTGAAGGAATTGAACAAAACCATTCAGAATCTAAAAATGAAAATACAAACAATAAATAAATCACAAAGGGAGACAACCCTGGAAATAGAAAACCTAGGAAAGAGATCAGGAGTCACAGATGCAAGCATTACTAATAGAATACAAGAGATAGAAGAGAGAATCTCAGGGGCAGAAGATATCACAGAAAACATTGAAACAATAGTCAAAGAAAATACAAAATGTAAAAAGCTCCTAACCCAAAACATCCAGGAAATCCAGGACACAGCGAGAAGATCAAACCTAAGGATAATAGGTATAAAAGAGAGTAAAGATTCCTAAATTAAAGGGTCAGTAAATATCTTCAAACAAATTGTAGAAGAAAACTTCCCTAACCTAAAGAAGGAGATGCCCATGAACATTAAAGTAGCCTACAGAACTCCAAATAGATTGGACCAGAAAAGAAATTCCCCCAGTCACATAATAGTCAAAACACCAAATGCACAAAACAATGAAAGAAAATTGAAAGCAGCAAGGGAAAAGGTCAAGTAACATATAAAGGCAGACCTAACAGAGTTGCACCAGACTTCTCACCAGAGATGATGAAAGCCAGAAGATCTTGGGCAGATGTCATATAGAGGAATTAGAGAAAGGATTGAAAGAGCTAAAGGGGCTTGCAACCCCATAAGAAAAACAATGCCAACCAACCAGAGTTCCCAGAGACTAAAGCACTACCCAAAGACTATACATTGATTGACCCATGGCTTGAACTGCAGATGTAGCAGAGGATGGCCTTATTGGGCACCAATAGAAGGAGCAGCCCTTGGTTCTTCCAAGGTTGTACCCCCAGTATAGGGAATGTGGAGGGGGGTGGGAAGGGAGGATGGATGTGGAGGGGAACACCCTTATAGAAGGGGAGGAGGATGGGATAGGGGGCTTATATCCGGGAAACCAAGAAAGAGAACAACATTTGAAATGTAAATTTTAAAAAATACCCAATTAAAAAAAAGAAAAAGGAATTAAAAAAAGAATAAAACAAACAAACAAACAAACAAAAATGCCAGTCCAGGCTACTATATACAGCAAAACTCTCAATTAACATGCATGGATAAACCAAGATATTCCATTCCAAAACCAAATTTATACCATACATTTCAAAAAATCCAGCCCTACCAAAGATAATAGAAAACCCCAACACCAGGAGGGAAACTAGACCAGGGAAAAAGCAAGAAAGTAATCTAATTTTAACTAACCTCAAAGAAGATACTCCCATAAACATAATTTCACCTCTAACAACAAAAATAACAGGAAACAAGCATCACTATTTCTTAATATCTCTTAACATCAATGGACTCAATTCCCCAATAAAAAGAGGTAGACTAACAGACTGGATATGTAAAGAGGCATACAGGAAATGTACCTCAGGGACAAAGACAGACATTACCTTATAGCAAAAGGCTGGAAAACAAATTTCCAAGCAAACATTCCCAATGAACAAACTGGAGTAGCCATTTTAATGTTGAATAAAATCAACATTCAACCAAAACTTATCAAAAGAGATAAGGAAGTATACTTCATATTCATCAAAGTAAAAATCCACCAAGATGAACTCTCAATGCTGAATATCCATGCTCCAAATGCAAGGGCACCTACATTCATAAAAGAAACCTTACTAAAGCTCAAAGCACACATTGCACTTCTATCCAGAGGTAGTCCTTTCCTCCTGCCCTGCCCCCAAGGACAAACAGTCATTTATCTTCTCCTTTGTTCCCTCCCCTTCTCCTTTGTCTTCTATCTCCTGTCATTGCCTCTTATCCCTTGCACCTTGTCCCTCTGAAGCACATAGATCTCTATGTTGGGAACTTGGTCTGAGGGTGTCTTGGCCTGACACTGAGGATACCTACATAATAGTTCATCCCTCACTTCAGCCAGAGACATCTTTCATTTTCTATGGGAATTCCTCTAGAAAACTCATGGTTTTAAATTCTCAGGCTATTCATAGACTCTCATGAACATCCTGGTACATTTTTCTAAAAAGAAAATAGCCTGGCATGGAGGCACACATATTCAGTCTCAGCTCTCCAGACACTCTAGAGAGGAAAATTAGACCCATATCAAGTCAGTGAGACAGAGTTTCTTGGCACTAGGTCTAGACAAATTAGCCAGCCTGGATGTTAAAGAGATGAACTAAGGTGAGTAAGGAAACTGTGATAAGTTCCTTACTTATCATAGAGAACATCCTCTTCTCCACAGCCTGTTGTGAGTCACCTCAATATCTCCAAGAAGCCACACTACACATGAAGGTTGGGAGTCCCCCATGAGGATCTGTCCCAGGGAACCAGGGGATGGTGTTAGGACATATCTCTCTGCCTAAGTGAATCTCTTCTTAGCCAACATATAAACTGTTCTGGAAATAAGAAGAACTAGATAGCTTAAGGTCGCATATCCTTCTCATTTAATATCAGGTCTCTGCACATTCATATATCGCAAATAATGTCTTCCAGCAAAGGTTAAATACAAGGACATAGTTCCTGAACTGTGCCTGCCTTGGTGTTCACTTGATTCTCATTTTTCTTGGCTGCTGAGGAATCCTGTCCCCTCACCCCATCGTTCCCCATATCTAACTTAGCTGTTGTGATCTGAATGCATTACATATTAAATTGTTTTCAAAACGTTGAGCATTTTGTGAAGACCTGTCCTTTAGGTCCCATTTATAAGACCTGCTCCTGGGATGTAAGGAACTGCACAAATCTGATATTGACCTAATTATTGTGATGCGGAATAAAGAAACCAGACATAGGTATAGAAATGTTGGGAATGATTAGGATCTGTGTGCTGATAGAAATAGATTAGCAACTCAGAAAGTCAACACATTTATTGTATACAGTCAACAGAGGAGACAATCTCCTTATGGATAGGTGCCTGTATTGTAACACACTCAAAGTATGATAATTCTAGGGGCAAAAAGAGTGCTTGATACATTCTGGGATGCAACATCCATTCACCTGGTCAGAGGAAGATCTTGTCTATCTAATGTGTCTCAAACCTTTAGCTGATTGACATATCCATGCTCCTTTCAGCAAGGGACATTCACTTAAGGTTTCATCAATCCCCAATAATAAGCTTCCATTTTTCTATTCCACAATCAACTTTGAAGTGGATCCCATTTAAAATGGCAACATTGGGTCTTCAGATCATAAACATAGTGCCCATCACACCTAAAGCATGGCATTGTAGCAAAGGAGACCTCCTTAGGCTGTCTTTCGGCCCTGAGTATATCGAGGAGCTCAGGACCAAAATTTTTTAATCTGTTTGTTAGTATTACTCCTCTGTTATCATAGCACTCCAGGGGAGCAGGGTATACCTCATTGGTCAGCTGACTCAACTTGCCTGTGTGGTGTAGAAGTTGTTTCAGGGAACGCAGAGAGAAATTATTATCATAGAAATTGACATCTGTGAGTTGGGAACACTGGCTTAGGGCAGGCAGCAGGTCATTGAGCTGAGACTCCTTCATTTCACAGGACTTCAGGTTCAGGCATTCCAGGGTATGTCTAACTCTCTCAAGGAGAAACCCAAGAGGCGCAAGGAGTAACTTGGGTAAAGACAGACTAAGGTACAGACGTTTGAGCTCAAAAATATTCTGGCAATAGGGCAGGTAATCCAAGTCTGACTGTGAGAGTTGACAGTTAATGATACAGAGTGTCTCCAAGGGCTTCTTCAGGCACCTGGGGAGAGAACAAATAATTGTTTCCTGGCAAATCGTGTTGAAGAGAGTTGATAGGATTGGCAGTTAAGCAGATGCCACTTCTCCCAAACTCATTCTGACTATATATTGAGGTCGACCCACAGCGCATGGCTTTCTCTTGATTGTTTATACAACTCACAGCATTCTAGTTTGAGGCCTGTAGAGATCACCATAGGCATAATTGAGTGTCTGGCAGGAAACCACAGCAGTGGATATATCAGGCCAACATGGTGCACATAGGAAGGACTACCTACCCCAAACAAAATTCAACAACTTCCTAGTGCTATTTTTAAAAGTTCTCAGAGGTTTTGTTCCTCCAAAGTCCATGTTCAATTGTCTTTACCTTGAAATCCAGTGTCACAAATTTCTCATCTACTCAACCTGTTTTTGGACTCAAAACTTTTCACACATGAGCAATAAGAGGTACGCTTATGCCTGGTCATACATATCTTATTACAGTGCTCATGTGGTCAGATATGCTGTGTCTTAGAAGACGAGGTGCATGGTGGCCAGACCATCATGGACTCTCTAGCTTGCAAACAAAATAAAACAAAGAAAAACTAAACAAAAGCAAGGAAAGAGAAAAGCAAAGAGAAGTTTTCTCTAGTCTAATGGACCCTTTCAGTCCTTCCTTACCTGAGGAATTCTTTCAGGTTGCCATCTATAAAAGAGACATCATTTATATTGAATTCTTGGAGACAGTGAAATGTGGGAAGTTGAGAAATCAATGTGATTGCTTTCTCCTCCTCATTCTCTTCACCAAAACCAATGGAACCTCTGAGGTGATCTAGACTAAGTCTGAGAAGATTGTTCATTTGTCTCAGGTAGGGATTAAGGAGATCCAACTCATTTATGAAGAAAAAGCTTAGTTTCAGTTCTTGTATACAGTCTGCACGAATAGTATTGAAGATTTCTATGAGTGTGTCCTTAGTTAAGCCCTGAATCTCCAGCTTTCTACAGCATAGGTGAATGGAATCTTTTCTCTGTTGGGCCCACTGCAACAAGTATATAGTAGATTCATCAACTCTGCCCTCCGCGAGTTGGAGTGGAGTCATAACCTTTAATTCTTTTTTCACCTCACACTCAGGACTGTTCTCCACTGGCTGCTTCTGTGTCGTGGACTCTGGTGAGCCTTTATCTTCATGGGATCCAGACCATATTCCACACACATCATGTTGTGTATCCCTCCATTTGATCCCTCTGAGTTTGCACCTACTGTGGGAGAAATGAGTATAATTCTCAGAAGGTAAGAGAGGATATGTCTTACAGTAGGATTCTCTTCCACATCTTACACTTCAGCTGTTTCTTCTAAAACTTTGCTTTTTCCTTTGCCTAGAATCAAACCCCAAGCTTCATGCTGAGTAAATGAACAGTGTTCTTTGCAAAAAGGGGCATCTTTAGCCCTTTCTTACTTCCCTTCATTCCAGGCCCCTTAATCCCAAACCTCATTTCACTTGTACATTTGAGGGATGCAGGAAAAGGCCCATTCCTCACTGAGTACACTACTCTTTTCTATTTTCCTACATTAGCCATTATTTGCCCAGATAGTGGAGACTGAGCCCAAGCTTCTACACTATTCCAAGCCTTGATATCCAGTGGATACTATGTGATGAAGAAAAAATTGAAGATCAGAAGCCTCTGATCCATGATTGGACAAATATTCTCTGTTTCTAGTCGCTCCTTCTCAGCATTCAGAACCTTCCTCCAATCCCAGTTGATCTTGCCTACCTGGAGCGAACCTTTTGTGAAATCAGTATATCTAGCCCCTCAAGCACAGCCTTCAAAGTGTCCAGGTTAAGGTTATTTATATTCATTCCTACAGAAAGGTATGGAAAGGGCCACACAGGTATCATGGCTGTCAAGATCTTTGTACGTCCATCAATGAAGGCCTCCTCAAACATCACTGGGAACATCATATTGGGCAGGTCTTTGAGAGCAGAAATGGCCAAGGCCTCCTCCCTCAGTAACCTCTGTCTTGCCAGCTTCAGGAGGTTGGGCGGGGAGTAGACATTCTGTGTGACTTCTCTTAAAGAGCGGGGCTAGGGAAGCAGGGAAAAATATGCCATTAATGACAAGAAACTTAGGAAGCCCTTCTGCCCACACAGGGAAGTGTGAGGACTAGATCACTACTGATGAGGATGAAGAACCCAGTCTACCAATTTGAGCACCCTCAGTTTTTTGTTTTCTGTTTTTGTTGTTGTTGTTGTTCTTTGAGACAAGGTCTTTATAGAACTTCCTATATCCTTGACTGTCCTGAAACTTGCTTTATAGACCACACTTACCTGAACCCCACAGAGATTTGTCTACCTATGCCTCCCCAAGGGTTAGGTTAAATGTGTATTCCACCAGTGCACAGCCTATGCCACCATAGGGATTGTCTAATCCATAACTGTTTGGTCTGGCCTTTGTTGGTTTTGAAGACATAATTCTCTCTGGTGGTGTGAGGCTTCTTAAAGTAGCCCAGTTCACAAAGACCACATCTGATTTCAGCCACAGCCGGTGTGAACACATCCCATCCCACTAGGAAGGGATAACCCGGAACGCTGAAGGCTCAGTCAGTTGTTTGATGATGAGTACATTGTGCTTAGCTCTCCAGACCCTCAAAGAAATCAAAGGAAAACAGTTCCCAAACTATCCACACTCTCTATTTATCCAGCTACACTATGTGGAACAGGTCATGAGGTCTTCCCATCGTTAGTTATTGACATCAATCTTTGATTATCACCTGTACAGCCCTTTTGAATGTGTTGAGAAACAACACAAGCTTGTGCTAAAAAGAGTGGGAAAGAAACACTAAAGTCAGTACATCTTCAGTAGCCATTGGCTTCATCTGGAACTCTTCAGAAAACATCCAGAAAGAAGAGACTATGAAGTGGAAATTATCATTCACATGGTGAAAACAGGAGGGTCAGGAGGGTCATTAGCTCACAATTGGTTATTTCTACAGCAGCACCAGAACAGATCACCTGTGACCTGCAGAAACTAATAAAAAACAAAAACAAAAACAAAAACAAAAAGAAAGAAAAAAAAGGAGGAGCAGAAATTTTAATTTCAAGTCATATTTAGATTTTTCATTTGAACAGTTAATAAAAAAAGGCTAGCTTCTTCCTGAAAATCTGAATACAACCCGGGTTCTTTGAAAAGAATAGACCATGTATCGATCAGCAGATGGAAATATCTTCTTTGTTTTTGTTTATCGGTTTGTTTTGTTTTGCTTCTTTTAGACATGGTCTTATACATGACTGCTTTGAAACTTGCTATATAAATTAGGCTGACATCAAATTTAGAGACCATCCATCCAGTCTTTGCCTTCCTGTTGCAGTCAAGGGTGGGTATGGGAGGAGAGGAAGAAGTGAACTGTGATTAGGTTAGAGTCTATTAAATACACACACACTGGTACAAACACACATACACATACAGAAATACATGTACATATACATATTACTACATACACACACACATATATATATACATATATATACATATATATACACACACATATATACATATATATACACACACACATATATATATACACACACTATATATATATATATATATATATATATATATATATATATATATGCAGGTTTCTCCTTCAAGTTAGAAGACATTCTGAGTTTCATGAAAATAAGAGACTATGTATCAGTGAGCAGATGCAAATACTATTTGATTTTTTTTTGTATTTTGTTTGTTTCCTTGTTTTGCCTGAATTATTTAGTTACGTATGTATGGATGTATGTATTTAATGTAAATGAGTATATTGTCCCTGTTTTCAGACACACCTGAAGAGGGCATTAGATTCCATTATAGATGGTTGTGAGCCACCATGTAATTATAGGGAATTGAATACAGGACCTCTGGAAGAGCACTCAGTGTTCTTAACCCCTGAGCCATCTCTCCAGCCCCTTGTGTTTTGCCTTTTTTAAAAGACAAATAATACTCGGCACTCATAGCCTCCCTCTGCCTTCCTCTTGCTGGGATTAAAAGCACACCAAAGAATGCTAGGCTTAAAGTGACATAAAGATCAGTAGTGAAGGCACTTACGTAATTCACATCTGACATTGCAGCTCAGAGTGCCTTGAATGCAAGGTCACCCTGACATTCTTAGAAAGACTGTCTCAGAAGAAAAAAAAACAAACAAAAACAAATCTAAATAAAACAAAAGTCCCACAGGAACCATAGAGAACCAATCAATAATTAGATGTAACTGAGAACACACTTGGATATTCTTGTTAAGCAGCTCTCAGATGATTGAGGTAGGAGAATCTCTGAGTTTCAGAGGTAAGGCAAGTTTTTTTTTAAAATTTACATTCTAGCCATTGCCCCTTCCCCTCCCAAAGTTCCTAATCTAATTTCTCCTCCCCCTTGTCTTCCAGAGGGTGCCCCCTTTCCATCACACCCCTCCCCAACCCCAGGCATCCCTTTTTTTCTAGCGCCTCGAGTCTCTCTAGGATTAGGTGTATCTTCTTTCTCTGAAGCCATCTGCCGTAAATACGTTCTGGGGGCTTTGGACCAGCCTCTATGCTGCCTGATTGGGTGGTTCAGTTTCTAGGAGCTCCCAGGTATCCAGGTTAGCTGAGACTGGTGGTCTTACTATGGGGTCACCATCTCCTTCAGTTTCTTCAATCTCCCCCCACCCCGAATTCAATCATAGAAGAATCTCAAATGGCTAAGAAGCACTTTAAAAAAAAATGTTCAAAGTCCTTAGTCATCAGGGAAATGCAAATCAAAATGACCTTGAGATTCCACCTTAAAAAATCAGAATGGCTAACATCAAAAATTTGGGTGACAGCAAACGCTGGTGAGGATGTGGAGAAAGAGGAACACTCTTCCATTGTTGGTGGGATTGCAAACTGGTGCATCTGGAACTTAATCTGGTTGTTCCTCAGAAAATTAGAAACACAACTATCTGACAAGCCAGCTATACTACTCCTGGGCATATACCCAGAAGATGCCCACCATACCACAAGGACACATCCTCCATTACCTTCACAGCAGCCTTATTTGTAATAGCCAGAAGCCACAAACCACCCAGATAGTACTCAATGGCTGAATGGATACAGAAAATGTAGCTAATTTACATAATAGAATACTATTCAGCTATTAAAAATGAAGACATCATGAATTTTGCAGGTGAATGGATGGAACTAGAAAATATTCTGAGAGAGGTAACGCACACCCAAAATGACATACATGGTATGTACTAAGTGATAAGTGGATATAAGCCAAAAAGTACAGAATACCTAGGATACAGGCCAGGCAATCTTATGTAGAGAGAAGTCATGTCAAAAAAGAATAACCAGCAAGTAAAACATTATATGAATAAAATTTCAAGCAAGGACAAGACTAGACTAGATTGCATGAGATGAGGTATCCTTGTGGAACTGAGGGACTTACTTGAGTTGGACATTGTTGACAGAGCATCATAATCAGGTCCGGAAAGTCTGCGACTCCAAACTCCAAGAGACTGAGAGTTTCTCTGCCTGCTGTAACTCTTTATATATCTTTCAGCTGAACCCTTCCTTTGTAGCCACACCCTTCCAGCCAAAGTCTGCCTCTGATTCAAAAGCAGCTTCAGTCCAGTCCTCTTGGCAGGCAGACATGAGGTAGGAATCCCCAGTCTGTAGGTCAATACTGAACAAAACACCAGGCTTGACAACTAGCCTCAGTAGAGGCCACAGAAGCAGCAAGCTGGCGTGGGAACCTCAGGAGCAATTTTTGGCAAGTTTCTTTCAAAAGCAGTATTATCACAAGTTGAGCTCAACATTGCTATAAGGCAATCCAATACATGGGTGCTGTTAGTGAAAAGCAGAGAGGCAGAGCAAACCAAACCAACGCTCAGTGATGGTCTCCCACTGTCTGTGGGGTCCTATTTACTCCTTGATCAAGCATCCTTTACATGTCTGCTTTATCAAAACATTCTTTCACCTGTGTCTGCTTTAGGTAAACATTCTTTCCTGTGTCTGCTCCAATAAAACTTCTTTTCACCTGGGATTACTTCAAGAAAACATTCTTTCACATGTCAGCTTTAACAAGACAACGTTTCATCTGTGTGCCCCAGCAAAACATCATTTGATATACCTAACTTTCCAAAGGAACTACAAGTTTCCACTACACTAGGGAGGTAGAGGCAGGGAGATCTCTGAGTCGAAGGCCAGCATTTTTTACAAAGCAAGTTCTAGGACAGCCAGCACTACACAAATAAACTGTCAAAAGAAAGGAAGGAAGAGAAAGGAAGGAAGAAAAAGAAAGGAAGAAGGAAGAGAAAGGAAGGAAGAAGGAAGAGAAAGGAAGGAAGAAGGAAGAGAAAGGAAGGAAGAAGGAAGAGAAAGGAAGGAAGAAAGAGAAAGAGAAGAAGGAAGGAAGAAGGAGAGAAAGGAAGGAAGAAGGAAGAAGGAAGAGAAAGGAAGGAAGAAGGGAAGAAGGGAGAGAAAGGAAGGAAGAAGGAAGGGAAAGGAAGGAAGAAGGAAGAGAAAGGAAGGAAGAAGGAAGAGAAAGGAAGGAAGAAGGAAGAGAAAGGAAGGAAGAAGGGAGAGAAAGGAAGGAAGAAGGGAGAGAAAGGAAGGAAGAAGGGAGAGAAAGGAAGGAAGAAGGGAGAGAAAGGAAGGAAGAAGGAAGAGAAAGGAAGGAAGAAGGAAGGGAAAGAAAGAAAGAAGGAAGAGAAAGGAAGGAAGAAAGGAAGAACCAAAAACCAAAATAAGCCAAAATAAAACAATATTTTTAACTGAAAAGCGTCTGTGAATACTTAATCACAAGATTGCTTTAGTTGGCTGTGCATAAATAAAATACTGCTTAGAAATCATCTTCAATTTAATTTTAGTACACACATCTGTATATATACATTTATTTATTTCTTCCTTAAATTGCTGGGGTAATGATCTCATTTATCACACTTTAAAATTTTCTTATTTCTAATCATATGTATGTGTGTGTGTCTTTTGTGAGAAATGTTCACATGGATGAAACTTCTCAGAGGCCAGAGGAGTTGGATCCCTCTGGATCTGGAGTTTTATGGTTGGGAGCTACCCGATATGGGTGCTGGGAATTTTAGTTGGGTCCTCTGAACAATCAGTCTGTGCTCTAAACACCTGAGCCACCTTTCATGCCACAGATAGTAAGCTGTAGTCACACTCTGTAGACATGACTGGCTTGGGAGTCCCTATACAGACTAGGTTGGCCCTGAACACAGAGATTAGCCTAGCTCTGCTCCTGGAGCACTGAAATGATCACACAGACACGCTTGACTAAGAATTTGTTTGTTTGCCCAGAAGATGTGACAACACCATTTATACCTCCTGTTGTGATAAGTGTAAGGCAACATCCTGCCTCAAATCCCATCATGTTTTTAAAAGAGCATCTGACCATGTAGTTCTGGCTTTTTGAACCTTTGTATGTAGACCAGGTTGGCCATAAACTCCAAGATCAGCCTGCCTGTCTCCAAAATACTGAGACTAAAGGTGTGTTTGACCATACCTGGTTCAGCTTAAATTATTGACATCCATTGCTTAGTTTCCTGGCTGGTTTCTTCTGAGACATCCTCTTTTCACTGAGAGTCATGTCTCTAGCCATAACATAAATTTGAAATTGTTTTAGAGGAAACATAAGCCTTCCGTATGTGTGAGTCAATCAGTAAAAGCTGAGAAATTTCTGTGAGACTGTTTAAACCTTGAAGAAATATTGTCTTTTTTCGAATGTCTGCACTTGTTGCTATGGGAGAACATGAAGCTATGCTCATCTTGGTCCTAAGACGCTCCTGGCAAACCTGCAGTTCTTTCTTTTGCTTATGGTTAGCCATGGTCAAAAGCCACTGAGATTTGTGTGGGTCGTCTGCTCTCACGAACAGCAAGGGCAAGGTAACTTTGGTAGCTTGAACATTTCCCATCCCCAATTAGACTTTTATGATGTTTGACTAAAATAAGTAGAGTGAGCTGGCTAGCCAGCTGTCAGTCTTCCCTGACAGGCTGTACCCCTCTGCTCCTTCAGAAATGAAGGCTTAGCATCTTGGTGAGCTTCTCTCTCTCTACTGTGGCACCTAGGACCAACATCAGTCAACACTATCTGGGGACTGCATCCCCAGAACTGGTGTTCACAATACATGCAAGCCATCCTCCTGCCTCAGCCCTCTTGAGTAGCTAACACAGCTGAAGGATGATACAACACCCAACGCAGATATATATTCCTGGAGAGAATGCAGTTGTGACAATTTGTTTGTCACAGAGTCCTTAGAGGACATTTTTAGGAGATTCTGTGAGCATGTCTGTGGCCAGGAACAGAATAACGCCAATGTGACACAAATACTCAGAACAGTGTGCATCACATGTGAAGAAAGCTCAGCCAGGTGTGTTGGTTTACAACAGTCATCCTATCAAATGGAATGCTGAGGCAGGAGGAGTGCTGGGAATAGGGTTTCAGATCAACCTTAGCTACAGATCAAGACCTTGTCCAAAAGTGCAGAAGAACGTCGGGTGGGTTGTGGTAAGGGGGTGGGTGTGGATGGGGGAACACCCATATGGGGAGGGGAAGGGGATGGGGGCTTATGGACAGGAAACCGGGAAAGGGAATAACATTTGAAATGTAAGTAAAAAATACATCTATTAAAAATAAAAAATTAGTACATAAGTAGTTACCAAATTAATGAATAAAAAACTCATTTTGGGGAGTGGTTTAGTTAAGGGGTTCTTGAGTTTCAGGTTACTTTTAGTTTTATAGCTTTCCTTAAAGGAAAGCAATCAGTCAAGACATTATCCAATAAATTCATTGAGATCTGCCTGTTTCTTACCTGGTGTAATAGAATTAATATGTATGAAATGTAAACATAAAGATTTGTTTGTGCTGAGACTAATGCTCTCTATGTAGCCCTGCCTGACCTGGAACTCTCCATGTTGTCCAGGATGGCCTCTAAATATTTTTAATGCATATTTCTTTTATGAATGTGGGTGCCCTTTATTTGGGGCATAATCGCTCACAACTGAGAAGTCCTCTTGGTGCATTTTTCCTTTAATGAGTATGAGGTGTTCTTCCCAGTCTTTTTAGTTTACTCTTGGTTGAAACCATGTGCACCATCACATCTGACTTCCTGTGTCAGGTTTTACTCCATGAGCATAGGCATAGACAGGTCCAGGTCCCAGTTTTATCTCTCTTTTCCTTGGGAGAATTCTACTGGCTTATAGACAAGGCTTTCTTAGAACTCAAAAATCCACCTACCTCTGCCTAACAGGTTCTGGGATTAAAGGCACAACCACCTGCCTTCCATTAATCAGTTCTTGACTATCAGTCTGGTGTAAGTTTCTTCCTGGGTACAGATTTCAAATTAAGCCATCGGGTGGAGGCTTAATTGTTGAATAAGAGGCTGACTTTGGGAGGGTATGGCTACAAAGGCAGGGTTCAGTGGAGGGATGAATAAAGAGAGCATCCAGAAAAATCACAGAACCTGGAGTCAAGATTTCCCCTGTCTAAATAACCTATATCTCTATCAATATCAATATCAATATATATGTATATATATATGTGTGTATATATATATATGTGTGTATATATATATATATGTGTGTGTGTGCATATAAATTGATTTTTTTTCTTTTTTGAGATGAATCCTCTCTACATAAGCCTGCCTCTCCTGAACTCATATAGATTCTCCAACCTCGGCCACCTAAGTTCTCCTTAACCAGAATTTCCAAGTGTTTTCTCAATTATATCTAATTATCAATTGGTTCATTGTGCTTTCTAGGGGTGTTTTGTTTTGTTTTTGTTTTTCGAGATAGTCTCATTTAGAATGTCACTGTGACCTTGAATTCAAGGCAATCTTGACTAGAATGACAGGTGTGAGTTTCATAAGTGCCTTGACTGCTGATCTTTATGTCAATTTAAGACTGGCATTCTTCGGTGTGCCTTTAATCCCAGCAACAGGGAGTCAGAGGCAGACTGGTCTCTGAGTTTGAAGCCCACATGATCTCTATGGTGAGTTTCAAAACAGCCAGGGATAATATGTGTCTCAAAATACAAAGCAAAACATATGAACAAACACACAAATAACAAAAAAAAAAATCTAAAGCAGTGTTTGTATCTGATGATTGATAAATGGTTTCTTCTTTTCTTGGAACACAGGATTTCCTCAAACTTGCAGGAAGAAGCCTGTTTCTTTTCCTTTTTTTTTTGTAATTTAATTCTTTTCCTATTCTCTTTATCACCCTCCCAGTCAACCACACCCACAATCTTTCCCCATGTTCCCATCCAGTTCCCCTCTTGCGGGGGTGGGGGGATTCCCCCAGTATCTCTTACATCCTGGTACTTCAAGTCTCTGTGAGGCTAGGTGTGTCCTCTTCCACTGAGGTCCTACAAGACAGACCAGCCAGCTAGAGGAACACATTCCATATACACACTACAGCTTTTGGGATAGTTAACGCTCCAGTTGTTTGGGACCACATGAAGGTCAAGCTGCACTTCTGCATATGAACTGGGAGGCCTAGGTCCAGTTTGTGTATATTTTTTGGTTGGTGGTTCATTCTCTGTGAGCCTGTTCTGGTGCCATATGTTGCCACTGGCCACTTCCCTGGCTGGTTGGCTTCATATCCTGTCACTGCTCCATCCCCTTCTTCCTCCCAGTCTTCTCTATTCTCACTGTTTTCTACAACACAAATCTAAATGTCTCACCCCATGCCCAAATATTAGCCTCTGAAAACTTTATTGATAGATCAAAAAACCAATTGGCAACAAAGACCCTCCATATCTGGACATGCAGATTCAAAGCATTAATAGCAATCTCTAACACAAACCCATGTCTGCCAGAAGAGGACTGAGTAATCTTTTCAGTGCCAGTAAGTAACTGTTTCGAACATTCTCAGAACGGAACTGTTTATTGGATCATTTGTCCCTTGTCTAAGTGGGGACAGGACACTTTTCTTTCTCTTCCAGGTAGTTGCAATGGCCATTTCCATAGGGCTATAAATTTCCCCAACAGGTAACCCTATTCAAAATACAGCTCCTGTTTCCCTGTACTAACCCTTATATTATTTATATCGTTTTGTAAATCTTAACTTGAATGGGATTGTTTTTTTCCCAGTTTTTCAGAGTGACTCTGAAAACCCGAAAAAGAACTGTGCAGGTATAGGAAATTTACCCCTTCACTGAGGGAGCAGGCAATATGTGATAGCTGGCAGGCAGAGAACAAAGTGTTTAGATGCACATTTTTAATCTTAGAACTGGGAAGGCAGAAATATGAAGAACTGCATGAATTTGAAGCTGAGGGAATCTAGCTTTCCTCCAGAGTGACCTTCTTTCTATTACAATTTTAATTTAAAATTATGCAATGAAAACAAATTTATGTCTCAAATTAAAATTAGTAGGTCATGACGGCACATACCTTTGATCCAAGCACTCTAGAGAGAGAGAAATAATAGGAGTCTGTGACTTTCAGGACAGACCCAGAGCAACCAGCACTTCGTAGAGCATCCTTGACTGTTTTCCATCTCTTGGCGATCTTTAGAAGCAGGTGACCAGCCATAGGTAGGGAACCCTGAAGAATAGGACACTATAGTCAGATGGCCTAGAGGCGAGCCCTCAGTGGCTTTAGTTAGTGACCTTGGCAATTGTTAGGAACCATCTAGAAAAGGCTGAGGCTAGCAGGTGGCCTTCTTGGAAGTGGCTCCCTCTTTTCTCAGGCCTGAGATGGGTGAGCTCTGAGAGGCAAGGTCTCAGGAGACTTCATTTCAGAATTGCTTCTTGTAGCTGATATGCCTTTCCTTTCGCTATTGCATAGCTTAAAGACATCTGGGCATCAGCCCACCCTACTGAGCAAATGTCCTGCAGATCAACGTAAAGATGAACCAATACTGTTTAGACAAATTAGTGACTTTATAGACTTCCTGATTTGATTCAAATAATGTTAGGAAGAAAGTTTTAGGAGATGGTTTTAGATGTTTTGCTAGAAAGATGTAATAAAGATAGAATGAAGAATAGAAAATGAGCACCCATCACACTCGTAAGGCTGCATGACACAAAATATAATGTGTTTTGATAATTACACTACAAAAGAAGTATGATTGTGACAAGATTTTGTCCAAGGAAAAACATTCAGGTCCAAGGATGAAGCCACAACTGTACATTGATAATGCAAGGGCATGTGAAAACCGTTGCTTTGTATTTATAATGAAATACTGCTTTTAACCTGTTATTGATACCTTTCTGCAACTACCATTTTTACAACTTTTATCTATGAGGTAATTTTCTAAAGAACTTTTATCTGAGAACATATAAAAGGCACCAGAGAAAGACATAAAGTTGGCTGCTTGTGTGTGCCCCATCCATCCATCCATCCATCTACCCATCCATCCATCCACCCATCCATCCATCCACCCATCCATCCATCCATCCACCCACCCATCCATCCATCCCTCCATCCAAATGTATGGGTTTAGCCATGTCCTACTTCACTTGGTGAGTGTGTTGCCTGTGTGAGTGACTCCTTTCTTTCCATTTTTCTCTGGCTCAAAAAGAGTTAATAAGTTTCCTGTCCAGTTATAGACTTTTCATTGACTAGAAAGGAGTACTAGTAATAAATCCTTTTTACTTAATTAACCTCAGATAAATATCATGTGTTAATTCCCATATATTTGCACTCATTTGGTCACAGATAATAAGAAAGAGAGTCAAGTTTCCCCAGCACATATTTAAGCATAAAGATTGAAGATTTATCATTTTTCTCAGCACAGAACAAGAAAGAATCAAATTTTCAGCACTTATGTAAGTACAGACAATAGGAGTGGTAAAGAATTAAGTTACTGTAGCATGTATTTAAGTACAATGAGTTAAAGCACAGAGACTTATAAAGTTAAATAAATCACAGAGAATTAAAGAGGAAAGAAGGCAGTGGATTTTAGCCATAGAATAAGAAAGAGAGGCCTAAATTGTTAGAAGCTATCAGCTTCTAACATCCAAAGAGATTTAAATGGCCAGAGATTATCAGTCTTTTGGTCTTCATTCAATTCATTGTCCCACTCAGCTCAAAAGCCCAAAAAGCTGTGCAGGCTCCTGGCAAGCAATTATGAAGTGTACAACAGAAGATCAGGAGTTCAAGGTAATCTTGGGCTACATGAGACCATTAGAAAAAGAAAGAAAGAAAAGAAAGAAAGAAAGAAAGAAAGAAAGAAAAAAGAAGGAAAAGGAAGGAAAGAAAGAAAGAAAGGAAGGAAAGGAAAGAAAGGAAGGAAGGAAGGAAGGAAGGAAGGAAGAAAGAAAGGGAAAGGATTGAAGAAAGAAAGAGAATGCAAAGAAGGGTGCTTGGGGGTAGAGACAAAGAAGGAGCTGCAAGAAGGCAGGAGAGGGAGGTTCCTATTGGGGTGTAAATTGAATAAACAAATTTAAAAGAAGAATGATATTTATTCCCCATTATTTTGCTCTTTTGTCCTACTTCAGCCATCTTTGATGTGCATATAGCTCCTTCTAGTCTGAATGCCTGAATGATGTTGATCATTCACCAAACAGTGCTTCATTAAACCTTTCCATCTCTTGGATACTCTGAATTTTTTCTACATATACACCATCAGGCAGATATACAAGTAGGAAACCCATATCACAAAGGTATTGGTTCAGAATAATAGAGAAGTGGACATGAAACTGGGTCAAGGTTATTCTCTATTACATACTATTTCTAGGACAATATATTTGATAATGGAACCCTATTGCCCAACACTAAGAAGGACTTTTAAAATACTCTCACAATATTAATATTCCCATTTAGGAAGATGAGGCCAGTAAGTTCTTGCACATTTAAGACTAACATGTACTATAGAACTAGATCATCTTTCTAGGAGCAAAGAAACAAAATTCAATATGAGCTAAGCAATGATTTTCAAGACACTTGAATATTTCTGAACAAGAATCGCAGGTATTGTGAGGCCAAATCAGAAGATCAGACAGGAATCCAAAGGTTCAAGGTCTATAGAGTGGGGACTTGTCTAAAAAAAACCCAGCCAAACACAAGATAATCATTAGATATGAATCACAGCGTAACTGAATATGCAGGTCACACCAGTATTCAGGGGGCTGAGGCAGAAGGATCATGAGTTTCAGCACAGAACACTTATCTGTCCAGGTCTAAGAAAACCTGTGCAGCACTCAAATGTGTCTCAAAATGTGAAATTAAGTCAGGGAAACACAGAGGACATTGGAGGTGAAAGCAGACTTGGATTTTGAAGTGAGCCCAATGTTGTTGCAGGATATTTGTTGACATTGTGAATGCCAAGATTGTGAACTGGAAAAACCTTGTCCTATATCTCTGCCCCAGCAAACGCCTTCAATCAAAGAGCTTTCTCTAAGCAAGAACTGAATAAAGTTAATAATAGGCCAAGAGGCATAGCAAGCAATCGATTGAGAAGTGATCATAAGAAAACACAGGAAGGAGCAGGGAGGGTCTTTGAAGATAAGGTTATTTGAGACATCATGCAGTGGAAGGAGCACTTTCCTTCTGGGAAGTTGGTGGAGTAGGGAGATCAGCTGGATGCTTTCTCTGCCTCTCTATGCTAGCAGATTTCACACCAGCATCAGGCTCCTGAGTCTTCAATAATAGAACCAGAGGGATAGGATCCTTTGTTTTAAAACAACACAATTTCTTCTATTCATCCACTTGAAGAGACAGTCTACAGGATGTCCTGTACTGTCTTGTGTCTAAAATATCTCTGAATGAGTTGCGTTGTCCTGGTGGAGGTGTAGTATTTACCTGATTAGGACATAGGTTGCTTTGTTTTATAAAAAGATATAGTCAGAAGAAATATGCTTGGGGGAGGCACAGAATGATGTGGGGGAAGGGGGTGCCTCTGTGGGCCCATGCTTAGGCATCCCTTCCCCACTCTGAGGTACCAGCCTTACCATGATATAGTATAGAATACAGTTTATTCAGGGAATAGGGGAGAACAGGGATAGAAAGGGGGGGAGAGAGAGAGAAAGAGAGAGAGAGAAGAGAGAGAGAGAGAGAGAGAGAATGTATAGGAGTAGAGACTAGCCATGAACATTGGAGAGAGAGGGTAAGGAGCAAGAGCAAGAGGGCAAGAGAGAGAGAGAGAGGAGAGAGAGAGAGAGAGAGAGAGAGAGAGAGAGAGAGAGAGAGAGAGACAGAGAGAGAGAGAGGAAGGAAGGAGGAGGAGGAAGAGGAGGAGGAGAAGGAGGAGGGGGGGAGGGGGAGGAGGAGAGGAGGGCCCAAGCAACTCCTGTTATTGTGAGTCAGGCTTACCTGGGCCAGGTAACTATGGGGTTGAGCCTAGATTAGATACCAACATTACCTCATTTTGGTTTAATTAAATAGGCAAAATTAGGAGATGATGGTGGGGCAGGAATAAAGTCATCATGAACTTTAACTACTTACTGCTGATTTGGGGCAATGTATCTTGGGGAACCTTAGGAATATGGGTATGGGGTTGTTGGTCTGGTCTTAGGAAATTTGTCTGTTTACTCGCTGTCCAGAGTCTGGGGAACCATCTGTGGATAGATAGGAAGGAACAGGTCCAATAAAAGTATCTGTGTCTGTGAGAGAAGATTGGAGCATCTGTTGATTACTTTTCTAGAGCTATCCTGGATGTAATAAATGCCTGAATTTGACAAGATGCTGCAACACACACACACACACACACACACACACACACACACACGCACACTACAGGTAGAGAGTAAAGTTACATATGTTTGGGAGAAAAATATTTTCTTAGGTGTACATTTGAAACCCTTAGGTCTTGGTGGTTATGGGTGAGTTGAGTCTCAATTTCAGGGCACAGGAAAGGAATCCCAGCCTCTGGAATAGGTAGGTATACTTATCTTCATGGAGTCTATTTGGTCCATGAGAGGTAGGTCTGAGTGGGTTTGCTGTAGCTCATAAGTTTACAAGAGAGATACATTTGTTAACAACATGAATGGTCTTTGAGATGAGCTAAGAGAAAGTAAAGACTTTTTGTGGAGCAGAAGAAACAAGGAAGGCTCTTCCTCTGTCTAGAGAATGAATGTGTGTGTGTGTGTGTGTGTGTGTGTGTGTGTGTGTGTGTGTGTGTGTGTGTGTGTCTGTGTGTCTGTGTGTGTGTGTGTGTGTGTAGTGAGAAACAATTTTAAATTTATATTTGAAAATAAAGAAAATTCTAAACCTTGACCTTTTAAATATTATAGTTGATCATATAGTTAACAAGAGAAACACGTTAAGTCTATAGTCAAAAGACAACCAAGGACCATCAACGTAATCCATTATATAAATAAACTGAAAGATAAAAACCACATGATCATTTCATTAGAAGCTGAGAAAGCATTTGCAAAATTCAACACCGCTTCATGATAAAAGTCCTGGAAAGAATAGGAATTCAAGGCCCATACCTTAACATAGTAAAAGCCATGTACAGCAAACCAGTAGCTAACATTAAACTAAATGGAGAGAAACTTGAAGCAATCCCACTAAAATCAGGGACTAGACAAGGCTGCCCACTCTCTCCCTACTTATTCAATATAGTTCTTGAAGTTCTAGCCAGAGCAATCAGACAACAAAAGGAGATCAAAGGGATACAGATTGGAAAAGAAGAAGTCAAAACATCACTATTTGCAGATGATAGGATAGTATATTTAAGTGATCCCAAAAGTTCCACCAGAGAACTACTAAACCTGGTAAACACCTTCAGCAAAGTGGCTGGGTATAAAATTAACTCAAATAAATCAGTAGCCTTCCTCCACACAAAAGAGAAACAAACTAAGAAAGAAATTAGGGAAAAGACACCCTTCATAATAGTCCCAAATAATATAAAATACCTCGGTGTGACTTTAACCAAGCAAGTAAAAGATCTGTATGATAAGAACTTCAAGCCTCTGAAGAAAGAAATTGAAGACCTCAGAAGATGGAAAGATCTCCTAAGCTCATGGATTGGCAGGATTAATGTAGTAAAAATGGCCATTTTACCAAAAGCTGTCTACAAATTCAATGCAATCCCCATCAAAATACCTATCCAATTCTTCAGAGAGTTAGACAGAACAATTTGCAAATTCATCTGGAATAACAAAAAACCCATGATAGCTAAAACTATCCTCAACAATAAAAGGACTTCTGGGGAAATCACTATTCCTGAACTCAAGCAGTATTCAGCAATAGTGATAAAAACTGCATGGTATTGGTACAGAGACAGACAGATAGACCAGTGGAATAGAATTGAAGACCCAGAAATGAACCCACACACCTATGGTCACTTGATTTTTGACAAAGGAGCCAAAACCATCCAATGGAAAAAAATAGCATTTTCAGCAAATGGTGCTGGTTCAACTGGAGGTCAACATGTAGAAGAATGCAGATCGATCCATGATTATCACCCTGTACAAAGCTTAAGTCCAAGTGGATCAAGGACCTCCACATCAAACCAGATACACTCAAACTAATAGAAGAAAAAGTGGGGAAGCATCTTGAACACATGGGCACTGGAGAAAATTTCCTGAACAAAACACCAATGGCTTATGCTCTAAGATCAAGAATAGACAAATGGGATCTCATAAAACTGCAAAGCTTCTGTAAGGCAAAGGAAACTGTGGTTAGGACAAAATGGCAACCAACAGATTGGGAAAATATCTTTACCAATCCTACAACTGATAGAGGGCTTATATCCAAAATATACAAAGAACTCAAGAAGTTAGACCACAGGGAGACAAATAACCATATTAAAAATTGCAATCAGTGCTTTTAACTACTGAGTCATCTCCCTAGCCCACTTTTTTTTTTTCCAATTAAGGCGGGCTTTTGTTTATTTGTTTGTTTGCTTGGGGTTTTTTGTTTGTTTGTTTGTTTGTTTGTTTGTTTTGTTTTTGTTGCTCTTTGTAGTCCTGGCTGTCCTGGAATTCACTCTGTAGACCAGGCTGGCCTCAAACTCAAATATCCACTTCTTTCTCCCTCCCAAGTGTTGGGATTAAATGAATTTTCCCCACACTTATCTAAATTAAGGTATTTAGTCACTTATTTTTGTGTGTATGGGCATTTTACCTGTGTGTATATTTATACATAATGTTTATACCATTCTCACAGATGCGAGAAGAGAGCCCTATATTCATAGGAACTGGGGTTACAAATGACTGAGCTATCTACATAGGTGTTGGTCCTCAATCTCGTTCCTCTGCAGCAGCAAGCATGCTACATCCTAGTATTAAGACTTTTATGATGAAGCTTAGCAGCATTTTGCTTATGTTTGGCAAATTTCTGGTGGCAAAATAGTACTGCCTTATCATACTTATTTTCAAGAAAGAGTTACTACAGAGGAAGGTGATAATGATTTGGCAGTTTTATAGAAGGAAGCTGTTTAAGGACATGGAGCTATAACTGTAGCATTCATTGACAGTTCAATGTTTACAGAAAACAGATCATTGAGTGACTTATAACTTGAGACTCTGACATTTGTTTTCTGGGATGTGGGTCTCATACTGTAGCCCCATATGGAGCCTGGGCTAGTCTCAAACTCAAGGACATCCTCTTACCTCATCCCTAATGAATCAGTATTACATGTAAGCAGCAGCACCAGAAATGTATGTTTTCCATTAAAACTTCCAGATGTGATTGTGTACAACTTTGCTTTCAGACCTCGAGAGGCAGAGGTAAGAGAATCTCTGAGTCTGAAGCCAGCCAGGTCTACATAAAGAATTCTAGACCAGGGGATATATAAGAAAGACCTAAAATAAAAGAAAAGCATAAAATAAAAATTTACAAAATCTTGCGGTAAACATTTTTAAAGATTTTTCCTCTTGGTGCTGAGAATGTAGTACTATACAAGTTTCATGATCCTAAATTTTACTAAATTTGATTATTGTTGCAGGTAATTTTCCAAAACAACCTATAGCCTTCCTGAGAGGTTGGCTCATAGTGAGACCTGTATTGGTCCCCTTAGAAAAATCAAGGTTATCCCAGGATTGACGGCAACCAACCCTCAACCCAGGAAAGCTTGGAGCTACTGTCTATAATCCAATGGCCCCTCTCAGCTTCTCTCTTTCTCTACCCACCTTAGCTCAGTAGAAGAAAAACACTAGATAGCTTTATTAATTAAGAACTTGTCAAATACCTCAATGGCTGCATGCAGAATATCATGCCCAGACCTATCCAGCTAGCCTTTTTCAGTCATCCACCAGTGTCAGAGGTTGCCATTTCTAGCCTCCCGAAATCTTACATGGTCGCTTGTGCCTCTCATTCCAAAGCCTAGCCAAAAGGTATCCTCTTTCCCTGCATCCTTTCCCTTCCTCCTGGGACTCAGAATTACCACCTTTACTCTTTCCTAGCAACTGCATTCTGTCTTCTTCATTGACCAAATCAAGAACCAATTAGGGAAACATAACCTTACCCTACAGATTATTATTTTTCTAACTACTTTTTAATTATTGTTATTGTTAGTATTACTGAGACTGGGACTCTCTGTTGAGTTAAAAGTCACCATGGACTATCTAATAAGTTCTAGCCTGAGATTCAAAGAAAAATCTTCTGTGTGAGAAGTGGGGTGAGGTGGGATTGGAGTTTTCTGGCTGGAAACCAAGCATGCTGTTCCACAACCTTAATCCTAGCAGAACTCAGCCTAGACTATCTCCAGGTCTAAAAGTGAGTTTCCATTTGGACATCATCATAATAAGACTGTCAGCCTAATAAATATGTACATGCATGTATGAATGCATGCATGCATACATACAAATATACCTAAGGCTTTGAATAAATAAACAAGTAAATTAGGCTGGGAATGTGGCCCAGTGATGGAGCAATTTTCAAATATGTACAGGCTAAGGTCAACCCAGTTTTAAGAAAGATATCCCTATTCTAAACTTTTTTTTAGTTATATCACAACAACCCCGAACTAGTAACAATACTCAATTACACTCCAACATGATATCCCCATAGCTACAAAGATGGAATTCTTCTTTCATCTAATATTTCCCTCAAATATACTCAGCCTCCTGAGACCAGGAGCAGTTAGGGCAGAATTGCATACAGCTGGCATGGGCACACATGCTGTGAAGGTCTAATGTCCCTCCCACAAAGGAATGTCAATAGAGATGATCAAATAACCATAGCTGCTCTGATAAAGAGGAATGGTTCTCCAGGACCAGGAGAGAATTCCACAGCATATCCCCACTATTTTTCTTTCTCAAAAGGAGTCTCCCTAACTACTTTGTGCTGGCCTCTAACCCATATTATTCCTGCCTCAGTTTTCCAAGTTTACAGGCCTGTGCCTCCTTTAAATTTCATGTAAATATCCAGGTATGGCACTGCATACCTTTAATCCCAGCACTCTGGAGGAAACAGCAGGATGATCACATTGAAGCCAGCCTGATCTGCATACTGAATTCTCAGACAACCAGGAATATGTAGAGATCATGTTCTCAAGAAACAAATATTTTAATGTAAAGTAAGAAATTAAAAAGATTAGGCAAGTCTGAGTTTGATCTTAATTGTTTTTAACCGTCTGCTTGGGAGGCAGAGGCAGGCTGGTATCTTTGAACTTGAGGGAAGGCCAGGGTAACAGCATGAGACACTGTCTCACAAAAGGGGTGGGTGGTAGAGGGTTAGTTCAGTGCATAACTGATCTGGATGCTCTTAGAACTGAGGTTGAATTGGAGAGACTAAAACTATCCTATCTTGGGATCAGCCTCTATTAAAAAAAAAAAAAAGCCTTAGAACTTGACCTGCAAAAGAACCCAAGGGCCACATACCAGGAAGGATCCCACAACTTGACCTTGATCAGAGTTACTCCCTATCTACTTTCTAGCAACTGTCACTGAAAGATTCATCTGATCGTTTCAGATGTACTTTTAGAACATTTGTGATTCTATAGTCTTGATTCATTGCACAAACCCGTTGGCTTACCACATTCTATTAGATGTATGCTGCACTGGACACCCTGTCCCTCACCCCCTCATTTGCTCCTATTTAAAAAAAAAAGCCCTGGTGAGGGTTTGAGGCTGTGTTGGGAGCGATGCCCTTGAAACCCTTCATTATTGATGTTAATAGTATGGTTAGAGTTAAGTATGACTGGGTTCATGGAAAATCCCCAGCCAGCTGCAGAAGACTAATACAAATATGGTGGTCAAGATGAATACTGATATGATAAAGTTCTGACCTTGCTAAGAAATACATCTGATGTCAAGATGCCCAATGTGATGACCTGTAACCTTTCTGAAAAACCAACATCCTGCTGACTAATAGATATGACAAACCTGTGACCTTTCTAACATCCTGTTAACATCAGCCGATTCCCTGACCACAAGAGAGCTGTGTCCTTGACCTGTGTAAATGTTTCCTACTTACCCCCTCCCTCTGTTACCCCTGTTATGGTATAAATTCAGCCTTGGGAAAAAATAAAATTGTCGCCTTGGTCAGACTCTTGTCTTGGCATCCTTCTTCACGTCTCTTGTCCCCCATTCTCTTCTGGGTACCCTCTGCACCCTCGTTGACTGTCCTGCAGGATGGAACAACTGGACATGACAAGGCTGTTCCATCATCCCACTCTGTCCTGATTTCTCAGGATTTGGCTGAAGGAGGACCAATTCCAAGCTTGTAATAAAGAGAGCCTAATGGTGTTATTACATTGGAGATGGCTCCTTGGTGGTCTTTTGGGGTCCACGAATGCTTCATGACCCAACAAATTCTCAGCTGCCACATGATGGCATATAGCACCAATTCTAGGACTCTTCTAGGTTTCACAGGCTCTAGGCATTCGAGTGATACAGAATATAGGGGAAACACCCATTGTGAGTTTCAGGCCATGCTGAGATACATAATAAATTCATCACAATACCAAAAAAGGATTCTGTTTACCTTAGAGTGAATCAAGATCATAACACACAAAGTGCACACACACTTGGCTATCAGAAATTGACTGTAGAGAGTGCCAAGATCCTCCAGCACCCCTTGAGCCCAGCTGTATTGCTCAGGGTGGTTTAGAACTCCTGGGCTCAAGAAGTCACCTGACCCTCCATCCTCAGCCCAGTAGGATTTTAGGTAATACTGAAGAAACACAGGCAACCTGCCCCCTTCTCTGTACATCAAATCTTACACTCTCCTATTTCTGCACTGAGCCAGAACAATTAGTATTCCCTTTACCCAAACCCTCTTTGAAGATGCCTCTGGCCTTCGAAAAGGGCAATCATAAGGGAGCCCAACATGATGCCCTAATATTGCACTCCTTTTTTTTTTTTTTTTTTTTTTTTTTTTTTTGTGATACCACACTCCCAGGCAGATGTCTCCTGTTTTTGAAGGAGGTCAGAATTAGTATCCTTGAAATGATAAAAGCCCAATCTTGAGGTACAGGAAAGAGGCAATTAAGTATTCCCAGTCAGCTGTGACCACCTTATAGATACAGGCTGGTCTCCTATAGCAGAATAAGTTATTTCTTGCCAGGGCAAAAACATCATTCTCCAGCTGTGTGATTCTGAGTCCCTGTCTAAAGAAATGCTATTGGGTTTAAGGAGAGTACTCCTTCTCCGCTACCCAGTAATGTAATGCCTGGGGTCAAGAGCCCCAGCTTATGCATCTTCCTAGATATATATCTCAAATCCCTAGACTTGAGGCTAGGTCTCCCAACCTGTGAAGCAGGAGGGACAATGATCCAGGTCTGGACTCGAATAATAAAAACTCTTTGTTTTTGACATCAGTATCTCCATTTCTGAAGGTCTCCTGGTGTTCCTGTGAACTGGGCATAACAGCACCCCTAAGAGCCTCTTTTGGTGGAAAGTGTTGTAAGACCCCAAAGTAGTCTTAGCTCAGGAGTGCGACCCACAGAACACAATATGATGATGGACTGATGCAATGGCAAGAGGTTTATTGATCCATGTACATGGGGTTGCTTATCCTCGAAAGGAGAGGCAACTCTGAACTCAAAAAACACATATCTTTTATACTTTACAGAGGGTAGACCTCAGCAGTAGGGCTACCTGGCTTACTCTGATTGGTGGAACACAGGATAAAGGATCTCTTCAGGCACTGATTGGTTCACTCAAGGGGCTGTTTTTAGCTTAATTAGACAATTTCCTTATCCTGCTCTGTACCTGGCCTTGGAAAGTTCCTGGAAAAAGGGAGGGAGCTGGGTGGTTGGACAAGGTCAGGCTGACACACCTGGTGGTTTACCATAGGGAGTGGTAGAGGGTCTTTTCCCAAGAACAGCTTTGTTTGTTTTGACTGGTCTCATCTAAAGCCTGGTCACTCTCACCACCAAAACCTTGTTTCTATATTCCCAGAACCTTGTTCTTACAGCTTTGTTTCTCGTATCTATGAAACTTATTTCTTTACTGGTGTTCCTTCGAACTGGGCATAATAGCACCCCTAAGAGCCTCTTTTGGGGGAAAGCCACCAGAAGTGTCTCAATGGAGGTGAGCCACTCATCAGATGGGACAGGGAGCTTTCTTTGCAAGCCAGGTCAAATGTGACTTCAAGCTCCTAAACAGTGTATTCTCTGACTCGGCTGAAGTTTTAACGCCTTACTGCTTAGGCCTCACCATCAGAGCTGAAACTGTGAATGCAAACTGCTAGTAGCTAATTAGACATTTGAAACTCCACCCAGCAATTCTCTTAAGGAGGTCCCCCCCCTTGTATTAAGTAATAAAGGGGGAAACAGTCAAATTCAAAAGTAAAATTCAAGAGAATTTCAAAACATTTGGGGATTCAGGACATAAACACTTACACTTGCCAGTAACTAGGCCTTAGGCCTTAGGGAAGAAAAAGACACAGCAGAGGGTTTAGTCTGTTTATTTAGACTGAAAATGAAAACCAAACCATACCAAACCAAACCAAACCAAACTGAAACTGAAAAGCAACAGACATGGTGGCAATGCCTATAGTCCCAACTCTTGGGGTGTGAAAGCCAGAGGAGTAGAAGTTTGAGGAGAGCCTGAGCTACATAGTGATAGTCCAGCCTGGGTTACATGAAACCCTGTCTCAAACACAGAGTTTAGTAGGTTTAGAAATTTTATGCCAAGCCTGATTACTGAAGTTGAACTACTCATATGGTTAAAAAACATGACACACGGAACACACACACACACACACACACACACACACACACACACACACACAGGTTAAGAGCACTTGCTTATCTTCCAAGAATACCAAGGTTCAGTTCCTGTTACTCACATGGCAGCTCATAAACTTTCATAACTCAAACTTCCACGTTAACTCTGTCTTCTGTAATCAGGCACAGAGCACACACACACACACATATACACACCAGGAAAACACACAGAAAAAAGAAATAAATGTAAATAATAATAATAAGATCCCAGACCTTTAATTATTATTCTTTAACATCATAATGTGAAAAATCACATAGAGAAACAGTTCTATGAAGCCTTGTCTTCACGTCTTGACTCCACAGAAAACCACCATGTAGCCAGTGTCACCTGCGTGGCACTTTGATTTGTTTCAGAGAGGACATTGTTATAGGCAGACTTGCATTTGCTGTTGGATACCAGCAACTGCTACTGGGTAAAGAACATGTTGTGGTGGGTCTGTAAAGTGTTTGCTCATTTTCAGGCCTTACCACTCAGCTTTGCTGACATTTTGGTTGGTCCCTTAAATAGAAGAGCTGTTCCTATTGATCTGTTATCCCAAAGTGTAGTAGTATCACAGTTTCTCCCCCCACACCTTGTCTCTATTCTTTATTAGTTATTTTATTTATTTTCATTTGAAATAGTATATCCTTTTCCCAGATTCCCCTCTGAAGCCACCCTATCTAATCCCTCCCACCCCCTGCATCCATGAGGGTGCTCCCCCCCCACCCACCCACTCACGCACCCACTAATTAAATTTCTTTCTTAGTTTTTGGGGTTGGTGCATTTGGTCATTCCATGGCACTCCCATGGAGGTCATGAGGAAATTTTATGGAATCAGCACCCTCCTTCCAGATACTAAATTCAGGTCCTGATGCTGATGCAGGCATTAACTTTTGTTCCGAGCCATTGCAAGGAATCTTCTTGTCATATCTGTACATATCATACATGTCTTTCAGGTTCTGGGTTACCTCACTCACTATCATCTTTTCTGCTTGAATCCATTTGCCCACAAAATTCACGATATCCTTATTTTTAATCACTGACTAATAGTCCATTGTGTAGATGTACCACATTTTCTTTACCCATTAATCAGTTAAGCAACATCTAGATTGTTTCCAATTGCTAATAGAAATAAACCTACCATGAACATCGTTGAAGAAGCATCCTTGGGTTATAGCGGAACATGCTTTTTGAATGTGCTCAGAAGTTATATATCTGAGTCTTAGAGTAGAATTATTCCAATTTTTGAAAAAAAATAGTATTGATTTTCAACGTGTTTGGTTCTAAACCCAGTGATGTCTCAGAATGTAGAGAAGCCTCAATCATATATAGGCAGTATTCATTCAGTACCTCTGATAACAGCTTTGCTCCCTCCTTGGGAAATAGTTTCTGTTCTTTCCTTGGATTCCTATTACAGTTCTCATAACTGCATCCAGGGCTTTCATTGGGCTAAGAACCATCTATTCTGCAAGGTGTGTTAGAACACGCCTTTAATTCCCATACTCAGATTGCATGTGGATCTCAGGTCTTGGAGGAGAGCCTTGTCACCACAATGAGTTCCAGACAGGCAGATCTACTGAGCTACAGAGAGAGAGAGAGAGAGAGAGAGAGAGAGAGAGAGAGAGAGAGAGAGAGAGAGAGAGAGAGCAAGAAGAAAACATGGCTGTGGAGCTTTTCTCTACTGAGGCATTCAGCAGCCAGGAAGAGGTTTCTGAGAATGTGCTGCCATTTCTCAAAAGCAAAGCACTAAATCCTGCATCCTAATAGCACTAAAGAGCTTCCTTCCACATGGAGGAAATGGATAGAATCCATAAAAGTCTCATCTAAAGCATGTATTCAGCATTGAGATGGAACCATAGCCCTCAACCACAAATACACATGATCCCCAGACTTGGGATGTAAGCTCTACAATTTTCAAATATCATTGCTGATTAAATGTGGGTCTCTACAGTAGACATTAGGTTGAAAATAAGCTAATGGATCTCCATGCCAATACAACCTCTGCTCTGTATATTATACATGTTCATCACCAGCCTACCTGCCTTAAGAGTTTTGTATTTTTGCACAGATAATCTCAATGGGTTTTCCAATGTATGGAGGTATTGAGTGTTTGTATTGATGAATTTTGTTTCATTTTTAAATATTTATTTAATTTGTTTCTAATTAGGTCTCTGAGTTTTTGTATTTAAATGTGTGTGGATGGCTCAAGTGTTCCCAGAGACTAGAGTAAAATTTCAGACATCTGGAATTGGAGACACAGGTAGCTGTGGGAACTGGGCATCAAACACTGCTCCACAGGATGAGCAGCAAGCATTCTTTTTTTTTTTTTTAAAGATTTATTTATTTTATGTATATGAGTACACTATAGCTATCTTCAGACACACCAGAAGAGGGCATCAGATTATCATTGCAGATGGTTGTGGACCACCATGTGGTTGCTGGGAATTGAACTCAGGACTTCAGGAAGGGCAGTCAAGTGCTCTTAACCACTGAGCCATCTCTCCAGCCCAGCAGCAAGCATTCTTAACCTCTGAGCAATGTCTTCAAGAGAATCCATATAACATTTTGCATAGGGTCCTCTTCAAGGAAAGAACATGTTGGGTCATTATTCTGCAAGATCTAAGAAGAGGAAGGAGAGAGACAAGACACACAGAGGTTTATTGGGCCAGGGAAAGCACAATACACAAGTATGTGCTCTCGCAGGACTCATTTATTAAAAGAAAAAAAAACAAATAAGCACATTCTTATTCAAAACTGATGTATTCAAAGATATAAAAAGTTATAATGCTAATGGTGGTGGCTGAAGATAATATCAGGCTGCAGGACCTCCTCAAGAAAGAAAGACACGGCTTAATAGCAATGGCAGTCTAATGCAAAAACACTTATAATTTCAGTTTGACTTATATTTCATGAAAATATATGTCCATATGCTGCAGAATAAAGTGTGAGGGATCAGCCAAAAGGTGGATACCATGCAGAGGGAGAGTGACACAGAGCCTTCCTATTCCAGTCTGTTATACTCTATATAATGTCCTTTCTCTTTATTCCCTTCACTACCTCTATGGTCCCTCATACTCTGCAAGTGTTGGGATGTAAGCTCTACAATTTTCAAATATCATTGCTGATCAAATGTGGGTCTCTACAGTAGACATTAGGTTGAAAATAAGCTAATGGATCTCCATGCCAATACAACTATCTTCAATCAGAAGAATTTAATTGGAATTCAAATAAAATAAATTTCTTCCCCAAGTACATCTAAAAATGCTTGAATATACATGGACTATGCCTCTAATGAGTTGCTTGAGTAGTGCTTTCCATTTATTAGTGCCCAACAATGGCATTGCCTTATTTATTGCCAACAAGAGCATAGCATGGCCTCCAAATTATAGATAAAGTATTTGTGACAATCCAAACATTTCTTGCTCACAAAGTAGACATGGTTTGGCTGCCTTAAAATCTTGAGTGTGTCCATAAGCTCAGAACAAAGTTGTATAAATCTGTGTGGAATAACATTACCAGTGTCATCATAGACCTCATCAGGGGCAGGGTACTTCTCCAGGGCCAAATGTGTGAGGTTAGCAGTATGCTGCAGCAACTTCTTCAGGCTGTCCATGGACAAAGAGTTCTCCTCAAAATTGACTTCAGTGAGCTGGGAACACTGGCTCAGCACAGGCAGGAGGGCTCTGATTTGGAAGTCCATGATCATACAGCCATTCAATTTTAATGTCTTTAGAGTAGCAGTCACTCTTTCTAGCAAGCTTCTGAGAAATGGATGACTTAAATTTATGAAGGTGACCCCACTCAGGTCCAGGTGTTTGAGCTGATGGATGCTTGGACACTGGGAGAGATACTTCATATCTGATTGTGACAGCATGCAATGAGTGATAGCAAGGGTCTCTAATGGACTCTCCAAGCACCTAGAGAGAGAGAGATAAGAGAGATGAAGGACTTTACCTCACTCATGTACAATAGTAGAAGAGAAAAAGCTGAGATATCAAGGTAGCAGAGTTGACTTAGGCCCAAAGTCATTTTCAGACCATTATTAAATTCAAGCTTAAGATTCTCTCTGAATAAGAGCTCACGACTCCTGTCATGTTATTCTAGGTTAGGACATAAGCTATCACTGTGACTGCTACTGCCTCGACGCTACAGTTTCTTCTGAACTGTTATATATCCAGTGACAGATATTGTAAACTAGAGAACCTAAAAGATGAACTGGGAACCAATTATAGGCATCCCCATCTCTGCCAACATTTATCTCAATGTGCCCTGGCTACCACACAGAGCCTTTGTTCTGTTCATAGGGATTCTCCCAATTATTCACTCATTTCCCATCTATTCATCCCCTTCCTGTGCTCAAATTTTCTTTGAACCATGGGTAGTCAGAGGCAGATATAATCTGTTTACATAGCTCTCAAGATGAAGTTGACATGAGAGGACATGCAGTAAAAAAAAAAATCTCATATATTTTATAGATCTATTTTCCCTTTATCAGATTTCTAATGACATATTTTCTAAATTATGAACACATATATGACAGTCTGACTTTCCTAAGGCAAAAGTCAGAATGGAACAGCAGCATAAAGTATTATTAAATTCTTCTAAGCTTAAATCTATATAAGTTCACCACTGGCTGGGAAGCCACTATATACACTGATGTTTAATGTAAAACAAAACAAAACAGCAACAACAAAAGCCTTTGTACACCCCTGGATAAAGCTCTCTTTCTTTCATACCTGAGCACTTGGTCCAGGTGTTCATTCAGGAAGTAGACATCATTCAAATAGAGATGCTGGAGGTTACAAAGTTTGGAGAATTGAAAAAAGATCTGTTTAACACACAGGCCTTCCGTCTTTTGGTCCCAAGGCCAATCCACAGTTATGCAGATTTCCTTCAAAAGGAGTTTTTGGAGGTTTTTCATTTGGCCCAGGCCAGGGGCTAGCAATGCAAGGGTACACATGTCCCAGCATTTATTAATTTCCAGTTCCTGTATTGAGCCTAGATCAAAAACCCCCAACACATTCAGTGAGTCATAGGCAGGAATGGCCCCAAACTCCAACTTCTGACAGATCACCTGTATCACATTTTTCCTCTGCTTGGCCCAATGACAAAAGTATTTTATGTATTTGGATGGATGGCGGGACGTGAAGGAAAGGTTCATCAATACAGTCATGACCTGTTTTCCCCCTGTGATGGGATGATTCTCCACTGGTTGGGTCTTGCCAATGACATCTAGAGAGCTGACTAAATCCTGTATTCCAGTATACCCTTTCCAGAAGTCATGATGGGCATCCCGTAAATCAAGCACTTGCAGTTTCCACATCCTGTGGGTAAAACAGATGGACATTCAGATGGACAGGAGACAGAAATGTGTAATCTGCATGACCCCACAATTCAAGTTCCCTTGAAGAGGCAGGGACAGACTCATTGCATATTGAATATTTCTGTTCTCAGCTGTGCTACATATACCACCATTTTGTTTCTTTGTCTCCAATATAGAAGTTAGTGACCCCCTACAACCAGAAGGCTCTGATTCACCTCGTACCCATTTTGAATAATCTATTCACTTGCCCCCATCCACAACCATTCCTCCATGCTACTTTGGTCTCCCTTACCTAGGTCGAACCTTCTGTTTCATCAGCAAATCAAGGCCATCTAGCACAGCTTTCAAGGTCTCCAGGTGAGGAGGAGTCTCCATTAGTCCTCCCACTGGAAGACATGGGAAAGGCCATGCTGCCACCATCTGCTTCAGGATGTTAGACTGTTTGCTGGTGAATGCATCCTTGAACAGTGGTGGGAAGAGTTGCATGGGCAGGTCCTGTAGAGCAGAGATGGTCAAGGCTTCGTCTTTCATCAGGCTTCTTCCTGCCAGATGCTGCAGTGTTGGTGGGTTGAAGTTCATCTTGGTTTTCAGATATGCAGATGCTATAGAAATATCCAAAGGAAAAAAGATTTCATCCAAAATTCCGTTAGCATGTATCTTCTCCCCACACCCCAGCCCCACCGCTAATGACATAAACCAGCAAGGGTGCCAATAACTGGTCTGGTACCACTAGAAATCTTGTAATTCAGATTCTGAGGTATCTGATTTTCTCATTGCCATAGTTTCTTCAAGGTATTCTTGTTTATGTGGATACTTATTTTTTCAATAAGTTTTAGAAGCAGGAGACATGCTGAGCTCTAAGCTATCCTTTAAGAGATAGAATGCATTGAGGCAACAAGCAGCCTGCTATCCAAAAGTTACTTCACTCTTTCCACCATATTTTCTCCACCTTCATCAGACCTGGGGATCCTGACCCATACAGGTAGCCTTCCCTTCCCCACCATCTTTGCTGCCTATGAGACCTCTCAGGCATTCCAACCCCCCCCAAGCACCCTGTATCCCTCTGGATATGTATTGTTCTGCCACCTTCAGCAGACCTGTGGATCAGAAACCATACAGATAAGCATCTGTTTATTCCCCCTCTCATCTTCCCTGCCCACTGGGTCCTCTGGGCAAGTCAAGCTACCTTGTGAAGCATGCTATCTCAGGGGGACCTCCACTCTCTTGCCACCTCTCCTCCCTCCTTAATCATATCTGTGGATCCTGAACTATACAAATAAGTCACTCATCCTCCCAACTTGGTGAGTCCTGTGGGACAAGTTAAGCTGCCCTGAGAAGAGTGCTATCCCAACAGAACACACATTTTTCTCCTGATGTCAAAGATGCTCCCCTGTGGTGCGCAAAGACCCTTGTTCAACTATGGTTATAGCAGCTTTCTGTCAATAGGCACAAACTAAAACAACCAGAGTTGTTCTCAGCTGAAGACTCATAAAGACATTGTGATACAACTACACAATGGAATATTATTCAGCTATTAAAAATAAAGACATCAAAAATTGTGCAGACAAATGAATTGAATTTGAGAATATCATGCTCAGTGAGGTAACCCAGTCTAAAAAGGACATGCATGGTATATACTCACTAATAAGTGAATATTAGCCTCAATATACGTGATACCCATGCTGTACTCCACAGACCCAAAGTAGCTAAATAAAAGGAAGAAGTGAGGATGATTGAATCTCACTTCGAGTGTGGATAAATTAATCATAAGAGGCAAATGAAAGGAAAAAATGTTGTAGTCAAAAGGATAGAGAGGATAATGGTCAGTGTCAGGATTAAGTGTGGTCAGAGACAGGAGAGATGGCAAGATAGCCATGAGAATGAGTGGCGTGGGATGGGTAGTGGTGGTATATCCAGGATCAGACAGAGAAGTGAGATAAGGCAGTTGCTCCATCATCAGTGGGGTTGACATTAGCTGTTACTCTCAGAATTGGGGAAATTGAATCTGAACCATTCTCCTGCTTTAGCCATGCAGAAACCCCAGTGGAGCAATAGGAACAAATAACCCACCTATAAAACTGTTGATCCCAAATTTTTTCCTCTGTAAAAGCAGTGCCAGAATGGTGGATGGAACAGAGACTGAGGGAATTATTACATTATTAATGGTACTCTGTCATACTTGCAGACAGAAGCCTAGAATGTCTATTCTCTGACAAGTTCCACCCTTTACCTGACTCTAGAGACCCACAGGCAAAGACTGGGTGGAGCTTGGGGACTCTTATTGAAGAATAGGGGGAAGGGTTTCAGGATTCCAAAGAGATAGGAACTGAAGAAGAACAACAACACAGTCAAATAACTTAGAACCTCTGGTCTCTCAGATACTGAACCACCAATAATAGAATATGTAGAGACAGTACTTAGGGCTCCCCACACATATGTAGCGTTAATGCAGTCTGGTTTTACATAGGTCTCAAACATATGGAGAATGGGTCTAACCCAAAAACAGTTTCCTGGAAGTGGGATATATTCTTGAATTGGATCTGTCTTGTTGAACCAAAATGAAGGAGGAAATTCCTAATCTCATAGACTTGATGGGCCAGGGTAGGGAGATACCCAAGAAGGGCCAAATCACTCAGAGCAGTAAGCAAGGGGAGTGTGGGAAGGGTTGTGGGATGGGGCAAGTGGTAGACAGTAATGAGCAGGAGTTAATAAGTAAAAATCAATCAATCAATAAATCAAACAAACAAGAAATTGAATGCTTCAATTTGTCAAATTAATGGTTTCATTGAACTCATAGCCAAGTGTTCTTCCCTACACAATTCTCTTCCTTGTCATTTTATAAATCTATATTAGCTTTGAACTAAATTTTTTGTAAAGTAGATTAGAGTAGGTCAGAATATATGGTGTTTGTCCTGTGCCTGAGTCCTTACATATTGCTTCCTTAGCCCATTATTAACAAGGAGGTCAGGGCAACTTCAGATCTTATAAGGTAGAGGCTGAACATTCATGTTTCATGACACTTGGCTATATATGGATTTCTGGCTATTCTGGGATAAATGAGATTTGATGCTTCCAAATAACCAAACTATGAAATTAAGCAAGCAAGCAAGGAAACAAACAAATACACACACATACACACACACAAAAAAAATAACATTAAAATGAACACTGTCAAGCCAAGTCATATGTGGTGTCCTAATGGGCATAAATGACTTACCTGATTTGGGTACTGCTCTCAAAAGCTCCAATCTCAGCAAGGTGAGGCAATCACGCCAGACTCCAAGGCTCTGAGTGTCTTGTGCAGCCATTTGCGTCCTTATATACTCTTTCTTATACCTTCCCTTGCAGCCCCACCTCTCAGGCCACGTGATAAGATGAGGAAGTCTCCACCCTTTTAATCTCATTTTGGCCTAGCTAGAGTGAATCAGATCAGGTAAGGAGAAAGATAGGAGAGAGGCCCAGAGTGCCAGGTGAATGAATAGACATAGCCAGCTGTAGGGGTGAGTGTTGGGCGTTCTCTAGAATATCCCAGAGACTTGGGATGTGAGAGCCTCCAGGACTCAATGGAAATGACCTCAGCACGAACTTCTAACAGTTGGCAGATGGAAACTGAAGAGACCATCTCCAGTGGACATATACAAGGCTTCCAATGGAGGGATGGGTTCATCAACCTACCTTAAATATTTCTGACTCAGACTTGTTCTGGTCTAAAAAAATGCAAGGATAAAAATGGAGTAAAGATTGAAGGAAAGGCCAGCCAGTGACTGGCCCAACTTGGGATCCATCCCACTGGCGGGCACCAATATCTGACATGGTAACATGTTGTTCTTGCAGACTAAAGCCCTGCATGGCTGTCTTCTGAGTGGCTCTACCAGCAGTTCACTCAGACAATTGCAGATACTTACAACCAAACATTGGATTGGAGGTTGGGGTCCCCTATGGAAGAGTTATGGAAAGAATTGAAAGAGCTAAGAGGAAGGTAACCCCATAGGAAGAACAACAGTATCAACTAACCCAGACGCCAGACAGCTCCCTGAGAGTAAACCACCAACCAAAAGCATGCATGGGCTAGTCACAGCAGTCTGCTTGGTCTGACCTCAGTAGTGTAGGATGAATTTAATCCCATAGATAATTGATACCTCCGGGACAAGGAATAGTGCAGGGGGAGAAGAGAGTGAGAAGGAGAAGGTGGACTAAGTACCATCACAGAAGTACAGGGGATAGCATTGGAGTGAAAAAAAATTTGAAGAAGAGACTGGGTTGTGGGGCAACATTTGAAATGTAAATAAGTAAAACACCTTTTTTAAAGCCTGATGATGATGAAGAGGAAGAAGAGGAAGAAGAAGAAGAGGAAGAAGAAGAAGAAGAAGAAGAAGAAGAAGAAGAAGAAGAAGAAGAAGAAGAAGAAGAAGAAGAAGAAGAAGAAGAAGAAGAAGAAGAAGAAGAAGAAGAAGAAGAATTAAAGCCAGGTATGTTCGTTTATAAAAGTAATCCTAGCAACAGAAGGGTGAGGCAGGAAGATTGCTGAGAGTTTGAATTTCCAATTAACATACAAAGCCTGACCTTGCTAAAAAAAAAAAAAAAAATAAGTCAACTTACTTACTTACTTACTTACTTACTTACTTACTTACTTACTTACTTACTTACTTACTTAAAAGAGACTTGGCATTGGGGAGTAATGCACTCAATAGGCTCTGGACTCTCAGGCATGTGTCAGCTTTTGCCTGTCTCAAAGCGAACTGCATCAGTAACACACTGAAAATAATCCCAGACTTCATCAGTTTGGGATACAGGCAAGCAGTGAGAAGGCAGATTTTCATTGGAAGTTGTAGCAGACAGGGAGAGTTGTGAGGATTTAATGAGCCCTGTTCTCTGATTCCAAGTACATTGAACTACATTTAAAAAACAGCCATTAAATCTGATTGGGGTGTCTATAAAATTTTGCTACCTCCATTAGGGAGACGAGTGCAGAGTTTCTTAAGAGGAAAAAAATGGGAAATACACTAAAGCCCACATTTATAGTTCTTTTTTCATAGATCGTAGAAAAGAAGATGTAGTGGCTATTCCTGGTTGTCAACTTGACTATATCTGGAATGAACTACAATCCAGGATTGGAACACTCACCTCTGATCCTGATCTTGAGGCTGGGAGATAAAAGTTTCTGACCTGGATCTTGGTATGGAAAGCTTTGAGGCAAAGTGGTTATGAATTACAGGACCTTAAGGCAAGGAGATCTCTGAATTCAAGGTTACCTGGGACAAAGCAAGTCCCAGATCCAGGCGTGGTGGTACATACCTTTAATCTGAGACATGCATTCTGCTAGAGACTCACTAAGGATATTGGAAGAAGGAAGACTTCTCATTTTTTTTTCCTGGTTGCCTGCCTTGTGGGACTGAACCACCGCTAGATCCTTGGACTTCCATTCACAGCTGCTACTGATCATTGTGGGGGAGTTGGACTATACACTATAAGTCATCAACCAATTATTTTAATGTATAGAGAATACCCATAAGTTCTGTGACTCTAGAGAACCCTGGCTAGGACAAGTTGGTATCAGAAGTGGTTCTAGAGGAGCAGAAGTATAATAATTAATCTTTTAAGAATCTGGAGTTGCTTTAATCACCAGCACCTTCAACTACTGAAACCTCCCCCAGATGCTTTCTCTCCTGGGAGCTAGGAGAATACTGAAGATCCATGGTTGAAACTATATTTCAGACTTAAAGAAACTAGTGCCTTTGATTATCTTCATGAATTAGGCGATGCGGTGTAAAAAAACTTTCTACAAGTTCGGGGGAAAATCAGAAAATGATTTTGCTGGTTTGTTGCTCTTAGTATCTCTTGAAAAATTGATGAAGGAAAAGAATGAGCTGTATGATGAAATCGAATGGCTACAGGTACATGTAAACAATTTCTAGGTTTCTAAGTGTACCCTTAAAGAGAATCTTCTCTCCAGCAGTCATAGAGCTCAAGTTACAGAAAATGAAACTGAAGACCTCGTTATAAAGTTGACTGAATTGTAGTGAAATTCAAGTGTCAGCATCAGAGGCTGTCAGCAGTTAAAGTAAGGGCATTAATTGGTAAAGAATGGTATCCTATGACTTGGAATGGGGATGTGTGGAGGACCCTGTTGAAGTTGAGAATTTTGAATCTTCAGATTCTCAATGGTTTACCCCACCTGAGGAAGACCCCCCCTGGAGCGGGGAGACCCTCTCTCAAGTCTCTTGTGAGATTGTCCTTGCTGTAATCACACAAGGTTTATTAACGGGAACCAGTGCACTGGGGTCGAGACTCATATCCCATGCAGGGGCAGTGGAGTTCGACCCCGAGAGGCTGGGAGAAAGGGTATTTAAAGGGAGAAACCACAACCCGAGGGGGCAGGGATGGTGTCATTGGAAAGTGTGTAGAATAACAGTGAAAAGTCACAAGGAAAAACTCTCTGTTTTTCAAGATTGTTTCCCAGGAGAAGCTGTCTCCTCCTTCTCAGATTGTTTAACTTCATGGTCCCCTAGTTCCTAGGAGAAGCTGCTTCCTGCTTCTCAAGATTGTTTAACTTTATGATCCACTAGTTCCTAGGAGAAGCTTCCTGGAACATACAATTCTGAGGCCTAACCTGTTTCTTCTACTCTAAACTTTGTGTCTAGGGGGGCAACTTTAAAACTTTTACCTTTCAGTAGTACCCTCAGCCCTACCTTGAAATAATGCCTCTTCCACATGAGGAAATTAATCCCTCAGAGTCTGATAAACCAACAGTGACTTTTGATGCAGAAAATGCCAGACAAGACAATGGTGATGTTTCTCAAGGCCCACCAATAATTTCTTCTAGACCCATAACCAGACTCAAGGCAAAATAGGCCCCTATAGGGGAGATAGAAAGTTAGTCCTTGAGGAAATGTGCTACACTACTAGGGAACTTAATGAGTCTGATAACTCATTCAAGCAGAAATCTGGGAGATATGTGTGGGAATGGATTTTAAGGGTGTGGGATAATGGTGGAAGGAACATAAAACTAGATCAGGCTGAGTTTATTGGTGTGAGCCCTCTAAGTGGAGATTCTAGGTTTAATATGGAAGCTCACACAGTTAAAATGGTGTCAGAAGTTTGTTTGAATGGTTGGCCGAAGTATGTATCAAACAATGGCCTACTGAAAGGGAGTTGGAGATGCTTGATATCCCCTGGGTTAGTGTTGCTGAAGGGATTTTAAGGCTCAGGGAAATTGCAATGCTAGAGTGGATGTGTTGTGTAAAACTTAACCCTCCACAATGGGAAGGCCTGGAAGATATGGCCTTCGCGAATCCTATAAGACACAAACTGGTGAGAGGGGCACCAGTACATTTGAAGGATTTTGTTCTTACCCTTTTCTTGTGCCAGACCTTAGGGTTAGAGATGCTGTTGCTCAATTAGATGAATTAAATGCAATGGGTTTAATTGGGTCCCAGGTAACAAGAGCCAGGTGGCTGCATTGAATCACCAGAGACAAGAGGATCATAGTTATTATAATGGACAGCCTAGACAAAATGATTATAATGACATAGCCCATAATGGCCAACACAGGAGAGGTGAAATTTATAATGGCATGATTCATTCGGACCTGTGGTACTGGCTAATCAGTCATGGTTTTTCCAGGCATGAAATAGATAAGAAGTCTACTGCTTATCTGTTTGATCTATCTAAGCAGAACAATTCTCAAACAAATGAAAGAAAGGCTACAATCAATTGTGGCAAAAGGCAATCTCAGCCAATGAATCAGTTTCTAGACTTGAGCTAGTTTGCAGACCCAGAATTCCTTGAATGAAGGGGTGGTCAGGTTCCTCTAAGGAAGCGTATTGATAAGACCTCTAAATGTTTTGCTGTTAGCCATTCTCCAGTTCTTCTCCAGAGGAACCTATGACCTTTTATGAGGGCAACTGTACACTGAGGGAAAGGAAATAATCAGACTTTTGGGGGTTTATTGGAAACTTTCTGAATTGATACTGATCCCAGGATACCCCAAGAAACATTGTGGCCCTCCAGTTAAAGTAGGAGCTGATGGAGGAGAGGTGATTAATGGAGTTCTGACTGATGTCCTACTCACAATAGGTCCAGTAGGTCCCAGAACACATCCTGTGGTCATTTCCCCAATTCCAGAATGTATAATTGGGATAGATATACTTTGAAGTTGGCAGAATTCTCACATTGGTTCTCTGGCCTGTGGAATGAGGGCTATTATTGATTAGAAAGGCTAAATGGAAGACTTTAGAGCTGCCTTTGCCAAAGAAAATAGTGAATCAAAAACAGTATCGTACTCCTGGAGGAATTGCAGAAATTACTGCCACTATCAAGGACTTGAAAGATTCAGGGGTGGTGGTTCCCACCACATCTCCATTTAACTCTCCTATCTGGCCAGTACAGAAGACAGATGGATCCTGGAGAATGACAGTTGACTATCAAAGACTAAATCAGGTAGTAACTCCAATAGCAGCTGCTTTACCAGATGTAGTTTCATTACTTGAGCAAATTAACACATGTCCTGGTACCTGGTATGCAACTATTGATCTAGCAAATGATTTCTTCTCAGTACCTTTCCATAGGGACCACCAGAATCAATTTGCTTTCAGTTGGCAAGGCCAGCAGTATACTTTTACAGTTTTGCCTCAAGGATTTATTAACTTTTCCTCCTTGTGTTATAATTTAGTTAGGAGGGATCTTGATAGTTTGTGTCTTCCACAAAATATCACATTGGTGCACTATATTGATGACATAATGCTGTTTGGACCAAGTGAGCAGGAAGTAGCAACCACTTTGGATTCATTGGTAGCACATATGTGTATCAGAGGATGGGAACTAAATTCAACCAAAATTCAAGGACCATTTACATCAGTGAAATTCTCAGGGGTCCAGTTGTGTGGGGCAGGCAGAGATATTTCTTCTAAGGTGAAAGATAAGTTATTGCGCCTGGCCCCTCCCACCACCAAGAAAGAAGCACAACATTTAGTGGGTCTATTTGGATTCTGGAGACAGCACATTCCTCACTTGCATGTGTTACTTAGGCCCATTTACCAAGTGACTCAGAAAGCTGCTAGCTTTATGTGGGGACTGCAACAGGAGAAGACTCTTCATCAGGTCCAGGCTGCTGTGCATGTTGCTCTACCACTTGGACCATATGATCCTGCTGACCAGATGGTACTTGATGCTATGTATAGCCTCTGGCAGGCCTCTATAAGTGAATCACAGAAGAGACCTTTAGGATTTTGGAGCAAAGCTCTACCATCATCTGCAGACAACTATTCTTCCTTTGAAAAACTGCTCTTGGTCTACTTTTAGGCCTTAGTGGAAACTGAATGTTTGACAATAGGACACCAAGTTACCATGCAATGTAAACTGTCCACCATGAGCTGAGTGTTACCACACCCTTCAAGTCATAAAGTAGAATGAGCTCAGCAGCACTCTATTATCAAATGGAAGTGGTTGGGCCTGGGCATGTCCTGAAGGCACAAGCAAGTTACATGAAGAATTTGCTCAAATGCCTATGGTCTCTACTATTGTTACAATGCCATCGACTGCCAAGCATGCACCTATAGCCTCATGGGATGTTCCTTATGATCGGCTGACTGAAGAAGAAAAGATTAGGACCTGGTTTACTGATGGCTCTGCACATCACCAAGAAGTGGACAGCTGCAGCTTTACAACTCTTTTCCGGAACAACCCTGAAAGATACAGGTAAAGGAAAATCTTGTTTGGATGAAGAAATGGTCAGATATACGATTATTCATTGACTCATGGGCTATAGCCAATGGCTTGGCTGGATGATTAGGGACTTGGAAAGATCATGATTGGAAAATTGGTGAAAAAGACTTCTGGGGAAAAGGTATGTGGATAGATCTCTCCAAATGGGAAAAGGATGTGAAGATGTTTTTGTCCTATGTAAATGCTCACCAAAAGTTAACTTTAGCTGAGGAGGAGATCAGTAATCAAGTGGATAAGATAACCTATTCTGTGGACAGTCAGACTTTTTCCTCAGGTATCCCTGTCATGCTCAATGGGCACATGAACAAACTGGCCATGGCGGCTGAGATGGATGTTATGCTTGTGCTCAACAACACGGATTTTCACTCACCAAGGCTGACCTGGCTACAGCTGCTGCAGAATGTCAGATCTGCCAAGGGCAGAGACTAATACTGAGCCCCAGGTCTGGCACCATTCCTTGAGGTGGCCAGCCAGCAACTTGGTGGCAGGTTGACTACATTGGACTACTTCCTCTGTGAAAAGGACAATGTTTTGTTCTTACTGGAGTAGATACTTATTCTCATTATGGATTTTCCTTTCCTGCACGTAATGCTTCTGCCAAAACTACCATCCATGGACTTACAGAATGTCTTATCTATCATCATGGTATTCCACACAGTATTGCTTCTGATGAAGGAACTCATTTCACAGCCAGAGAAGTGCGACAGCGGGCCCAAGATCATGGAATCCACTAGTCTTATCGTGTTCCCCATCATTTTGTAGCAGCTGTCTGATAGAAAGATGAAAAGGCCTTTTGAAGATGCAGTTACAGCACCAATTAGGTGGCAGCAGCATGGAAGGCTGGGGCAAAGTTCTTCAGAAGGCAGTATAGGCTTTGAATCAGCATCCAATATATGATAGAGTTTCTCCCAGAGCCAGAATCCATGGGTCCAGGAATCAAGGGGTTGAAAGGGGAATAGTTATACTCACTATCACTCCTCGTGATCCTCTAGGAAAATTTTTTGCTTCCTGTCCCCACAACTCTAGGTTTTACTGGCCTAGAAGTTTTGGTTTCAGAGGGGGGAGTGCTCCTACCAGGAGTCACAATGAATATTTCATTGAATTAGAAGGTCAGACACCCCACCCCAACCCCCACTCTGGGTCATTTTGGGCTTCTAATGGCTTTAAACCAATAGGCTAAGAAAGGAATAGCAGGGGAAATTGGATTGCCCTTCAGTATGGAGGTAAGAAGGATTATGTCTGGGGTGCAAGAGATCCCTTAGGGTGTCTCTTGGTACTATCATGTCATGTGATTAAAGCCAATGGGAAACTACAACAGCCTAATCCAAGCAGGATGGCAAAGAATGCAGATCCATCAGGAATGAGGCTATGGGTCACTCCTCCAGGGAAAGAGCCAAGACCTGCTGAGGTGGAAGAAATACAGAACGCGTAGTAGAGGAAGATAGTCATAAGTACCAGCTGAGGCCATGTAACAAGTTGCAGAAGCAATGATTATAAAAAGATATGAACGCTTCTTTTGTTTTATTTTTTAAGAACACATTTGCCTTTCTCCCAATTTCTTTAACATCAATTGGTATTTAAGTTTTGATACTAAAAGAATGTTCACAAGGGACTGTACCATTTTAAATTGACATATGCATTTGCGATTGTATGAGGAAAAGTTATATCATGCTAGGCATATTCATGATCTTGTTATTGTTGCATGTGGATGTGAGATATTTGTGTCAAATTGACAAGGGGCGACTATTCCTGTTTGTCAACTTGGCTATATCTGGAATGAACTACAATCCAGAATTGAAAGGCTCAAGATCCTGATCTTGAGGCTGGGGGATAAAAGTTTCTGGCCTGCAACTTTGTATGGAGATCTTGAGACAAAGGGGCTATGAATCACAGGAGATTTAAGGCAAGGAGATCTCTGAATTCAAGGACACCCGGGACAAAGCAAGTCCCAGATCCAGGTGTGGGGGTACACACCTTTAATCTGAGAAACACCTTCTGCTGCAGACTTACATAAGGACATGGGAAGAAGGAAGCCTGTCTTTTTTTTTTTTTTTTTTTTTTTTTATCTTTATTAACTTGAGTATTTCTTATGAACATTTCGATTGTTATTCCCTTTCCCAGTCTCCGGGCAAACATTCCCTCTAACTCATCCCCCTCCCCTCCTATATGGGTGTCCTCCTCACCATCCTTCCCCCATTACTGCCCTCCCCCCAACAATCACCTTCACAGGGGAATCAGTCTTGACAGTACCAAGGGCTTCCCCTTCCACTGGTGCTCTTACTAGGCTATTCATTGCTACCTATGAGGTTGGAGCCCAGAGTCAGTCGATGTAGAGTTTTTGGGTAGTGGCTTAGTCACTGAAAGCTCTGGTTGCTTGGCATTGTTGTTCATAAGGGGTCTCGAGCCCCTTCAAGCTCTTCCAGTCCTTTCTCTGATTCCTTCAACGGGGGTCCTATTCTCAGTTCAGTGGTTTGCTGCTGGCATTCGCCTATGTATTTGCTGTATTCTAGTTGTGTCTCTCAGGAGAGATCTACATCTGGCTCCTGTCGGCCTGCACTTCTTTGCTTCATCCATCTTGTCTAATTGGGTGGCTGTATATGTATGGGCCACATGTGGGGCAGGCTCTGAATGGGTGTTCCTTCTGCCTCTGTTTTAAACTTTGCCTCCCTATTCCCTGCAAAGGGTATTCTTGTTCCCCTTTTAAAGAAGGAGTGAAGCATTCACATTTCGGTCATCCTTCTTGAGTTTCATGTATTCTGTGCATCTAGGGCAATTCAAGCATTTGGGCTAATAGCCACTTATCAATGAGTGCATACCACGTGTGTTTTTCTGTGATTGGGTTACCTCACTCAGGATGATATTTTCCAGTTCCATCCATTTGCCAATGAATTTCATAAAGTCATTGTTTTTGATAGCTGAGTAATATTCCATTGTATAGATGTACCACATTTTCTGTATCCTTTCCTCTGTTGAAGGGCATCTGGGTTCTTTCCAGCTTCTGGCTATTATAAATAAGGCTGCGATGAACATAGTGGAGCATGTATCTTTGTTATATGTTGGGGCATCTTTTGGGTATATGTCCAAGAGAGGTATAGCTAGCTAATCACGTAGTTCAATGCACAATTTTCTGAGCAACCTCCAGACTGATTTGCAGAATGGTTTTAACAGTATGAAATCCCACAAAAAATGGAGGAGTGTTGCTCTCTATCCACATCCTCGACAGCATTTGATGTCACACTGAGTTTTTGATCTTAGACAATTATCACTGGTGTGAGGTGAAATCTCAGGGTTGTTTTGATTTGAATTTCCCTTATGACTAAAGATGTTGAACATTTCTTTAGGTGTTTCTCAGCCATTCGGCATTCCTCAGCTGTGAATTCTTTGTTTAGCTCTAAACTCCATTTTTTAAATAGGGTTATTTGTCTCCCTGCGGTCTAACTTCTTGAGTTCTTTGTATATTTTGGATATAAGCCCTCTATCAGTTGTAGGATTGGTAAAGATCTTTTCCCAATCTGTTGGTTGTCGTTTTGTCCTAACCACAGTGTCCTTTGCCTTATAGAAGCTTTGTAGTTTTGTGAGATCCCATTTGTCGATTCTTGATCTTAGAGCATAAGCCATTGGTGTTTTATTCAGGAAATTTTCTCCATTGCCCATGTGTTGGAGACTCTTCCCCACTTTTCTTCTATTAGTTTGAGTGTGTCTGGTTTGATGTGGAGGTCCTTGATCCACTTGGACTTAAGCTTTGTACAGGGTGATAAGCATGGATCGATCTGCATTCTTCTACATGTTGACCTCCAGTTGAACCAGCACCATTTGCTGAAAATGCTATCTTTTTTCCATTGGATGGTTTTGGCTCCTTTGTCAAAAATCAAGTGCCCATAGGTGTGTGGGTTCATTTCTGGGTCTTCAATTCTGTTCCATTGGTCTATCTGTCTGTCTCTGTACCAATACCATGCAGTTTTTATCACTATTGCTCTGTAATGCTGCTTGAGTTCAGGGATAGTGATTCCCCTGAAGTCCTTTTATTGTTGAGGATAGTTTTAGCTATCCTGGGTTTTTGTTATTCCAGATGAATTTGCAAATTGTTCTGTCTAACTCTTTGAAGAATTGGATTGGTATTTTGATGGGGATTGCATTGAATCTGTAGATGCTTTTTGGTAAAATGGCCATTTTTACTATATTAATCCTGCCAATCCATGAGCATGGAGATCTTTCCATCTTCTGAGGTCTTCCTAATTTCTTTCTTCAGAGGCTTAAAGCTCTTATCATACAGATCTTTTACTTACTTGGTTAAAGTCACACCGAGGTATTTTATAACATCTGGGACTATTATGAAGGATGTTTTCCCTAATTTCTTTCTCGGCTTGTTTCTCTTTTGTGTAGAGGAAGGCTACTGATTTATTTGAGTTAATTTTATACCCAGCCACTTTGCTGAAGTTGTTTATCAGCTTTAGTAGTTCTCTGGTGGAACTTTTGGGATCACTTAAATATACTATCATATCATCTGCAAATAGTGATATTTTGACTTCTTCTTTTCCAATCTGTATCCCCTTGATCTCCTTTTGTTGTCTGATTGCTCTGGCTAGAACTTCAAGAGCTATATTGAATAAGTAGGGAGAGAGTGGGCAGCCTTGTCTAGTCCCTGATTTTAGTGGGATTGCTTCAAGTTTCTCTCCATTTAGTTTAATGTTAGCAACTGGTTTGCTGTATATGGCTTTTACTATGTTTAGGTATGGGCCTTGAATTCCTATTCTTTCCAGGACTTTTATCATGAAGGGGTGTTGAATTTTGTCAAATGCTTTCTCAGCATCTAATGAAATGATCATGTGGTTTTGTTCTTTCAGTTTGTTTATATAATGGATCACGTTGATGGTTTTCCGTATATTAAACCATCCCTGCATGCCTGGGATGAAGCCTACTTGATCATGGTGGATGATTGTTTTGATGTGCTCTTGGATTGGTTTGCCAGAATTTTATTGAGTATTTTTGCATCGATATTCATAAGGGAAATTGGTCTGAAGTTCTCTTTCTTTGTTGTGTCTTTGTGTGGTTTAGGTATAAGAGTAATTGTGGCTTCATAGAAGGAATTCGGTAGTACTCCATCTGTTTAAATTTTGTGGAATAGTTTGGACAGTATAGGTATGACGTTTTCTATGAAGGTCTGATAGAATTCTGCACTAAACCTATCTGGACCTGGGCTCCTTTTTGTTGTGAGACATTTAATGACTGCTTCTATTTCTTTAGGAGTTATGGGTTTGTTTAAATGGTTTGGCTGTTCCTGATTTAACTTCGGTACCTGGTATCTGTCTGGGAAATTGTCCATTTCCTGCAGATTTTCAAGTTTTGTTGAATATAGGCTTTTATAGTAAGATCTGATGATTTTTTGAATTTCCTCTGAATCTGTAGTTATGTCTCCCTTTTTCATTTCTGATTTTGTTAATTTGTACACACTCTCTGTGTCCTCTCATTAGTCTGGCTAAGGGTTTATCTATCTTGTTGATTTTCTCAAAGAACCAACTTTTGGTTCTGTTGAATCTTTCTATGGTCCTTTTTGTTTCTACTTGGTTGATTTCAGCTCTGAGTTTGATTATTTCCTGCCTTCTACTCCTCCTGGGTGTATTTGCTTCTTTTTGTTTTAGAGCTTTTAGGTGTGCTGTCAGGCTGCTGACATATGCTCTCTCCTGTTTCTTTCTGCAGGCACTCAGAGCTATGAGTTTTCCTCTTAGCACAACTTTCATTGTGTCCCATAAGTTTGGGTATGTTGTACCTTCATTTTCATTAAATTCTAAGAAGTCTTTAATTTCTTTCTTTATTTCTTCCTTGACCAGGTTATCATTGAGTAGAGCATTGTTCAACTTCCATGTATATGTGGGTATTCTTCCCTTTTTGTTATTGAAGACCAGCTTTAGGCCGTGGTGGTCTGATGGGATGCATGGGATTATTTCTATCTTTCTGTATCTTTTGAGGCCTGTTTTATGACCAATTATATGGTCAATTTTGGAGAAAGTACCATGAGGTGGTGAGAAGAAGGTATATCCTTTTGTTTTAGGATAGAATATTCTATAAATATCTGTTTAAGTCCATTTGGTTCATGACTTCTCTTAGTCTGTCTATGTCTCTGTTTAATTTCTGTGTCCATTGATGAGAGTGGGGTGTTGAAATCTCCTACTATTATTGTTTGAGGTGCAATGTGTGCTTTTACCTTTAGTAAGGTTTCTTTTATGTATGTAGGTGCCCTTGTATTTGGGGCATAGATATTTAGGATTGTGAGTTCATCTTGGTGGATTTTTCCTTTGATGAATATGAAGTGTCCTTCCTTATCTTTTTTGATGACTTTTAGTTGAAAATCAATTTTATTCGATATTAGAATGGCTGCTCCAGCTTGCTTCTTCAGACCATTTGCTTGGAAAGTTGTTTTCCAGCCTTTCACTCTGAGGTAGTGTCTGTCTTTGTCTCTGAGGTGTGTTTCCTATAGGCAGCAAAATGCAAGGTCCTCATTGCATATCCAGTTTGTTAATCTGTGTCTTTTTATTGGGGAATTGAGTCCATTGATGTTGAGAGATATTAAGGAATAGTGATTATTGCTTCCTGTTATATTCGTATTTGGATGTGAGATTATGTTTGTGCTTGTCTTCTCTTTGTTTTGTTGCAAGACAATTAGTTTCTTGCTTTTTCTAGGGTGTAGCTTGCCTTGTTATGTTGGGCTTTACCATTTATTATCATTTGTAGTGCTGGATTTGTAGAAAGATATTGTGTAAATTTGGTTTTGTCATGAAATATCTTGGTTTCTCCATCTATTTAATTGAGAGTTTTGCTGGATACAGTAACCTGGGTTGGCATTTGTGTTCTCTTAGGGTCTGTATGACATCTGTCCAGAATCTTCTGGCTTTCATAGTCTGTGGTGAGAAGTCTGGTGTAATTCTGATAGGTCTGCCTTTATATGTTACTTGACCTTTTTCCCTTACTGCTTTTAATATTCTTTTGTTTTGTTTTGTTTTGTGCATTTGGTGTTTTGACTATTATGCGATGGGAGGAGTTTCGTTTCTGTTCCAATCTATTTGGAGTTCTCTAGAGGAAAGCCCCTATCTTTAAGTCCCTCGGACTCCTTTCTCCTAACCTATAAAACCTCTGGAGGTTTTTCTTAATCTATGGTGCTGCTTGATTAATAAAAGCTAGAGCAACTGCTGCCTTTGCTGCTGTCAATTAGGTCCCAAGAGGATGTATTGTCGAAATGCCTCCATGAACCTCTCTAAAATTCTTTCACTTCCTCCCAGCCTAATATCATACATTCTGACCAAATTTGTGGTGTGTCTTGCATCCACTTTGATACCTGTCAGAAGAGGTTGATGGTAGACCAAGGACCTCTTCTTACTTTAACAGGGTTAAAAATCCCAATCAGGGAGAGTCAGGAGAGGGCAAGCATATTGAGGGGTGCTACCCTTTAGGGCCAGGAACAATCTTCCTGGCCTCTTCTCTCCTGACTGGAACCTGTTAAATGTGGATATAGCCTGTCTCATGTTAATTGATCAGGCATATCAAAGTCACTTGTCAAAGGCATTTTGTCAAACTCATATTGTCAAAGTCACCTCTTCAACGTCATCACATAATGAGAAACAAAAGCAGAACATTCAAAAATGCAAATTAAAAACTGCACTGACTTTCAAGCAGAAACATGAAACAGCCAGAAATGGACCCTCATGAAGAGATCTCTCCATGACACCCAAAACACAAGTCAGACTTTTTCTATCAGGCAGAAATAAGAAATAACCAGAAAGTGGTGCACACCCACAAGAAAAGAACCAAATTGGTAGGCATCTCTCAGCTCTCCTGAGCCCAAGCCCACCCCAGACTGAGACTCAGGATGTCTCCCGGAAGTGCCATAGCCACAGCCCCTAGATATGTCTATCGCTAACTGCAACCAGCCATGGATACAATACGGAGGCCTTGTTCTCTGACAGGTGGAAGCATTTGCTCCTTGAGCCCATGACTGTTCAAACTGAACCACAGGACATCTTCTGGCCTCACCATAGCCTCGGGTTCCAGACATATCTGTCCTAAAAGAAAGCAGGCACAGAAACAAATTTAAGGCCTTGTGTCCAGAAGGATGTGACACCATTTGGAATCAGTGATCAGAAAAAAGGGACAACCAGAAAGCAAAAACAACCCAAACCAGAAAAAGATACAGCCTGGAGTAACAAGAACCAACCAGAAGGTGGTGCTATAGAAGACGGATGGGATACTACTGCGACCTGAAATAAAAGGGTGCAGCCCGCAGTAACTAGAAGCAACCAGGAGGTGGCACTCACACACACATGACAACCCTCAGTACTGTACAAATGTTTACTCAGACCTGGAAAAATCACCATGGCAACATAAGTCATTTATCTTTCCACAAGTTTTCTTTCTGCTCTGTAGATCTCACAGAAAGATTCTAACATCCAGACACACTAGCCGCCACAGAAATCACAAGCTTTTGAGCCACTGTGAAAATACTCACCTGCGCAGAACACATAGAAAACATCTGATGCTCAGGTTTCTCAGCACGGTTCAAACCGAGAAGAATTTCCACGGCAACACAAGCCACCAGATTCCACTCAAATAAATCATCTCAAAACGATTGAAAGAGCTACACCAAATGGCTTGCTTTACACAGGCTTGCTTCTCTTCTGCTCTGCATATATCACAGAAAGCACAGAAATTCAGCACTCAGGGAAAAAGCAGGAAGTCTAACACAGTGTTACAAACATAAAAACACAAACACCGGGGTTGAGGATTTAGCTCAGTGGTAGAGCGTTTGCCTAGCAAGCGCAAGGCCCTGGGCTCGGTCCCCAGCTCCGAAAAAAAGAAAAAAAAATACACACACACACACACACAGACAAACACCTAGACTAGTTTTCTGGGCTTCAAGACCCTCCAGATCGGTAGTCCTATGCTATGTGTCATGGGAAACTACCTCACCAATGTACAAAATGTGGTGCAAGGGAATGTTAGTGATCTCAAAATAACCCATGCAGAACCAATCTGATGTAACTCAAAGCAGGGTCTTGGTTTTATTTGAGCTAGCTCAGATCCCGGCAATACACCATCACACAGGGCATTTCTGGTGGGGGAGCCCTGAACATAAAGTTTTACGGTGAGCAGCAAGCAGGGAGTATGTGTGAAAGCATCCAATTGGAAAGTTACTGTGGATCTTAACTGTGGCTGGTGATGGAAGTCATCATAAACTTAATTTCTGTTCTCTGCATTGGTGGCTCTTAGGCAAGGGGTAGGCTTGTAACCTGGGGGGTACAGGTTTGTGGGGGGAATATCCTGGAGACACAGGTCTTATTGAAGGTGTAACCTGAAATGATGGTCTTGCTGGAGATTAGCCTAGAGACTGGAGCTGGGTTCAGGATTTGTTGGGGGAGGGGGCAACATAGAAACCAATGTTAGGTACCAGCTGTTAGTTTGCCCGAGTTGAAACTTAGGTCAGTTTCTCTAAAATTGAGTCTGAATTTAAAAGATTTGGCATCTCAAGGTCACTTCTTGATCCTGGGAGTTCTATGCTAGACTGAGGTAGATTGAAAGGGGTGCTGGAGCATCAGAGCACTGATTACAGCCAATTTCTGGTACCCAAGTGTGTATACACTTGGTATGTTATAATCGTGATTCAGACTCTGAGGTGAAGTGAATGTTTTCCTGGGTTTTTTGTTTGTTTGTTTGGTTGGTTTTTTCTTTTTGGCAAACTTGTTATGGTTCCCAGGCTGGTCTGAAACTCACAATGGGTGTTTTGCCTGCACTCTGTATCACATGAATGCTTGGAGCCTATGAAGACTAAAAGAATCCGAGAACTGGATCTGTGAGCCATCATGTGGCTGCTGAGAATTTGTTTTGCCAGGAAACATTTGTGAACCCCAAAGACCGCCATGGAGCCATCTGTGATATGATAATGCCATTAGAGTCTCTTTATGACAAGCTTGGGATTTGCCTCTCCTCCAACCCAGTCCTGAGAAAGCAGGACAGGACAGGAAGGCTGAATAACCTCAAACTCTCGACAGGACAAGTTAGTACAGAAAAATATGAATGAATGAGGGGTTGAGGGACAGGATGTCCAGTCTGGCATACATCGAATAGACGGAGTTTGAGCCAACAAGTTTGGACTCTGAAGCAAGACTGTGCAGGATCGCAAACAGTCTGAAAGAATATCTGAAACAATTCGGCTAATCTTTGATTGACAGTTGGTATAAAGTAGATAGGGAGGAACTCTGGTTAAAGTCAAGCCATGAGATCCTTCCTGGTACATGGGTCCAGCTTCGGTTCTGCTGAAGGGCAAGTTTTCATGCCTTTTTTCTCTGTAAGAGATATAGGCCATCCAAAGATGGAATAGGTTTGGCCTGTCAGATTCAATCCCGGTTCTCAGAGCAGCCAGCTCACTTAGACACTGAGCTATTCCTTCACCCCTCATCCCTCTTTTGAGACAAGGTCTCCCTGGTCTATCTTCAAATTCAGAAATGTCAGCCTGCCTCTGCCTCCCAAGCAGTGCTATGGTTAAAAGTATTTAAGAGTGTGTTCTGCCTAGCCTATTCTTTTTAATTTCTGCATTTTTGCTTACTTTATGTTACAATTTTTGATTTCTGAGAACATGGTCTCTACATAGACTTTGTTGTCCTCCAAGTCCATACACAGACCAGGAAGCTCTCAGTGACATCATCCTGCTTTTGCATCAAGAGTGCCAAGATTAAAGGCATGCACTGCCACACCTGCCTATTTACATTAAATATAAAGTAAGACTCTGGTGGCGCAGGCCTTTAAACTTGGAAGACCCAGGCAGAAAGAATATGCGTGTGAGGTGAACATAAAATACATCGGGAAACGCTATTTGAAAAAAAACATAGTGGGGGTATGTTGTGGAATACTCTTCTGGTGCCTAAAAACCATGAACTCTTCATCAGAGCAGCTGTGGTTACCTGATCATGTCTACTCACCTTCACTTGTTGAAGGGACATTGCACCCTCACTCGAGGTACCCCCATGGCAGTTGTATGCCATTCTCTCCTAACTGCTCCAGGTCTAGGAGGCTGTGTATATTGGAAGAGAATATTACCTGAAGGAAGAATTCCATCTTTGCAACTGCGGGAATGTCATTAGGGTGAGATTGAGTGTTGTAACTATCTGAGTCATTGAGGCTTCTGTAAGTAACCTTTCTCTCATTATCTTGTATTCATTGGCTTGACAAGTTAGGCTTTTGCTGGAAGGTCTTATGTCACCATTGGTTGTTTACTTGGGGGTGACAATATATTTGTTCACATCTATCCGGGGATTGTTCATAGAACTGGGTTGATGTAGCCTTGTACATACTAGGAAATTACTCCAACACTGAGCTGCATTCCCAGCTTAATTTGCTTACTTATTTATTACCAGCCTATTTTTGTTTGTATGTATGTATGCGTGCACATAATTATTTTTTAGGCTGAGCCAGAATGGACCCTTTATTGTTAGAATGGAAACTCACTTGTGGACACTAAGATAGACCAGGCTAATCTTGAACTCAGTCCATGTTTCAGTGTCATAAGATATGGTGGAGAACAGTTGACTCTAAACTAATTATAGCAGAGAAAATAGATATAATCATACTAGAAAAGATCCACCCTTCTTCAAACATGGGACCCAGGAAAATGCAGGATTAGTCCACCGGCCACATCATAATTACAGATGCCAATTTGAAAACAGCCAAAAATGTTAAAAACAAGGAGGACTGTCAAATTACTAATGTGGTTGCCAACAGAAGGACCCCAGTACACGGTACCAGAGAATCAAGCCAGGAGTTAATCAGGAAATGGACGCCATGGAGGTAAAACCAGGAAAATTCCTATACAGATATTTGCTAATATTAAACATACCTTTTCACTTCAGGATGGACTGAGACTTTCCAAACCAAGCATGAGATTGTAGAGACAGTAACAAAGAAATTACTAATAGAAATTCTTCCAAGGTACAATTTTATTTTTTAAGATTTTAGAGTCAGACGATGGACATTCATTTGTGTCCCAGGTGACTTAGAGATTAGCTAATATTCTGAGGATTGATTAGAAACTTCATTGTGCTTACTGACCCCAGAGTTCAGGACAGGTAGAAAAGGTAAACAGAACACTAAAAAAAAAAAGACCTTAATTTAATTGACCTTAGAGACTGAAGATGACTGGGTGACCCTTTTCCCCTTCATCCTTCACAGAACTCCCCATACCTCTTGATAGAAGTAATAAGAGAAACAGATGACTGCTAATTATTACACAATTTTGAGGGTGTAGAATTGACAAACTTTTTGCTTTCCATAAAACAGGTCCACCTCCAGTGCTCCAACAGTCTTATACCAGAAATTGGGCCCTAGTCAAGAGACACTGCCATGGGTCACTAAAGTGGTCGCTGTGCTACAGAGCATGGATTCACCACACACCAACTTGCAGTTGAAGATTAGCCTGACCAGGAGGAGAAAAATTTAGCCTCAAGACTAACTCATGTCTCCCACTGATGGGCCCTTACTCACTCCTCTGGGACACCACAAAACACAGCCATGTTATTGTTTTCATGAAGCTTTAGGAAGTCCCATGATTGGGATTTCTAATCTCAAGAGAAAGGGGAAGCGGGGTTGAGATGTTAAATCTTTTATATTCAGACTCCATTTTAGAGAAACTGAGAAACTGACCTAAGTTTGAACTCAGGTAAACTAACAGGCATTAGTTTCCATGTTGCCTCCCAATAAATCCCAAGCCTAGCTCCAGTCTCTAGGCTAATCTCCAACAAGACCAGCATTTCCAGGTTACACCCTCAGCAAGACCAGTGTATCCAGATTATTACGCCAGCAAACTTGTACCCCCAGCATACAAGTCTATCCCATGCCTAACACACCAATGCTGAGGAGAACAGGAATTAAGTTTATTATATGACTCCCAATGCCAGACAATTATGATAAAGGCCACATCAGCTTTCGTATTAGATGCTTGCACACATACTCCCTGCTTGCTGCTCACTATAAAGCCTTGCCCCAATAGACATTCAGGGCTCCCCCACCACTAAAACTGTCCTGTTTGATGGTGGTGCACTGGAGAGGCCCAAACTCACTGGAATAAACTCAAGACCCTGCTGTGAGTTACATCAGATCTGCTCCTGTCTGATTTTAGGGAGTCATTAATATATCCCTGGTCAACAGTCTGACCCTCTAACCTCGGTGGAGTAGCATTCTAGAGGGCATAATCAAGAACCTCATTTAAGGAGGGGAAGGAACAGAAGAGTCTCAGTGGAACTGAGTGACTCAACAGATGGACCAGAGAGGTTCCTTTGAAAGCCAGGTCAAGTGTGACTTCAAGCTCCCAGACAGTTTCTTCTCTGGATCTGCTGAAGTTTTAACACTTTACTACTCAAGCCTTCCCTTCTGAGCTAGAGCTCTGAATATGAACTAATACTAGCTAATTAGACATTTGAATCTCCACCCAGAAATCCTGTTAAAGAGGTTTGGTTTTTCTGGCATTAAGTAATTAAAAGGGATACAGTGAATTTCAAGGATAAAATGCAAGTGAACCACTGACACCTCCCCGTCAGTGAGCACTGCCTTAGGAATTATGGGAGAAAGAAACATAGCAAAGGATTTAGGCTACTTATGTAAACTGAAAAGGAAAACCAAACCAAATCAAATCAAAACCAAAAAAACACCAGATATGGTGATACTGGCCTTTAGTCCCAACACTTGGGATGTAAAAGCTAGAGGAGTAGATGTTCTAGGACAGCCTGAGCTACATAGGTGAGAGTCCAACCTGGGTTACATGAAACCCTGTCTAATATGCAGAGCCACTAAGATGGCTTAGCAGATAAAGAAAATTTATGCCAAGCCTGATTACTAACACTAGAGTCACATGGTAAAAAAAAGAAACACAAACACACACAAACCAACTTAAAAAGCCAACCACTTCCCTTAAATAGAAATAGAGCTGAGAAATGGCTTAGAGGTTAAGTCATTCCTGTTCTTTCAACAGGACCCAAGTTCGGTTTCTACCACTCATATGGCAGCTCACAACCTTTCATGGTTCCAAGCAACTGGACTGTCTCTTCCAAAGTCGTGCCCAGAATACACATATATACGTATACACAAGCAAAATACTTACACACAAAATTGAAATAAATCTAAATAATAATAAGATCCCATACCTTTCAATGGTATTTTTTACATCAAAACGTTAAATATATTCCATAGAGAAACAGTTGTATGAAGATAGCATGTATGACAGCAGGTCTTCACTGCTCAGAAAGGTACCATGTTGCCAGTGACATCTGTATGGCAGTTTCCTTTCAGACAAGACACTGTTATAAGCAGACCTGCATTTGCTGTTGTATGCTGGCAACTGCTACTGGGTAGAGAATGTCTGTTGGTGGGTATGTAAAGTGTGTGCTTGTCTTCTGGACTCACCACTCTGCTTCGATGACATTTTTGCTGACACCTTGACAAGAACAGCTGTTCCTACTTATCTGCAATCCCAAAGTGTAGTGCCACAGATTCTAAGGCTGAAGGTGGAAATGGAGTAGTTATCTTTAACACCTGATATAGTCATTACAGTTTCTGACTTTTTCTATCATTTTTTAAATTTGTCCAGTGTAGGATAGTGGCATGGCCATTCCAAACCCACCACTCAGCATGCAGGTAGAAATGTAAATTCAAGGCCAGCCTTTTTTTATATAGTAAATTACAATCCTGCCTACATCATGAAGGCCTGTCTCAAAATGCAACCACCTAAACTATGCATCCCATGTGCTGTATGTCATGTCTGATTGTCAGGTAGGAGTTGTAAACCTGTCCGTGCATGAGGATAGGCATCAAATCACATCTCGAATCTTCCCCTGTTACGTGGGTTCCTGAGACTTTACTCTTCAGGTGTAGGCCTTTAATCCCAGCATAAGGAGGCAGGGGCAATTGGACCTCTGTGAGTTCCAGGCCAGCTTGGTCTACAAGAGCTTCTGCCGGGACAGCCAGGGCTATACAAAGAATCCCCAGCTTGAAAAACAAAACAAGACAAAAACCACAAACAAAGGAAATTTGTTTCTATATTAATCATACCAACAAAAATAATTAAATCTTATCTCAGCTAGTCCAAGAACAGAATTTGACAAGATTCATCTACATATTCATGTTTCTATTTTCATTATTTCAGTCATCCACCCATCCAAGGACAGTGTGTCCTGTAGCACAGTCAACCTTTAAGCATGCTACCCAGCTAAATGACCTTGAATTCCTGATCCACACAACCACCTCCACTTTCACCTTCTCAATCGTAATGCTGCAACCCTTTAAGACCATTTCACATGTTGTCGTGAACTCCAACTATAAAACTATTTTATTACTACTTTATTTTTTGTGTGAGCCTAGCCTTTACCCACTTTTCCCTTTAATGGCTGAGGCATCTCTCCAGCTGTTGTTGCTACTTTAAAATTATAGTTTTGTTACTGTTGTGAATTGTAATGTAAATAGCTGATATACTGGATATCTGCCATGTAACCACAAAGAAGTTGCCCACCATTCCTTAAGCAAGAGTTTCCTAAATGCTGGGATTAGATGCTAAGTGTTGTTGTCTGTTTTAATTAGTGCTGAGGATTGAACCAGGTGTCAGGCATGTTGAGCACATACTCTATCACCAGGCAATTTGTGCCATTGTCTCAGGTAGCCCAGACTGTTCTAGAACTCTCTGTGTGTTTGGGGGTGTCTTTGAAATTCTTATCCTCTTACCTCTACCTCAGAAGTGTTACACTATAAATACACGATAGCTGTGTGCCACTGCTATGTTTGAATTGAACTGCTACCAGGACCCCTTGAATGAGACTCACAGAGGCAGTGATAAATGCAAGAGCAAGAGGAGTTTTGTTGTTCCAACATGTTGGGGTTACCCAGTTTCAAGTGGGAGAGAACCCTGAGCAGATTCTAAAAGGGTATTATATACCTTGGGGCAAAATTCAAACAATTGTGACAGAATTTGCACAATTGAAACTAGGCAGAATACTATGTGCATTTGGTGAAGTGAAACTATATTCAAGTCAATGCAGTGTATGATTCAGGATTTTCCAAGGGGGATCGGCTGGGGGTCACAGTAGCTTTGTGTGATAGTTTGGCTTGCAGTTGTTCCAGAACTAAACCAGCTCTTTTTCTTCCTGGAAGGGAGGAGCCCTTGTGCTCACAGTTTTGTGGTGGAATTTTCCAACTGCCCTTAAATTGACCCCAACTGTGCTTCTTTTATATCCCCTTTCTTTTCTCATAGCTTTAATCTTGAAGTTTATAATCCTCTAGCTCATATTCTTGCTTCCCTGCTTCTAGCTGCATACAGTGTTGCCTTAAGATCAGTAAGTGGACTGTATTAATTTATTTATTCTCTTATAAAGCCTACTAAACAAATAAAATGGAAAATCAGAAATAAAAGTAAAATTATCAAGGGTCCAGCTAGGGTAGCTTTATAACAAGGGGGATATAAGACACACAATACATATAGTTAGCAGGGACAATAGACTCAGGACTGAGACTGAGACAACTTTAACTTGAGGGGGTTGGTGTCCTTTTGAACCCTCTATTTTGGTACATCTGGAGCAAGGTAGTTTTCTTTAGTTGGGAAACAGGTCTGGCATGGTTCTACTGTACCCATGTGGTGATCTTGGTCAACAAGATTGTGACCTTTTCACCTTGGTTTAGTCACACCTTGACGAAATCTCCTCATATAGACTCAGTCTTTTTTGACTTCTGTGGTTCTATAACTGCACCTGCTTCATAAAGGGCACATAATTTAAGCCAAACATATCCATGATCCTATTGCGTAGCTCTGACCTTAAATATTATATGATCATTTTTCAGTCATGTAATGAATGCTCTAGGCTGGATACAGTGGGGGCTAGAATACCGTATCTATCTAATGTAGGACAAAGGGAATGAAGATCATCCAGTCCCCACCAGTCTCCAAGGCTAATCTAGTTAAAGTCTCTTTAAGAGTTTTATTTATCCTTTTTACCTGCCCTGAACTCTCAGGATGATATACACAATGGAGTTTCCAAATAGTTCCCAAGATCTTGCAAGTCCCTAACTTACCTGAGAGAGGAAGGCAGGCCCATTATTTGATCCTACTTTTTAGGTGCCCCAAACCTAGGGAAAAAATCTTCTCTAGTATCTTATTGGCCACTATCTTTGTGGTTTCATCTTTGGTTAGAAATGCCTCGATCTATCCATCTATCTGGAGAAAATGTCAACAAATACCAGCAGATATTTTGAACCATACCTTTCTTGCTTGATCTTTGTAAAGTCAATTTTCCCAGTAGGCTCCCAGTCTCTTACCTTTCAGTGAGTAATTAGGATGTTTGGGGTCCCTGGGAGTGTTGGTCAGCTGACAAGCTTTAAAGTCTGTCATTCATTTTACTTCCAAGTGATTCACTCTGTGGATTTTTCTGAGAATAGTTCTTGTTAAAGAGGTGGGTAATTAGCTTACCTTCAGTCAGTAATCACTAGCCCTTTTAATTTCTTTTTCTGTGTGTATCAGTTGCTCCGGGTGGTTCAGGTAGAACAGTGGCCAATATAGAGATGGCTGTTTCCTTTAAGGCTACCTCCTTAGCAGTCTTTTCAGCCAGGCTGTTATCTCTAGCCATTAGTTTTTGCTTTTTTTGTTTTGTTTTGTTTTGTTTTTTTGGTGCCCTGTAGAATTTTATCTTTATTTGTGACAGCTCTTCTTTCTGCTGTTAGGTGCCCTTGAACCTGGTAAATGGCTCCATGCACATGAGCAGTTGTAAAGGCATATCTTGCTGTTCTTGCTGATGCTAACAGCCAGTCCTTTTCCCATGATAAGGACCTGTATTACTGTTATTAGTGTGGCCCTTTGAGTTAAAGTGCCTGAAGAAAGAGACTGACTCCAGATTACATCCATTTCTGTTGTCATCAGTGCCCCTTTACTCCTCTGACCCTCATGGATGAAACTGCTTCTGTCTATGAACCAGATTGGCTCTGTCTCTGATCCGGGTTGGGTACAGTGTACCTGGGCCACAACCTCATCACACTGATGGAGTAGACAGTCCATATCAGGGTCAGGTGGGAGAGTTGCAGGGACCAGGGAAACAGGTGGCAGGGAAATATCTCAGCTGGGGTTGATTAGTAAAGTCTGGGAATGAAGCAGGTAGGCAATACTGAGCCATCAATCAGAATTGCATGGGAAGGGTAGTCATGAGTCCCAAAGTAAATTTATCTGCATCTTTATCCAACAGTGCGGTGGCAACAATAAATGCAAGCAAGGCAGCTTTCTTGCTGCCACTGAGTTTCTTCGATAAATAAACCTTTGTCTGTTTCTATGGTAGCCTTTTCTCCTGGATCCAAGGCTTTGTTGGCTAGAAGGGCTCTAATCAATTTTTTTCTTGTCTAGTCTGCACTCTTCTACACTCTCTCTGCAACTTTTATTAGCTTGGATCTGTAACATTTCTCTAATATTTGGCACTAACTTGATTGATGAAAGCCAGGGCTACCATACTAGAATTCTCTGTTTTCTCTTATTTGATATCATATCTATACCTTGGCCAAATTATTGTTGAGACATGCTTACTGGTGGCAAATCTGGAAATATTCCCTACTTTTACTGAGTTGAAACCCTTATCTGGTGGGTTCCCTCTCAGGCCAGGAGCCAGTTTCTTAGCATCTGTCTGTGGTGAAAAGAACCTTTAAGAGTGTTTTTGTCGGGGAGGGGTAGGTGTTTGTCCTGAATAAACTTTACAGTATGCCTTCATGTAGCTGGTCCTCAGGGTAAGGAATAGCTCACTATGAGTCTACCAGAGGCATCCCCTTTCTTTATATTTCATTATATCTTTATAAAATTAATCCTTTTTATCTTAACAAGAGATCACATTTATTCAGACAGGGAGCCATTGACTGAACAAAATGAGTGACCAAGAGTCAATTGCAAGCTCTCTTGGGGGATACATATGCTCACTTGGGGCCTCTCCTGTTAGGGACCCTGGATGCCAGTGTGCACTGTATCTGCACTTGACAGAGGGGGCGGAAGGAAGAAGGGATAAGCCAGTGTGAGCTTCGAAACACAGCCTGTCTGAGAAAAAAGGGAAGTCAACAATTGACTGCTGGCAATTGAACCCAGGACCTCTGGAAGAGCAGTCAGTGCTTGTAACCACTAAGCTATCTCTCCAGCCCTAAGGCTAATGCTGTTAACAAGAATGGAGCTGGCTGCTAGGCTAGAGTTGGCTTTTGTTCCTGTTGACAAAGAAGTGTTAGCAATGGGAAGGAGGGAAACTTCTGAAACATTTTATCCTCTACTACTGACACCCTGGGAAGATAAAAGGTCTTCCTCAGGTGGCCATTTAACATCAAAGAAGGCCACTCTAAGTTGCATTAAGTGGTCTTTAGTCCTACCTTCTTTAAATTAGTCAGAATAAGATTAAGGTGAGAAAACAGTTTGTCTCATGTCCAAAATTTTCACCAGTCCAAGTTTAAGAACATAAACAAAATCAAAATGCAAAAAAAAAAAAAAAAAAAAAAAAAAAAAACCCAACAACTATCACACAAACCAAGTGTTCTTTCTCTCCAGCAAAGTGCACAGACCAGCCTGTCCCTGCCACTGACAGGGTAACCCAGGCTATCTTCTCCTGCCACAAGCAAGACACACAGATTCTCGAACTAAGGCTATCAGCTCCTGCCATGAGTGAGATACGCACAGATTCTGGTGACTTTGCTGGCCTCACTCCAGACCAAAATCCTGTTGACCTTGCCTGCCTCTTGCCAGATCAAAGTCCTGTGACCAAGGCTCTACAAGCCCTCTTGATGCTTGCAAACATGAACTGAACCAAAATCAGAACACAAAGAAGCTAGACAGAGGAAACACAGACAAGACAACCATGGTACATTGCTCAAGTTGTCAGTCCTATGATTCACCACTCTCCTGTGGGTTCCCCGCAAGGGTCCAGTTTCCTGGCCAAAGCACCAAAGGTAAGGTCAGAATTGAACTGCTTCCAGGACCTCTTCAATGAGACTCACAGAGGCAGTGATCAATGCAAAAGCAAGAGGAGTTTAATGATTCCGACATGTCGGGGTCATCCCACTTCAAGGGGAGACAACCCTGAGCAGACTCTAACAGAGAATTATATACCTTTGATAGAGGCAGATTCCAAACAATTGGGGCAGAATTCAAACAACAGTAACTATGCAGGTGCTATTGATGGGGTAAAGTGACCTTCAAACTGACTAATGGTCAGTGGACCATTCTGGACTTTCCGAGGGTTGAGATTCAAGGGGGTGAGGGTTGTGGTTGGGAGTTACAGATGGCTTTGTTTGAAATTTTGGCTTCTAGTCACTCCAGGAACTAAACTACCTCTACCCTCCCTGGTAAGAAGGGGTCTTTGTGCTTGGAGTTTGTGGAATTTTCCCACTGGCATTAGATTGACCCCAACTGTGGCTCTTTCACTATCTGCACCCAGAACTAAGGCTGTCCCACAGCCCTACAGACCCAAAGCCTGCCAAGAGAGAGCTGGTCTCCCAGGAGTGTTCTCATTCCTAAGATCACGGGCTTACAGGCCCACAGGAGGACAAGTTCCCTCCATCCAGACATGGCAAACCAACTAACATCAGAGATAACCAGATGGTGAGAGGCAAGTGCAAGAACCCAAGTAACAGAAACCAAGACTACTTGGCATCATCAGAACTCAGTTCTCCCGCCACAGTGAGTACTGGATATCCTACCCCTCCCTTTTGATTGCATACAATAAATATTTTGAGATTCTGAGTTGCTGGTATGTCTCAAGCAGAGCACAGTGCCTAATTATTCTTGCATTTCTGTACCTGTGTCTGGTTTCTTCATTCCACATCACCATAATTATGTCAATCTCAGATTTGTACAGGTCTTTGCATGCCAGGAACAGGTCTCATTAATGGTACCCAAAGAATACAGATTCACACAGGGCTCAATGTTTGGGAAACATATTAGTATGTAGTACATTCATATCACAACAACTGAGTTACATATGGAGAAAAATGGGGCAAGGGAACAGGTTTCTTCAGTAATCAGAAAATGAGGACCAAGTGAATACCAAAGCAGGCACATTTCAGGAATTATGTTCTTGTATTTAATCCTTGCTGTGTTGTGCCCTACTTTGGGGTGCTTCCCTTCCCTCTCACTGAGCCTTTCATCCTGCTAGGGCAAAAAGTTGTTTACACCCTTGGCAGCTGCTCTCAGCCCCTGATTTGGTGCCAGGACTTTTCATAGTACCCTTCTACCTTGCTGAGCCTTTCAGCTTGTTGTTGTTAAGAAGTTGTTTATGCCCCTGTTTTGGGGCCAGGACTTTCCATGATGCAGATTTTTTTTGTTTTTCTGGTTGGAGATTTTCACCTGCTTTATTGTTTTTCCATGGCTTTTGCCTCCGGTATATAAGGAGATCTCAGTAAAGCCCGGATTGCATTCTTTGAACATGAATGACCCAAGTATATGTTTCTTCTTAAATCTTGCAGGCCTATGCCTGGTTCTCAGTGTCATGATGACGGACTCAAGCGTCATCATTGCTGGAAAACAATATTTGAGATATATGATCATTAGAGACCTGCTATCAAAACTAGAAGGACAAGATGTGACGTTAAGCTATTTATTCATACTTCCAGAACAGTTTATTGCTTGAGTAAGATAAGCCTCAATCCTTAAACTAAGAAATATGTTCAATACCATCACCTGGTTCCCTGTGACAGGTCCTCACAGAGAACAACTACCAACCTTTATGTGTAGTGCAGCTTCTTTAAGATATTGAGATGATATTCACAGCAGGTTGCAGAGAAGAAGGTGTATTCTATGGAACTTATCACAGTCTTTTTACTCTCTTTAGTTCATCTCTTTGACATGCAGGCTGGCAAATGCCTCAGAGCCCCCTGGCTCTGCCTCACTGGCTTGTAGTGGGCATGATTTTTCACTCTAGCACCCCTTGAGTGATGAGATTAAATATGCACATCTTCATGCCAGGGTTTTTTTTTTTTTTAATAAATGTACCAGGATTCTCTTCATGAGGTCCTATGTATAGTCCAAGACAATTTAAAACCATGGGTTTTCTGTCGAGATGCCCATAGTTAATGAAAGATGTTTCTGGCTGGAGTCAGGAATGGCCCATTATGGAGGGATCCTCAGACTCAGTCCAAGATACCCTAAGGCTAAATTCTAGGACAAAGGAGATCTATGTGCCTTAGAGCAACAAAGGGCAAGGGATATGAGAAAAAACAGGAGATAGAAGTAAAGCGAGCAGGAAAAGGGAGTAAGGAAAAAGGTAAAGGAGTATTTGTTCTTGGAGCAGGGCAGGAGCAAAGTACTTCCCCAAGACAGAGAAGAGACTGAATGCCTTGACTATGAGCAAAATGTGTGTTATAAAGGTAAAAGGTAAACCCCATATGAGAATAAGATATTTAATTTTAATTGGGCTTTATAATTATGTAAGCCAAAGGGGCTTTTGATTGCTGAAATTAAGAGCTGGACCTTGGAGCCTCAAGAGGAGGAAGTGTCCAAATAAAGGAATGCACCTTGGGGACTCTATTTTGAAATGTAATCTAATGGTTTTCAGTAAGGCATAGGGATGGGAAGCAAGGGCAAAGATTGTCAGGACCATGTGTGCCATTGTCAGGCTAGGTACAGTCCCATCACTGAGGCAGAAGAATTGTTGAGAGTTGGACTTTCAAGTTAATCTATAGATTGAGACCCTATATAAAAAAAGAAACCAACCAAGACAAAACAAAGCCAATAATACAACCTCCCCAAAAGTCGTTTGACTCCATTGCAGAACATTGTGTTACAATCACATTTAACAATGCTTAAAAGAATAGGTTGTGGGTCCTCTGAATGTGAAAAATGTCCAGAGGCATTCATTTCTTAGAACTCAGGAGAAATATCCTCTTACTTACTGCCAGCCAGGGAGAAGGTCATAGAAACAATGCTAACTACAGTCATAGCAGGAATTGGTCACAACACAGGTTTGTAGTGAGAACTTTGGTTTCTTTGAAAAAACACAGACATATTATGGTAATATGATTTTGTTTTAATCCCAGGTGTGTGATATGGTGCTACTAAAGATTGTGCATATCACCTGACTATGAATTGTCTCTTACTCTAGAAGGGTCATGATTTTGCCAGCTTCGGATCCTTTCTTCTATGATGTTTGGAATTCTGGTGACTATTCAGAGAGTATATTAATGCTAGAGGCCTAAGAGAGGGGTGGGTTGTTGTTTATTGGTTGAATTGTGTTGGTCACTTTTTATTAAATAGTCATGAACAAAGAAGAAACAGGAAGAAGAAACTTAATATCCTGATGGTAAAAATCAAACTGGCCCCAAAGAGCTCAGCATTCCTACTCAGTAGTAAGTAACCTAATGATAACATCACCTCCTTATCCACTCTATCCTTTTTTCTCTCCTATGTTAGATGGTTGAAAGAGTGGATAAGAATGGTAGAAAAAAGAAGTCACAAAGTGGACAAAGTACAGTTACACAGAATGACTCGGACTGATTTAAAATTATGAGTGTCCTTATGAGTTCAGCACAAAGGTGGGAAAATCTCCCTAAACCAAATCACCATAGACCTCTATGTGAGCTGGGTGCAGTTCCATGTGCAAAGGACTCAGTTTGGCAGTATGATATAGTTGTCCTTTAGGGCACCCATCCAGATGTCATTTTCAGAGAGATTGACTCTGAGAACTGCACAAATTAGTTCAGGAAAGGCTCACAGATTCTAGGCTAAGTGTCCCCCATTAAGCAATCTTTTAATTCTAGGGTATACATAGTATCTACAATAATCTCTATGGTATATTTGAGAGGCATGGCATTTCAATCATTTAAAAGGAATCTTCTCAAGTACTGATGTTTGAGCTGACAGTGGATAGAACACTGGGCAAATGACTCCGTGTATGAATGTGAAAGATTTCTAGAGAGCAATTGAAATGCTCTCTAAGGAGGTCTTTAGGCACCTAGGGGAGAGCAAGAGACTAGTTTGCCACTTAGTAATTTGGTTGACTGACAGGTATATAAGACTATATGCCAAAGGTCAGAGTGACTGTGATGTGATGGATAGCTGTGAGCTTCCAATGAAGCATACTAGAGTCTGTTATTTCGAGTGACTGCACTATCTGCTGAGGCCATCATCATCCTGATGGAACTAGGTTATTTCATAACTAGCCATCTTACTCTAAAGTGACAAGCAGGGGCTCAGAGTTGCCCATTAGGATAAGAGGGCCCTAAAGAAATATGATACCCATATGACCGTATGTCAGTGTGTCGTTGATTCACTCTCCCAGCCTCTACACCTGTTCATTCTTCACCACAGACCCTGAGCCTCATACCCAGTTTTTAAAGTTTCCCATCCAACAAGCTCATTCATAGAATCTAAAATATGTATTTTACTTACAAAGATCAGAGCAGATTGGCACTTGTTCTCCCAGATTGAAAACAGAACATACCTGGGGAGCTCTACAGGTCTAAATACTCCTTATGCCATGTCCTTTTCTCTTTCCTATTCCTTCACATTAGGTTAGACAAGGATTGTGCTGGCTTATGTCTAAATTGTCTCTGAATCAATTATCATGTCCTGAAGGAAGTGAATTGCTTACCTGATCTGGACAATGGTGGCAGGTCCCTATTCTCAGAAGGTATAGGAAGTCCCTCTAGTAGACTCAAAGTCTGAAGGTCACCTATGGCTCCAATGACACTTATACAATCCTTTCCCCTCCATCACTTAGCAGCTGTACCATCATGAAAAAAGTTCACCAGACTTGATTTTTCTCATCTTATTTAATTTTATGAGAAACTCCTTATTAAAGCTCCATGAAAGATCAAACAAACAAACAAACATCCTAAACCCAGGAAGAATACCCCAAGACCATGTATAGATTCACCAAGTTCACGTATTTAATTTTATTTTTAATTTTGTGTGTAGTTTTGTTTTCAGTACAGGATTTCTCTGTGTACTCCTTGATATCCCAGACCCACTCCATAATCCGGCTGGAAGAGAGCTCAAATATCTGCATTTTTCTTCCCCACCCCTAACCTACTGCAAGTGCTGGGATTAGAGTCTTGTGCCACCAATGTCAAGCTCATTCACTTTTTTAATTTAAATTTATTTGCTTATTTATGCCTTGGCTTCATATTTGATTTTGAGACAGAGTCTTACTCAGTAGATACTCTTCATTTGAACTCTTAGCAACCCACCTGGTTTTCTTCCCAGATAGAAGGATGACTATTGTTAACATAGAATTGCCTAAATTTTATTCATGTATGCCCCATATTTATCTGAGTATGAACCAGCTCAGGGTTTAATCTGTGCCTGATAATAGACAACAAAACAAATAGAAAGAAAACTAAGACAACAAAGCCAAAATATTTTGTCAGAACTGTCACTGTGTTCTAAAGTTCACAACTAAACTGGGTGCTCTGTGAGTCATCATCTGTTGCAGCTCTGAGAAAGCTGAGGTGGGAAGATGATAAAGAATCATTTTGAATCATCATCAACTACACAACAACCTTGAAGACAGCCTTAAGTAAGAGAAATCAATCTTTCTAATCTCATGTAAAAACACAAAGATAAATAAAGGTGGTTTTGAGTGGAAGCTGCCCTTGGTTCTGAAAGGTAGAAGTTTTAAGGTTGCCCCCCAGACAAAAGCTTAGAACAGAAGAAAGAAACTGGTCAGGTCCTGGAACTGCAATTACACCAGCTGGTTTGACAACTCTCTCCCAGGAACTAGCTGACCATAAAGTTAGATTAAAATCTTAGAGAACAATCTTGAGAAGCAGGAAGCTTCTCCCAGGAACTAACGGACCATAAAGTTAAACAGTCTTGAGAAACAGAGAGTTTCTCCTTGTTATTTTTCACTGGTATTCTCCACTTTCCAATGACGCCATCCCTGCCCCCTTGGGTTGTGGTTTCTCCCTTTAAATACCCTTTCTCCCAGACTTCTGGGGTTGAACTCCACTGCCCCTGCGAGGGATATGAGTTTCGACCCCAGTGCACTGGTTCCTATTGATAAACCTCATGTGATTCATGAGGATGTTCTTGTGTGAGTTCTTGGGGGGGGCATCATCCCGAGACTTGAGTGAGGGTCTCCCCGCTCCGGGGGTCTTTCAGTTCCCCAGAAGATAAGGGAGCAAGGATCGGCCAGCACACTGGAAAGAAAAGGAAATTGTGATTGGGTGATGAGCAGTGTGTGATGGTCCACACATTTAATCCCAGCACTCTACAAGCAGAATTAGGAGAATCCCTGTGTCTTTGTGGCCAGAGAGATGTACATAGGGAATTTCAGACCATCCAAGGCTTTGTTGCTGTCCAAAAAAATCCAAGACAACTCACAACGCACATGAATCCACATGAATCCAGCAAAGAAAATCCTTTTTTTTTTTTTTTTTTAATTTGGCATTAGGCATCAATTATCTGACCAGTCAAGGAAAACAGCACAAAATCAGTAGCTGAGTACATATTTGAACATTCATCCTAGTAAATATTTAAGCAAGTAACAAAATTTGTTTTGATTTGGTCACTTTTGATTGATCCAGGACATAGATAAGTCTGAGGCACTGAATTGTGACCATGAATCAGAATTCCAAACAAAGTTTCTTTTTCTCCATCTTTATTAAATTGGGTATTTCTTATTTACATTTCAATTGTTATTACCTTTCCTGGTTTCCAGGCAAATATCCCACTAACCCCTCCTCTTCCCCTTCTATATGGGTGTTCTCCTACCGCCCTCCCCCCAACAATCCCGTTCACTGGGGATTCAGTCTTGGCAGGACCAAGGGCTTCCCCTTCCACTGGTGCCTTTACTAGGCTATTCATTGCTGCCTATGCAGTTGGAGCCCAGGGTCAGTCCATGTATAGTCTTTGGGTAGTGGCTTAGTCCCTGGAAGCTCTGACAAACACAGTTTTTAAGACCAAAAATATCCACAAATATTTGTGCCAAGTTATCCCATCAATCGAGAGTAAGAGGTAGAGGGTTTCCTTAGGAACTTGTTTTGTGGTACACTTATCCTGTTTCCACTGTGTCATTCAACTATTGTGGGGTGGCATGCCTTATATTCATGTCTTAACTTGCCAACCAGGATGTCAGTTACCCACATACATGTGAGATGCCAATCTTTTAAGTTCAGACTCCATTTTAGAGAACCTGACCTTAGTTTAAACTCAAGTAAACTAACAGGCTGGTATCTAGCATTAGTTTCTAAGTTGCCTCACTGAACTCCCTTTCCCTCAGCCTTTTCTCTATTTTCCTTGCAGTTCTTTTAACAGGAACAATTCTGCGTCAGAGTTTTTGACTATAAGATGGCAATCTTTCTTCCACTTGATATCCTGTATTGTACTGGAGGTAGACTCTATGAGTACTCTCTCTCTACTGTGGGGCACTTTATGTAAAGTATCTACTTTTGATTCCTGAGAGTCTCACACCTCCCAGGCCCCATCCCTCCACCCCTCCGAGGTTCCACATTTCCATTCATTCTGCTGTTTCTCAGGCCTTTACTATTGTCTCTACTCCCATACCTGATCATGTTCCCCTTTTCCCATATCACTCCCCCTGCCCTCTCCCACCCAGTTACCACCCTCTCTCTACCTCCCATGATTGCTTTTATTTCTCTCTCAAGTGGAATTGAAGCATCCTCACTTGAGCCCTTCTGCTTATTAACATTCCTTAGTTCTGTGGATTGTATCTTATCTATTCTACATGTTTTGGCTAATAATCACTTATTACTGTGTATATACCAAGCATGTCCTTTTGGTTCTGGTTACCTCACTCAGGAAGACATTTTCTAGTTTCATCCATTTACCTACAAAACTCATGAGGTCTCATTCTTAAGACCTGAATAGTATTCTGTGGTACAAATGAAACACAAAAAGATTGGGAAGAGCTCTACTTGAACACCCAGCTATAGCACTACTAAGCATGTACCCAAATGATGCTCCAAAACATAACAAGAACATCTACTTCACTATGTTCCTAACAGCCCTATTTATAATAGCCAAATGCTGGGGAAAAAAAACCCTGGATGTCCCTCAACAGAAAAATGGATACAGAAAATGTGGTACATTTACAAAGTGGAATTAAAACTATTAAAAATGATGACTTCCCAAAATTTGTAGACAAGTAGATGGTAATAGAAAATATCATCCTATGTGAGGTAATCCAAAACCAAAAGGATATACATGCTGATACTCACTTAAAACAGGGTACTAGCCCAAATCTCAGAGTGCCCATGATACAACTCAAAGGCCATATGAAGTTTAAAAAGAAGGAAGGCCAAAGTGTGAGAACTCCAGTGGCTATTTCCTATAGACAGCCAGGACTCTCAGTGGAGGAATAAAGAAACAATTTCATAAACAAAACCTTCAAAATATGTCCTGTCTACAAAATGCACAGGGACATAAGTGTCACAAAATCTGAGGGAATAGCCAACCAATGACTGTCCCAACTTGAGATGCATGCCATGGACAAGATCGAGTTCCTGACACTAGAAGGGATGAGTGAATTGGGACTGCTAAGAAAGGAAGATGAATTGCCACACAGGCAATTTTCTTCCACATCTGTGATATCAGCTGTTTCCTGCTCTGCTCTGCCCTTTACGTGTTTACACTTTCCAGTGCTGTGTCTTCACCCTGCACCATACCCCTGCCATGCAATGTTTGCCTGAACTGCCTTTGGAAACTTGCTTGCTACATTAACATACTCTTCAATTCTTTCTCTTTCCCACAAGGGAACACTAGGGAAAGGCTCCAACCATTGTATCTGCAGCTGCTTTAAGTGGTCATCCATGTCTGGCTATTCTTTATTTTGGGGATCAACAAGGATCAGAGCAACTACATTCTTCTAAGTTGTCTCACCAGAAGACTCTGATACATCTTTGACCACAACCCTCTGAATATGTATGTGTCTTAGCTGCACTCCAATCTTCTGTTTGACCCTACTTGCTTCTAGCTTACCTGAGTTGAACCCTTGTGCTGGAAGGTGGCTCAGATGTTCAGAGCACAGATTGTTCTTCCTAAGGACCCAACTAGAATTCCCAGCACCTATATCAGCTCACAACCACATACAATTCCACATCCAGAGGGAACCAGCTCCTCTGGCCTCTGGGCACTTTCATCTGTGAACAGTTATTGTCAAAGACAAATGGGTAATTAAAATAGGAAAATAATGTAAACAGTGGTGAATGAGATATCACCCAAGAAGTTTAAATAAATGAATAATAAATAAATAAATGTATGTATACAGATGTGAGCACTAAAGTTAAATTGAAGATGATTTTTAAGCAGCACATTATTTATGCACAGCAGTCTGGGGGCAATCTTGTGATGAAATGTTCACAAATGCTTTTCCTTTAGGAAGTATTTTTATTATTTTGATTGTTTAGAGCTTTTGGCACTCGTAGCTCTCATTCTCTCTTTTGACGGTTTATTTGTGTGCATCTGGCGGTCTTGGAAGTTGCTCTATAGAAAAGGCTGGACTTGAACTAAGATACCTCCCTGCCTCTAACCTCCCAAGTGAAGTGGAAACTTCTGATTTCCTAGGATGGCTATATTAAATGATGTTTTGCTGGGGTGCACGTGTGAAGGGCTGTCCTGCTAAAGCAGACACAGAAAGATTTCCTGAAGCAGACACAGGTGAAAGGATGTTTGGATATAGAATAAACACAAAGAGATGCTTGACAAAGGAGTAAATATAAAGCTGCTGCTTTGTACCTGGTGTCTGCCTGCTGAGAGGACTGGACTGAAGCTGCTGGTTCCCGTGTCTTGGGCTACTTGGGGCCATCTTTAGGCTCTGTGTGTTTAGGAGCTCAGGACATCATTCAGCATATCTACCACAATGACAACCTGAGTCAGAAGGGGCCTGGTAAACTACGCAGGTGCCGTATATTCATGCTATGCCTTAAGAACCGTAAGTCCCACCCATTCCAGGAACTCCTAGATGACCAGAGCCTCTGCTTTGCAATATTAGAGAACACAAGCTGCCCTGTTATGTTCTTTAGACGTCATAAATCCAAACACTCACCACTCTCCGTATATGGAGTCAATCATAAGTACCAACACAGACACAATTAACCTTTGGCCCACCAGGTACCTAACCCTGCTTCTTTGAATCCCATTCCCCTTTAGATAGATTATTCAGAAGAAGGCAATGTGACCAGCCTCTTATCATTGCAAAAAGTCACTGATCACATATTTGTGACTTCAAAAGGACAGTCCTGATGTCATATGCCCAACAACAGTTTCTGCCTTCCACAGATTGAGTCTGCCAAGAACAGTCGGAGAAGAATCTATGAAATACATGACATTAGTCTTTACTTTTAAAGTTAGTACAATGTACTGGGAGACATTGGACTTTATTATACTAATTTGGACAATGAGTTAAGTCTGTTAACTAGTGACTACCTGTCTGCACATACAGACTGTGTATAGAATTTAAAAGTGAACCAAGACATGTAAGTTTCCCCTAAGCAATTCTTAAGCCATGTGACTACATAAGGGTATACTGAAAGACTGGGAATCTGATATAGATGTGCAGTGAACTCTTCAGCTTACATCACTTTCCCTCCTCCCCTTTCTCCTTGCTTTCTGTCTGTAGTTGTGCACTTTGCACACTGAGACAGGACACTCTTGACTTTAAGACCAATCTGGGCTATGTGGAGAAACCTAGTGTCAGGAATTCAAAGAAGAATGAATCAAAATGAAATGAATGTTTGGAAAGCCTACACAGGAGAGAAGAGAAGTGTCCTAGACTAGCACACAAGAGTTGTCTTGTACTGAGAGATGCGTCTACCTCTGCTTTGCAAGTGCTTTAATCAAAGGCATCAGGCACAACCGCTTGGCTTCAATAAATCAGCTTTTGCCTCTATGGGTTTGGCCTAAGAATCTTCCCGTGTACGGATCTAATCCAATTTACCTGCACCATTCAAATCTGAAATTGAGCAAGTGGGTAGAAACATAATTTTTGAATCGGAGGCTGACTTTGGCTGGGAGGGTGTGGCTACAAAGGGAGGATTCAGCTGAAAGGTATATAAAGAGTCAAGGCAGGCAGAGAAACTCTCAGTCTTTTGGAGTTTGGAGTCACAGCCTTACCTGACCTGATAATGGTGTTCTGTCAACAGTGTCCAGATCAAGTAAGTCCCTCAGCTCCGTTAAAAAACCTCCTCTCATGCTATCTAGTCTCTCCGTGTCTTCAGTTCAAATTTTCTTTCTGTAATTTTTTATTTGTTGGTTCTTCGATTTGAGATGATTTCTCTCTACATAAGATTGCCTGACCTGTATTCTATATATCCTGTAATTTTTGGCTTATATCCACTTATCAGTTAGTACACACCATACGTGTCATTTTGGGTGTGGGTTACCTCACAGAGCATGATATTTTCATCCATTCACCTGCAATTTCATGATGTGTTCATTTTTCCTCTGGCGTCCGAGATGTGTGCTGAGTGCAGTCTCTTCTGGTTTCCCAGGCGTGTCCGCCTCTCTGAAGGTTCAGCTCTCCCTCCCACGGGATTTGGGTTCAGAGAACTGTTTATCCAGTAGCTCCCTTCAGGTTATGGCGGTGTCTCAGGCGCAGTGGTCCTGCTGCTCTTGGGCCCTCCTCTACGGAAACCCAGAGGCCGTATACAGTTTCCTCTTGGGCCGGGGATGTGGGCAGGGGTGGGCAGTGTTGGTGGTCTCTTCCGCTCTGCAGCCTCAGGAGTGCCCACCTGACCAGGCGGTGAGGTCTCTCTCCCACGGGGTTTAGGAGCAGAGAGAGTTCATTTTTTAATAGCTGAATATTATTCCATTTTGTAAATTAACTGCATTTTCTGTATCCATTTTTTGATTGAGTACTATCTGCTTTTTTTTTTTTTACCACTTCTGGCTACTAAAAATTAAGCTGCTGTGAACATAGCGGAGCACATGTCCTGGTGGTACGGTGTGGCATTTTATGGGTATATATCTATGTGTACAATTGCTGTTTTGTCAGGTAAAACTGTTTCCAATTTTCTGAAGATCCACCAGATTGATTTCCTGAGTGGTTGCACCAGTTTGTAATCCCATCAGCAATGGAGGACTCTTCCTCTTTTTTCGCATCCTCACCAGCATGTGCAGTCACTTGATTTTTTGATTTTAGCCATTCTGATTGCTGTAAGGTGGAATCTCAAGGTTATTTTGATTTGCATTTCCCCAATGACTGTGGACTTTAAACGTTATTAAAGTGTTTCTTAACCATTTGAGATTCTCCTATGGTTGAATTAGGGGAAGAATTGAAGATTAAGAGGTGAGCAACCTATAGGTAGAAAACCTGCCTCAACTAGATTGGAAACCCAAGAGCTTTCAGAGACTGAGCAACCAGATCAAGCAGGATATACAAACTGGTCCAAAGTCGCCAGCACATGTAGCAGAGGTTTATTGGGTCAGAGTTCAATGGAAGAAAATGTGCCTAGTTGGGAAGATACTTGAGGTCCTAGAGATGGGGGACTTTGGAGGATTGGCATGTAAGGGGAGCAACATTTTTGAGGCATGGGGAGGGAGGAATAGGATGAGGAACTGTGGGGGGGGCAATGACTGGAAATAAAAAAAAAAAAAAAAGATTGCCTGGCCTGAAACTCAGAGATTTTCCTATTGGCCACTTGAGGGCTGCTTAGCCAGATTACACAAGTGTGTTCTGAATTACATATAATTTTTAATTTAGTCATTTTGTTACTGTGGTTTCTTTGTTTGTTTGTTTGTTTTAGATTTCTTCCTGTCTTTTGAGACTGCCTCACTAACAGTATCAGGATGACCTTGAATTTCAGGCACTCTGAGCTGCAGTGTCAGATGTGATTTATTCCTGTGCCTTCACTGCTGATCTTTGTGTCACTTTAAGCCTGGCACTCTTCAGTGTGCTTTTAATCCCAGCAACAGTGAATCAGAGGGGGGCTGAATGTCAAAACAGTCAAGTATTTTTGTGTCTTTAAAAAAGGCAAAACAAGGGGCTGAAGGGATGGCTCGGTGGTAAAGAGTACTGAGTGCTCTTTCCGAGGTTCTGTGTTCAATTCTCAGTAGCTTCATGGTTGCTCAACCATCTGTAATGGGAACTGATTCCCTCCTCAGGTGTGTCTGAAGACAGGGACAGTGTACTCTTATACGTTAAATAAATAGATATGTAACTAAATAAATAACACAAAACAGGCAAACACAATATACCAATTATCTGCTCACTGACACATAGTCTCTTATTTTCATGGAACTCAGGTTGGCCTCAAACTTGTAGGAAGAAACCTGCATGTGTATATCTCCATAAATATGTGTGTGTATGTATATGTACATACATGATTGTGTGTGTGTGTGTGTGTGTGTGTGTGTGTGAATTTACTAGACTTTATATCCCTATCACAGTCTCCTTCCTCATCTCCTTCCACACCTGCCCATGACTCCGAAAGTAAGGTCGAGCCTGGATGGTCTCTAAGAATGATGGCAGCCTAATTATATAGCTCATTTCAATTCAGGCATGGTTAAGAAAATGTCTAAAAGAAGCAAAACAATAAACAAACAAAAACAACGTATTTCTATGTGTTGATGGATGCATGGTCTATTCTTTTTAAGAAATCCAGGATGTGTTCAACATTTCAGGAACAAGTTAGCCCTTTTTTTGTAAAGTGTTCAAATGAAAAATCTGAATATCACTTGAAATTAAAATTTATGCTTTTTCTTTACTTTGTTTGGTCTTCCCATTAATTTTTCAGGTCACAATCTGTTTTGGTGCTATAGAAATAACCATCTATGACATTGAGCTAGTGATCCTCCTGTGTTCCCCATGTGAATTATGATCTCCTCCTAATAGCTTCTTCTTCTGGATGCTTTATAAAGAGTTACTGCCCTTGCCAATGGATACTGAAGATTTACTGACATTATGGTTTCTTTCCCACTCTACTTAGCTCTCTAGCTTGCATAGCTCAACCTGTATTCTTCCAACACATTCTCCAAGATGCTTGTATGGATGATAATCAAAGATTGATGTCAATAACTAATGATCAAAATGTTAAACAATTTTGTGACTTACTCCATGCATTGTTGCTGGATAAGTAGAGATTGTTGAAAGTTGGGAAACTGTTTCTCTATGCTTTCTTTGTGGGCTTGAAGAGCAAAGCACAGTCTATTCATCATCAACAACTAACTGAGTCCTTTAGTGTTCCTGGTGGTCACTTCCCAGTGGGATGTATCCACCTCAGTTGTGGCTGCAAAGCAACGTGGTCTTTGGGAACTAGGCTACTTGGGAGACACTTCAAACCACTAGAGACATTTATGACTTTGAAACCAACCAAGACTGGATCAAACAGTTCTGGATTAGACACACTATGTTAGCACAAGCTGAGCAGTTGGGGAACACACATGTAATCTCAGCATTAGGTAGACACAGGCAGAAAAATCTCTTTGGGGTTCAGGCTAGTGTGGTCTATAAAGCAAGTTTCATGACAGTAAGTATATAGGTAGGTCTGTAAAGTCTTTGTCCAAAAGAAAAAAAGAAAAAACCCAACTGATGGTGCTCAAATTAATAAACTGAGTTCTGAATCCTCATCAGTAGTGATCTAGCCCTCACACTTCCCTGGGTGGGCAGAAGGTCTTCCTAAGTTTCTTGTCATTAATGGTATATTTTCCCCCTGATTACCTAGGATGACTCTTCAGAAAACACAATGAAAGTCTACTCTCCACCCACCCTCCAGAGCCTGGCATTTAAGGGGCTAATGAGCGAGGAGGCCTTGGCCATTTCTGCTCTCAAGGATCTGCCAAATAGACTGCTCCCAGTGATGTTTGAGGAAGCCTTCATTGCTGGACATACAAAGATCTTGACGGCCATGATACCTGTGTGGCCCTTCCCATACCTTTCTGTAGGAATGATGATAAAGAACCTCAACCTGGACACTTTGAAGGCTGTGCTGGAAGGCCTAGATTTATTGATTTCACGAAAGGTTTGCTCCAGGTAGGAAAGGTCAGCTGGGTTGGAGGAAGGTTCTCTGAATATTGAGAATGAGCACCTCAGAACAGAGAATATGTGGTCAACTGTGGATCAGAGGCTTCTTATCTTCAATTTTCACCCTACAGTCATGACTGTTCCTATCTGGGTGTAGAGGTTTAGAGTACTGTAGAAGCTTGGGCTCAGTTTCAGCGATCGGGGCAAATGATGTCTAATGTAGAAGACAGAAATGAGTAGACACGCCCAGTGAGGAACAGGCCTTTTTCTGCATCCCACAATGATACAAATGAAACAAGGCTGGGATTAAGGGGTCTGGAATGTAGGGAAGTAATACAGTGCTAAAGATGCCCTTTATTTACTCAGTGTATTTATTTACTCAATGCTATTTATTTACTCAGTGTACCACTCAGGGTTTGATTGGAGGAACAGGGAAAAGCAAAATTTTAGAAGAAATAGCTGAAGTGTAAGATGTGGAAGAGAGTCCTACTGTAATATGTATCCTTTCATACATTGTGAGGATTATACTCATTTCTCCCATAGTAGGTGCAAGCTCAGAGAGATCAATTGGATGGATATACGCCATGAGTTATCTGGAATATGGGCTGGATACAATGAAGATGAAGGCTTAGCAGAGTTCATGACACAGAAGCAGCCCGTGGAGATCTGTCCTGACTGTGGGATGAAGAAAGATTTGACAGTGATTACTCAACTCCAACTCAGAAAGGACAGATTGGATGAATCTACTACATACTTGGTACAGTGGGCCCAACAGAGAAAAGATTCCATTCACCTATGCTGTAGAAACCTGGAGATTCAGGGCTTAACCATGGCCATGGTCTTAGAAATCTTCAGCCTTGTACATGCAGACTGTATACAGATGCTGAGGCTAAGTTGTATCTTCCTAGAAGATTTGGCTATGATTAATCCCTACCTGAGACAGATGAACAATCTCCTCACACTCATGCTAGATCACATCAATGATACAATCAGTGCAGGAGTTTCTAAAAGGCTCAATGAGGAGAATGTGATCAAATGGATTTCTCAACTTCCCACACTCCACTGTCTTCAGGAACTCTATATTGATAATGTCTATTTTATAGAAGGCAACCTAAAAGACTGCCTCAGGTAAGGAAGGACTGAGAGGGTATGGAACACCAGAGAAAATACATATCTTTTTCTGTGTTTCTCTTTCCTTGGTTTTGTTTCTGTTTTGTTTTGTTTTGATTTGATTTGTTCTTTTTTTTTTTTGCAAGCTAGAGAGTCTAGGATGGACTGGACACCATAAACCTAGCACTGTTAGAGACCTAGCACATCTGAACAGATGAGCTCTGTACTAAGATATATGTGATGAGCATGCCTCTTATTGGTCATGTGTGAAATATTTTGTGTCCAGAAACAGGTTGAGTAGAAGAGAAATATGAATCTCTGGGGTTTGAGGTGATGATAGAAGCATGGACCTTAAAGCAACAAGACTTCTTATAACTCTTAAAACAAGAGGAAGTTACTGAAATTTGTGTTGGGTAGGCGCTCCTTTTTACATGTTGTCCTGATATACTCATCGGTGTGGTTTTCTGTCATGGCCTGAATCATGCCTATGGGGATATCTACAAGCCTCAGGCTAGACTGCTCTGAGTTTTCTGAGCAGGACAACAAAAGGCAATGTCCTGGGGTTGACTACAATATATAGTCAGAATGAGTTTGGGAGAAGTGGTATCTACTTTGCTTCCAATCCTATCAACCCACTTCAACACAATTGCCAGAAATCAATCATTTTGTTTTCTCTCCTCAGTTGCCTGAAGAAGCCCTTGAAGGCACTTTGCATCATTAACTGTGACCTCTCACAGTCAGACTTGGATTACCTGCCCTATTGCCTGAATATTTTTGAACTCAAATGTTTGAGCCTTATTAATACTAATTTAACTTATTCATTCCTTGAGCCTCTTGGATTTCTCCTTGAGAGAGTCAAACATACCCTGGAATGCCTGGAATTGAAATCTTGCGGTATGGAGGAATCTCATTTCAATACTCTGCTCCCTGCCCTAAGCCAATGTTCCCACCTCACAGAAATCAATTTCTGGGAGAACGAACTCTCCCTGCTTTCCCTGAAACAACTTCTACACCACACTGCCACACTGAGCCGATTGACTGATGAGGTGTACCCTGCCCCTCTTGAGTGCTATGATAGCAGGGATGTGGTACTCATACAGAGCTTAAAAAGTTTTTGTCCTGAGCTCCTGGATATACTTAAGGCCAAAAGACAGCCCAAGAAGGTCACCATGGCTACAGCTCAGTGCTTGAGGTGTGGTGGGTTCTATGTTTATGATCTGGAGAGAAAATGTTGCCATATTGAATATGAGGTAATTTAAGGTTGACTGTGGAATAGAGAAATGGAGGCTTAGTACTGGGGATTGAGGAAATCTTAAGTGAATGTCCATTGCTGAAGGAAGCATGGATGTCAAGGACATAAAGGTCTGAGTCAACTAGAAAAGCAAAATCTTCTTCTGAGCACGTGAATGGATGCACCTGCAGAAAGTATCAAGCACTCCGTTCTTCTCTAGGATTTTTGTAGTTTGAGTGTGTTACAATATAGGCACCCTTTCAAGAGGAGATCGTCCCCCTCTCTTAACTCAATAGAATAAATGTTTTGAATTTCTGTGTTGATGATATGTCTCCATTAGAGAAGAGAGCCTAATCATTCCCAGCATTTCTGAACCTGTGTCTGGTTTCTTGATTCATGATCACCATAATTAGGTCAATCTCAGATTTGTGCAATTCCTTCCATCCCAGTAAAAGGTCACATAAATTGTACTGAAAGCACAGGGCTTCACAAAATACTCAATATTTTGGAAATAAATTTGTATGTATTACATTCAGATAACAACTGAGTCAGCTATGGGGAGCAATGGGATATGGGTGTAGGTTTCTTCAGTCATGGAAATGAGGACCAAGTAAACACAAAGGCAGGCACATTTCAGGAACTGTGTTCTCGTATTTAAATTAGCTGGAAGACATTATTTGCAACATATAAACACTCGGAGAACTGATATCAAAATGAGATGGACAGGATGTGACCTTAATTTATCTATTAACTCATATTGCAGAACAGTTTATATATTGCCTAAGAGGAGACTCACTCAGGCATAGAAATATGTCCTAACAGCATCCCCTGCTTCCCTGGGACAGATCCTGCCAACCTTCATGTATAGTCAAGATTCTTTAAGATATTGAGGTGACTCTCAGTGGGCTTCAGAGAAGAGGATGTTCTCTATGGAACTTATCAGTCCCCTTACTCACTTTAGTTCATCTCTTTAACATCCAGGCTGGCCACTGTGTCTGGACCTAGTGCCATGAAACTCTGCCTCACTGGCTTGTTATGGGTCTTATTTTCTTCTCTCCAGTTCCTCAAAAGCTGAGACTAAATATGTGTACCTCCACAGTAGGCTATTTTCTGTTTAAAAAAATGTACCAGGATGCTCTTCATGAGATTCTGTGAATAGCCTGAGACAATTTATAACCACAAGTTTTCTGAAGGATTGCCCATACAGAATGAAAGATGTTTCTGGCTGGAGTCCAGAACTAACCATCATGTATGTTTCCCCAGAGTCAGCCAAAGTTCTCAGCACAAAGGAGATCTATGTCCCTCAGAGGGACAAAGGGCCAGGGGTGAGAGACAATGACAGCAGATAGAAGACACAGAAGGGAAAGAGGGAGAGGGTAAAGGACTGTTTGTCCTTGGGGGCAGGGCAGGAGAAAGGACTACCTCTGGATAGAAAAGAATACCTAGCCTATAGGACAAAGGAATGTTATAAAGGTGAAAAAGAAGTCCCATGTGAGAATGAGGTTTTTAATTTTAGTTGGGTTGGATAATTACATGAGACAAAAGTAGCTTTTTGATTGCTGGACTTGAAAGTTTGGCTTTGGTAGTGACCTTCAAGAAGAGGGAGTGTCCAAGTAAAGGAATGGACCTTTTGAGATGTAATCTAATGGTTTTCAGCAAGGCACGAGGATGCTGAATGAGGACCCGGGTTGCCCAGGACTATGTTTTGCATTGTCAAGGCTGGCCATTGTTCCATCACTGAGGCAGAAGGATTGGTGAGAGTTGGAGTTTCAACTTAATTGACAGATCAACACTATGTATCAAAAAGATAAAACAAAAATGAAAATATCTCCCCAAACAAATTACATACATAGCACCTCACTCAACTTACCAATACATGAATAAACAAACAAAAAGGCTCAGCTGTGGGGAATCATACACGGAAGAGGCTCTCAAATTTCAGGATAATATGATTTTTTTGGCTTTCACAGAGGGAACACCAACAACTGAGATAATGAACATAATCCCATGCAACACCAGTTTGGGACACAAATAACAAATCAGAAGGCAAGTTTTGGTTCTAAGGTGGAGCAGAGAAGGTGACTGGCGAGTGTTTCCTGAACCTTGTTCTCAGTTTTCAGGCACATCACAATGTGTTAAAGCCTAGAAATAACATAAATGGCACTTTTGTGAAATTTTGCTGCTTTCACTAGAGCGGTGGGAGCAGAGGTTTTTTGTTTTTTTGGGTTTTTTTTTTTAAATAATGTGAAATACTCTTGAAAACAAGATTGGTAAATTGGTAGTTCTTTATACATACGTGCAAGAAAAGGAAGGTATTTTCAATTACAAAACACACAAGGATGTTTAGGTGTAACCTAAATAGAAATAAAGTTCTATGTCAAAAATGAAAAAAGAAATAAAGGGAAAAAAGTATAGCAGTTGATCAGATGGATTTGAAACTGTCTTACAGGCTAGGTGTGCTACCACACGCCATTAGTGCCATTAATTTGCAGAAAGAAGCATGGAGATTTTAATGGGTTGGAAGCCAGCCTGTTCTAAGGATTGGGTTCTAGACAGGGTAATTTTGTGAGACCTATTTTTACTTTTTGTTTTGTTTTGTTTTGTTTTTTACCCTTTCAATAGCTTTTATTCTTTTTTTCTCCATCTTTATTAAATTGGGTATTTCTTTTTTTTTTTTCATCTTTATTAACTTGGGTATTTCTTATTTACATTTCGAAAGTGTTATTCCCTTTTTCGGTTTCGGGCAAACATCCCCTAACCTCCCCCCTCCCTTCTATATGGGTATTCCCTCCCCATCCTCCCCCATTACCGTCCTCCCCACAACAATCACGTTCACTGGGGGTTCAGTCTTGATAGGACCAAGGGCTTCCCCTTCCACTGGTGCTCTTACTAGGATATTCATTGCTGCCTATGAGGTTGGAGCGCAGGGTCAGTCCATGATTAGTCTTTGGGTTGTGGCTTAGTCCCTGGAAGCTCTGGTTGCTTGGCATTGTTGTTCATATGGGGTCTCAAGCCCCTTCAAGCTCTTACAGTCCTTTCTAAGATTCCTTCAACGGGGGTCCCGTTCTCAGCTCAGTGATTTACTGCTGGCATTCACCTATGTATTTGCCGTATTCTGACTGTGTCTCTCAGGAGAGATCTACATCCGGTACCTATCAGCCTGCACTTGTTTGCTTCATCAATCTTACCTAGTTTTGGTGGCTGTATATATATTGGCCACATGTGGGGCAGGTTCTGAATGGCCATATCTTCAGTCTCTGCTCTAAACTTTGCCTGAATATCCCTTCCTATGAATATTTTTGTTCCCTATTTTAAGTAGGAGTGAAGCATCTGCATTTTCGTCATCCTTCTTGAACTTCCTGTGGTCTGTGTATTGCATCCTGAGTAATTCAATCTTTTGGGCCAATATCCACTTATCAGTGAGTGCATACCATGTGTGTTTTTCTGTGATTGGGTTACCTCACTCAGAATGATATTTTGTAGTTCATTCCATTTGCCTATGAATTTCATGAAGTCATTGTTTTTTGATAGCTGATTAGTACTCTGTTGTGTAGATGTACCCAATTTTTTAATCCATTCCTCTGTTGAAGGGCATTTGGGTTCTTTCCAGCTTCTGCCTATTATAAATAAGGCTGCTATGAACATAGTGGAGCATGTGTCTTTGTTATATGCTGGAGCATCATTTCCGTATATGCCCAAGAGAGGTATAGCTGGGTTCTCAGGTATTGCAATGTCCAATTTTCTGAGGAACCTCCAGACTGATTTCCAGAGTTGTTGTACCAGTTTGCAGTCACAAAAATGAGTGGAGTGTTCCTCTTCCTCCACATCCTTTCCAGCATCTGCTGTCACCTGAGTTATTTCTCTTAGCCATTCTGACTGGAGTGAGGTGGAATCTCAAGGTTGTTTTTGCATTTCCCTGATGAATAAATATGTTGAACATTTCTTTAGGTGCTTTTCAGCCTGAGAATGTTTTGTTTACCTCTGTGCCCATTTTTAATAGGGTTATTTGGCTCTCTGTAGTCTAACTTCTTGAGTTTTTGCATATTTTGGATATTAGCCCTCTATCAGATATAGGATTGGTTTCTGTTTTGTCCTAATGGCAGTGTCCTTTGCCTTATAGAAGCTTTGCAGTTTTATGGGGTCCCATTTGTCGATTCTTGATCTTAGAACATAAGCTATTGGTGTTTTTTTTTTTTTTCAGGAAATTTTCTCCAGTGCCCATGTGTTCGAGACTCTTCCCCACTTTTTTCTACTACTTTGAGTGTATCTGTTTTGATGTGGAGGTCCAAATGTATACAAATTGTAAGGAAAGAAGTCAAAATATCACCATTTGCAGATGACACCCATTTCAATAGTCCTACATAATTTAAAATATCTGGGTGTGATGTTAACCAAGCAAGTGAAAGATCTGTATGACAAGAACTTCAAGTCTCTGAAGAAAGAAATTGAAGATCTCAGAAGATGGAAAGATCTCCCATGCTCATGGATTGGCAGGATTAATATAGTAAAAATGGCCATTTTGACATCAAAACAATCATCCACCATGATCAAGTAGGTTTCATCCCAGGCATGCAGGGATGGTTTAATATACGGAAAATCATCAACGTGATCCATTATATAAACAAACTGAAAGAACAAAACCACATGATCATTTCATTAGATGCTGAGAAAGCATTTGACAAAATTCAACACCCTTCATGATAAAAAGTCCTGGAAAGAATAGGAATTCAAGGCCCATACCTAAACATAGTAAAAATATACAGCAAAACCAGTTGTTAACATTAAACTAAATGGAGAGAAACTTGAAGCAATCCCACTAAAATCAGGGACTAGACAAGGCTGCCCACTCTCTCCCTACTTATTCAATATAGTTCTTGAAGTTCTAGCCAGAGCAATCAGACAACAAAAGGAGATCAAGGGGATACAGATCGGAAAAGAAGAAGTCAAAATATCACTATTTGCAGATGATATGATAGTATATTTAAGTGATCCCAAAAGTTCCACCAGAGAACTACTAAAGCTGATAAACAACTTCAGCCAAGTGGCTGGGTATAAAATTAACTCAAATAAATCAATAGCCTTCCTCTACACAAAAGAGAAACAAGCCGAGAAAGAACTTAGGGAAACGACACCCTTCATAATAGACCCAAATAATATAAAGTACCTCGGTGTGATTTTAACCAAGTAAATAAAAGATCTGTACAATAAGAACTTCAAGACACTGAAGAAAGAAATTGAAGAAGACCTCAGAAGATGGAAAGATCTCCCATGCTCATGGATTGGCAGGATTAATATAGTAAAAATGGCCATTTTACCAAAAGCGATCTACAGATTCAATGCAATCCCCATCAAAATACCAATCCAATTCTTCAAAGAGTTAGACAGAACAATTTGCAAATTCATCTGGAATAGCAAAAAACCCAGGATAGCTAAAACTATCCTCAACAATAAAAGGACTTCAGGGGGAATCACTATCCCTGAACTCAAGCAGTAATACAGAGCAATAGTGATAAAAACTGCATTGGTACAGAGACAGACAGATAGACCAATGGAACAGAACTGAAGACCCAGAAATGAACCCACACACCTATGGGCACTTGATTTTTGACAAAGGAGACAAAACCATCCAATGGAAAAAAGATAGCATTTTCAGCAAATGGTGCTGGTTTAACTGGAGGTCAGCATGTAGAAGAATGCAGATTGATTCATGCTTATCACCCTGTACAAAGCTTAAGTCCAAGTGGATCAACGACCTCCACATCAAACCAGATACACTCAAACTAATAGAAGAAAAAGTGGGGAAGCATCTCGAACACATGGGCAATGTAGAAAACTTCCTGAATAAAACACCAACGGCTTATGCTCTAAGATCAAGAATCGACAAATGGGATCTCATAAAACTGCAAAAGCTTCTATAAGGCAAAAGGACACTGTGGTTAGGACAAAACGGCAACCAACAGATTGGGAAAAGATCTTTACCAATCCTACAACAGATAGAGGCCTTATATCCAAAATATACAAAGAACTCAAAAGTTAGACATGGGGAGACAAATAACCCTATTAAAAAATGGGGTTCAGAGCTAAACAGAGAATTCACAGCTGAGGAATGTCGAATGGCTGAGAAACACCTAAAGAAATGTTCAACATCTTTAGTCAGAAGGGAAATGCAAATCAAAACAACCCTGAGATTTCACCTCACACCAGTGAGAATGGCTAAGATCAAAAACTCAGGTGACAGCAAATGCTGGGGAGGATGTGGAGAAAGAGGAACACTCCTCCATTGTTGGTGGGATTGCAGACTGGTACAACCATTCTGGAAATCAGTCTGGAGGTTCCTCAGAAAATTGGACATTGAACTGCCTGAGGATCCAGCTATACCTCTCTTGGACATATACCCAAAAGATGCCCCAACATATAAAAAAGACACGTGCTCCACTATGTTCATAGCAGCCTTATTTATAATAGCCAGAAGCTGGAAAGAACCCAGATGCCCTTCAACAGAGGAATGGATACAGAAAATGTGGTACATCTACACAACGGAATATTATTCAGCTATCAAAAACAATGACTTTATGATATTCGTAGGCAAATGGTTGGAACTGGAAAATATCATTCTGAGTGAGGTAACCCAATCACAGAAAAACACACATTGTATGCACTCATTGATAAGTGGCTATTAGCCCAAATGCTTGAATTACCCTAGATGCCTAGAACAAATGAAACTCAGGACGGATGATCAACATGTGAATGCTTCACTCCTTCTTTAAAAGGGGAACAAGAATACCCTTGGCAGGGAATAGAGAGGCAAAGATTAAAACAGACACAGAAGGAACACCCATTCAGAGCCTGCCCCACATGTGGCCCATACATATACAGCCATCCAATTAGACAAGATGGATGAAGCAAAGAAGTGCAGGCCGACAGGAGCCAGATGTAGATCTCTCCTGAGAGACACAGCCAGAATACAGCAAATACAGAGGTGAATGCCAGCAGCAAACCACTGAACTGAGAATAGGACCCCCATTGAAGGAATCAGAGAAAGAACTGGAAGAGCTCGAAGGGGCTTGAGACCCCTTATGAACAACAATGCCAAGCAACCAGAGCTTCCAGGGACTAAGCCACTACCTAAAGACTATACATGGACTGACCCTGGTCTCTGACCTCATAGGCAGCAATGAATATCCTAGTAAGATCACCAGTGGAAGGGGAAGCCCTGGGTCCTGCTAAGACAGAACCCCCAGTGAACTAGATTGTTGGGGGGAGAGTGGCAATGGGGGGAGGATGGGGAGGGGAACACCTATAAAGAAGGGGAGGGAGAGGGATTAGGGGGATGTTTGCCCAGAAACTGGGAAAGGGAATAACACTCGAAATGTAAATAAGAAATACTCAAAGTTAATAAAAAAAAAAAAGGCCATTTTGCCAAAAGCCATCTACAGATTCAATGCAATCCCCATCAAAATTCCTACTCAATTCTTTATAGAGATAGAAAGAGCAATTTGCAAATTCATTTGGAATAACAAAAATCCCAGGATAGCAAAAACTATATTCAACAATAAGATAACATCTGGGGGAATCACCATCCCTGACCTCAAGTAGTATTACAGATCAATAGTAAAAAAAAAATAAATAAAATTGTGTGGTATTGGTACAGAGACAGGTAGATAAATCCGTGGAACAGAATTAAGACCAAGAAATGAAACCATACCTACAATCACTTGAACTTTGACAAAGGAACTAAAACCATCCAATGGAAGAAAGATAGCATTTTCAACAAATGTTGCTGGTTCAACTGGAGGTCAGCATGTAGAAGAATGCAAATCGATCCATTCTTATCACCCTGTACAAAGCTTAAGTCCAATTGTCCTGCCCTAAAGGATTACCTGTCCCTATAATCTGGAGAATAATTGTCCACTGATGTACTCTGACCTCATTTTGCTAATAAATCCCTGAGACTAACCATTATGTTTCCTTATGTTTGTATAATCCGGTACCAATAAATAATCTGGTATACTATCCGTTCTTTTCATGATTAGAGTTATAAAAATAAGATTATCCAAGATTACTCATTAGGTGAAGCATATCTGGGGCTAAGTATAATACTGAATTTAATTCTGGATACCCTTATAATGCAGAGGGAGCCTTGACTCCCCATATGGACCTCTTACCTCCATAGCCGCAGGTAATGGCAGTAATGTTGACTTATGTGCAGGGACACCTGATATAAATAAAATAATAATAATGTAATAATCCCATGTTTAAATGTTTTTGTACATGGGTGTTGTTGTCCACAAAACACAACTCTGAAGCCTTTCATCAACTAAATGATTACAAACTTTTAGATTTCCAAATAGACCTGGCCCTGGAAAACCGCTATCTGTACCCAGATCTAGTGGGTAGAGTGCTGGATTCCCAAAAGTGAGGACAATCCTGAGAGCACAACTGAGACCACATCTTCTGCTCATATTTCTGGCCCAAGAGGGACCTGCTTGGAGCCCTCTAGACATAGAAACCAAGGAGCAGTCTGGTACAGGATCCTTCCAGTTTCTGTTTGATCCTGGAGCTGAATCTGTGACATAGTTCTCTGTATCTAGATTCTGCTTAGAGAAAACAGGTCCCCAAGAATGCTGACATACAGGCTTAGAGAAGGGTCAAGCCAGTGTCAGAGACAACAAGTCCAGCTAAGACTAGAGATAATCAGATGGCAAGAGGAAAGAGCAAGTACCTAAGCAACAGAAACCAAGGACACTTGGTAATATCAGAACCCAATTCCCCCACAGCAGAAAGCCCTGGATACTCCAACACACCTGAAAAGCAAGATTTGGATTTAAAACACAACTCATGATGATGTTAGGGAACTTTAAGAAGGAGTTATTTATCTCCATTAAAGAAATACAGGACAACACAGGTAAACATGTAGAAGCCTTTAAAGAGATAACACAAAACTCCCTTAATGAACTGCAGGAAAAAACTACCAAACAGGTGAAAGAATTGAACAAAACCATTCAGGATCTAAAAATGAAAATAGAAACAATAAAGAAATCACAAAGGTAGACAACCCTGGAGATAGAAAACCTAGGAAAGAGATCAGGAGTCATAGATGCAGGCATCACCAACAGAATACAAGAGATAGCAGAGAGAATCTCAGGGGCAGAAGATTCCATAGAAAACATTGAAACAACAGGCCAAGAATATGCAAAATGCAAAAGGCTCCTAACTTAAAACAATCAGGAAATCCAGGACACAATGAGAAGATCAAACCAAAGGATAATAGGTATAAAAGAGAGCAAAGATTCTGCAATCGAAGGGTCAGTAGATATCTTCCACAAAATTATAGAAGAAAACTTCCGTAACCTACAGAAAGAAATGCCCAAGAGCATACAGGAAGCCTGCAGAACTCCAAACAGATTGGACCAGAAAAGAAATACCTCCCATCACATAATAGTCAAAACACCAAATGCACAAAACAAAGAAAGAATATTAAAAGCAGTAAGGGAAAAAATTCAAGTAACATATAAAGTCCAAATAACATACAAAGCCAGACCTATCAGAATTACACAAGACTTCTCATCAGAGACTATGTAAGCCAGACGATCCTGGGCAGATGTCATACAGACCCTAATAGAACACAAATTCCAGCCCAGGATGCTATATCCCACAAAACTCTTAATTACCAGACCTGGGGAAATCAAGATACACCATGACAAAAACAAATTTGTACCATATATTTCCAAAAATCCAGGCCTACAAAGGATAAAAGATGGAAAACTGCTACACAAGGAGGAAAGCTAGACCCAGAAAAAAACAAAGTAATCTAATTTCAACTAACCCAAAGGAATATACTGAAACAAACATAATTTCACCTCTAACAATAAAAATAACAGGAAATAACCATCACTATGTCCCATAATATCTCTTAACATCAATGAACTCACTTCCTCAATAAAAAGACATAGACTAACAGACAGGATATGGAAAGAGGACCCAACATTTTGCTGCATACAGGAAACACACCTCAGTAATAAAGACAGACAATACCTAAGAGTAAAAGGTTGGAGAAACAATTTTTCAAGGAAATTGTCTCAAGAAACAAGCTGGAGTAGCCATTCTAATATCGAATAAGACCAACTTTCAATGAAAACTTACCTAAAATGGTAAGAAAAGACACTTGATAGTCAGCCAAGGAAAAGTCCACCAAGATTAAATCCTGAATATCTATGCTCCAAATGCAAGGGCACCTGCATTCATAAAAGAAACCTTACTAAAGCTCAAAGCACACATTGCATTTCACACAATAATAGTGGGACACTTCAACACCTGACTCTCATCAATGGACAGATCATGGAAACAGAAAATAAACAGAGACACAGAAAAACTAACAGAAATTATGAACTAAATTGATTTAACAGATATCTATAGAACATTTCATGCTAAAACAAAAGAATATATCTTATTCTCAGAACCTCGTGGTACCTTCTCCAAAACTGACCATATAATCAGTCACAAAACAGGCCACAATAGATACAAGAAGATTAAAATAATTCCATGCATACTATCATATCACCATGGATTAAGTCTGGTCTTCAATAACAACAAAAATGACAGAAAGCCCACATGCACATGGAAAGTGAACAATTCTTTATTCAATGATAACTTGGTCAAGGAAGAAATAAAGAACGAAATTAAAGAATTTTTAAAATTTAATGAAAATGAAGGCACAACGCACTAATACATATGGAACACGATGAGAGCAGTGCTAAGAGGAAAACTCATAGCTCTGAGTGCCTCCAAAAAGAAATAGAAGAGCGCATACACTAGCAGCTTGACAGAACATTGTAAGAAAAGAAGCAAATACACCCGAAAGGGGTAGACCACAGGAAATATACCCAGGACTGAAATCAACCAAGTTGAAACAGAAAGAACTATACAAAGAATCAACAATACCCGGAGCCTGTTCTTTGAGAAAACCAACAAGATACATAAACCCTCAGCCAGACTAATCAGAGGGCACAGAGAGAGTATCCAAACTAACAAAATCAGAAATGAAAACGGAGACATAACAACAGAAACTGTCGACATTCAAAAAATCATCAGAACCTACTACAAAAGCCTATACTCAACAAAACTGGGAAATCTGGAAGTAATGGACAATTTTCTAGACAGATACCAGATACCAAAGTTAAAACAGGATCAGATAAACCATCTATACAGCTCTACAACTCCTAGAGAAGTGGAAGCAGTTATTAAAAGTATCCCAACCAAAAAACAGCCAGGACCAGATGGGTTTAGTGCAGAATTCTATCCAACCCTCATATAAGACCTAATACGAATACTGTCCAAACTATTTCACAAAATAGAAACAGAAGGTACACTACCCAATTCCTTCTATGAAGCCACAATTACTCTTATACCTAAACAATATAAAGACCCAACAAAGAAAGAGAACTTCAGACCAGTATCCCTTATGAATATTGATGCAAAAATTCTCAATAAAACTCTCGCAAACTGAATCCAAGAACACATCAAAATGATCATCCATCATGATCAAGTAGGCTTCATCCCAGGGATGCAGGGATGGTTCAATATAGGGAAATCCATCAATGTATTCCCCTACATAAACAAACTCAAAGGAAAAAAACAGCGTGATCATCTCATTAGATGCTGAGAAAGCATTTGAAAAAAAAATTCATCACCCCTTCAGGTAAAAGTCTTAGAAATATCAGGAAATCTAGGCTCATACCTAAACATAGTAAAAGCAATATACAGCAAACTAGTAGCCAACATTGAATTAAATGGAGAGAAACTTGAGCAATCCCACTAAAATCAGGGACTAGACAAGGCTGCCTACTCTCTCCCTCCTATATAGTACAAATAGTCCTAGACAGAGCAATTAGACAACAAATGCAGACCAAAGTGATACAAATTGGAAAGGAAGAAGTCAAAATATCACTGTTTATTTATGATATGATTGCATACTTAAGTGACCCCAAAAATACCACCAGAGAATGCCTAAACCTGATAAACAACTTCAGCAAAGTAGCTGGATATAAAATTATAACAAAATTAAACAAATCAGTAGCCTCCTCTACTCAAAGGACATATAGGCTGAGAAAGAAATTAGGAAAATTACCCCCTTCACAATAGTCACAAATAATATAAAATACCATGGTGTGACTCTAACCAAGCAAGTGAAATATCTGTATGATAAGAACTTGAAGTTTCTGAAGAAAGAAATTGAAGAAGATCTCAGAAGGTGGGAGGATCTCCCATGCTCATGGACTGGCAAAAATGGCCATCTTGCCAAAAGCCATCTACAGATTCAATGCAATCCCCATCAAAATTCCACCTCAGTTCTTCACATAGTTAGAAAAAGCAATTTGCAAACATATTTGGAATAACAAAAAACCCAGGATAGAGATAACTATCCTCGACAATAAAAGAACTTCTGGGGGAATCACTATCCCTGACCTCAAGCTATATTACAGAGCAAGAGTGATAAAAACTATATGGTATTGGTACAGAGACAGGCAGGTGGATCAATGGAATAGAATCGAAGAATGAGAAATGTACCCACAAACCTATGGTTACTTGATCTTTGACAAAGGAGCTAAAACCATCCAGTATAAAAAAGATAGCATTTTAAACAAATGCTGCTTGTTCAACTGGAGGTCAGCATGCAGAAGAATGCAAATTGAGCCCTTCCTACTACGTTGAACAAAGCTCTAGTCCATTTGTATCAAGGACCTCCAACATAAAACCAGATACACTCAAACAGTTAGAAGAAAAATTGAGGAAGAGCCTGGAACACCTGGGCACTGGGGAAAATTTCCTGAACAAAACACCAATGACTTATGCTCTAAGATCAGGAATTGACAAATGGGACTTCATAAAATTGCAAAGCTTCTGTAAGGCAAAGGACACTCTCATTAGGACAAAACTGTAATGAACAGATTGGGAAAAGATCTTTACTAATCCTACATTTGATAGATAGCTAATATCAAATATATACAAAGATCTCCAGAAGTTAGACACCAGAGAATCAAATAACCCTATTTTAAATGGGGTACAGAGCTAAACGAAGAATTCTCAACTGAGAAATATCGAATGTTTGAGAATCAAAGAAAGAAATGTTCAACATCCTTAGTCATCAGGGAAATGCAAATCAAAACAACCCTGAGATTCCACCTCACACAAGTCAGAATGCCTAAGTTCAAAAATTCAGGTGAAAACAGATACTGGCAAAGATGTGGAGAACAAGGAACACTCTTCCATTTTTGGTGGGATTGCAAACTGGTACAACCACTTTGGAAATCAGTCTGGCTGTTCCTCAGAAATTTGGATATAGTACTACTTGACGACCCAACTATTCCACTCCTGGGTGTAGACCCAAAAGGTGCTCCAATATATAACAAGGACAGAAGCTCCACTATGTTCATAGCAGCCTTATTTATAATAGCCAGAAGCTGGAAAGAACCTAGATGCCCTCAAACAGAGGAATGGATATAGAAAATGTGGTACATTTATACAACGGAGTTCTATTCAGTTATTAAAAACAATGACTTCATGAAATTCATAGGCAAATGGATGGAACTAAAAAAGTATCATCCTGAGTGAAGTAACACAATCACAGAAAAACATGCATGTTATACACTCACTAATAAGTGGATATTAGCCCAAAAGCTTGGATTACCCAAAATAAAATCCACAGACCAAATGAAGCTCAAGAATAAGGATGACCAGTGTCCTTCTAGAAGGTGTAACAGGGGCTGGAGTGATGGCTTAGTGGTTAAGAGCACTGATTGTTCTTCCAAAGGTCCTGAGTTCATATTCCAGCAACCACATGGTAGCTCACAACCATCTGTAATGAGAGCTGATCCCCTATTCTGGTGGGTCTGAAGACAGCTACAATGTGCTTATATGTAATAAATATATAAATATTTATAAAAAAAGAAGGGGGAACAAAAATATTCTTAAGGGGAGATACAGAGAGAAGACAGAGACAAAGTTTGGATCTGAGACTGAAGGAAAGGCCATTCAGAGACTGCCCCATCTAGGGATCCAGCCCATATACATACAGGCACCAAACCCAGTAACTATTGGGGATGCGAAGAGGTGCATGCTGACAGGAGCCTGATATAGCTGTCTCCTGAGAAGTTCAGCCAGAGCATGACAAATACAGAGGTGAACTCTCGCAGCCAACCATTGAACTGAGAAAGGTGTCCCCATTGAAGGAGTTAGAGAAAGAATTGAAGTATCTGGAGGGGTTTGCAACCGTGTAAGAACAACAATACCAAGGAACCAGAGCCCCCAGGGACTAAACCACTCCCCAAAGAGTACACATGGACAAACCCATGGCTCTATAGGCATATTATGTGGCTGAGGATGGCCTTGTTGGGCACCAATGGGAAGAGAAGCCCTTGGTCCTGCCAAGGCTGGATCCACCAGTGTAGGAAAATATCAGGGCAGAGACATGGGAAGGGATGGGTAGATGGGGGGCAGGGATCACCCTCATAGAAGAAGGGGGAGTGAGTGTGGGTTAGGCAGTTTATGGACAGGAAACTGGGAAAGGGGATAATATTTGAAATGTAAATTTAAAAGTCCAATAAAAATAAAATAATAAAATAATTATACATTTCTTTGTCTCAAACTGTACTTCTTACCTTTTTTTGAAAAAATTGGGCTCCTTTTAATTAATTAAGTAATTAATAAGTTAATTAATGAACATTTTATGTTTCCACACCTTCTCTATTCCAAAACATCTCCCCTCACCTTCCATCACCACCTCTTCCATTTCCTGTCGGAAAAAGTGAGCGACCCATTGATGTCAGCTAGTTGTGCTGCCACGAGTAGCAGTAAGAGTAGGATCATCCTCTCTTATTGAGATTATAGGAGGTAGACCAGTAGGTGGAAAGAGTACCAAAGGCAGGCACCAGAGTCACACACAGCCCCTGCTTCCACTGTGAGGAATCCCAAATGAAAACCAAGCAACACAATTGTAACGTGTGCAGAGAGACCTTGTAGACCCCTCTGGATGAAAGTTTGCTGATCCTGTGGGTTTTCTTGTGGGATTCATTACTCATTTAGTACCTATAATCTTTCATTTCTTTCTCTCCCACAGGATTTTCCAAGCTCAGCCTAATGTTTGGCTGTAGGTCCCTGCATCTCTTTCTATTAGTTGCTGGGGGAAGCATCTCTGATGGTAGTTATGCTCTGCTTCTGTCCACGAGCAGGATCTCATTAGCAGGGTCAGGGTTGGATTTTGTCTCGTGGCATGGGTCTCAAGCTGGACTAGTTACTGATGAGCTACTCCCTCAATTTCTGCTCCATCTTTACCATAGCACATATTGTACACAGAACAAATTGTAGGTCAAAGTTTTTGTGGCCAGGTTGGTGTACACCAATCTCCATTGTCACTCTTGTTAAGTTACAGAAGATGAGGTCAGGTTAGTTGAAACTGTTCTTCTTATGGGATTGCAATCCTTTTCTGCACCTCCAGTCCTTACTCTAACTCTTCCACTGGGGTCCCTGGGCTCAATATAGTTATTGGCTGTGAGTATCTGCATCTGCATTAGTCAGGTAATGGCAGAGCTTCTCAGGGGACAGCTATACCAAGGTCCTGTTAGCAAGCACTTCTTGGCATTAGCAATAGTGTCAGGGTTTGGTGTCTACAAACTGGGGATGGATCCCTAGGTGGGATGGTCTCTGTATGGCCTTCCCTTCAGTCTCTGTTTCCTTTCTTGTTCCTGTGTTTCCTTTGTACAGGAACGATTCTGAGTTAAAAATTTTGAACTTGGTGTGTGGACTCATCCCTCAACTTGGGGCTCTGGCTATCTATTAGAGGTGATCCCTATAGGATATATCTCCTCTTTGCTGGATATTTTGGATAATATCTATCCTGATGGTTCCTGGGAACCACTCCTTTCCCTGGCACCTGGGACATTCTAGTGGCTACCCCTAGTTCCTTGCCCAGTGTTGCTATATATTTCTATTCATTTTCCTGACCCTCTGGACTTCTCTTCTGTCTTGTTCCATACCTGATTTTGCCCTCCTTTCCCTCCCCCTTCTATCTCCCTCATAGGTGCCTTCCTCCCTCTGTCCCTCATGATTATTTTATCCCCTTCTAAGTAGTATTGAAATGTCCACACTTTGGTCTTCCTTCTTGTTAAACTTCATATGGTCTACAAGTTGTATCATGGGTATTCTGAAATTTTGGGCTGATATTCACTGATCAGTGAATGCATACTACATGTGTCCTTTTGTGTCTGTGTCACCTCACTCAGGATGTTGTTTTCTAGTTCCATCTATTTGCCTGCAAACTTCATGAAGTCATTAATATTAATATTAATGTTCTTAATAGCTGAGTATCACCCCATTGTGTACATATATCACATTTTCTGTATTAATTCTTCCTTGAGGGACATCTGGGTTGTGTTCAACTTCTGGCTATTATAAATAAGATTGCTATGAACATAGTGGAGCACATGTCCTTGTTATACATTGGAGCATCTTTTGGTTATATGCCCAGTAGTTGTAAAGCTGGGTCTTTGGATAGAGCTCTTTCCAATTTTCTGAGAAACTGCCAGACTGTTTTCCAAAGTGGATTGGAGGAATGTTCCTTTCTCCACATCTACTGTCACATGAGGTTTTCATCTTAGACATTTTAATTAGTATGAGGTGGAATCTCAGTGTCATTTTAATTTGCATTTCCCTCATGACTAATGATGTTGAATATTGCATTAGGTGCTTCTCAGCCATGTGAGATTCCTAAGTTATGAATTCTTTGTTTGGCTTGTACCCCACTTTTAATAGGTTTATTTGGTTCTCTGGAGTCTTAAACTGTTGAGTTCTATGTATATTTTAGACATCAACCCTCTATCAGATGTAGGAATGATAAAGATCTTTTCGTACTCTGTAGATTGCTATTTGCAGTGCCCTTAGATTTACAGAAGCTTTTCAATTTAGAGATCTTTGGAGATCTTTCCATCTTCTGAGGTCTTCAATCTCTTTTCTCAGAGACTTGAAGTTCTTGTCATACGAAACTTTCACTTGCTTGATTTGAGTCACACAAGATATTGTATATTATATGTGACCATTGTTCAGGGTGTTGTTTCCTTAATTTCTTTCTCAGTCAAATTATCTTTTATGTAGGTGAAGACTACTAATTTGTCTGAGTTAATTTTATATCTAGACACTGTTCAAGTTGTTTATAAGGTGTAGGAGGTCTTTGCTGTCTCTGGGTATGACAGGCAGTCTGAAGAGCTGGATCTGTGTGCATGGCTGTGTCAGAACTCCTGGGTGTCAAGTTGTCTCGGTGTAGACAGGGTGGGGTGAGGGGCTGAAGAACAGGATCTGTAATCAGGCATAGATGCAAACTGGAAGCTGATGAACATTTCTTAAGTGCTTTTCAGTCATTAAAGATTCTCATGTTAAGAGTTCCTTGTTTAGGGCTGGGCCCCATTTTTCACATGTATCATTTTGTCTATTGATGTCTAGTTTCTTGAGTTCCTTATGTATTTGGGATGTCAGCCTTCTGTCAGATGCAGGGCTGATGAAGATATCTTCCCATTCTGTGGGATGCCATTGTGTCCTGTTATTATTTATTATTTATTATTTATTTATTATTTATTTATTTATTTATATTTTTTACTGGTTGAAATGACAAGATAATTTTTATTACTCATTCAGTATCTTTCTAGTAAGAGAAGATAATAACATTAATTTTTAAAAGAATATTACGTATAAAGTAAATCATATTAGAAGCATCCTAAAACTTTTTTCTTCTTTGATCTTTGGATATTTATTTATGTATATATATACCCCAAATGTTGCCTACTTCCCAGTTCTCCCTGCTCCCCTTCTACTCTGAAAGGGTGGTGCATCCCTTGGATATCCCCCAACCCAGTGCACCAAGTCTCTGTAGGATTAGGCACACCCACTTCCACCAAGGCCAGACCAGTTTGGGAACAGAATCCATAGTCAGCTTTAGGGACTACTCTGCTCTAACTCTTGGGGAGCCCACATGGAGACTGAACTGCACATATGCTACAAATTTGCTGGGGTTCTTGGTCCAGCCCATGTACGCTCTTTGGTTGGTGGATCAGTCTCTTAGAGCTCCCAGGGGTCTAGGTTAGTTGACCCTGTTGGTCTTTCTGTGGAGTATCCATGTACTTCAGGGCCTTCAATCCTTGCCCAAACTCTTCCTTAAGGGTCCTGACCTCTATTCACTGTTTGGCTGTAAGTATCTACATGTGTTTCAGTCAGCTACTGTGTAGAGCCTCTCAGGGGACAATTATGTTAGGCTCCTCTTTGCAAGCATAACAGAGTATCTTTATTAGTGTCAGGGATTGGTTCTTGCCCATAGACTGAGTCTCAAGTTGAGCTGGTTGTTGGTCGACCATTCTTTCTGTCTCTGCTCCAGTTTTCTTCCTGCATTTCTTTTAGATGGAACACATTTTGCCTGGAAAATTTTGGAGGTGGGTTGGTGTCCTAATCTCCTCACATTGGATGTTCTGCTTGGCTATAAGAGGTTCCAGATCCCTATTGCTATGTGCCTCAGCTAAGGTCACTCACATTGACTCCTGGGAGCTTCCCTACCCACAACACTTCCTAGAGATTGTCTAATGATCCACACCTCTGCATCCTCCACACCTGCAGATTTGCATTCATTCTCTTGCCCTCTGCACCTCTCTCCTGTGTCTCCCCAAATCTGATCTTACCCCTCCCCCAATTCCCATACTGTCTTAGTTAGGGATTTATTGCTGTGAACAGACACCATGACCAAGACAACTCTTATCAGAACAACATTTAATTGAGGCTGGCTTACAGGTTTCGAGGTTCAGTCCATTATAATCATGGTAGGAACATGGTAGCACCCAGGCATTTATGGTTCAGGAGGAGCTGAGAGTTCAACAACTTGTTCCAAAATCAACCAGGAGAAGAATGGCTTCCAGTCAGCTAGGAAGGGTCTGAAAGCCCATACCCACAGTGACACAATTCCTTTATCAGGGCTAAATCTACTCCAACAAAGGTGTACCTAATACTGCCACTAAGTAAGTCTCAAGCATCCTTGCTTGGGGCTTCCTTCTTGTTTAACTTCTTTGTGTCTCTGGGTATATATCATGGTTATCCTGTATTGTATGGCTATATATCCACTTATCAGTGAGTAAATACCATGCATGTCCTTTTGGTTCTGGGTTACCTAATTCAGGATGATAATTTTTTTTTGTTCCATCCATTTGCTTGCAAAATTCATGGTATCTCCCTTTTTAATAGCTGAATAGTATTTCATTGTGTAAATAAACTATATGTTCTGTATCAATTCATCAGTTCGTCTGTTGAGGAACACTGGGGTTGTTTCCTGTTTCTGGCTATTATGAATAAAGCTGCCGTCAACATAGTGGAGCATGTGTTTTTCCGGTATTGTGAAACATTTCGAATATAATCCCAAGAGTGGTATAGCTGGGTCTTGGTTAGAACTATTTTTAATTTTCTGAGAAACCGACAGCTTGATTTTTCCAGTGAGGTTCTCCAAATTTCCAATCTCACTACCAATGGAGGGATGTTCCTTTTTGTCCATATCCTCACTAGCATGTGCTGTTCCTTGAGTTTTTCATCTCAGCCACTCTTGTTGGTGGAAGGTGCGATCTCTGGGTTGTTTTGATTTGCAATTCCCTGATGATTAAGGATGTTAAACATTTCTCTATTTACTTCTCAAGCACTAGAGAATCCTCTGTTGAGAACTTTATGTTTAGTTCTGTACCCCATTTGTGGGTTAGTTTATTTGGTTTTCTGAAGTCTATCTTCTTGAGTTCTTTATATATTTTGGATATTAGGCCTCTTACAGATGTCATGTTAGTGACAATTTTTACCCAATATATAGGCTGCTGTTTTGTCCTATTGACAATGTGATTTGCCTTACAGAAGATTTGCACCTGCATGAGGTCCCATTTATCAATTCTTGATCTTCGTGCTTAAGCCATGGGAGTTCTGTTCAGGAAAGTTTTCCTGTGCCAATATATTCAAGGCTGCTTTCCATTTTCTCTTCTGTTAGATTCAGCGTGTCTGGTTTTAAGTTGAGGTCTTATCCGTTTGTTCTTGTGTTTTGTGTGGTGATAAATATGGATCTATTTGCATTCTTTGGAATACAGACATCTAGTTACAGCAGTGCCATTTGGTGAAGATTAACTTTCTGTTCCATTGTATTGTTTTGGCTTCTTTGTCAAAAATCAAATGCCCGAGGTGTGTTACTTTATTTCTTGATTTCCTTTCTAGAACTTGCTTCTTACATCAGGCTGGCCCCCCAAGCCATTTAAATCTCCACAATTCTTCCTGAAGAGTAACGGGATTAATGGCGTGTGCTACCAGATAGATAGATTTAGTCTATCTATGTGAGTACACTGTAGCTGTCTTCAGATGAACCAGAAGGGGGAATCAGATCCCATTACAGATGGTTGTGAGCCACCATGTGGTTGCTGGGATTTGAACTCAGGACCTCTGGAAGAGCAGTCAGTGCTCTTAACTGCTGAGCAATCTCTCCAGCCCCATTTGTTTTCTTTATCTTTTTCTTTTATTGACATCAATCTTTATTTCTATTCAGTTTATATTCAAACATCCATGTGTGTTTTGTAACTAAAAATTTCCTTTTCTTTCATGTATGTATAAAGAAATATCAATCTAATTTTTAGTTTCACATAATTTCTCTAAAAAAAAAAAAACAGAAACAAAAACAAACCGCCCCCCCCCAAAAAAAACCCTCTGCATCCATCTTTCTGATGAAGGCAGCAAAATTTTATGAAAATCCCATTTACATTATTTATAGGCTTTAACACAGTGCGATGCAGATGAAAACTGAGAACAAGGCTCATTAATCCCTCCCCACTGCGCTCTGCCCTCCATCTCACAACCAAAACTTGCCTACTGATTGGTTGCTTTGTAACCAAACTCATGTTGCCTGCGATTATTTTCATTATCTCCATGGTTGGAGTTCCCATTTTGAAAGCCAAAACAGAAAACCTCACACTAGCCTGAAATGCCAGAGCCCATTCAGTGTTATTCCCCACAGTGAAGTCTTATTTATTTAGTCATGTGCCAAATCTCCACGCTCCTTCCCGTAGAGTAACGGGACTCATGGCGTGTGCCACCACGCCTCGTCTGTAAGACAGTTTCCGATCCATCTGATCAACTTCCATTCTTTTTTTTTCTTTACTTTTTTTTTCATTCAGATAAAATATTATAGGTTTATTTAAAACTCATTTCTCACCTTGAGTATGCAAAATACAAACTCCACAAAATGTTCATTTTTTTTTACTTTGTAGTTTACAAATATACAAAATAGAAGTTTGCTTAAATTCATATTACATATTTATCAAGGCAAGGAACTATATAGAAAAACACATTTGTTCTGCTTAAAGGCATACTTGGGAATAAACCATTGTACAAATTATTGCACATGCTGAAACCACAGTGCATGACAGACTGTCTGCATAAAAAAATGTTACAGAAATAAACCAGGCTTATTTACCTGACTTAGGTCATAAATGTAGATCGGAAGACAAAAATAGATTTTCCTTGTCAAAGTGTGCAGCAGTTGGAGAACTTTTGCTCCCCCATTTGGTACCTTTAGAACCACGACTCACCAAGCGCCATCGTTTAGTCTATTAGAGCACGTTCTGTACCTGAATTGCTTCCTCTTCCTCTGACGTCATAATGGCTTTTTAGAAGGCAAAGAGCATACAAGGTTGTCTTCCCATGTATATTGCATCATCGAAACACAATTCAAGGGGACTCTGGACTTCCCTCCCCCCAGCTCACTGATTTAATGTATACCCTGATATCCACAAACTTCCAGTCACCCCTTGGCATTTTGTAAGTCCAGTCTTGTTCAAGTTGGGTTTGATAGTGGAATGATAGAAGATCCAGTCTCAGACCCCATCTGTTCTGTGATTTTTTTCTTTCTTTCTTTCTTTCTTTTTTTTGTTTGTTTTTTAGTATTTTTTTCTTTTCTTTTCTTTTCTTTTGTCTCTTGGACTCTTCCTTTCTCCTGATTATCCATTCACAAGCTGACTTGCTGGGAACTTGACCATGATTTTAGCGCTCACCAGCTGGGCTCCTCCCCTTGTGGGAAGACAGTGTGAAAGGTTAAAAAAAAAAAATACTGAACTCTCTCCTGGCAGTGTGGGTCATGTCCACTATGTGGAATTTAAAAGTGCCTCTTCATGTGTACGGCAAGGTGGTCCGACCTGGAAAAGGCCCTGTCGCACTTCTGGCACTGAAAGGGCCGGTGCCCGGTGTGTTTGCGGTAGTGCCTGGTCAGTTCATCTGAGCCGGCGAATTTCCACCCACAGCCGTCCCAGTCACAGTGGTAAGGTTTCTCTCCTGTGTGAGTTCGCAGGTGTGCCTTGAGATGAGAACTTTTCGTATAGATTTTGCCACAGCCTGCATAGTCACAAGTGTGGGTGGCTATTCATTTCTGGGGCCAAGACCTTCTTCCCCTCTTTGGCTTGGGCTCCTCTGGCAGGCAGGATCCCGGTGGCATGAGCTCTTGATAATGGAGAGAGGGGACTTACGACTGCATCTGGTCTGGCAGGAAAGGAGGGTAGCTGGGCCCCGGATGGGGATGGAATCCTGGGGGAAGAGGCAGGCCAGGGTGACAGTCCCTGCTACTCAGCAGTTCCTCGGGACTCGGTGTAGGGGTAGCCCTGGTAGGAAGCTGACGCCCCAGAGGGAAGTCGTGTGTATTGGGCCTGTGGCCGTTGCTGAGCTGGGGTCCAGCGCTTAAGTGGGCCTCTAGGGACCGGCTGACCGTGCAGGACGGGACGGCCTCATGCTTAATCTTGGGGCACGTGCGCGGCGGGCCACCGCTGTAGGGCGCCACTACCACAGGGAGGCTGCCCTCTGGGCTTCCTTTGCTAACACTGATGACCGAAGGGCTGGTGTACTGGCTGCCAGGGGTGCTCAGAGACGCCTTCAGCACAAGCTTGCCCATCAGCCCGCCACCTGGCGGCTGAGGCTGCTGTGGCGGAATGTATACTGGGTCCAACTCCGGCCGCAGGAGCTCAGCCACGAAGCCGCCCGAGGGGCTCACGTCACTGATGTCCGCCAGGTTGAAGGGGGCCGTGGGAGGTGGCGCAGATTCTCGGCTGTAGAGGAGCCCTCCACCTGTGTTGCCCGCAGCCACGCCCGGGTCACCCCCGGCCCGGATCGGATAGCTGAAGCTGCAGGTGGAGGGCGCGCTGGCAGGGCCGCTGCTGGCTGGGGAAGACGAGGATGAAGCTGACGCCGAGGTGGTCAGGGTGGCGGCCACCGATTCCTGGTGGGATAGCGAGTTGGAAAGGATAAAGTCTAGGTCCAGGAGATCGTTGAACTCCTCGGTCTCCCTCCGGGTTAGGGCCGGGTTGTTACTGCTGCAAGCTGCACCAGCTCCACCACTTTCCCGGTCTGTGGCCACCATCGCCGCCAGGTCCTGGGGGCGGCCGGGAAGTGGGGGAAGTCGCTTCATGTGAGAGAGTTCCTCTCACCAACGGTTAGTCGGGGCACCGGCTGGACTCAGTGTCTTCTCCCTTCCCGCCGGGCCGGACGCGAACGTGGAGAAGGACGGGAGCAGAGCGACGCTGACAGCCATGTCAGACTCGCCAGGTGGCTGCCTCATTAATGTGGGGACCCGGAAGGTCCTCCGGAGTCTGAAGAAGAGAGAGGGGTACCCAAACCCCGAAGTCAACGAAGATTAAAAACTTTAGAAACAAAACCCCCAAATTGCCCGAGATCCTTCTTCTTTGGATTCAATATAAACCGGAGATGTCTTTTAAAAAATTCCTTTGTATACAAAAATTCTTAGAAAAGTTGTAAACTCTTATAAAAATAGACAATCAGCAAGGCAGATAAGTAGGTCCGATGGCCAGGCTGCACGCTCTTGGACTCAGCAGTGTCCCCCACCGTTGTCGCGGCCACTGTGGCTGTCGGCGGCGCGGGGGCTGTGGTCCGGGCGGTGGGCGAGCGGCGCCGCCAGGTGAGAATGGCCGCGGTAGCGCGGAACTGCGAGCTGGGCGGTGGCGCGGGGTGCGGAGTCCTGGGGACTGCGCCGGGTGCGCGCGGCCATGAGCGCGGGTCACGGGCGGGTGGCTGGGTGGGGGGCTGGAGGGGCGGGGAGGGGCACTGGGCGGCTCCGCCACCGCCGCCCGCCACCGCCGCCCGCCACCTCCTCTGCTCCCCGCGCGCCCGGAGCGGAGCTCGCTCTTTCAGCCAGGGAACTGCCTACTTTCTTTTTTTAATTATTTATTTTATTTATTTATTGAGTGTGAGGCACTACGTATGTACTTGGTTTGGGGGGAAGTTACTTTTCATTTTTGTTTTTGTTCTTTTGATACATGGTCTTGATCTGTAGATTGATTTGAAACTACAACTCTCATCAATCCCCCTGCCTCAGTGATGGCACTGTAGCCAGTCTGACAACAGCAAACATGGGCATGACAGCCCTGGTCTTTATTTCTCATCCTTGTCCCTTGGTGAAAACAATTCGCTTATGTTTCAAAAGGTAGCCCCAATACTCAACTCCTTTATTTGGACACTTCCTTTTCTTGAAGTACATTATCAAGGCAGAGCTCTCAAGTCCGGCAGTCAAAAGCCCCTCTTGACTTACGTAATTAACCACCCCAATTAAATAAAATACCTCATTCCCACATGGGGTTTACCTTTTAGCTCTAAACATGCCTTTGGCCTATAGGCTAGGTGTTCTGTCTCTTTTATATCCAGAAGCAGTCCTCTGTTCCTGCCCTGTCCCCAGGAACAGTCCTTTATCTTCTCCCTTGTTCCCTCCCCTTCTCCTTTGTCTTCTATCTCCTGTCATTGCCTCTTATCCCTAGCCCCGTGTCCCTCTGAGGCACATAGATCTCCTCTGTGTTGGGAACTTGGTCTGAGGGTATCTTGGCCTGACTCTGAGGATACCTACATAATAGTTCATTCCTCACTTCAGCCAGAGACATCTTTCATTCTTTATGGGAATTCCTCAAGAAAACTCATTATTTTAAAATATCTCAGGCTATTCATAGAATCTCATGAACATCCTGGTACATTTTTCTAAAAAGAAAATAACCTGGCATGGAGGTACACATATTCAATCTCAGTTTTCCAGACACTCTAGAGAGGAAAATTAGACCCATACCAAGTCAGTGAGACACAGTTCCATGCCAAACTGGCCAGCCTGGATGTTAAAGAGATGAACTAAGGTGAGTAAGGAAACTGTGATAAGTTCCATAGAGAACATCCTCTTCTCCACAGCCTGTTGTGAGTCACCTCAATATCTTCAAGAAGCCACACTACAGGGGTTGGGGATTTAGCTCAGTGGTAGAGCGCTTGCCTAGGAAGCGCAAGGCCCTGGGTTTGGTCCCCAGCTCGAAAAAAAAAAAAAAAAAAAAAAAAGAAGAAGAAGCCACACTACACATGGAGGTTGGGAGTCCCCCATGAGGATCCATCCCAGGGAACCAGGGGATGGTGTTAGGACATATCTCTCTGCTTAAGTGAATCTCTTCTTAGCCAACATATAAACTGTTCTGGAAATAAGAAGAACTAGATAGCTTAAGGTCGCATATCCTTCTAATTTTGATATCAGGTCTCTGAATGTCCATATGTTGCAAATAACGTCTTCCTGCAAAGGTTAAATACAAGGCCACCTGAAATGTGCCTGCCTTGGTGTTCACTTGATTCTCATTTTTCCTGACTGCTGAACAAACCTGACCCCTCAGCCCACTGTTCCCCATATCTACCTCAGTTGTTGTGATCTGAATATATTATATACTAAATTGATTTCAAAACATTGAGCACTTTGTAAAGCCCTGCCTTTTGGGTCTCATTTATAAGACCTGTTCCTGAGATGCAAGGAACGCTACAAATCTGATGTTTATGTAATCATGGAGATGAGGAAGGAAGAAACCAGACACAGGTGCGGAAATGCTGGGAATAATTAGGGTCTGTCAGAGACATATCAGCAACTCAGAAAGTCAACACATTTATTGTATTCAGTCAACAGAGGGAAAAATGTCCTCATGGATGGGTGCCTGTACTGTAACACACTCAAACTATGATAATCCTAGAGGAGAAAAGAGTGCTTGATACTTCTGTAGATGCAACAACCATTCACCTGCTCAGAGGAAGATCTTGCCTGTCTAGCGTGTCTCAGACCTTTAGGTGATTGATATGTCTATGCTCCTTTCAGCAAATTCACTTAAGGTTTCATCAATCCTCAGTACTAAGCCTCCATTTTTCCATTCCACAATCAACCTTTCAGTAGTTCTTTTCAAAACAGCAACATTGGGACTCCAAGTCATAAACATAGGACCCATCACAGTTAGAGCATTGACTTGTAGCAAAGGCAACCTTCTTGGCCGTCTTTTGGCCATAAGTATATCCAGGAGCTCAGGACAAAAATTTTCTAATCTCTGTGTTAGTATTACTTCTCTGTTATCATAGCACTCCAGAGGAGCAGGGTACACCTCACTGGTTGTACTCAGGTTGGCTGTGTGGTGTAGTTGTTTCAGGAAAAGCAGAGAGAGTTCATTAACATAGAAATTGACTTCTGTGAGGCGGGAACATTGGCTTAGGACAGGCAGCAGGGCGTTGAACTGAAATTCCCCCATATCACAGGACTTCAAAATCAGGCATTCCAGGGCATGTCTAACTCTCTCAAGAAGAAATGCAAGAGGAACAAGGAATAAATTACGTAAATAAATTACGTAAGGCACAGATATCTGAGCTTAAAAATATTTCAGCAATAGGGCAGGTAATCCAAGTCTGACTGTGAGAGTTGACAGTTAGTGATACAGAGTGTCTCCAAGGGCTTCTTCAGGCACCTGGGGAGAGAACAAATAATTGTTTCCTGGCAAATCGTGTTGAAGAGGGTTGATAGGATTGGCAGCTAAGCAGATGCCACTTCTCCCAAACTCATTCTGACTATATACTGAGGTCAACCCACAGCACATGGCTTTCTCTTGATTGTTTATACAATTCACAGCATTCTAGTTTGTGGCCTATAGTTATCACAATAGGCATAATTGAGTGTCTGGCAGGAAACCACAGCAATGGATTTATCAGGCCAACATGGTGCACATAGGAAGGACTACCTACCCCAAACAAAATCTAACAACTTCCTAGTGCTATTTTTTAAGAGTTCTCAGGGGTTCTGTTCCTCCAAAGTCCATGTTCAGTTTTCTTCACATTGAAATCTAGTGTCACATATTTTTCATCCACTAAACCTGTTTTGGGACTCAAAACCTTTCAGACATGAGAAATAAGAAGTATGCTTATGCCTGGTCATACATATCTTATTACAGCACCCATCTGCTCAGATAGGCTATATCTCTGAGAATGCTAGGTGTATGGTAGCCAGACCACCATGGAGCCACTAGCTTGCAAACAAAACAAAATGAAAAATAAAATAAAACCAAGGAAAAGAGAAAAACAAAGATATGTGTTTTCTCTGGTCTAGTGGGCCTTCTCAGTCCTTCCTTACCTGAGGTATTCTTTCAGGTTGCCTTCTATAAAAGAGACATCACTTATATAGAGTTCCTGGAGACAGAAGAATGTGGGAAGCTGAGAAAATCAATGTTCTACTTTCTCCTCATCAAGCTCTTCAAAATCATCCATCCTGACCGTACCTGTGATTCTTTCTATCTAGAATGAGTGTAAGAAGATTGTTCGTTTGTCTCAGATAGGGATTAAGGAAAGCCAAATCATCTATGAAGACACAACTTAGGCTCGGCACTTGTATACAGTCTACATGAACACTATTGAAGATTTCTGTGACTGCAGCCTCAGTTAAGCCCTGAGTCGCAAGCATTCTGCAGCATAGATGAATGGAACCTTCTCTCTGTTGGACCCACGGCAACAAGTACATAGTAGATTCATCAGGTCTGCCCTACAGGATGTTGAGTTGAGTATTCACCTTCAATTCTTTCTTCATCCCAGAGTCAGGACTATTCTCCACTGGCTGCTTCTGTGTCTCGAAATCTGGTAAGCCTTCACCTTCATGGAATCCAGCCCATATTCCACACACCTCATGATGTATTTGATCTCTCTGAGTTTGCACCTACTGTGGGAAAAATGAGTATAGTTCTTAGATGGTAAAGGAGGATACGTCTTACAGTATGATTCTTTTCCACATCTTACACTTCAGCAGTTTCTAAGACTTTGCTTTTCCCTGTGCCTAGAATCAAACCCTGAGCCTTATGCTGAGTAAATGAATTCTTAGCAAGAAGGGTATCTTTAGTCCTGTTACTTCCCTCCATTCCAGGCCCCTTAAACCAAAACCTCATTTCAGTTGAACCTTTGAGGGATGTAGGAAAAGACCAGTTCCTCACTGGGTGTGTCTATTTTTTTCTACCTTCTACATTAGTTATTATTTGCCCAGATAGGTGATTCTGAGCCCAAGCCTCTATACCCCTCTAAGCCTCTATACCCAGTGGAGACTCTAGGATGAAGAAAAAATGAAGATCAGAAGCATCTGATCCGTGGTTGGCCAAATACTCTCTGTCCCTAGTTGCCCCTTCTCAGCACTCAGAACGTTTCCCTAACCCCAGCTGGTCTTGCCTACCTGGAGCGAACCTTTTGTGAAATCAGTATATCTAGCCCCTCAAGCACAGCCTTCAAAGTGTCCAGGTTGAGGTTATTTATATTCATTCCTACAGAAAGGTATGGAAAGGGCCACAAGGTTATCATAGATGTCAAGATCTTTGTACTTCCATCAATGAAGGCCTCCTCGAACATCACTGGGAGCATCACATAGGGCAGATCTTTGAGAGCAGAAATGGCCAAGGCCTTCTCCCTCAATAACCTCTGTCTTGCCAGCTTCAGGAGGGTGGGTAGAGAGTAGACATTCATTGTGTCTTCTTCTAAAGAGGGAGACTAGGGAAGCAGGAAAAAATATACCATTAATGATAATAAATTTAAGAAACCCTTCTGCCCACACAGGAAGCTGTGAGGGCTATATCAGTACTGATGAGGATGGAGAACTCAGTCCACCGATTTCAGCACCCTCAGTTGTTGTGGGTTTTTTCTCTTTGTTCTTTGAGATAAGGGCTTTATAGCACTACCTCTATCTTTGGCTGTCCTGAAACTTGCTCTATAGACCACACTGGTGTGAATCCCATAGAGACTTCCTGCCTGTGCCTCCCAAGGCTGAGATTAAATGTGTGTCCCACCACTTCACAGCCTATGCCTAATGTCTAGAATGCCTATGCCTAGAATGTCTAACCCAGCCTTTGTTGGTTTCAAAGCCATAATTCTCCCAGGTGGTGTGAAGCCTCTCCAAAGTATCCTAGTTCCCAAAGACCACATCAAATTCCAGCCACAGTTGGGGTGAATACATCCCACTGGGAAGGGATAACCCAGAACTCTGAAGGCTCAGTCAGTTGTTAGATGATGGGTAGACTCTGCTTAGCTCTCCAGGCCCTCAAAGAAAAGCAAAGGATGTACAACAATACCAAGCAACCAGAGCTTCCAGGGACTAAGCCACTACCTAAAGACTATACATGGACTGACCCTGGCTCTGACCTCATAGGTAGCAATGAATATCCTAGTAAGAGCATCAGTGGAAGGGGAAGCCCTGGGTCCTGCTAAGACTGAAACCCCAGTGAACGTGATTGTTGGGGGGGGCAATGGGGGGAGGATGGGGAGGGGAACACCCATAAAGAAGGGGAGGGGGGTAGGGGAGGGGTATGTTGGCCCAGAAACCGGGAAAGGGAATAACACTTGAAATGTATATAAGAAATACTCAAGTTAATAAAAAAAAAAAAAAGAAACTTGAGTCAGATCTTTAGAGACCACGGTTATTTTTATTAATAAAAAATCATGTGTTTGTAGAAATTTTATATGAAAATATGCACCTGTATAAAATACTCCAAAACATGGAGAAAATAATATTTCTTTCAATATGTGTCTGGAAAAAAAAAAAAAGAAAAGCAAAGGAAAACAGTTTCCAAACTTTCCACACACTCTATTTATCCAGCAACACTATGTGGAACAGGTCATGATGTCTTTGAAATTCCCATCATTAGTTATTGACATCAATCTTTGCTTATCACTCATACAGGACTTTTGGACGTGTTGAGAAACCTCCAAGCTTGAGCCCTGCAAGCCTAGAGAGCTAAAAAATATAAGAAAGAAACACTAAAGTTAGTAAACCTTCAGTAGCCATTGGTATCCTCTGTAACTCTTTATAATTCATCCAGAAAGAACAGACTAAGAGGTTGAGATTATAATTCACATGATGAAGTCAGGAAGATCTCTAGCTCAATGCCATAATTGGTTATTTCTACATCTCCAGAACAAATTGCCTATGACCTGTAGAAACTAATGAAAGACCAAAAAACAAACAAACAAATAAACAAATAAAAACAGGAGCAGACATTTTAACTTCAAGTTATATTCAGATTTTTCATTTGAACATCTAATAAAAAAATGCTAGCTTCTTCCTGGAATTTTGAATACATCCTGATTTCTTTGAAAAGTATGGACTATGTATTAATCAGCAGATGGAAATATATTGTGTGTTTTTGTTTATCGGTTTATTTTGTTTGCTTCTTTTAGACATAGTCTTATCCACGGCTGCTTTGAAACTAGCTGTATAAATTAGGCTGATATCAAATTTAGAGACCATATAGTTTATGCCTTTCTGTTGCAGTCAATGATGGGTATGGAAGGACAGGAAGAAGTGAACTGTAATTGGGACATAAAGTCTATTAAATGCATACACACAAACACAAGCTCACAGACACACATGTATGTGCAAGTACATTTACATATGCATATATACTACATATATACATATATGTACCGATATACACATATATATTCGGGTTTCTTCCTTCAAGTTAGAGGACATTGAGTTCCATGAAAATAAGAGACTATGTATCAGTGAGCAGATGCAAATACCATTTGATTTTTTTAGTTTTTTATTTGCTTGTTTTGCCTTATTTAGTTTTGTATGTATGTATGTATGTATTTAATGTACTGTCCCTGATGTCAGACACAACTGAAGATTAGATTCCATTACAGATGGTTGTGATTGGGAATTGAACTCAGGACCTCTGGAAGAGCACTCAGTGTTCTTAGCCACTGAGCCATCTCTCTAGCTCCTTGTTTGCCTTTTTAAAAGACATGGCTGTTTGAACACTCATAGCCTCCCTCTGCCTCCCTCTGCCTCCCTCTGCCTCCCTCTGCCTCCCTCTGCCTCCCTCTGCCTCCCTCTGCCTCCCTCTGCCTCCCTCTGCCTCCCTCTGCCTCCCTCTGCCTCCCTCTGCCTCCCTCTGCCTCCCTCTTGCTGGGATCAAAAGCACACCAAAGAATGCCAGGCTTCAAGTGACATAAAGATCAGTAGTGAAGGCACTTATGCAATTCACATCTGACATTTCGGCTCAGACTGCCTTGAATGCAAGGTCACCCTGACATTCTTAGTGAAACTGTCTCAAAAAAAAAAAAAAAACAAATCTAAATAAAGCAAAAGGTCCCACAGGAACCACAGAGACCCTATCAGTAATTATATATAATTGAGAACACACTTGGATATTCTTGTTAAGCAGCTCACAGATGACTGAGGTAGGAGAATCTCAGTGAGTTTTAAGCCGGGCAATTTTTCTTTTTTTAAAATTTACAATCCAGCCATTGCCCCCCTTCCACAGTTCCTCATCCAATTCCTCCTCCTTGACTTCAAAAGGGTGACCCCATTCCAGCACAACCCCCCCCCAGGCATCCCTTATTTCTAGGGCCTCAAGTCTCTCCAGGATTAGGTGCACCTTCTTTTTCTGAAGCCAGACCAGACAATCATCTGATATACATGTTCTGGGAGCTTTTGACCAGCCTGTATGCTGCCTGGTTGGGTGGTTCAGTTTCTGGGAGCTCCAGGTATCCATGTTAGTTGAGACTGGTGATCTTATTATGGGGTCACCATCCCCTTCATCTTCATCAATCCTTCCCCTAATTCAGTCATAGAATAATCGCAAATGGCCATGAAGCACTTTAAAAAATCATTCAAAGTCCTTGGTCATCAGGGAAATGCAAATCAAAATGACCTTGTGATTCCACTTTACAACAATCAGAATGGCTAAGATCAAAAATTCAGGTGACAGCATATGCTGGTGAGGGCGTGGAGAAAGAGGAACATTCTTCCATTGCCGGCAGGATTACAAACTGGGGCAACCACGCTGGCATTCAACCTGGTTGTTCCTCAGAAAATTGGAAACAGAACTATCTGACAAGCCAGCTATACCACTCCTAGGCATATACCCAGAAGATGCCCACCATACCACAAAAACACATGCTCCACTATGTACATAGCAGCCTTATTTGTAATAGCCAGAAGCTACAAACTACCCAGATGGTAATCAATTGACAAATGGATACAGAAAATGTAATTAATTTACACACTCAAATACTATTCATCTATTAAACATGAGGACATCATAAATTTTGCAGACAAATGAATGGAACTGGAAAATATCATCCTGAGAGGGGTAACCCAGACCTCAAAATGACATTCATGGTATGTACTAAGTGACAAGTGGATATAAGCTAAAAAGTACAGAATATCTAAGATACAGGCCAGACAAACTTATGTAGAGAGAACTCATCTCAAAAAGGAATAACCAGCATGTAATACATTATATAAACAAACTTTTAAGTGAGGACAAGGCTGGAGTAGGTTGCATGAGATGAGGTATCCCTATGGAGCTGAGGGACTTACTTGATCTGGACACTGGTGGCAGATTGCTATTTTCCGGTTGGGAAAGTCTGTGCCTCCAAGATCTAAGAGATCTAGCATTGCTTTGCCTGCTGTGCCTCTTTATATAATTTGCAGCTGAACCTTTCCTTTATAGCCACACCCTCCTGCCAAAGTCTAACTCTGATTCCAAAGCAACTTCAGTCCAGTTTTCTAGGCAGGTAGACATCAGGCAGGAATCCCCAGCTGTAGGTCAAAATAGAGTAAACCACCAGATTTTTCAACTGGCCTCAGGAGAGGCCACAGAAGCAACAACCTGGCAAGGTAGCCTCAAGAACAGTTCTTGGCAATTATCACAAGTTGAGCTCAACACTGCTGTAAGGCAATCCAATACATGGGTGCTGTTAGTGAAAAGCAGAGAGGCAGAGCAAACCAAACCAATGCTCAGTGATGGTCTCCCACTGTCTGTGGGGTCCTATTTACTCCTTTATCAAGCATCCTTTACATGTCTGCTTTATCAGTACATTCTTTCACCTGTGTCTGCTTCAGGTAAACATTCTTTCCTGTGTCTGCTCTAGGAGAACATCTTTTCACCTGGGATTGTTTTTAAAAAAATGTTCTTTTGCATGTCAGCCTTAGCAAGACAAGGTTTCAGCTTGCTCTGCCTGATTTCTTATACAAGTCAGGACTAATAGCCTAGGAATGGTACACCCACAATAGACTAAGTCCTTCCAAATTGACCAATATTTTAGAAGTGTCTTACACATGGATCTCGTGGAGACATTTCACCAACTGAGACTTCTTCCTCTCTGATGACTCTATTTTCTGTCAAGTTGATACAAAATGCTAGCCAGTCCAGCATGTTACATCTTACAATTCTTATTGCACCTTTTCCCCCATGCCTATAGGAAGAGGTAGAGAGACTCCTACAACCATTGCTGCTTATCTCCTCAGCAGGCTTGCACAGATGCAAACCCTTTCCAAGATTAACGCTTAATGGAAATTCTCTGGTGGTCTTTACCCAGAAGCCTTTTTCTGCCATTTGACTATACTCTATTTATAATGAACATATGATCTGTTTTTGCTTGAACCTCCCTATTTTGCTTCAATTAGCCTGGAACACCTGATTCCATTGCCTTAACTTTGGATTCCAACCCCAATCAACCATACCTGTCCCAAATTCAATGTGGTTTGGGTTTTTGATTTTTTTGTTTTTCTGGGCAGGTGTATAACAAACAGCCCAGGGTGTCCTAGACTTGCTTGACAAGGCCTAGCCTCATCAAATCCTTATTTTAGCATTTGTTTTTATTTATATTTTTCTGTATTTTACTCAAACCAATTGTTAATGGTTTTTATCTGGAGAGACAAAAGGAATGAATGTTCTGTGTGCAACCTTGGGTTCCTGTCATCCCTGGATATTGGCTGAAAAATGAACTGAGTTTCTTTGGGGATCATAAATTATCACAGATGGACAAGATGGCAGGACATTCAGACCAGCAAGAGACTGCAGCATCCATTACTCTATATGACTGATGGCTATTGTGACTAACCCAAGACTCTTAAGGCTCTTAAGCTCCATTGGAGTCAGATCCCCTAATCAATGCTGACTTCCTGTCCCAATGGGTGACAAATCAGATTTGTCTACACACACCGTGCTTATCGACATGGAATCCTAGATGGTTAATGGAACTGGTGACATCAAATGTGCCATCACTAGGTGACAGATAGTAGGGAAGTGGTAAATCTAGGAGCACCTTGATCACATACTCCATGAGCACTGACTGAGTATGACTGACATATGAGTAGAGCATCCAGAGTATTTGCTTAGGAAAGGCTTCATCTGCTCTTGGATTAGACAGTAAAGTCTGATCATGGAACACTAAAATGGCTCAGTGAGTGAGAGTTTGCCACATGAGCTCACAGCCCATAGTGTGATCCCAGAAACCTGCAGTGGGAAAACAAGGAAAGCTCCAGGCAAGATATTACACACCTTTAATCCCAGGAGGGGATTAAACACCAGGGGGGGGGGATCTTTGAGTTCAAGGTCAGCCTGGGACAAAGGAGTCCTAGATCCAGGTGTGGTGACACACACCTTTAATCAGGGCCACATCTTCTACTGGAGACCTACATAGGGACATTGGAAGAAGGAAGATTCACTATTCTTTGACTGCTCGCACTTACCGGCCAGCACACCTACTGAAACCTACTTCTATAGAAGATCACCTCAAACAATCAGCCTCATGGAACTGAGCAACTAGTCGATTGTTGGACTTCCCAACACAGCTGCCCATTGTTGGGTTAGTTGGACTACAGACTGTAAGTCATCACAGTAATTTCCCTTAATATATCGAGATATTCCACAAGTGCTGTGACTCTAGAGAACACTGACTTATACAAGCACATACTCAAACTCACACTCAGAAACACAACAGAGTCACACAAGTCACACTCACAGGCACTTGATGATCAAATCAAAGCACATACTGAAAACAGACTGTGAGGATTTAGTCTGCTGAAGGTGTTAAAATTGGGGAGGCTGGAAAGAGCTTTCTGAATAGGTGTTGACATTCCTCCAATGTAGAGGAACGAATTAAAGAGGTTAGCAGGTGAGGGACATCTCTAGGAGGAGACAGAATTCTAGGATAAAGAATGCATCCAAGAATCAATGGGGGGTGACCTTAGCTGTGATTCACTTAATTGGAGGTATGGAACTTTAAGAGCTCATTTTCTGTAGCCAAGCAGGCACCCCAGTGGAGCAATAGAGACATCAACCCATCCACAAAACTTTTGACCCCAAATTATTCTGTCTACCAGAACTGCAGGCACAGAGGATAGGGCAGAGCCTGATGGGACAGCCAACCAAAAACTGGCCCATCTTGAGACCCATCCAATGGGCAAGTGTTGTAAGACCCCATAGTGGCCTTACCTCAGGAGCACAACCCACAGAGCACAGATTGACAAAGTGACCGCTGCAATACCATGAGTGTATAAGGTTTTTAATCCATATATGTGGTGTTGCTCATCCATGCAGGGAGAGGGAACCCCGAACCCAAAAAACACACAACTTTTATTCATTACAGAGGGCAGACTTCAGCAACAGAGTTAGCTGGCCTATTGTCATTGGTGGTACACAGGACAAAGGATCTGTTCAGGTATTGGCTGGCCTGTTCAAGGGGCTATTCTTGGCTCTATTAGTCACTTTCCTCATCCAGCCCTACACCTGGCCTTGGAGAATCACTGGGAAAGGTCTAAGTTGGCATGTCCCTTAGAGGTGGGGGTGAACTGGGTGGTTGGGCAGGGTCAGGATGACATCTTGTAGTTCTTGGAATTTACCACAGGGAGGGTAGAGGGTCTTTCTGAGAACAGTTGTTTCTTTGTTTTGTCTTAATTAGCTTAGTCAGAATGTTGATCAACAAAACTTTATCATATCACTGGGCATCCTGATGTCAGATGTATCTCTCAGAAAGGTCACAAGTTTGTCATAGGCATCCTGACCACCAGATGTATTTCTCAAAACCTTGTTTTTACAGTTTTGTTTTTCACATCTATGAAACTTTATTTCTTCAGAAGCATCAGTCCCTAACATTATTACTAATATTGTCTTATGCTTGGAGACAGGTACATGTTGTCCTCTGAGAGGCTCTACCTAGCAGGTAACTCAAACAGATACAGATACCCACAGCCAAACAGTGGATGGAGATAGGGGACAATTATCAAAGAACAAAAGGATTATAGGCCCCGAAGGGGATAACTACACATGAAAGCCAGCAGAGTCAACCAACCTAGACCTTTGGGGTTCTCAGAGTGTGAACTACCAACCAAAGAACATATACCAGTTGGACCCAGGCCTCCCCATACATATGTAGCAGATGTGCACCTTTGTTCACGTGGTTCCCAAAATTGAGGGGCTATCCCAAGATTTGTTGCCTGCATTGGGATACGTTCTAACTTGTCTCTCTGATCTGGCTTCAGTGTGAGAGGAGGCACCTAGCCTTGAAGAGACATAAAATGCCAGGGTGGGGGAATACTGGAGGAGGACACTTGCTCACATGAGAAGGTGATGGAGAATGGCAGAAGGATTGTGGGAAGGGGTGACCAGGAGTGGGGCAGTGAGTGGGATGTAAAGTGAATAAGTTAAAAATAATAATTTAGGGCTGGCGAGATGGTTCAGTGGTTAAGAGCACTGACTGCTCTTCCAGAGGTCCTGAGTTCAATTTCCAGGAACCACATGATGGCTCACAACCATCTGTAATGAGATCTGATGCTCTCTTCTGGTGTGTCTGAGGAGAGTGTATTAATAAATTAATAAAAATTTTAAAAATAATAATAATTTAAAAAAAGAAAAAAACAAGAGTAGAGGACGAAACATGGCTAGAGTCCATACCTTCCCTAACACAGGGGGGAGTATATATATATCCTGAGAGGTAACTATAGCTATCAACAAAAACACTCAGAATTCTCCAGCATATTGTTCTGCTGGCCAAGAATTCAGACATCTGTCAGTGGTCTCTGACAACCCAATGCTGGAGTGAAAGGTGTCACCACAATGCTACTTGTTTGATTTTTTTTAAAATAGTATAATTTTTATTCATGTGCATGATGAGTACAATTCTCCTCCCCAGAGACTGCAAAAGAATGTCAGATCATCTGAAGCTGGAGTTACAGGTGGCTATGAGTATGAACAATAAACAATCCTCCCCCACGAAGAGCACCAAGCAGTCTTTTTGGCTTTCCTTTGTCATGGTTGAGCAGTGACCTCTCTCATTGCCAACAGGAACATAGTACGGCCTCCAAGTTGTAGACAGAGTATTCTCCACACCCTGCACAAATGTTACTCATAAAGCAGATCTCTTTTGGCTGCCTTATAACCCTGAGTCTGTTCATAAGATAAGAACAATGTTGTTGAAATCGGTGTGGGAGAACATTACCAAATTCATCATAGACCTCACAGGGGGCAGGGTACATTTCTTTGGTAAGCTGTCTCAGGTTGGCAGTGTGCTGTAGCAGCTTCTTCAGGATGTCCATAGATAAGAAGTTCATCAGAAAATCAACCTCAGTGAGCTGGGAGCATTGGCTCAGAGCAGGCAGGAGGACATCCATTTGGAAATCCGTGATCATACAACTCTTCAATTTTAACTTCTGCATTGTAGCTGTCAATCTTTTTAGAAGTCTTGCTAGAAATTCATGACTTAAATTTATAAAGTCAACGCCACTCAGATCCAGGTGCTTGAGCAGATGGACTCTTGGACACTGGGACAGATGACTCATATCTAACTCTGACAACTTGCAGCGAGTGATTACAAGGGTCTCCAAGGGACTGTTTAAGCACCTAGAGAGAGACAAAGAAGATCACATCCTTAAAATTCAATAGCAGCACACAGAAGGCAATGATTTCAAGGTAGAAGAGGCTAGTTAGGTCCAAGGTCCTTCTGAGCTCATAATGAAACTCAAGATCAGAATACTCTCTGATAGTACACAAATAAGACCTGCTACTATAAATAGAGGACTCAAACCATCACACTATGGTTGCTTTTGCCTGGATCTCTACAGCGCCCTCTGCACTTGGGAGCACAAAACCACATCAGTGGACAGATGGTATCAGGAAGGGAAATTCAGTAGTACTGTCTTGGAAAGACTAGGAACCATTCCTGGCTATGACAACCTCGAGCTCAATGAGCCCCACCTCCATAACACGGACTTTGTCCTGTCCACAGAGCTTCCCCATGGCCATAGTCACTCTCAATCATTACTCAACCCCTACCTGTGCTCAGATAGCCTCAGACCCATGGGGAGACAGAGGCAGATGGAAAGTGTTCATACAGTTCTCAGGACAGAACTGACAGGGAGCAAAATGTGATATAAGTTTTCATAGCCTCTGTGGATCTGTTTTTGCTATATCTGGGTTCTAGGCAAGGAACTTTTCTAAATCATGGACACATATGTGGCAGTTTGAGTTTACTGAAGTGACAACTCAGGGAGTAGAGTATCACCTACTCTAAGACCAATTATTCTAAGGTTACATCTGAGTGAATTTAACAGTGCCTGGAAAGCCAGAGGTGTGCACTGAGATTTCTTGTAACTTAGAAAGGCTTTGATCTGGCCCCTGGATAACGTTCTCTATCCTTACTTACCCGAGCACTTGGTCCAGGTGTTCATTCACAAAGCAGACATCATTCAAATAGAGATGCTGGAGCTTGTTGAGTTTAGAGAAAAGGGGAATGATCATTCCTACATAATAGTCTTCCACCTCTTTATTTCCAAGCCAATTCAAAGATATGTGGATATTATGGAGAAGGAGTTTTTGAAGGTTTATCATCTGGCCCAGGCCAGGGGCTAACATTGCAAGGGTTTCCAGGTCCCAGTGTTCATACACTTCCAATTCCTGGATAGAACTTGGCTCAACTATATCCAAAAGACATGGGTCGTAGAAAGGGTTGGTCCAAAATTCTATCTTCTGACAGTTCACCTGTACTACATCTTTTCTCTCCTTTGCCCACTGATAAAAATATTCATTGTATTTACTTGAATGCCTGGGATTTACAGAAAGGTTTATCCACACGGTCACTGCCTGTTTTCCCTTTTGTATGGGATGATAAATCAATGGTTGTGGATGGCTAATATCTGGAGAGACGACACCATCCTCCATTCCAGTCCACACATTCCAGAAATTGTGGTTGACATCTCGTAAATCAAGCACTTGTAGCTTCCACCTCCTGTGGATCAAGTGGAAAAATAATTAAGATGACAGAAGAAGACTGTGTAAGCAGCTCTCACCCTATCACACAAAGCCCCTTAAATCCATTCCTTGAGGGAAAAGGCCGGGACAGACTCATCGTACATTGCCTGCCTCTGTTCTCTGCTATGCCGCACACACAACTGTTCATTTTTTTCTCTCCTCACAGATAGTGGCATCAGAAGCCTCTGATTCAACTTGGACCATATTGTGAATACTTCTCTTGATCCGTACACTTCCCCTCATACTACTTTGGTGTCACTTACCCTGGTTGAACCTTTTGGGTCATCAGCAAATCCAGGCCACCCAGCACAGCCTTCAAGGTCTCTAGATGAGGTGTCCTCATCAGCGCTCCCACAGGAAGGCATGGGAAGGGCCAGGCTACCACCATATGCCTCAGGATGATACTTTGTTCTCTGCTGAAAGCATCCTTGAAGAGTGCTGGGAAGAGCTCCAAGGGAAGATCCTGCAGAGCTGAGATGGTCAAGGCTTCATCTTGCAGCAGGCTTCTTCTTCCCAGCTCCAGTAGTGTGGGTGGTGTGTTCATCGTGGCTTTCAGGTAGGGAAATGCTATGGAAGTAGCCAGATAAAGAAAAATCTTCAGGGAAAACATTTTTTTAGCTTGCCTAATTATACAAAGCAGACCCAGTCTCAGTCACTGCTCTGGCAATGTCACAAACCTCTATTTCTCATTAGACACTATCTGTTTTCCCACATTTCCCTTAAGGGCCTCCTGGAGATTCATAAGCTCCCATTTCAACTCAATCACCTCTACAGTTCTCCTGCAGGGAAGGTAGTATCAGGACAGTCATCCTGAACTCCACACTTTTGTATGAAATCATCTACAAATATCTCTGACTACCCTAAAAAGCAAAGATAACCGTCCATACACAAACTATACCTGAATTCAATCAATGGAGCTGTTGGGGAGAATCTGTAATGTGGATGTTGTAATTTCGACTTCCTTAAGGTTTAGATAGACCCAGTAGCCACACTGAGGTGTAGCCAGTTCTTTAAGAGATTGAATAGTGAAAATTGTCAATTTGATGCTTTCATGGGAGTCATAATTTCCTTAATTTTCACTCTAAACTTATAATCATTTTGAAGTAGGAAATTTTAAGGTACACTGCAGATATTGGTATAAAAATAAGGTGCTCCCTTAACTAAAGTCCAAGCCCTGGAGTATTACATCCTCAGCTCTCTACAAATGGCACAAGGCAGTTCAACTTGAGGTCTCAGAACTCAGGATTGGGAGACAGAAGGACTGCCTTTCGTGATAGCAGCATGTGGAGTTCTAAGCTTACCTGAGTTAAATGATCTTTCCTACTACAAAACAGTCACACTAAACATGGGACCAAAAATAAACTATATAATAAGCAAATATCAAAAATACTAAGATGAAATGGGAGACTGGCTGGCTGGGTGAGATGGGGTGTCCTTATGGAGTGAGTACTTACCTAATCTGCACACTGCTTTCAAGTTTTTGCACCCTGGCAGGAACAGGCAGTCGCTCCCGACTCCAAGCCTCCGAATGACTCTTGCGTTCATACTGAACCTTATATCCCCCTTTCCCTCACACCTTACCTTCTTAGCCCCACCTCTCAACAAGCTGTGACCTGATTGGGTGATTTAATTATTTTGACGCTTACATTGATAGCTAGATTGAATCAGATTTCTACATGGGAATATTTAAAATCAGAGATTCTTATCAAGGTCTCAGGCCTTCCAAGACATTTCTTCTTGAGAAGCTCTGAGATTACTTGTTTTAATGAACTACATATTTTGGGAACTTTTGTTTGTTCATTTGTTTGTTTGTTTGTTTGTTGTTTGTTTGTTTGTTTGAGACAGGGTTTTTCTGTGTAACCATGGCTGTCCTGTATGGAACTCACCATATACTTTGGGCCAGTTGAACTCAATATGAACCCACTGCATCAGCTTCCCCTGTACTTCAACTATTAGGTGGGTTTGAGCCGTACCACCTAGATTCTCTTCAACTCTCCTTGCCCATACTGCATCATGAGAGACTGACTGTATGATCAGAAGGGGAAGCAGGGGGACTTAGGAGAAACATGAATGACACCAAGCACACACAATTATCTATCAGGGAATGCTGAGAAGCAATCTATTCAATCGATGAATAGATGAAGAACAGTCATTGAACCCTGTCCTGGCTTTTGACTGGAGTTGGAAGAGGGTGGGTTCAGGTAGCCCCCATCACTATCTCAGTCCACAGTTTATAAAGTGCTTTGAACACTGTGTCTGGCTACATGTTGCTGACTGGCCCTTCTACCTCCGTGGGGAGGTGATTCTAGAGCCTGTACCTCCCTTTTCCTACTAATTCCTGCAGTGGCCAATGAGACTTCTTCTGTTACAAATCTTGTGGATACTGTACAGGTTGCTCAGTGGTGGGCTAGTTGCTGGGTTCATCTGTTACGTAGGCTTCTAAGACTTTCACTGCAGTTATATGGACCTATTAAACTAATCCTCAAGGAACATTTTTCAAAAGGACGATTCCATCTTCCTAAACAGGATGACTTGTATCCCAGACTGGTTTCATGTTGAATATAGAGAGAGGAATAGCGATGAACAGGATCCTGATTCTCTGGTCTCCACCTCTCATTCTGGTGGATTCATAGGTAGGTTATGAGCTGGGCCTGGATTCAGGAACCTAACCTTGTGCCCTAGGACTGGAAGTCATTGCTAAAAATCGAACATGTCATTCCAAAGGTCATTAGCTCTTTCAGAAGAGGGCAGGCCTGGTTGTGCACATTTGCCTCTGGGAGGCACAGGGAAGAAGGACAAAGCAGTCTTTCTACATAGTGGTTCCTAACCAGAGTGGGATACATCAGGGTCTGTCTGTGCAACAGCGACCAAAAGCCCCAGAGAAGCTACCAAAGCAAGATCTGGAATCCTGAAGGTTACTACAGAGGTGTCAAAGTATCGCCTGACCACCTGTGAGTTTGAGCCCTACCAAGCTGATCTATATCTTCAGTCACCAACAAAATGAGGCATGACACAGCTCTCCCTCAGACAGTCTCCCAGGATTGCAAGTAGCCAAGATGGCTCACAGAAATTCCTTTCTACCGCAGATGAGCATATTAGACATCTGTTGTTGATCCAATCTGAGTGTTGTACCAGGGAGGCTAAAAGCAGGACCATTGCAACCTCATGGCTAGCCTTGTGAATAAGATTGATTATATGGTACCCTGGGCTTTTTGTTTTGTTTTGTTTTTAAACCAAACAAAACAGAACCAACCAGATATGTTGACTCATATTTATTGTCCCAGAATCCTGGGGGCGGAGGTCTCTGGATTACTGTGTTAGTGGCCATCCTGGTCTATATAAGGAGTTCCCACACAATTAATCAATGAAGCTAGACCATAGATGGAATAAAATGATGGTATTGATTACTAAACTAATTATGATTAAGTGGGATGGTGTTGGAACATGCATTTAACGCTAGCCTTACAGAGGCCGAGGCAGGCAGATCTCTGTGGTACAGCCTGGTCTACAGGGCTATTTCTACATAGCAAGATCTATACAAAACAAAACAAAACAAAACAAAAACAAAAAAAACAAAAAAATAAATCAAAACAAACAAACAAACAAACAAAAACGCCCTGCCTTGGAAAAACAAAAGTCTAATCTTATTTTACCTAGGCAGGTTGAAATATTAAGAAATAGTTCAGACGACATCTGCTTATTTTTCAGATTCATCTCACAGGAATTTCTTCGGGGGTGATAAACAAATAAATAAAATCACACATTTAAATGTGATTTAGGGATGCAAATGGTTGTGCAGAGTACACTTCTGGGTGAAGGCAAGAGGGTCAGGAGCACATAAAAGGTCCTGCTGATAGAAAATTTCAGAACCTCCAAGATAACTGGGAGGAGTCCTGGAGAGGATGATATGGCCGAAGCCAGAACCCCAGAACCAGACCAATGACTCATTATAATGAGTTTTGTAGTGAAGAAGTGTGGACAGAGTGGTATCCTGTGGGACACACTGTGACACACCACAGCAGCCACAAGCTGTTTTCTATGCTGTGTTTATTTTCTTGGTTCTTCTTTGTATTTTCTTTTCCTTTGGTAGGAAGGTTGCAAAGGCAGGGGGCAAATATGGGGGGAGATGGAGTTGAGTGGGACTGAGATGCTCGATGTGAAACTCACAGAGACCCAATTAAAAGTGGAAGAGAAGATTTACCTTTTCAGGTGTATACACTATTTTCAATTGGATTCTTTGGGATTTAGATATCTAGTTTTTTGAGTTCTTTATTTTTATTTTGTATATTAGTTCTCTATCAGATGGGGAATTGGTAACAAAATTTTCCATTCTTCAAGACGGATGATCAAAATGTGAATGCTTCACTCCTTCTTTAAAAGGGGAACAAGAATAGCCTTGGCAGGGAATAGAGAGGCAAAGATTAAAACAGACACAGAAGGAACACCCATTCAGAGCCTGCCCCACCTGTGGCCCATACATATACAGCCACCCAATTAGACAAGATGGATGAAGCAAAGAAGTGCAGGCCGACAGGAACTGGATAGATCTCTCCTGAGAGACACAGCCAGAATACAGCAAATACAGAGGCGAATGCCAGCAGCAAACCATGGAACTGAGAACAGGACCCCGTTGAAGGAATCAGAGAAAGAACTGGAAGAGCTTGAAGGAGCTCGAGACCCCTTATGAACAACAATGCCAAGCAACCAGAGCTTCCAGGGACTAAGCCACTACCCAAAGACTATACATGGACTGACCCTGGGTTCCAACCTCATAGGTAGCAATGAATATCCTAGTAAGAGCACCAGTGGAAGGGGAAGCCCTGGGTCCTGCTAAGACTGAACCCCCAATGAATGTGATTGTTGGGGGAAGGGCGGTAATGGGGGGAGGATGGGGAGGGGAACACCCATATAGAAGGGGAGGGGAGGGGTTAGGGGGATGTTGGCCCGGAAACCGGGAAAGGGAATAACACTCGAAATGTAAATAAGAAATACTTAAGTTAATAAAAAAAAAAAGTAATAAAAAAAATTTCCATTCTTTACCTCCTACTTTCTCTGTGTTGCTATTCTTTGTCTTAAAGTTATTTTACATTTTCATTCAGTAATTGGTAAACTTTCTAATATTCTTTTCATTTGTTTCTTGAGACATGGGTTTTACAGAAAGTCCTGTATTCTGGGCTCTCCTGGAGCTCACGCTCTATAGCACACTGTCCTTGCCTTTGCCATCCTAGTGCTGGGATTAATATTATGTTCTATCACTGCTCAGCAAATACCACCACAACCTGTCCAATCCAGAATTGTTTAGTCTAGCCTTTGGTGGTTGTGAAGCCACAATTCTCCTGTCTGCTTGTGAAGCATGTCCAAAGTGCCCTAGTTCCTAAAGATTCTATCTAATTCCAACCAATCTTGGGTGATTTCATTCCAGTGGGAATGGGATCACCAGGAAACCGGAGACTTCAGTCTATATTTTAATGATAAATGAACTATGCTTAGTTCTCCCAGCCCTCAGGATTAGAACAGACCGTGTTCTATTGTTACTCAGCACTTACAAATACTGTTTTTGTTTGCTTGCTTTACTGTTTTGAGACACACATTATCCCTGGATGTTAAACTCACAATATAGGTCAGTTTGGCTTCAAACTCAAAGATCAGCTTGCCTCTGCCTCCCTGTTGCTGGGATTAAAGGCACACCGAAGAATGCCAGGCTTAAAGTGACATAAAGATCAGCAGTCTAGCACTCGAGTAACTCACTGTCGTCATTCCAGCAGGGGTTGCTTTGAATTCAAGGTCATCCTGACATTCTTAATGGCTGTTAACCCATAGAAACCATGGTGACCCAATTAATATTATGGTTAGGCAACCCTCAGGTTTCTGAGGTAAAAGAATCTCTCAAAAAAAGAAAAGAAAAAACAAACAAACAAAAAGAATCTCTCTGAGTTCTATGCCAGGCTGGTTTAAATAGAAATATCTCATCTCAAAAAAAGACAAATCAGTAACCATATATACATGCATGTGCAATCTCTCTCTCTCTCTCTCTCTCTCTCTCTCTCTCTCTCTCTCTCTCTGCCCTCTCTCTCCCCTCTCTCCCCCTCTCTCCCCCTCTCTCCCCCTCTCTCCTCCTCTCTCCCTCTCTCCCTCTCTCCCTCTCTCCCTCTCTCCCCCTCTCCTCCTCTCTCTTCCTCTCTCCTCCTCTCTCTTCCTCTCTCTTCCTTTCTTCCTCTCTCTTCCTCTAGCTCTTCCTCTCTCTCCCCTCTCTCCCCTCTCTCCCCTCTTTCTTCCTCTCTCTTCCTCCCTCTTCCTCCCTCTTCCTCCTCTCTCTCTCTCTCTCTCTCTCTCTCTCTCTCTCTCTCTCTCTCTCTCTCTCCTTCTCCCTCCCTCTCTCTCTCTCCCCACCACACACACAATATTTGAATTGAGGACAAGGCTAGATTAGCTTGCATAAGGGACTTACCTGATCTGAACACTGGTGAAAGGTATCTGAGTCCAGGCAGGGGAAGGCTCTGACTCCAGCCACCAAAACTCTGAAGTATTCACTGGATGTAAACTTTTCAGCTAGATGCTCTGAATATATACATTTCCATTGAACCCTCCCTTACTAGCCACACCCTCCCAGCCAAAATTGGCCTCTGAATAAAAATTTGAGAATCCGTTTACTTCCTCATTTTCATATTTGTGGTGGTATTGGTGGATTGGACTAGATCCGTACTCAGGAAGAAATTAAGTCCAAGCTTAGGTCGAGAACTGATTTATTGAAGACATTTGGTTGTGCCTTTAATCCCACCCAGCACTCCTTAAGCAAATGCAGGGGGATCTCTGAGTTGGAAGGCAGCCTTCTCTACAGAGGAAGTTCCAGGACAGTCAGAGACACACAGAGAAACTCTGTCTTGAGAAACAAAACAAAATGAAAGAAAACAAAACAAAACAACAATAACACCAACAAAAAACTCAATAACCCAAAAAGACTTTTTAAATTTAATTAAGGATCTACGTACTTTGCTTTTTAATTTTTTGAGATGGGGCTTCATTTATTGTGTACCTAAGTTTAGCTGGCATGAACTTTGTTGTCCAGACTCAATTAGGTTCCTACGTTCATCAATTCTTGTTCCTCAGCCCGTTATGAGCTTCTACTTCTGACTTAGTTTTATTCTTATGTTGACAGCATTGCTCAAGATACAGTACAAGCTTGTCACCTCGGCTTACTTCTGCGCCTGTGACTAAGGCCCAATCCAGGATTATGAATCTACCATTCAACACGATCTAGTGTTAGAGAAGCTTCAAAGAATTTGTTAGACCTCCAAGGTCTTAGCCTAGGTGCACGACCCCACAGGACACACAATTTGATGATAGATCAAAGTAATGGCAAGAGGTTTATTGATCCAACACATGTGGGGTTGCTCAGCCTCACAGGGGGGGTCAACCCTGAACTCCAAAAGCACATATCTTTTATACCCTCCTTGTAAAGGGGGTGAACTACTATATTATGATTGGTCAGCAAAGCACAGTATATATTTTTAAACTCTTTTGGTCAAAGTGGTGGGGGCGAGATTTGGGCGGTAAGATTGTTGAGAGTTCGTGCTTTTTCTCAGAATTCAGTACAGGGAGGGGTAGGGGAGTTATACTGAGAACAGTTATTTATTTCTTTATTTTTTTTGTCTTAACTTAGCTTGGTCTTGGTCAGAGTGGCCTGGTCATTCTGACAACTAAAACTTTGTTTTTACATTTTCAGAACCTTGTTTCTATATTCTTAAAAACTTTGTTTCCACAAACTCATTACCAGTCAATTTCTAATGAGAGAGAGGTGGAACTTTTAATACTTTGGAGTGAATTCTAGGTTATACTTTTATTTCCAGAACTCTCTCCGTATTCAGGCACACTTTTTGAAGCAAGGTACATAAAGTGTCATGATATGCACCCTACTTCAGTAAGTACAACCTGCTTCATATATTCTTGCTAAAACCTGATATCTTCATTGGTAATATCCTAATCTGAGGTTTTGGCCATATCATAAGCCTATCATGATACTTCTTCTCAAACTCTGAGCTCTCATATAGTTTTTTTTCTTCTACACTAAAACTCTATAATGCAGACCACCTCTCTGGAACTCATTATGTATCTTTCAAGTCACTGAAAAAACACTTAGGATTTTTCTCTTTCTCTTTTTTCTTTTTGTTTGTTTCCTTCCTTCCTCTTATTCTTTTATTCCCTTTCCTCTTTTTTTCATTTCTGTACCAGCTTGGCCTTTGATGGAACCATTGCTGTAATGGGTAGAAAGTACAGCTGGGCCTCAGTAATTTTCCAGTTAGATGGATGTGTATGTAAACAGCGTGTATTCATATTGATAAGATCTGATGCAGGAAAGAATGAATTGAGACACTGGTGAGAACCAGAACTTCTATCTGTATGCTTGTATACAGGTTGATTTTATGGCCTGAATTGTAATTCCACCATGGAATCAGTTGTGCTAAGGTCTGAGAATCTTTTGGGGGACCATTACTCGGAGGTTGAGAAGGAAGGGACAAAGTTATGTTCTTTATGGGACTCAACATGATCTCAGCCTGAGCAATTTATATGAAATCCTGTGTTCCAGTGGGGGAAAATATTAACAGACGTACGTGGCTTGCATGAAGTAACTGCCTAGGATGTACAAAGGGTGTGGTCACATTAAGTTGATCTCCATAAAGAAAAGACAATGAACTGCAACCGTATGGCAAGGGCTTTCATCCAGAGTGCTGGGATTAAAGGCTTGAGCCAGCCCTTGGAGTTTCACTTGAAAACTTTTGAGACAGGATATCAAAGTTGTCCTTGAACTCCAGATCTTTCTGGCTATCCTCCTAGGCTCATCCTGAAACTCAGGTGAGGATCTGCTTGGTAGTTTAATCTCTTTGTGAACTGGAGCGATGGCTCAGTGGTCAAGAATACTGACTGCTCTTTCAGGGGTCCTGAGTTCAACGCCCAACAACCACATGGTGGCTCGCAACCATCTGTAATGGAATCTGATGCCCTCTTCTGGTTCTGTCTGAAGATAGCTACAGTACACTCACATACATAAATTAAATAAATAAATCTTTAATATATATATATTTGGTTGGTTTCTTTTAGTTGTTGTTTTTGTTTGTTTGTTCATTTATATCCCAAACACTGCTCCCTCCCTGTTCCCTGTCCCACAGTCCTTCCCCTACTCCTTCTTTACTTGTGCCTCACTTCAGCTTGAAAATATAAAAGGTCTGGCAGGTTCCCAGTTATAATTTATGAAGTAATGAATAGAAGATGAGGAGTTCAATGACAGCTGTCACTATATGACACTGGCAAAAAAAAAAAAAAGAAAAAGAATGCAAACAGGGATGCTTGGGGCAAGGATGGAGAGACACTGCATGAGGGGGTCTGGTAGGAGAGGGAAGTTGATATTGGGATGTAAAGTGAATAAATAAACTAATTTTTAAAATAATGATTCTTCTTCCTCTTCTTCTTCTTCTTCTTCTTCTTCTTCTTCTTCTTCTACTACTACTACTACTTCTTCTACTACTACTACTACTACTACTACTACTACTACTACTACTACTACTACTACTTTGTTCCTTTGTTTCACGTCAGCCATCTTTGATGTACATATAGCTCCTCCTAGCCTGAGTACCTGGACAGAAATATGATGATCATTCACCAAAACTTCCTTCATCAATTCTTTACTTTGAATCTCTGGAATACTTTGCAATATTTCTACACATACTCCACAAAGCATCCAAGTGGGAAACATACAAACAAAACATACAAAGCATACAAGTGGGAAACCAATGCCAGAAAGGTCTTGGTTCATAATAATTAAGAGGTAAAGGCAGGATGATGGGTCAAGTTCATCTGCTGTTACTATTTCAAAGTCAATATACTTCATAATGACAGGTAATGTCACCAAACACTAAGATTTTAAAAATACACTCAGTGTATTAATATTCCCATTCTGGAAGACGAGGTCAATAAGTTCCTACCCACTTAAGGTTAGCCTGTACAATAAAACTAAATCATAATTTCAAAGAGCAAAGAAACAAAATTCAATATACACTAAGCAAAGCTTTATTCAAGACACTTGAGAATCTCTGATCAAGAATCCCAGGTTTGAGAAATCAAATCAGGGGATCTGTGAGGAATTCAAATGTTTATGGTCTAGAGTGTGAGGCCTTGTCTCACAAACCAACCAAACACAAGGCAATCACTAGTTATGAATCACCATATAGTGAAATATGCAGGTCACACCTAGCCTCTGATATTACAAATAAGGCTGTTATGAACATAATAGAGCATATGTCCTTGTGATATGGTGGAACAACTTTTTGGGTATATGCCCGGAAGTGGTATAGCTGGGTCATCAGGTAAAATTTTCTTCAATTCTCTCAGGAACCACCAGTTTGATTTCCAAAGTGGTTGTTCAATCTTGCAATTCCACCAGCAAAGGAGGAGTTTTCCTCTTTCTCCACATCCTTCCCAACATCTGCTGTGGCCCAAGTTTTTTGATTTTACCATTCATATTGATATAAGGTAGAATCTCAGGGTCATTTTGATTTGCATTTTCCTGATGATTAAGGATTTTGAACATTTTTGAAGTGCTTCCAGGTCATTGGAGATTGCTCTTTGAGAATTCTGTTTAGCTCTGTACCCCATTTTTAAATTGGGTTAGTTGGGGGTTTTTTTGGAGTCTAAATTCTTGGGTTCTTTGTATATTTTAAATATTGGCTCTGAATTGGATGTGGGCTAGAGAACATCTTTTCCCTATATGTAGCTTGCAGTTTGGTCTTATTGACAGCCTCCTTTTACTTACAAAAGATTTTCAGTTTCATGAGTTCCCATTTGTCAATTGTTGATCTTAGAGCCTAGATAAATATGGATCAATTTTCATTTGTTGAGACTACTTTCTGAAAACAACCCAGAAGAACCTCAATTGAAAATAGGTACAGAAAATGTGGTTCATTTATACAATGGAGTACTAATTAGCTATTAAAATGACAACATCATGACATTTGTAGGCAAATAGATTCAACTATAAAATTTTATCCTGAATGAGGTAACCCAGACCCAAAAATGTCATGCATCATATGTACTTCCTGATAAGGGGATATTATCCAATAAAACTCACAAACCACAGGAAATGTAAATAGAAGGAAGGCACAAGTCTGAATACTCAAAACCCATTTAGAGGCCAGACAAAATAATAATGGGAGGCAGAGGGATGATTGGTTGGGAGAGGGGAGGGAGGAGGTGGAAGTGGGGGGGGGAGAATCAGGTGTGGAAAGAGAAAGGAGGGCCACCCCAAAGGAGCATGAGGTGGAATGTGGAGCATTGGGGTAGGCTACTAGGACTCATAAGGATTACATTAGCTGAAATACAGAGATGGAACTGCAAGGACTACTTCCAGTAGATAGGCATGGCTACCATTTGAGGGATGAGGCCACTCACTCAACTCAAAATTTTTAACTCAGAACTATTCTGATCTAAAGGAAATGCAGGGACAAAAAATGGAGCAGAGACAGAAAGAAAGGCCACACAGTTACAGACTGAATTTGGAATCCATCCCAAGCTCAGGCACTAAACCCTGATACTACTGATGCCATGTTGTGCTTGCAGACCGGAACCTAGCATAGCTTTCCTCAGAGAATCCTCTGAGAAGTGCAGATCCTTACAGTCAACCATTTGATTGAGGTCAGGGACCAGTATGGAAGAGTTAGAGGAAGGACTGAAGGGGCTGAAGGGGATGGCAACTCCATAGGAAGAACAACCATGTCAACTAACTGGGACCCCTTAGAGCTCCCAGAGACTAAGACGAAATCCAAAGAGCTGGTTTGTGGCCTCAGGCACATGTGTTCCAGGGAACTGCCTTGTTTGGCCTCTGTGGAAGTGGATGCACTTAATTCTGGGGGAACTTGATGCATCAGGGAAGAGGAATGCTGGTGGGGGTGTAATGGGGGTGGGTAGGCAGGGGGCTTGGTGGTTGAGCAGCCTCTCAGAGGTGAGGAGATGATGTGGTGAAGAACTTGGGGTGGGGATATGGGGAAGGGAGGCAACTTTCGGAAAGTAAATAAAATAATTTAATAATTTTATAAAGATTACAAACAAGAGAAAACAAGTAAACAAACAAAAAACTAAAAACATGATGACTCACACTCATCATCCAAACCCCCAGGAGGCAGAGGCAGCTAGATTGCTGTGTTAGTGGTCATCCTCATTTAAATAAAAGTTAGCCACCAGAACACAGAATGTTCTTGGGGAGAAGGGTCGTGGGATCAGCTGACTGCAGTTGTCAGCCTATCAAGTCAGACCAAATAAGTGGAATAAAATGTTGGTATCAATGTCCATGAAGTTTAAATGGTCTGATATGACTAAACTAATTATGATCAGAAGGGGCGTGCTGGGCATTGAAAATGATGGTGAATCATGTGAGCATTTTTAATCCCACCCCCATCCCAGAGGAGGCAGGCAGCTGAGCATAACTCTGATTGTAAAGGCCATCCTTGTCTTTTTTAATCCCAAATAGGGAGTTCCTGGCCAGTTAAAACCACCTCTCTCAAGTCAGATGTGGGACTGTGGTAGAACATGCCTTTAATCTCAGCACTGGGGGGAGAGCAGGCAGGTCCTTGTGTGATCGAGTTCAGCCTTGTCTAGAGAGCTAGGTCCTGACAGTTAGAACCACACAAAGAAACTCTGTCTTGGGAAAAAAGATCTTATTTTCTTTTGCCAAGGTGTGGTGATACAATAAGAAAGTTCAGAAGAAGCCTTCTTGTTTTCCAGGTGTAAACTCTTTAGAGTTTCTTTTGGGTGATATAAAAATAACCAAAAGCACACATTTAATTTTGGTTTGAAGATGCAAATGGTTGTTCAGAGTATGTTTCCAGGTGGAGGAAGGGAGGTCAGGAGCACATAAAAGGTCCTGTTGATCCAAAACCGCAGGGTCTTCAGACACAGGTCAACATCAGAATAACTGGGAGGAGACCAGATGACGATCCGATGTGGTGTAGCAGGAGCCAGTGGCCTGGAACCAGACCTATGTATGAAAAGAGAACTAATGATTTCTTACAGGTACTAGGACAGACGATAAAATATTGACTAAATTTTATCTATACAAAACTTCACTAATAATTTAGTTATGGTCTGTAACTCTCCATGAGCCTGGGGAGCCATGACAGGTGGTGAACGGTTAGTGAGAAAATTATTCCTCATGGATATGCATGGAGACATTCACTGTTGTAAACTTCTTACAAGATTTATGATTTGAATTTGTGTGAATTTGTGATGAACTTCTCAACATTTGATCATGTATTCTGAAAGATGTTTAAGTGCTGAGGAAAAATAAAAAAGTCACAACTGAGCTGAAGAGAACTTTTTAGACAGAACACTTACTAGTAAGATCTGAACAGAACTTTTTAGAACAGAATTGAGGATATTTTTTAGTCAGGACACACAAGAACTTTTTAGACATAACTGAACTCAAGAAAAGTCATTGAAAATAAGAGGATTATCCTGCCATCAGCACAGGAGGGGTGAGCAAAATTAGAAGGAGAATGCATATTGGAATAACTTAGAAATTCTAGGTAACATAAAAAGGTAAGAGAGTATTATGAAGCATCAGAGGGAAAGAACAAAAAAAGCAGAAACTGCAAAAAGAGCAGAAGGAACAGGCAGGTTTCTCCTGACCGACAGAACAGGGATTTCCATAATACAAGGTAGGCTTAGTCTCATTAAAGGAACAAATGGGTTTAATTCATTTATCATTAAAAAGGTAAAATCTTCTTTCCCTGTTGAATAAAGATTGGAGTGCATTTTTTCCATCAAAAATGAGTGAGTTCTTTCTGCTCTAGTGCTTGGTCTTTTCTCCAAATGCATATGTAACTCTGTGTGTGTGTGTGTGTGTGTGTGTGTGTGTGTGTGTGTGTGTGTGTGTGTTTATGAGAATGTATGCAAATGGGTCCAAATGGTTTGAATGGAAATGTATAAATGCACATGCATGAAACCTTATATGAATTTATGTGTTTATGCATATTTGATTATGTAAACCTGTTTCATTCCATGCTTGAGCATTATTCTCTTTTTCTAGTTCAATAGAAGTTTATTGCTCCAAACTTCCCCTTAGCCTTAAAAACAAAAAGCATATGGACAAAAGGGAAATGGCTCTAGGAACTAATCCTTTACTTAATCTCCTGGTGTTTTAGGATGAGGTGCAAAATATCTTAAACTGCAATTTCTGGCCTCAGAGGAACAAAGAAATCAGGTCAGCTACAGTAGCAAAGTAATTTAGATTAGATAAGTAAACTATTAATTATTACAGAGCACCCCTAATATATCATAATACAAAAGTCTTATGGTCTGCTTTCGCTCCATCCCCTCCACTGCCTAAAGGAGAACCTACAAGAAGGGAGACTCCTCTGGGGCTGGCCCCCAGCAGGCATCTTTCCAAGAATATTTTCACAGTATTTTGAACAGAATCTCAAGAAGCTGAAGTGTATATGCTCTAGAAACACTGGGGCATGTTAATTACCTGAAAAATCTTGAAAGAGGGTGGAACAAAAGAAGGGAACACAAGAACACTGGTTAGAAAAACTTAACAATACCAATTTTAAATCTCTTTGCTGTGGCACTGTGGGTCTGTACTGTTGAAAATAAGCCCTTTGGCAGAAAATAAGCCCTCATTCTCCTTCAAATAGGGACCAAACAATTGTTCAGAGTCCAATAGTAACCTCTCTCATTACCAAGGGATACATGGGGTGGCCTTCCTAGTTGTAGACACAGAATCCTCAACAAACTACACAATTGTTACTCAAAAAGCAGATCTCCTTTGGCTTCCTTATAACCATGAACATGTTCAGAAGCTCAGAACAATGTTGGACAAATCTGTGTGGGAGGACATTACTGATTTGATTATAGACCTCATAGGGAGCAGGGTATATTTCCATAGCCAGCTCTCTCAGGCTTGCAGTGTGATCAATCAGCTCCTTCAGGCTGTCCATAGACAAGAAGTTCTTCAGAAAATTGATCTCATTGACCTGGGAGCATTGGCTCAGGGCAGGCAGGAGGATATCAATTTGGAAGTACATTATTATACAACCCTTCAATTCTAGCTTCTTTTTAGCAGTATTCCTAAAAGTCCATGACTTAAATTTAGAAAAGTGACACCAGTCAAATCCAAGTGTTTGAGCTGTTGGACTCTTGGATATTGGGACAGACAACTGTCTGACTCTGATAGTTTGCAGTGAGTGATTGGAAGGGCCTCTAAGGGATACTCTAAGCACTTAGAGAGAGAGAAAAAGGTGATCATCTCAGTAATGTTCAATAGTGATAAAGAGAGGGCTATGATTTCAAGCTAGGCCTAGCTAGGCCAAGGTTCTTCTGAGCTTATAATGAAATTCAAGAGTAGAATGCTTCCTGATAGAGAGTACCAAATCAAGTGTTGTCACTATAAGCAGAGGAAATACGCCATCATTGTGATTCTTCCTGCCTGGAGCTCCACAGTTCCCTCTGCACTTGTGAGCACAAAACCTCATCAGTGAACAAAGTGATATTCGAAAGAAAAACCCAGCAGGATTGACCGGGGAAGACCTTGAATCATTCCTGACTGTGACTACAACTGTGAGCTCACTGAGCTCTACTTCCATGTCATAGTCTCTGTCCTATTCACAGAGCACCCATGTGATCACTCTCAATCTTTACTCAGCCCCTATCTGTGCTCAGATAGCCTCTGACCCATGATGAATCAGAGGCAGATTGGAAACTGTACATAAAGTTGTAAGGACAGAGCAGGCATGGGGCAATATGTGATATAAGTTCTCATACCCTCTAAAAATCTGTTTGTCCTACTCAGAATCTAAGCTGAGACCTTTTCTAAATCATGGACACAAACATGATAGTCTGAATTTACTGAGGTAACAACACAAAGTGTTAGAGTAGAAGAAACACTCTGATCACTTATTCTGAAATCATATTAAGTGTGAATTCAAAAATGGCCAAGAAGCCACAAGTGTATAATGTTGTTTTACGTAACACAAAAGGCTTTCCTCTGGCCTCTGGATCAAGCTCTCCAACCTTCCTAAACTGAGCAGTTGGTCCAGGTGTTCTTTCAGGAAGCAGAAATTATTCAAATAGAGATTTAAAGATTGTGGAGTTTGGAGAACTGGGGAATGATCTCTGTAACACAACAGTCTTTGATTCCTTGGTTCGTCAGTCACTTCAAAGACATTTGGATTTCATTGAGAAGGCGTTTCTGAAGGTTTCTCATATGGCCCAGGCCTGGGGCTATCCACAGAACTCAAGAACACTGGGCAGAAGGGCCCAGGTGAGGATGCCTCAAACCCACTTGGGAGAGAGAAGAAAGCAAATACACAAGGGGGAATTGGGACCTGGGTGGGAAGGAGGACAGTGAGGGGAACAGGGGAAGATGATCAGGTATTGGGGGAAGAACAGGATTGAAGTCCTCATGACCAGCAGAAAGAATGGAAACAGGCAACCTTGGGAGGTAGGAGGTGGGGGGACCCTCTAGGATGTATCAGAGATCCTGAAGGTGAGAGACTCTCAGGACGCAAAGAGGGACCTTAGATGAAATGCCCTACAGTGGAGAGAGGGAACTTGTAGAATCCATCTCTAGTAGGAAGAGAGGGTGTTAAGTGAAGGGGTGGGGTTGCTTTCCCACAGTCAAAAACTCTGATCCAGAATTGTTCCAATCTGAAAGAACTACAGGGACAAAAATGAAGAAGAACCCAAGGAAAAGGAAGTTCAGTGACAGGCCCAAATTAAGACCCAGCTCAGGGGGAGGACCAAACCCTGACACTATTAAAGATATTATGGTATGCTTACGAACAGGCCTATCATGACTGCCCTCTAAAAGGCCCAAAAAGCAGCTGAAAGAGTCAGATACAACCATTTACACCCAACTAATGGAAAAAAGCTGGTGACTCCTGTGGTTGAATTAGGGAAAAGCTAGAAGAAGCCGAGTAGAAAGGCAACCCTATAGGAAAACCAGCTGTCAGCCTCAACTAACCTAGACCCCCGGGATCTCTCGGGCACCAACCAGGCAACATACACCAACTTATTTGAGGTCCTCAACACAAAATGAGCAGAGGACTAACAGGTCTGGATTCATTCAGAGAAGATGCACTAACCCTCCAGAGACTTGTGGCCCCAGGCAGTGAGGAGGTCTGGAGAGGTGGAGGGGTGTTGACAACTTCTTGGAAGTGGCAGTATGGGGGGAAGTAAGGGGGGGTGAGGTGGAGGATGTAGAACAGCCAGCTAGTGGACTGGGAAGAAGATAAAGTCTTGTCTGTTAAAAAAGAATAAATATAAAACGAACAAGCAGAAAGGTACATACTAAGGGTGTGTTCATATTCTAGCCAAGGTATTGAAGGTGTGTGTTAAGTGCTGAGCCACAACCCACCTAGAAAATAATTTTAATGTAAATAACACCATACCAGGTTCCACTGTGAGATCAACGATCCTAAAATATTTGTTTAGTTTTTGGCTGAATGTCATGTTTGGTGGTGAGAGTGAGGTAAGTTTTTGAACTCTAAGAATCTGACAGGAGCAGATCTGATACAACTCACAGCAGGATCTTTATTTCATATCAGCTAGTTGGGGCAGTCCAAGAGCACAGCAGTCATTCAAGAAGGTTTTGGTGATTGTGGAGCCCGAATATCTATGGGGAAAGACTTTATAGAAAGCAGCAAGCAGGGAATAAGTATGTATAAGCATCTAATTGGAAAGCTACTATGGCCTATAACATAATGGACTGGTGCTGGGGGTCATATCATACACTTAATTTCTGCTTCTGTCTACATTGGTCATCATTAGAAAAAGAGTTGGCTTGTAAATAGGGGTAAATATCTGTTGGGGTAATAACCTAGAGACACTGGTCTTTTGGGAGGTGAAACCTGGAGATGCAGATGTTGTAGGGACTAGAGACCCTAGAGACTGAAGCTAGGTTCCAGTTTTGTTGGGGAGCATCTTGGAAACTAATGCTATGTACCAACCTGTGAGATAACCTGAGTTCAAACTTAGGTCAAGTTCTCTAAAATGAAGTTTTATCCTAAAGATTTGACCTCTCACTCTGACTATCAGAGTATAAATGTCAGTGGTGTGATGTAATCTTCAGTAATGTTTCTTTTACAAATATAGTTGCCCTTATGTTTGAGACACAAGTGTTAAGAATTAAAACATTGGGGGCTGGAGAGATGGCTCAGTGGTTAAGAACACTGACTGCTCTTCCAGAGGTCCTGAGTTCAATTCCCAGCAACCACATGGTGGCTCACAACCATCTGTAATGGGATCTGACACCCTCTTCTGGTGTCTGAAGACAGCTACAGTGTACCCATATATTAGTAAATTGAATAAGGTGCTAAGTATATACTTTGTTTGGGAAGACATTAATTTTTGTTTTTGTTTTATCTTTTTGATACATAATTTTGATTCGTAGATTAATTTGAAACTCCAACTCTCACCAATCCTTTGCCTCAATGACTGGACTATAGCCATCCTGACAAAAGCAAACAAGGCCCTGGAAACCCTGGTCCTTGTTTCCCATACTTGTGCTTTGCTGAAAACCATTAGCTAACATTTCAAAAGGTATCCCCTGAGGTCCATTCCTTTACTTGGACACTTCCTCTTCTTGAGGGTCACTACCAAGGCCAAGCTCTCAAGTCCAGCAATCTAAAAGCCACTTTTGTCTTATGTAATTATTCACCCCAATTAAAATTAAATACCTCATTCTCATATGGGATTCACTTTTCATGCCTTTGTCCGATAAGGTAGGTATAATTTTCCGTGCAGAGGTAGTCCTTTGCACTTCACTTGCCCCCAAGGAAAAACAGTCCTCTACCCTTTATCCTTGTTGCTTTCTCCGTTGTCTTGTATCTTCTGTCATTGTTTCTTACCCCTTGCCTTTGTCCCTCTGAGGGACATAGATCTCCTTTGTGATGAGACCTTGGGCTGACTCTGAGGATACATACATAGTAATTCATTCCTGATACCAGCCGGAAACTACTTTCACTCTCTATGGGCGTCCCTGTGAAAGAGCGTACCCCAAAACGGGGGACGTGTCTCTCGCTCCAATCGTGGGATGGGGTGCCCCCAAGAACCACGGGTAGCCATTCTTGATGTAAAAGCACGAGGTAGCTTTATTAACGAGATCCCAGGTCTTAGCGGGATCCCGGGTCGACACGTATCTCACACAGGAGACAGAGGAATCGACCCCGAGCTTCCAAACTCGGGGGCTTATATAGGGGAGGTTAGGGGCATTCGCGCGGTTACACATGATTGGTCAATTCAAAAGGTGCACAGTTACTTTCGGCGCGAAATTACATCAGCAAGGAGTACGTGCTCTCTAGCAGCTCGGCAGGCAGGTAGGGTGGCTCATCTCACTCAGGGGGGTGAAGGAAGGGGAGGGGGTGGCTACAGATGATCAATGTCCTTGGGGCTGATAGCTGGTTTGGCAAGTCCTATCTCTGGCTCTCCCTCAGGCACGTCCGGCCCTGCACATCCGGACTCTGACAATGAGTAACCTTTTTAAAACTCTAGTTCTACACCTGCAGAAAATTCATCATTTTACATTGTCTTGGGCTATTCATAAAATCTCATGAAGAACATCCTGGCATAATTTAAAAAAGAAAAACGAAAACAAAAACAAAAAAACAAAAGAGCCTGGCATGGAGGTGCACATATTTATTCTCAACACTCAGGTTACTCGATAGGAAAATAAGACACATAACAAGCCAGTGAGACAGAGTTCCATGACATTAGGTCCAGACACAGTGGCCAGACTGGATGTTAAAGAGATAAACTGAAGTTAAGGAGACTGTGATAAGATTCATAGAAACCATCCTCTTTCCTGAGCCTAACGTGAGTCCCCTCAATATCTTACAGAATCTTCACTACAAATGACAGTTGGCAGACCCCCGTGAGGACCTGTCACAAGGAATCGGGATGGTGTTAGGACATATTTCCCTGCCTAAGAGAAGCTCTTCTTAGCAAATATATAAACTGTTATGCAATATGAATAAATAAATACCTTAAGGTCACATCATGTTCTTCTCATTTTGATATCAGGTCTCTGACTATGTTCATATGTTGCAAATAATGTCTTCTAGCAAAAGTTAAATACAAGGACATAGTTCCTGAAATGTGTTCACTTGGTCCTCATTTTCTTGACTACTTAAGAAACCTGCACCATCATCCCATTGATACCTAACTCAGTTGTTATCTGGATGTAATACATTCAAATTTGTTTCCAAAACATTGAGCATTTTGTGAAATCCTGTGCTTTGGATCCCATTTATGTGACCTGTTACTAGGATGCAAGGAACTCCGCAAATCTGAGATTGACCTAATTATGGTGATGGGGAATGAAGAAAACAGACAGAGGTACAGAAATGCAGGGAATGATTACGCTCTGTCCTCTGATGGAGACTAATCAGCAACCCAGATATTCAACACATTTATTCTATTGAGTCAACAGAGGAGGACAATCTCCTCATGAAAGTGTGCCTATATTGTTACACACTCCAACTACAATAATCCTACAGGAGGAAAGAGTGCTTGATACGTTCGGCAGATACAACATCCATTCACCTGCCGAGAAGATTTTGCATTTTTAGTGTATCTCAGACCTTTAGGTGATTACACATCCATGCTCCTTTCTGCAAAGGACATTCCCTTAAGATTTTATCAATCTCCAATACTAAGATTCCATTTCTCTGTTCCACAATCACCCTTAAAGTGGATCTTTTTCAAAAAGGCAACATTTTGTCTCCCAGTCATAAACATAGGACCCACCTCACTTAGAACATTGCATTGTAGCAAAGATGACTTCCTTGGGCTGTCTTTTGGCCTTGAGTATATCCAGGAGCTCAGGACAAAATTTTTCTAATCTGTGTGTTAGTATTACATCCCCATTATCATAGCACGCCAAAGGGGCAGGGTACATCTCATCAGTCAGCTGACTCAGCTTGGCTCTGTGGTACAAAAGTTGTTTCAGGAAAAGCAGGGAGAGTTCATTATCATAGAAATTGACTTCTGTGAGGCAAGAACATTGGCTGAGGGCAGGCAACAAGGCATTGAACTGAGATTCCCCCATGTGACATGATTTCAATTCTAGACATTCTAGTGTATGTCTAACTCTCTCAAGTAGAAACCCAAGAGGCTCAAGGAGTGAATAACATAAATTAACATTAATAAGGGTCAGACATCTGAGCTCAAAAATATTCAGGCAATAGGGCAGATAATCCAAGTCTGACTGTGAGAGGGGACAGTTGGCCATGTAAAGTATCTCCAAGGGATTCTTCAGGCACCTAGGGAGAGAAAAACAAAGATTGCTTTCTGGCAAATGGTGCTGAAGTGGGTTGATAGGATTGGATGCCGAGCAGATGAAACTTCTCCCAAACACACTTTGACTATTTATTGAGTCAACCCCCAGGACATGGCTTTCTGTTATCTACTCAGACAACTCAGAGCATTCTAGTCTGAGGCCTGTGGATATCACCATAGGTATGAATCTGGCCATGGCAAGAAACCGCATCAATGAATATATCAGGATGGTATGCTGCATGTAAAAAGGACTGCCTACTTTAAACAACATTCAGTAACTTCCTCTTGTTATTTTTTTTCCTTTTTTTTTTTTTACATTTTTTATCACTTTTTTTTATTAAGTATTTCTTATTTACATTTCAAATGTTATTCCCTTTCCCAGTTTCTGGGCCAACATCCCCCTAACCCCTTCCCCTCCCCTTATATATAGGTGTTCCCCTCCCCATCCTCCCCCCCATTGCCGCCCTCCAACAAAACACCACGTTCACTGGGGGTTCAGTCTTAACAGGACCAAGAGCTTCCCTTCCACTGGCAATCTTACTAGGATATTCATTGCTACCTATGAAGTCAAAGTCCAGGGTCTAAGACTGAACTCCCAGCAAACGTGATTGTTGGGGGAGGGCGGCTGTCAATGGGGGGAGGATGGGGAGGGAAACACCCATAAAGAAGCGGAGGGGGAGGGGATAGGGGGATGTTGGCCAGTAAACTGGGAAAGGGAATAACATTCGAAATGTAAATAAGAAATACTTAAGATAATAAAAAAAAAAAAAAAAATACCCAATTTAATAAAAATGGAAGAAAAAATAAAAAGAAAAATTAAAAATTTTATAGTTCAAGATAAAAAAAACACAATTAGTCAAATTACAGTCAACACAAGACATATCAAAATTATTATTTTCAGAATACAGAATAATGCTAATATTTCCTACCAATAGGACATATGGCATGCAAACACATGCATGCAGTAGGCATTTTCATACAAGCTGTACTTGATCTTTCAGGCTGAGCACACACATCATATAAGACAGCACCTAACTTCCATAGTATCCTTGTTGATAACCTGTGTGACTCCACTGGAGTCTGGCACACAATGCTGATGAGGGGAGGATAGGCTAAGACATAGAGACAATAGCATAATAATAGCATCATACTAGCAACTCCTCTATATTCCGACCAGTCCAAAATCCTGAGCACAGACTTATTCTCCACACATCGTTTCCAGGGAACTGTGATATTTGTGCATTCTGTCATTCCACAACGTGGAAAATGTTTTAGTGCCTTGTATCCCTCAGCCTCTAGGCCAGTGGGTAAAGTTACTCAAATGCCATTTGAACCATCTTTGTGAGAGTCAAGATCTTCTTCTCACAATGTAGCAGAAGATACTCTCAGATATCCACTAGCATTCTGCTTTGAAAAATATATGGGGATAGCAGTTTCCAATCCTTGGTAATTAATTTCTCTACTAATAGCGAAATCTCCTCCATCAGGCATGTCCATCAACTTAGTGTTGTTTACTGTTGGCACTACTTCTAAGCCTTCCCATACCGTTGGATGTAAAGGGGGCAGAATCAAGGACATAGGCCCAATACAGCTTCCCTATCATCATTGTCAGGATACTCTGCGAGCCCATAATCAGCATCACTCTTTGTCTCAGCATCAGCATGTCCCACCAACCACTCTGGCAGCTAGCCCACTCCTTCAGCATCTTGCAGAAAAAACACAAACATGCCCTTTTCCCCATATTAATACCTGAGTGGGATCATGCCATATGCCAGTAAGTGGATCCTTCCATTTCACCTAGGTGTAAGTATGCCTAGTTGTAGGGTGCCATAGACACTCAAAGAGTCCCTTGGCATCCAAATTTTAAAATTTTTAAATAAGAGCATGATTTAAATAATTTTGTGGTATACAAGGATATAATTGCCTTTTTTATTTTATGAAGATATTGCTTTAAATTTCCATGGAAGTGTTCCACAATACTTTGTCCTTGAGGATAATAAGGAATCCCAGTAATATGGGTAATATTAAATTGTTAACAAAACATCTTAAATGCATGACTGCAATAGCCAATTACATTATTTGTCTTAATCTGATTTGGAACACCCAGAATAGAAAAACCAACGAAGGTGATGACTAACTTTATTTTTAGTTGCCTCTCCCGTTAGTTGTAACTACAAAGCCTGAGAAGGTATCAATAGTCACATGTACGTATTTTAATTTTCCAAAATCAGATATAGGAGTAACATCCATTTGCCATAATTGATTAGGTAAGAGACCTCGAGGATTAACACCACTATGTGGTACAGGAAGAAACTGAGGACATTAAGGACAAATCTTTACAATGCGATGTGTGCATTCTCTAGAAATACCAAATTGTTGTCTCAAGCCATTGTTGTTTGGATGATGTAAAGAATGAGATTGTTTGACTAATTGTTTTTGTGTAAGGCCTATATATAAAATCTTCCTGATATGTGAATCTTTTGTGGCTTTGCCCTCATTAAGGTGTCTGGGCAATCCAGAATGAACTCTTAAGTGTCCTATAAGGTATGAAATGGTATATTCTCTTGAATTGAGTTGTATTTCTATAAATATTGTAAAATTTGAGAATTAGCAGTATGTAAAAAAGGAACAATTTCAAGCAATTTTAAACCATGAGCTATATTTTCTATCAGTATATAAATTAAAAGCTTGATTTTTAAACCTTTCCAAAGCAGTGGCTACAGCGCGTAATTCAATTATTTGTGCTGAAGCAGGGGGAAACTCAAGGGAATAAACATATGATCTGAATGCATATGTTGCCTTCCCATGAGATAAGCTGTCTGTAAATACAATATAAATTTACAGGAAATACAAAAGCATGCATAGAGGCAAATTCTAACAACTTGGTTTTTGGATAATGATTATCAAATTTGCCTAAAACATTTGGACATGAAATAGGCCAAATATCAGTATCCTTCAATAACCAATTAACTGCTGTCTGGAATAAGAAATAAATATTTTATTAGGTTCTTCCCTAAAGGATTTTCATGATTCTATCCTATAGCCCTGTATTAACACACCAATAGCTTCACAATAGGGTGTTCAATCTTAACTTGGAGATGAAGAAAGATGAATCCACATTAATGGTCCCTTTTGTCAAAGAACTACTGTGAACCAGCCAACAACTGGACATAATTTATATAATGTATCTGTTGTTGGCTAATAGCTTTCTCTGTTTTCTGCAAAGCTATTTGTCCCTCATCAGTTAATTGTCCAAGGGAATTAGGATTTGCCTCCCCCTAGAGAATACCAAACAAAGGCTTGTGTCCTCCTGTGGGGAATTTAAGGTGAGCTCTTAGAAAATTAACACCTCCCAACAGCTTTTGAAAATCATTTAAAGTAAGTAAACTATCTTCTTTTTACTCAAATTTTCTGTTCCACAACTTGTTTAAGATATAACTGAGGTCCCAAATATTGAAAAGGATATTGCCTTTGAATCTTTTGTGAAGCAACAACTAATCCCAAAGATTGTAAAGCTTGTTGTATAAGTGCAAAGGCTTGTAGTAAAACTCCTTCAGAGGTATCAGCTAATAAAACATTCATATAATGAATAATATACACTAAAGGATTCGAAATCCTAACTTCTCGTATTGAAGCAGAAACAAATTTTTGACATAATGTAGGGCTATTGACCATTCCTTGAGACAAAACTTTCCAATGATATTGCTTCATGTGTTCTTTAAAAATTACAAGAAGACACACTAAATGCAAACCTTTTACAATCCTGAAGATGCAAAGGCATAGTATAAAGACAATGTTTTATGTATGTAATAATTTTATACATATTTTTGGAGTGGCAGCTGGAGTAGGTAAGCCAGGTTGTAATATTCCCATGTGTTCCTAATTTCATTAACCTTTTGTAAATCGCCACTTGCCTGATTTTTTCTTAATTACAAGTATGGATGATTTAAAATCTTGGGTATGTCATCGAATTGTAAACTCAGGCTAATGGCACATGGCAGTTTAACTACAATTTTTAAGTTTCTTTTCCACTATCAGAGCATAAATATAATGTTGGAAAGAAATCCCAATTTTCAACAGTATAAACAATCCATTCTCACTAAAATCAATACCAAGTGTATTGCTTTCATGTTAAAAAGTTTGGCCGCCAGTTCTTAAATATGAATGCAGGACAGTGCAGCTTTTAATACCTCATTAAAGAGACATTGTTTTAAATCCTATGCTTTATAAGTCTGGTTTCTGGAACAGGAATTACATAAAATATTATCCCAAATTAGAGATATCTTTAGAGACCTGTTTCCCTGGGTTGGCTCATGTCACATGTTGTTGTTTAGAATGATTCCAACCCTGAGGTATCTGTTTTAAGCTAAATCTTTTTTTTTTTTTTTTTTTTTTTTTTTTTTCCCGGAGCTGGGGACCGAACCCAGGGCCTTGCGCTTCCTAGGCAAGCCCCCTACCCCTGAGCTAAATCCCCAACCCCAAGCTAAATCTTTTAACAAAGTTACAGACCTTTTAATTATACCCAATCATACATTGTGTACCCTCCTGGCATAATGGCAAGCTCTGGGTATCTGATTCTCACTGATTAACACAAGCTGACTACTCTGTAATAATAGGGTCCAACCTTCGTTGTGATCTGCATCAGCCTAGACTGGTTGGACATCAACAGTTGCTAATAGGCTAGAAACTAGGAGCTCAGTGCCATCCCATGGTCACTCTGACCCCAAGACTAGGTTCTGCTCCCCTCTAGCTCTAGGCCAAATTACCACTATGATGTATCATAACTCATGGATTTTCCTTAGGTTCCTGACAGTTCCCTAAGAGTCACTGTTCATCACTGCATGCTGTTTCTCATACTCAAACTATGAGACCTTTGCCCAGTGAAACAATGATTGTCAGTCCAAACATCTGGACTTTGCAGGTATCGTTTTAAATTGTATGATACCCATGTCTCTCAGTTTTCTCCCAGAGAGTGTTACAGATGCACTACCGAGCCAGAAGTTGGTAGCAGGGATTGCAGTATGGCTGTGATTGGCATGACCATACTACCATACTTTTGTTTAGAAGAATATGGATTTTGGTACTTTGGATTTGGAAAGCAGTGGAACACTTTAAGTGAGCCTAAATTGGCTTTGCTACTAGTAATATGGAACACTTGTTTGCTGAGAATAATTTAAACTGTGTAGACCTGACCCACGAAGTGTCAGTTGAGAACATTATAGGTATGTGTCCTAAAGACTGCTTTTGCGGTATTATGGTGAAGAATGTGGCTGCTTATTTTTCCTTTGGCTGACAGTTTGCCTAAGGCTAAAATAAAGAGATTCATATTAATTGGACAGGGAAAGGAAGCCTCAAAAGTCTAGCAGAAACTATGTTCTCTGGTTAATCTCATAAAGACCATTCTGATCGGGCAGAGCAAGCATTAAAAGAAAAAATACAAAATGTATGGTTCAAGTAATAATAAAGAGGCACCAGGAAGTAAAATGGAGTTGGATCCTGTGTTCATGGAGATAAAGAAGATTAAGGGAGTTGTGTTAGCAGGGCAAGCTCCAACCCAGCTAAGCTTATTGTTTGTTTTTGTGGTTGAAAGAGGATAGTTTGGACTTTTACTCTAGAATGAACTACATACAAGAAATGATTATGATCCATGAGGCTGCAAATCACAGGCTCTTGATCCAGATCTAGAGAAACAGTGGCCTTGAAAAACTACCCTAAATGTTGGGCCCTAGCACGATGCAACACACCTTTAATTCCAGGAAACAAAGATAAGCAGACCTCTGAGTCGAAGGCCAGCTTGGAATAGAGCAAGGTCTAAGAGAAGCAAAGCTTAAATTCAGGCATGGTGTTAGTTGCCTTTAATCCCAACGTTCTTGAGGGAAAGCCATACAGATCTCTTTGTCCAAGGTCAAACTATAGAGGAAATTCCAGAACAACCAACCTTAGGCAGTAAGGGAGAAGCATGGTAATAGAATAAAGGGGTTAGCCAGGTTCCAGTCCCAGCAAGCAGTAGATCTCTGCAGCTTCACCCATGAGGCTCTCACTTTAGAATTCAGAAAAGGCAGTACTTCTGGGACAAGTGATGCTAGGTAGCTGGAGCTATGAAACTAGGAGTGATTAAGAAGATGCAAGCTTCACTGAGGTGAGATTTTCTAGGAAGTGTTTTCTGAGATCACAAACAAGCCTTGTTCCAAATACAGCCAACGTTGTATCTCATGTTGCAACTGAACTTGATAATGTGTAAGGATCACCCAAGCGATACTAGTTTTGAAGCCACGAAGTGGTCAATGGAGCTCAGCAGAGGGTTGGCACTGTGACTGGCCAGAGAAGGCATTGGTGATGAGATAGCCTCAGCTGCAGTTGATGTCCCAGGTCTAAAGTAAAAGTTTGACACCTCGAAGAGAGCCTATGAGAAACTATTGGTTAAGCCTAGATATAGCGGAAGACCCCAGTGTATTGGAGATGCCTGAATCGTGGGATGATCACTAAGAAGAACTGCAAGAGTGGAGTGGAGTCAACAAGAGCCTAGAGTGCTACAGATGACAGAGCTGGAGATGTGAGGCAGGGCCTTTGGCGGATCCTGGAAGATCATGTGTGGATTCCAGACATTGGAATATGTAAACATGTCCTAAATACATGGGAAGTAGTCATCTCCTAGTGGCCTTCTGAGGAAGATGTAGAACATTCATTACCTGTACCATGCCGTCCCTGATGCTGCCATGCTCCCAATCTGATGATAATGAACTTAACCTCTGAACTTGAAAGGCAGCCAAAACTAAATTTTGCCATTATAAGAGTTGCCTCGGTCATGGCGTCTGTTTACAGCAGTAAAACATTCATTAATACATCCTGGAAAGGGAATTTTGTAGAATGGAAACTCTCATATTATTCTGCAATTATCAACCAAAGCTCCCAACACACACGTCCATTTCTGTGACAATTATAAATACACACACACACACACACACACACACACCGTGCGTATACACCACGTGTGTGTGTGTGTGTGTGTGAGAGAGAGAGAGAGAGAGAGAGAGAGAGAGAGAGAGAGTGAGACTGTTAGTGAGGACGTTCCAGTGTGAACCAGTGTCTCATGGATCTGTACCCTTTCTCTCTGGAGTGCTAAGTTCACATTAGTTATATCGTAGTAGAGACTTGTACAACTTTGTTCTAATCTCATGGTAATCCTAAGGGCTTTGGGGCACTCTGAGTCAGTTTCTCCCTCAGAGAACAGGAGAATCACTGTGTTGTCTGAGTCTTGCTGAGGTCCATGACCATTTGGCATCAATATAAATAAAGCTATTTTGACATTTTTCCTATATGTTTCCCTTGCCTATTCATTAGTAGCATACTATTTGTGTGGCCTTTCAATGGTTTGTATCCACAGAATTGTGAAACTAATGGATTTGATGCCAATTTTGCCATGAATGAAATTTTGGGGAAGTATGGGGGTTGCAATCTAGGATAACCCCAATTTTCTCTAGGGCCAACAAGATGGTAGACTCTACAGAAACAATGAAAGATTCAATACAGCAAAGGAGAAATTGTTCATGCTTCTTTTCCATTTTAATTTATTTTCAAAACGTCTCTCCTCTATGCCATATAGGCCTTGAGCTCATTTGCCTGCTTCCTCTCACTGAGTGCTATACTACAATACCCAACATACAAAGCATGTATTTATGGGACATGTTTATTCTTCTGAGATCATCTTATACATAAAGGACTCTAGTGGATGGCCAATGTCTCATTTCTTCTCTACAGCCTTTACTGTGCATTCACCTGAGTTTTCACTATTCCTTTGTGATGTCTGTCTTTATTTTGGTAACAGTTAGCTAAATTGACCTCTGTGCTTCTTTTGTAGCGGTCTCCAGTAGCACTAAAAGCATTTTAATTCATACACATTGATATTCACTGGAATGTTTATGATAATATAGACTAGTGACTCCATTACTTCAATGTCACGGTTGTTTCCTGTTGTTCATGAAACAGTCCTTTGTAGAAACTATTTAATAAAAATGCCATAGACAGAAGTGTTAGATGGGATATAACCACTTAAGTAAGAGTCCCCTTGAGGTTGTCCTCCACTAGATATCATCTATGTCACAGGCATAGTCACAGGCATCTATGTCACCTGTATATCTAAGGTAGAAGGAGATGAAGCCATACTGCCTTTTCTGCCATGGGTCTGGGTGTTTTGCACTCACATACTCCTTTCTATCCTATCTCCACAGGACCAGTGGAACCCAGTGAAGGGCACTGCATTACCTAGTATTAGAGTCACAGAATACTGTAACCAACCAGGATGTTGCATAAGAGATATAGATAGGGTCCTTTGAAAGAGTACCCATGCTCTTTGGCTGTAAGCCATCTCCTAGCACCACTTCTATCTCCATATTTCTTTTGAAACAATATTTTACTGTGTAGTCCTGGCTTCTCTGCAATCAGGTTGCATGACAAGTCACATCAATTTGCTGTCCTCTGCTTCTGTTTTGATGAGGTTAAGGGCATTGGTCTGCATAACTAACCAGATAATTTCTCCCTACCATCCAAGTACTTTTATGTCACCTATGGCAGGTCAAGTCACACAGAACAAATGGTCCTTAGCCATCGAAGTTGATTTCATGGACAAACCTTTAGTGTCTTTTGCACTGCACTGTCTATTTACTCATAGAGGAGGGGACACTAACCAGGTTCATCATGCCACACACTCACCTGGGATTCCTTTCTTCCTATAACTGCCAGTTGACTTTCTGATTGTGGTGTGCCTCACTGAGTAAGCACAGAGAAGAGGAAGTTGTCCATAGAAGGTATCTCCTCCTGCTGCATCTTCTGCTTTACCCACCAAGATCTAGCTATCATGGGCACGGGGCCCTGAATCTAGAATTCCGTTGTTTTGCCTCAGCAATTGATAGTAATATGTCCTGATGTCCCACCCACATGCTCTTCTTTTTTAAAAATTACTCAACTCTTCAAAACAATGGCTACATGAAATTCTTAGGCAGATTGATGAAACTATAAAATAACACCCTGAGTGAGTTAACCCAGTCACAAATGAACATGCATGGAATGCATGCACTGATAAGTAGATATTAGCCCCAAAGCTCAGAATACCTAAGAAACAATTCACAGAGTATATGAAGGTTCAGAATAAGGAAGAGAAAATGTGGATGTTTCGGTCCTCCTTAGAAGGACTTAGAAGCTGCTGGACCCAGTCACTATTGCTGATGACAAGAAGTGCTTGCTCACAGGAGCCTTATATGGATGTCTCCTGAGGTGCTCTGTCATAGCACTACTGATACAGATGAGGATGCTTACAGCTAGCCACTGGACAGAGCATGAGAACCCAAATGGAGGAGTTAGAGCAAAGACTGAAGGTGTTGAAGGGGTTTGCAACATCATAGGAAGAACAATATCAACCAACCAGACCTCACCAGAGCTCCCAGGGAATAAAACATCAACCAATGAGTACTCATGGAGGATCCCATGGTTCCAGCCACATACATAGCAGAAGATGCCATTGTCCAGCATTAATAGGAGAAAAAGCCCTTGGTCTTTTGAGGTCTCATTTCCCTCATGTAGGGGAATGCCAGGGTTTGGAGGTGGGAGTGAGTGGTTAGGAGTGAGAGCATCCTCATAAAAGCAGGGAGATGGGGGAAGGGGTATAGAAAAGGGTAGAAAGGGGGTGACATTTGAAATGTAAATACAAAAAATATCCAAGAAAAAATTTTAAAAAGTTATCTATACAGCAAAGTCTGCTATAGATTGACTCACCTGAGGCTAGAACATTTCATCCTCAAGCTATGAACTCTTGAGTGTGGCTAAGTGTGGATTCCTCACATTTAGCAGTAAAACTGTATAGATCTCCTGGCTAATGTCTCTATTTAAGGGAGTGAGAGTGCAAGAAGCACCCTAATTCCTCTAGGCTACCATTGACAGGTGAATTGTGATCACAAAGTTTATTCCAAGCCTCATTATAATGGCATTCAACAGCATATCTATCTAATCCCTGCACTTGAGAAGAGGAGGTTGGAGAAATAGAAGACCAAGATTGGTTTTGCTCCATAGAATGTTCAAGTCCAGACTGGAACACATGAGAGTCTACAACAACAACAAAAATCTGCAGTGGAGACAATGGAGAACTTTATGGTCCCATAATTAAGAACTCTACCTCACTTTCTAATATTTGAGCTCTCTATCAAGCTGGTGTTGAGTCTGGAATATGGTGAACTAGCTGGGATGCCCTTTCTCAAGGAACCAAGCATGACAGGTATGGTGGGAAACAACTGGGACACGAGCACTTCTCAAGTAGTTCGTATAGAATATTCTATCCTGTGTTCTGTTTATTCCATCACAGCTGCTTGGCCTTTCTGCTGGGTTAGCCGTTTCCATTTTTCAGACCTTCTTGTTGAAGTAACTCCTTCATGGCTAAAGAGGATATTCTAGGCTAGATACTCACTGATGTCCTGAATTTTGAACACTTTGGCAGTTGTCAGCTGTTGGAGCCTGTGTGAGGCCATGAGTTTCAGTCAAGCTAAATTAGAAACAAAACTGTAGGATGACGTCACTATGCAGGTGATGGCAGGTACAAGATAGAACGAGACCGGTCATGGGATGAGAAAGAAAGATATGCAGGAGAAAGGTTTTAAAGAGAGGAGGAGACTGGAACAGAAAAGGGAAGGAGCCGAGGGAACATGAAGGCTGGTGTTAAGATTCCTCTCTGCACATTTACAGGTTGTTATGAATATTCTTAAGGAATGGATGTGTTCAGGGCTTTGTGTGTCTAGGTGGGCAATTATATCTTACCAATTAGATCAGAGGTTATTGTGCTGTGTGTTCTTTCATGTGGAGATTTAAGTTCAAGAGAGGATGTGATGTGTGAAGACACTAGACTGCCACAGAATTGGGATGTATATTGATTGCATGGTGGCAGCCTGCCTTGGAACTAGATGGGTAGAGAGATCATTGCCAAGCTCAGAGAAAAACCATCGGCAGTGTGATATGGGATACAGCAAAGCAGGTGAGATGTTTTGCTGACTGAAATGAAGATGTCTACCAGATATCTTGGGGCATTATGGTGCCAGATTTAGTGTGGAGTAAAAGACAGCCTATTTTTTATAATTTTACAGCAACACAAACCTCAAAATACAATAAAACATTCTGGAAGAGTTGTTAGAGTCATGGTTCTCTAAGTAGCCCATGAATGCCTACTTCTTCTTTGGTAGAAAGTGATGGGCTATAGCTTACTACATAGAAAAGGCTGGCCAGGCACATGTTGTAACCAAGGGTAGCCTAGAACTTATAGAAATCCACCTGCCTCTGTATTCCAGGTACTACATTCAAAGATGTGACCCATCACTCCCTACCTTAAGGTAGCTTTTGATACAGACTTCAATTTCCTGCTTTTGAGAGATGACATCATTATGACTACAACACGCTTGCAAGTCCCTACAGTCCTGAATATCCCAGGACACTAAAATATCCTCAATTCAGTAGTTTGATGATTCCCCCTGTGTAGCTCTGGCTTCATTCTGTTTTCTCCTTTGCAGTCAACTATGAATAAAATAAGGATCCCAGACACATGGTGCATTAGGACAATCGTCATCCTGGAACTCTGGCCTGTTATACTAGCACCATTATCACAAACTGTATTTTGTTTTAAATTTATTCTCATCGAACACATGTCTAAGGCAGACAGCCCCATCCCTCCACTTTACATGTGGGCAAAGGTAATCTCAAAGTGGATAGCCACCCTTCTAATCTGAACCAGTGCCTTGAGCAGACTTTGGGTGCTGGCTGAGCATCCAGTCCCACAACACCCAGAGGAAGCCCAACTTCCAGGGACTCTAACACACTTAGGATTGGAGGTAAGGAGGCCACAATATCTGCCCCAACACCTGGAGTAACTGGGTCCCCCAAGTTCCAGGGATGCAGGAAGCACCACCTAGGCAATGGCGCTGGTTCCCTTCTGATCTGAACCTGTGCCCTGAGCAGACCTTACACACTGGCTCCACACCAAGTACCACAACTCCCAGGTTCTCTAAACAAGCTCAGGATTGTAGGTGCTCTGAAATGTTCAGCATCACAGAATCTCAGAGGAAACTCAATTCCAAGGAAATAAGATACAACCAGGACCTCAAGACTCCAGAATCCCAGAATCATAGGATCGCAGAGACAGCTGGACTCTGAGAAGTTCTGATACAACCAGTATGAGAGAAGGGAAAGGCTGCTGTCAAGAGACAGAAAAGACAGGTAACACTAGAGATAACCAGATGGCCAGAGGCAAGCACGAGAACATAAGCAACAGCAACCAAGGCTATTGGCATCATCAGAACCCAGATCTCCCACTACAGCAAGACCTGGATATCCCATCACACAAGAACAGCAAACTTTGGATTTAAATCACATCTCATGATGATAGAGAACCTCATAAAGAACATAAATAGCTCTCTTAAAGAAACAAAGGACAACACAGGTAAACAGGTAAAAGCCCTTAAAGAGAAAGCACAAAAATCTCTTTAAAATTATAAGAAAACACAACCAAACAGGTGAAGGAATTGAACAAAACCATCTAGGATCTAAAAATGGAAAGAGAAACAATAAAGAAATCACAAAGGGAGAAAATCTTAGAGATAGAAAACCTAGGAAAGAGATCAAGAGTCATAGATGCAAGCATCACCAACAGAATATAAGAGATAGAAGAGAAAACTCAGGGCTAGAAAATACCGTAGAAAATATTGACACAACAGTCAAAAGAAAATGCAAAATGCAAAAAACTCCTAACCCAAAACATCCAGGAAACCATGACACAATGAGAAGATCAAACCTAAGGATAATAATAGGTATAGAAGAGAATGAAGATTCCCAACTTAAAGGACCAGTAAATGTCTTCTACAAAAATATAAAAGAAAACTTCACTAACTAAAGAATGAGATGCCCATGAAATATATGTATAGATGCCCATGAAGTATGTATAGAAGCCTACAGAACTCCAAATAGACTTCACCAGGAAGAAACTCCTTGTGTCACATAAGAATCAAAACACCAAATGCACAAAATAGGAGCAAAAACCAGCCAGTTGGAAAAAGAACAGCATTTTCAACAAATGGTACTGGTTCAACTATGAGTCACTATATAGAAGAATGCAAATTGACCCATTTTTATTTCCCTGTACAAAGCGCAGGTCCAAGTGGAATCAGACCTCCATGTAAAACCAGACATCCTGAACCTAATAGACAAAGCAGGGAAAAGCCTTGAACACATGAGCACAGGGGAAATTTTCCTGAACAGAACAGCAATGGTTTATGCTCTAAGAGCAAAAATCGACAAATGGGATTTCATAAACTTGTAAAGATTCTGTAAGGCAAAGGACAGTGTCAATAGGACAAAATGAGAACCAACAGACTGGGAAAAGATCTTTACCAATTCTACATCTGATAGAGGGCTAATATCAAATATATGCAAAGAACTCAAGTTAGACAACAGAGAATAAAATAACCCTATTAAAAACTGGACTAAACAAAGAATTCTCAACTGAGGAATACCAAATGGCTATGAAGCACCTAAAGAAATGTTCAACATCCTTAGTCATCAGGGAAATGCAAATCAAACAACACTGAGATTCGACCTCATACCAGTCAGAATGGATAAGATCAAAACCTTGTGACAGCAGATGCTGCTGGGTATGTGGAAACAAAGGAACACTCCTCCATTGTCGGTGGGATTACAAACTGGTACAAACAATCTGGAAATCAGTCTGGTGGTATCTCAGACAAGTGTACATAGTACTACCTGAGGACTGAGCTATACCACTCTTGGGAATATATCCAAAATATTCTCTAACATATAGCAAGAATACATGTTCCACTATGTTCATAGCAACCTTATTTATTACAGCCAGAGGCTGGAAAGAACTCAGATGGCCTTCAACAGTGGAATGAATACAGAAAATGTATTCATTTGCACATTGTACATTTGCACAATGGAGTTCTACTTAGCAATTAATAACAATGGCTATGTGAAATTCTTAGGCAAATAAATGGAACTAGAAAAATACCATCCTGAGTGAAGTAACCCAATCACAAAAGAACACACATGATGTGTACACAATGAGAAGTGGATATTAGCCCAAAAGCTCAGAATACCCAAGATATAATTGACAGACCACATGAAGCTCAAGAAGAAACACAAAAGTGTGGATGCTTCAGTACTTCTTAGAAGTGGGAACAAAATATTCACAGAAGGAAATATGGAGACAACACGTGGAGCAGAGACTAAAGGAAAGGCCATCCAGAAACTGTCACACATGGGAATGCATCCCATATACAGTCACCAATCCCAATCACTCTAGGGGAAGCCAAGAGGTGCATGCTGACAGGAGCCTGATATAGCCATCTTCTGAGAGGCTCTGCCAGAGCATGACAAATACAGAGGTGATTGCTTACAGCTAACCATTGGACCGAGAATGGAGTCCCCAGTGGAGGAGTTAGAGAAAGGACTGAGATAACTGAGGGGGTTTGCAGCCTCATAGGAAGAACAACAATATCAACCAACCAGACCCTCCAGAGCTCCCAGGGTCTAAACTAACAACCAAAGAGTACACAGGGAGAGACCTATGTCTCCAGCTGCATATGTAGCAGAGGATGGGCATTCTCAGGCATCAATGAGAGGAGAGGCCCTTGGTTCTTTGAAGGCTTGATGCCCCAGTGTAGCAAATGCCAGGATAGAGAGGTGGGAGTGAGAGGGTGGATGGGTGGGGGAGCACCATCATGGAGGCAGGGGGTGGGAGAATAGGTTGGGAGATTTCAGGAGGGGAAAAGAGGAACATGGATAACATTTAAAAAGTAAATAAAGAAAATATCCAATAAAAGAAAAGAAAATAGAAAAAAAGCGGGAGTGACCTTCATCAGCAATATTAGCAATTAAAATACTCAGAAGAACTTCAAACTGAGAAGTAAACTTAAAATAAGAAGAAAGTGAGTAGTGAGGAAATAATATCAAGTGTTCAGCACACATTCTGATGTGATTTCATCTCCTTTATTAATATGGGTAATGGTATCAGTTGAATATATATGTATGTATATATGTATGTATGTATGTATGTATGTATGTATGTATGTATGTATGTATTTAAGTACATTGTTGCTCTCTTCTGACACACCAGAAGAAGAAGACTTGGGATTCCATTATTGATGGTTGTGAGGCACTGTGTTTTCTGCAAATTGAACTCAGGACCTCTGGAAAAGGAGTCAGTGCTCTTAATGGCTGAGTCAACTCTCCAGTCACTTGTGTATATTTTAAGGTGAATTCTTACTCTATTTCCCATAGCAATTCTTCTGTTTGGTTTGCTAAAGGCTCGAATTATCATTACCACATGCCATCACCAGCACACATTAAATTTGTACTCACACAGTTTTTGTTGTGGGGGATGAACCTAAACTCTGAGATATGCCATGCAAGCACTGTAGCTCTGAGCTATATCCCATCTCCATCTTTGTTTTGAGTACAATTCGGTTCTCTGGTCCACGTTTCTCTTTGAATTCTTTAAACCCCTCCCACCTTGTGTTCGAGAGGAGAGAACTTACAGGTATAGGCTACCAAGCTTGACTGGTTAACATTCCATTGTCCAATGTTAAACCAATCTTTCCTAGCTGGAAGATTTTTGACTCTCAACCAAATCTTGATTCTTCTTGATTATTATCATAACTTGTAAAAGAAAGATATGGGACAACAGTTAGAAATAGCATAATCTGGACACCATGGTCTTGGTATGGGAGTGGGAAAGCATGAGGGATTTCACTTGTCTGTTCCTCCAACTGTATAAATAGTACATTCATAAATATATGTGCTCAGAACCCAAATCACATGGGGAAGAGAGCTGACCACCCAAGAGTGCAGACATCCTGAGACCGCAGGACAGACTGCCACTTCTGCATACATCTGCCCACATCATTGGTCCAAGGGGAAACTGCACAGTTCCTATGGACACAGGAATATAGAAACAGTCAGCCACTGGTACCCACGGTTCAGGTCTGTGCCCAGAACCGATCTGAACTGGCCAAACAGCTCCCTGCACCCAAATGCCATGGGGGAGAGAGCTGGACCCTCAGAAGTGTGGACACTTCTGAGAAGTCAGAGGAGACTACCCTCTGCCCATAGTCGAGACCCAAGAAGGAATCACCTAGTGCCAACTGTGTCCCCTGGGTGGAAGGAACTAGGAACAATGAGGGCCAGGACCCTTTGATTCCTGCCCACACCTAGAGCTAGAAGACAGTCACCAGGAACACCTATACACCTGAAGTCAGAGCATCTGTTCTCAGAAACAGCTGAAAGAAAGCAGGAAAACAGTTCTATAGGAGTGCTGACACAGAGGCCTACAAGAGGGTCAAGTCACTCTCAGAAACAACAAGACAAGTAAACACCAGACACAACCCAAAGGCTAGAGACAAGCGCAGGAACCTAAGCAACAGAAACCAAGACTACTTGGCATCATCAGAGCCCAGTTCTCCCACCAAAAAAAAAAAAAGAAAAATACTGGATATCCAAATACACCAGAAAAGCAAGATTTAGGTTTAAAATCACATTTTGTGATAATGATGGAGGACTTTAAGAAGGACATAAAGAACTCCATTAAAGAAATGCAGGAAAACACAAGTAAACAAGTAGAAGCCCCTAACAAGGAAACACAAAAATCCATGAAAGAATTACAGGAAAACACAACCAAACAGGTGAACTAATTAAACAAAACCATTCAGGATTTAAAAATGGAAATAGAAACAATAAAGAAAGAACAAAGGTAGACAACCCTGGATATAGAAAACCTAAGGAAGAGACAAGGAGTTGTAGATACAAGCATCATCAACAGAATACAAGATATAGAAGAGAGAATCTCGGGGGCACAAGATATCATAGAAAACATTGACAGAACTGTCAAAGATAATGTAAAATTCAAAAAGCTCCTAGCCCAAAACACCCAGGAAATCCAGGACACAATGAGAAGATCAAACCTAAGGATAACAGTTATAGAAGAAAGAGAATACTTCCACCTTAAAGGACCAGTAAATATATTCAACAAAATTATAGAAGAAAACTTCCCTAACCTAAAGAAAGAAATGTCTGTAAAAATACAAGAAGCCTACAGAACTCCAAACAGATTGGACCAGAAGAGAAATTCCTCCCATCACATAATAGTTAAAACACCAAATGCAAAAAACAAAGAAAGAATATTAAAAGCAGTAAGAGAAACAGGTCAAGTCACATGTAAAGGCAGACCTATAAGATTTATACCAGACTTCTCACCAGAGACTATAAAAGCCAAAAGAACCTGGACAGATGTCATACACACCCTAAGATAACACAAATGCCAGCCCAAGTTATTGTATCCAGCATAACTCTCAATTATCATAGATGGATAAACCAAGATATTCCATGACAAAACCAAATTTACACGTTATATTTCTACAAATCCAGCCCTAAAAGGATAATTGATGGAAAACTACAACACAAGGAAACTACACCATACAGAAAGCAAGAATATAAATTCCTTGCAATGAAACCAAAAGAGAGACACACAAACATAATTCCACCTCTAATAACAAAAACAACAGGAAATGACAATCACTATTCCTTAATATCTCTCAAGATCAACAGACTCAATTCTCCAATAAAAATGCATAGACTAACAGACTGGATATGTAAAGAGGACCCAGCATTTTGCTGCATGAAGGAAACACAACTCAGAAACAAAAACAGACACTACCTCAGAGTAAATGGCTAGAAAAAAAACTTTCCAAGCAAATGGCCCAAAGAAACAAGCTAAAGTTGACATTCTAATATCAAATAAAATTGACTTTCAATAAAAAGTCATTAAAAATATAAGGAAGGGCACTTCATATTCATCAAAGGAAAAATCCACCAAGATGAACTCTCAATCCTAAATATCTATGCTCCAAATACAAGGGCACCTACATTCATAAAAGAAACCTTACTAAAGATCAAATCACACATTGCACCTCACACAAAAATAATAGGAGATTTCAGCACCCCACTCTTATCAATGGACAGATCATGGAAACAGAAATTAAACAGAGACATAGAGAAACTAACAGAAATTATGAACCAAATGGATTTAACAGATATTTATAGAACATTCCATCTTAAAACAAAAGGATATAGCTTCTTCTCACCACCTCATGGTACATTCTCCAAAATTAACCATATAATCAGTCACAAAACAGGCCTCAACAGATACAGGAACATAGAAATAATTCCATGCATCCTATCAGATCATCACGTACTAAGACTGGTCTTCAATAACAACAATAATGACACAAAGTTCACATATACATGGAAGTTGAACAATGCTCAACTCAATGACAACTTGGTCAATGAAATAAAGAAATTAAAGACTTCTTAGAATTTAATGAAAATGGAGATACAAGATACCAAATCATATGGGACAAAATGAAAGCAGTGCTAAGAGGAAAACCCATAGCTCTGAGTGCCTGCAGAAAGACACTGGAGAGAGCATATGTCAGCAGCTTCACAGCACACCTTAAAGCTCTAGAACAAAAAGAAATAAGTAAACCCAAGAGGAGTAGAAGGCAGGAAATAACCAATAATCATGGCTGAAATTAACCAAGTAGAAACAAAAAGGACTGTACAAAGAATCAACAAAACCAGGAGTTCGTTCTTTGAGAAAAATCAACAAGATAGATAAACCTTTAGCCAGATTAACCAGAGTTCACAGAGAGTGTATTCAAATTAACAAAATCAGAAAAGAAAAGGGAGACCTAATAACAGAATGTGAAGAAATTTTTTAAAAAATCATCAGATCCTACTACAAAAGCCTATATTCAACAAAACTGGAAAATGTAAAGAATATGGACAATTTTCTAGAAAGGTACCAGGTACCAAAGTTAAATCAGGAACAAATAAGCTATCTAAACAACCCCATAACTCCTAAAGAAATAGAAGCAGTCATTAAAAGTCTCCCAATCAAAAAGAGCCCAGGACCAGATGGGCTTAGTGGAGAATTCTATCAGACCTTCACAGAAGACCTCATACCAATACTGTCCTAACTCTTCCACAATATAGAAACAGACAGAACTCTACCAAATTCCTTCTATGAAGCCATAATTATGCTTATACCTAAACCCCACAAAGACCCAACAAAAAAAAACTTCAGACCAATTTCCCTTATTAATATTGACGCAAAGATACTCAATGAAATTCCTGCAAACCAATTCCAAGAACACATCAAAATGATCATCCATCAAGATCAAGTAGGCTTCATTGCAGGGATGCAGGGATAGTTTAATATATAGAAATTCATCAAAGTAATCCACTATATAAACTAATTCAAACATAGGAAGCACATGATCATTTCATTACATGCTGGGAAAGCATTTGACAAAATTCAACAGCCCTTCATGATAAAAGTCCTGGAAAGATCAGGAATTCAAGGCCCATATCTAAAACATAGTAAAAGCCATATACAGCAAACCAGTAGCTAACATCAAACTAATTGGAGAGGAATTTGAAGCAATCCCACTAAAATCAGGGACTAGACAAGGCTGCCCAATCTCTCCCTGCTTATTCAATATAGTAATCGAAGTCCTAGGCAAAGCAATCAAACAATGAAAGGAGGTCAAAGGGATACAAATTGGTAGGGAAGAAATCAAAATATCATGATTTGCAGATGATATGATAGTGTACTTAAGTGACACCAAAAGTTCCACCACAAAACTACTGAACCTGATAAACCACTTCAGCTTAATGTTGGGTATAAAATTAACTCAAACAAATCAGTAGCCTTCCTCTACTCAAAGAATAAACAGGATGAGAACAAAATTAGAGAAATGACACCCTTCACAATAGTCCCAAATAATATAAAGTATCTTGGTGTGACTTTATCCAAGCAAGTGAAAGATCTATATGACAAGAACTCCAAATCACTGAAGAATGAAATTGAGGAAGATCTCAGAAGATGGAAAGATCTTCAATGCTCATGGATTGGCAGGATTAATAAAGATGGCCATTTTGCCAAAAGCAATCTATAGATTCAATGCAATCCCAATCAAAATTCCTACTCAATTCTTTATAGAGATAGAAAGAGCAATTTGCAAATTCATTTGGAATAACAAAAAACCCAGAATAGCAAAATCTATACTCAACAATAAAAGAACTTCTGGGGGAATCACCATCCCTGACTTTAAGCAGTATTACAGAGCAGTAGTCATTAAAACTGTATGGTATCGGTACAGAGATGGGCAGATAGATCAATGGAACAGAATTGAAGACCCAGATATGAACCCACACACCCGTGGTCACCAAAGGAGGTAAAACCATTCAATGAAAGAAAGATAGCATTTTCAACAATTGGTGCTAGTTCAACTGGTGGTCAGCATGTAGAAGAATGCAAATTCATCCATTCTTATCACCCTGTACAAAGCTTAAGTCCAAGTGGATCAAGGACCTCCACATCAAACCAGATACACTCAAACTAATAGAAGAAAAAGTGGAGAAGAATCTCGAACACATGGGCACTGGAGAAAATTTCCTGAGCAAAACACCAATGGCTTATGCTCTAAGATCAAGAATCAACAAATGGGATCTCATAAAACTACAAATCTTCTCTAAGGCAAAGGACACTGTGGTTAGGACAAAACGGATTGGGAAAAGATCTTTACCAATCCTACAACTGATAGAGGGCTCATATCCAAAATATACAAAGAATTCAAGAAGTTAGACTCCAGAGAGCCAAATAGCCTTATTTAAAATGGAGTACAGAGCGAAACAAACATTCTCAGCTAAGGATTATCGAATGGCCAAAAAGCACTTAAAGATATGGTCAACATCCTTAGTCATCAGGGAAATGCAAATCAAAACAAGCCTGAGATTCTACCTTGCACCAGTCAGAATGGTTAAGATAAAAAACAGGTGACAGCAGATGCTGGCGAGAAAGTGGAGAAAGAGGAACACTCCTCCATTGTTGGTGGTGCAAACTGGTACAACTACTCTGGAAATTCAGTCTGGAGGTTCCTAAGAAAATTGGACATTCCACTAACTGAGGACACAGCTATACCTCTCCTGGGCATATACCCAAAAGATGCTCCAACATACAACAAAACACATACTCCACTTTGTTCATAGCAGCCTTATTTATTATAGCTAGAAGCTGGAAAGAACACAGGAATGCATTTAAAAAATGTGGTACATCTACACAATGGATACTACTCAGCTATCAAAAATAATGACTTCATGAAATTCATAGGCAATTGGAATGAACTAGAAAATATCATCCTGGGGTTGGGGATTTAGCTGAGTGGTAGAGCGCTTGCCTAGCAAGCACAAGGCCCTGGGTTCAGTCCCCAGCTCCGAAAAAAAAGAAAAAAGAAAAAAAAAAAAAAGAAAGAAAATATCATCCTAAGTGAGGTAACCAAATCACATAAAAAGACACTTTGTATGCACTCATTGTTAAGTGGATATTAATCTAAAAGCTGGAACTACCCAAGATGCAATCCATAGACTACAGGAAGCTCAAGAAGAAGGATGACCAAAATGTGGATACTCCCACTCCTTCTTAAAAGGGGAGAATATATCCATAGGAGGGGATATGGAAGCAAAGTTTAGAGCAGAGAAAGAAGGAATGGCCATTCTCAGCCTGCCCCACATGTGGCCCATACATGTACAGCCACCAAAACTAGATAAGATTGACTAAAAAATGTACTCTGACAGGGACCGGATATTGATCTCTCCTGAGAGACACATCCAGAGCATGTCCAGTACAGAGGTCAATGCTAGCAGAAAACCACTGAACTAAGAACAGGACCCCCTTGGGGGAATTAGAGGAAGGATTGAAAAAGTTGAAGGAGCTTGCAACCCCATAAGAACAACAATGCCAAACAACCAGAGCTTCCATGGACTGAACCTCTACCGGAAGACTATTCATGGACTGACCCAGGGTTCCAACTGCTTATGTAGCAGAGAATAGCTTTGTTGGGGCACCAGTGGAAGGGAAGCCCTTGGTCCTGCAAAGGTTGCACCCCCAGTGCAGGGGAATATGGGGGTTTATTAAGGAGGATGCATGGGGGAATACACATACGGGGGAGGGGAAAAGATGGGGGGCTTATGGGCAGGAAACCAGGGAAGGGAATAACAATTAAAATGTAAGTAAAGAAATATATCTAATAAAATAATAAATAAGTAAATAAATATGTGTCCTGTACATATGACCTTTGCTTTGCAAGTGCATTTCATAAGAATTACACTTTAACATTTTCTTTGTGAGGCCTCAAGATGGATTCCAGGGACTCAGGCTTTGTAGACATGCATACTTGCACAAAAACACACCCCATTGCACTTACTGGCTTATCCTACAATGTTACCATCACCCAGTAAATTAAAACCCTAAGTTTGAAAGGATCAAATCTTGAAAGAAACTCCGTTTGTGGGCTGAGCTAGTCGCATCTGAAACACTCTGTAGCTTTTAAGGTATCTAAGACTGCATCTCCATGTTTGCATGCAAGAACAATTGCGACTGTAAATTAATTTTAAAAATGCTATCTTTTATTCCACTCTAGGTCTGGCATCATAGTGACACAGGATATCGGGTAGATATCTTCATCTCAGCCAGCAAAGCCTCTCACCTGCTTTTCTCTATTCCATACCACACTGCAGAAGGCTTCTCTCTGAGCCTGGCAGCAATCTCTCTACCCATCTAGTTCCCAAGGCAGGTTGCCACCATGCCAGAAGCATACATCCCAATTCCGTGGTAGCTTAGTGTCCCAGCTGCTACACACTCTCTTAAACTTAAATCACCACAAGAAAGAACACACAACACAACAACCTCTGATCCAATTGATAAGATATAATTGCCCACCTAGACACACAAAGCCCTATACACATCCATCCCTTAAGAACATTCATAACAACCTGTAAAGGTACAGAGTGGGATCTTAACATCATCCTCCATGTTCTCTCTGTGGCTTCTCCATCTTGCTCCAATCTCCTCCTCTCTCTAAAATTTTTCTCCCATCCATCCTTCCTTTTCGTCCAAAGTCAGGGCTCATTCTATCTTTTACCTGCCTTCACCTGTATGACATCATCCTACATTTCACCCTTTTTGTCTAATTAAAAAAACTTTTCTCTCAAATAAGCTGAGCACATCTATTATCATTTTGTAATTAAAAGCATAAAATATACCTAACACCCAGTCCAATATTTTATCAGTTAAACAGAACATTTAGTTATCCATTCTAGCTGAACAAAAGTTTAAAATCTATATTATTTCCTAGCTAGCTTGTATACTACCTTAACTATCTTATTAAATATGTATTTTCAGAGCTAAACAGCCTGATAGTCTATAAGTTTATAATCATTCTTCAACCCCATCAGAAATCTGAGAATGACCAACTATCTATAAACATAGGGAGTCTAACACAGCTTCCAGAACTGAGAGGTTGTAGAGACAAATTTCCACTAGCACAGTCCTCTGTCAGCAACATGTGAGTACAAGTCTTCAGCCTTCTGGCCCAAAATCAACTGACAGACTCTTGAAATGCAGAAACCTTGAAGAGCTGATAATTCTGGCTCAGTAGAGATTATCAGTCAAAAACTATTCTGCATAAAGTGTCCCTTTTTGGACAGTGTCAGTCTGCAGATGAAACAGTTTCTGCCCAGTGGCTGCCTAGCCACAAAGTATTACCTCACCTGGAGGTAGAGATGCTCAATTTCTTCATTAAATCTGCCAAAGGGGAACTGTAAGGAGCAGATATGTCTCAATCAAAGATAAATAACCTTAAATTTCATATTTTGTGGATTTCTGACCTTTTTGAAAAACATCTATCTCTATAAGGTAATCTGGAATGTTTTCCTTCTATCTTCATATATTATCTTGAAAGTACTCTCACAAACTGAGAGCCATGAATTTGCTATTCGGCCCTTAACTCACATGTGTAATCAACTCAGAAGTTCATAATGGCATCAATAGAAGGACTGGCTCTAAACCTTGTACCTTTAAACCCTTTTTAACAAATAAATTCTATACTATAGCAATAATTTTAGCTTAGTTACCAAATGAGATTATGGCTGTACAACTCAATCTAGCAAATTCCTCCCCCTTAAATTAAAACCATTTCTAAAATCCTCACAAAAAATAAACTTAGAATAACCTCTTTTAGCCAACCAAAAGACCAGGGAATCGGAGCGATGACTGGTCAGTAGCTTCTTCAAACTGTACATGGTGTTTAGATATTCTTGGGAGGTAGGGGATAGGGAAAATGGAGCAAATGTTGTAGCCAGATGTGTGTCTTGACCAGGCCCAGCTGAAAGCCCTTGAGACCAGGTATCAAGCAGATACATTCTGTAAAATATGATTCTCAAGACAAAATTTAGAATAGAGAACTTTTTGTTTGATTCTCTTGAATCTAGTTTTTCAGGCAGTCTCCCTCTCTCAAATCTCATCAGTCTAACTCTGAGATTTCCAGAGCCTAATCACACTTTTTTAAAAACACAAAAAAAAAAATATGTTTCCCAGAATCTTTTGCTCCTTTGTCTGTTACTAGAAAAGCTTATATCTTGCACTCTCTCCCAGAGGAATAATATAACAATAAGCCTCAAAGTCAGATGTATTATGAAGATTGTACAATTTTAAAGAATGAAGTAATCCAAACAATAGTGTTAAACAATGAGCCTGATAGGCTTTTCTAATCTGTCATATCAGGGATTTAAAATTTCTATGAAGCCCACTTTAAGAGAATCTGAGCTTTCTGTTGTTGTAAATATACAAAATAACCACAAACCCTCACTAGCCGGCATTAATGAGTCATATGGCCTTTAGCGGGGTAATTCATAAAACAAACTAAACACCTCCTATCAATTCCAATATCAATAAGCAATTTATGAAACCAGAACTTTAGCCCAAAATATATCGATCTGTTAAGCTTTCAACCCGGAGCCACAGATTTTTATTTAACCTTAATAACTTATAAATATCACTATTCTCTACTTGGAATCAGTGACTAATTTTTCCTATCTAAGTTCCAAAGCGTGAATGAAAATCCTCATGTGATTCAGGTAATCTCTGAACTCTCTTCTAAAAAAAAACAAACTTAATCACCTTCTAATAATACCTGTCATTAATAATACCTGGCAGGGCTCATTCTATCTTGTACCTGCAAATACATAGGCGAATGCCATCATTAAACCACTGAACTGAGAATGGGACCCCCGTTGAAGGAATCAGAGAAAGGACTGAAAGAGCTCGAAGGGGCTTGAGACCCCATATGAACAACAATACCAAGCAACCAGAGCTTCCAGGGACTAAGCCACTACCCAAAGACTATACATGGACTGACCCTGGACTCCAACCTCATAGGTAGCAATGAATAGCCTAGTAAGAGCACCAGTGGAAGGGGAGGCCTTTGGTCCTGCCAAGACTGAACCCCCGGTGAACGTGATTTTGGGGGGAGGGCAGTAATGGAGGGAGGGTTGGGAGGGGAACACCCATAGAGAAGGGGATTGCGAGGGATTAGAGGGATGTTGGTCAGGAAACCGGGAAGGGGAATAACAATCGAAATGTAAATAAGAAATACCCAAGTTAATAAAGATGAAAAAAATGGGGTTCAGAGCTAAACAAAGAATTCACAGCTGAGGAATGCCTAATGGCTGAGAAGCACCTAAAGAAATGTTCAACATCTTTAGTCATAAGGAAAATGCAAATCAAAACAACCCTGAGATTCCACCTCACACCAGTCAGAATGGCTAAGATCAAAAACTCAGGTGACAGCAGATGCTGGTGAGGATGTGGAGAAAGAGGAACACTCCTCCATTGTTGGAGGGATTGCAGACTGGTACAACCATTCTGGAAATCAGTCTGGAGGTTCCTTAGAAGTTTGGACATTGCACTACCTGAGGACCCAGCTATACCTCTCCTGGGCATATACTAAAAAATGCTCCAACATATAACAAAGACACATGCTCCACTATGTTAATACAGAGGAATGGATTCAAAAAATGTGGTACATCTACACAATGGAGTACTACTAAGTTATCAAAAACAATGACTTCATGAATTTCATAGGCAAATGGAATGAACTAGAAAATATCCTCAGTGAGGTAACCCAGTCACAGAAAAACACACTTGGTATGCACTCATCAATAAGTGGATATTAGCCCAAAGGCTCAAGTTACCCAAGATGCAATCCACAGACCACAGCAAGCTCAAAAAGAAGGATGACCAAAATGCGGATGCTTCCACTCTTTCTTAAAAGGGTGGAAAAAACCCATAGGAGATCCCATGGAAGCAAAGTTAGAGCAGTGACTGAAGGGAACAGCCATTCAGAGTGTGCCCCAAATGTGGCCCATGTATATACAGCCAACAAAACTAGATAAGATTGATGAATCTAAAAAGTGCATTCTGACAGGGACCGGATATAGATCTCTCCTGAGAGACACATCCAGAGCATGTCCAATATAGAGGTCAATGCTAGCAGCAACCCACTGAACTGAGAAAAGGATCCCCTTGCAGTGAATTAGAAGAAGGACTGAAAGAGTTGAAGGAGCTTGCAACCTCATAAGAACAACAATGCCAGCCAACCAGCGCTTCCAGGAACTAAACCACTACCAAAAGATTCTACATGGACCGACCCAGGGCTCCAACTGTACATGTAGCAGAGAATAGCCTTGTTGGGGCACCAGTGGAAGGGGGAGGCCTTGATCCTTCCAAGATTGGACCTCAGTGCTGGGGAATATGTGGGGCAGGGAGCAGTAAAGGTGATGGTTGAGGGGAATACACTTATGGGGGAGGGGGAATGGATGGGGATTAATGGACAGGAAACTGTGAAAGGGAATAACATTTGAAATGTAAGTAAAGAAATATATCTAATAAAAAAGAAAGAAAGAAAAGGAAACAGCCCTGGCAGCCCAGGTCTACATTCTGCATTCACGTGCCTTGCTGAAAACCATTAGATTACATTTCAAAGGGTAACCCCCAAGGTCCATTCCTTTACTTGGACATTTCCTTTTCTTGAAGGTCACTACCAAGGCCAAACTTTCAAGTCCAGCAATCAAAATGCCCCTTTTGTCTCATGTAATTATCTACCCCAATTAAAATTAAACACTTCATTCTCACATGGGATTTATTTTTCACACTTATAACATGCCTTTGTCCTATAGGTTAGGTATTCTTTTCTATCAGAGGTATTCCTTTGCTTCTGCCCTGCCACCAAGGACAAACAGTCTTTTACCCTCTCCCTCTATCCCTTCTCCTGTGTCTTCTATCTGCTGTCAATGTCTCTCGTCCCTGAGAGTCACCTCAATATCTTAATCTTCACTACACGTGAAGGTTAGGAGTCCCCCCAAGAGGATCCATCCCAGGGAACCAGGGGATGGTGTTAGGACATATTTCTCTGCCTAAGTGAATCTCTTCTTAGCCAACATATAAACTGTTCTGGAAATAAGAAGAACTAGATAGTTTAAGGTCACATATCCTTCTAATTTTGGTATCAGGTCTCTGAGTATTCATATGTTGCAAATAATGTCTTCCAGCAAAAGTTATATATAAGAACATAGTTCCTGAAATGTGCCTGCCTTTGTGTTCACTTGGTCCTCATTTTCCTAACTGCTGAAGAAGCCTGACCTCCATCACACTGTTCTACATATCTGCCTAAGTTGTTATATGAATGCAGTACATACAAATTTATTTCCAAAACACTGAGCATTTTGTGAAGCCCTGTGCTTTCAGTCCCATTTATGTGACCTGTTGTTTCAGACCCATTTATCTGAGATTGACCTAATTTTGGTGATCATGAATGAGAAATCAGACACATGTTCAGAAATGCTGGGAATGAATAGGTCTGTGCTCTGATGGAGACATATCATCAGTACAGAAATTCAACATATTTATTCTATTGAGTCAAGAGAGGGACGCAATCTCCTCAAGAAAGGGTGCCTATATTGTAACACACTCAAACTACAAAAATCCTAAAGAACTGGGTGCTTCATACATACTTATTGCAGGTACAACATCCATTCACCTGCTCAGAAGAAGGTTTTGCTTTTTCTAGTGTACCTCAGACCTTTAGGCGATTGACATATCCATGTTCCTTTCAACAATGGACATTCACTTAAGATTTCCTCAAGCTTCCATTTCTCTGTTCCACAATCAACCTTAAAATAGTACATATTCAAAATAGCAACGTTTTGTCTCCAGATCATAAACATAGAAGCCTTCACAGTTAGAGCATTGAGCTGTAGCAATGACGACCTTCTTGGGCTGTCTTTTGGCCTTGAGTATATCCAGGAGCTCAGGGCAAAAGTTTTTTAATCTGTCTGTTAGTATTACACCCCCATCATAGCACTCAAGAGGTGCAGGGTAGATCTCAAAGGTCAGTTGGCTCAGTGTGGCAGTGTGGTGTAGAAGTTGTTTCAGGAAAAGCAGGGAGATTTCATTCTCCCAGAAATTGACTTCCTTGAGGTGGGAACATTGGCTTAGGGCAGGCAGTAGGGTATTGAACTGAGATTCGCCCATATCACAACATCTCAATTCCAGGCATTCCAGGGTATGTCTGACTCTCTCAAGGAGAAACCCAAGAGGCTCAAGGAGTGAATGGCATAATTTAATGTTAATAAGTTTCAAACGTTTGAGCTCAAAAATATTCGGGCAATAGGGCAGGTAATCCAAGTCTGACTGTGAGAGGTGGCAGTTAGCGATGTTAAGTACCTCCAAGGGCTTCTTCAGGCAACTGAGGAGAGAGAAAATGATTGATTTCTGAGAATTGTGTTGAAGTGGGTTGATAGGATTGGAAGCAAAGCAGAAGACACTTCTCCCAGATTCATTCTGACTGTATATTGAAGTCAACCCCCCAGGACATTGCCTTTTGTTGTCTGCTCACACAACTCAGAGCATTCTACCCTGAGGCCTGTGGATATCACCATAAACATGATTCCATTACAGGAAACCACACCAATGGATAGATCAGGACAATGTGGTGCATGTAGAAAGGAGTGCCTACCCCAAAAAGAATTCAGTAACGTCTTCTTGTTTTAGGAGTTCACACAGGTTTAGTTGCTTTAAGATCTATAATTCTATCTTCACCCCAGTGTTTCATATTTCTCATAGACTAAACCTGTTTCGGGACACAAAACATTTCACACATGACCAATAAGAGGCATGCTCATCATATATCTTAGCACAGAGCTCATCTCTTCAGATATGCTATGTCTCTAATAGTGCTAGGTTTATGGTGGCCAGACCATACTAGACTTTCTAGCTTGAAAAAGAAAAAAAAACAAAACAAAACAAAACAGAAACATAATGAAAGAAAGAGAAACACAAGGAAAAGATATGTATTTTCTCTGGTGTTCCACACCCTTCTCAGTCCTTCCTTACCTGAGCAATTCTTTCAGGCTTATAAAGAAGACATTATTTATACAGAGTTCCTGGAGACAGTAGAATGTGGGAAGTCGAGAAATCCATGTGATCACATTCTGCTGATTAAGCTTTCCAAAATTGCCCATTCTGCGTCTACGTTTGATGCCATCTAGCATGAGTGTGAAGAGATTGTTCATCTGTCTCAGGTAGGGATTAAGCATAGCCAAATCTTCTAGGAAGACATACTTTAACCTCAGCACTTGTATACAGTTTGCATGTACAATTTTGAAGACTTCTATGTCTGCAGCCTCGGATAAGCCCCAAATCTCCAGCATTCTGCAGCATAGATGAAAGGAATCTTTTCTCTGTTGGGCCCACTTCAATAGGTATGTATTAGTTTCATCAAATCTGCCCTCCCTGAGTTGGAGTCGAGTAATCACATTCAAATCTTTCTTCATCCCACAGTCAGGACAGGTCTCCACTGGCTGCTTCTGTGTCGTGAACTCTGCTAAGCCTTCATTTTCATTGTATCCAGCCCATATTCCAGACACTTCATGGTACATATCCATCCAATTGATCTCTCTGAGTTTGCACCTACTGTGGGAGAAATGAGTATAATTCTCAGAAGGTAAGAGAGGATATGTCTTACAGTAGGATTCTCTTCCACATGCTACACATCAGCTGTTTTTTTCTAAAACTTTAGTTTTTCCTAGGTCTAGAATCAAACTCATGCTGAGTAAATGGATAGCATTCTATGTAAGAAGAGCATCTTTATCCCTGTCTTACTTCCCTACATTCCAGACCCCTTAATCCCAACCTCATTCACTTGTATCATCGTGGAATGCGGAAAAAGTCCTATTCCTCACTGGGCGTGTCTACCCATTTCTGTCTTCCACATTAGACATTATTTTCCCCAATCACTGAGACTGAACCCAAGCCTCTACACTATGCTAAGCCTCTACACACTGAAAGGAACAGTCATGACTGTAGGGTGAAGAATTGAAGATAAGAAGCCTCTGATCCACAGTTGGCCAAATAATCTCTGTCCTGAGTTATTCATTCTCAGTATTAAGAAAACCTTCCTCCAACCCCAGCTGACCTTTCCTACCTGGAGCAAACCTTTCGTGAAATCAGTAAGTCTAGGCCTTCCAGCACAGCCTTCAAAGAGTCCAGGTTGAGGTTCTTTATCATCATTCCTACAGAAAGGTATGGGAATGGCCACACAGGTATCATGGCCGTCAAGATCTTTGTATGTCCAGCTATGAAGGCTTCCTCAAATATCACTGGGAGCAGCCTATTTGGCAGATCCTTGAGAGCAGAAATGGCCAAGGCCTCCTCCCTCAGTAGCCTCTGAATTGCCAGGCTCTGAAGGGTGGGTGGGGAGTAGACTTCCATTGTGTCTTCTTCTGAAGAGTCATCCTACAGTAGCAGGAAAAAATATACCATTAATGACAACAAATTTAGGAAGCCCTTCTGCCCACACAGGGGAGTGTGAGGGCTAGATCACTACTGATGAGGATGGAGAACTCGGTCTATTAATTTGAGCACTCTCAGGTGTTGTTTTTTTTTTCCTTTGTAACAAAGATTTTAAAGACCAATCTATACCATGGTTGTCCTGAAACTTGCTTTATAGACTACACTGGCATGAACCCCAAAGAGATTTGCCTGCCTGTGTCTCCCAAGTGCTGAAATGAAATATGTGTTCTACCACTACTCAGCCTGTGCTAACATAGCGTGTCTAATCCAAACCTGTTTGGTCCAACCTTCGTTGGTTTCAAAGCCATAGTTGTCTCTGGTGGTGTGAAGTGTCCCCCAAGTATCCTAGTTCCCAAAGAACACATCCTTTTGCAGGCACAACTGGGGCAAACACATCCCCCTGGGAAGTGATCACCAGGAACACTGAAGGGCTCAGACAGTTGTCTGATGATGAATAGACTGTGCTTAGCTCTTCAAGCCCTCAAAGAAAGCATAGAAATACAGTTTACCAACTTTCCACAATCTCACTATGTCCAGCAACACTGCATGGAGTAAGTCACAACACATTTGAAATTACCATCATTAGGTATTGACACCAATCTTTGATTATCACCTATACAAGCATTTTGGAGAATGTGTTGGGAAGGCTACAGGCTTGAGTTCTGCTAGCTAGAGAGATAAGTAGAGTGGGAAAGAAACACTAATGTCAGTAAACCTTCAGTGTCCATTGGTAAAGGCTACAACTCTTTATAAAGCATCCAGAAAGAAGAAACTATGAGGTGGAGATTATAATTCACATGGGGAAGGCAGGAAGATCACCAGCTCAGTGTCATGGTTATTTCTACAGCACCAGAACATATTATGACCCACAAAAATTAATGGAAGACCAGATAAAGTAACAAAAAGAAGCATAAATTTTAATTTCAAGTGATAGTCAGATTTTTCATTTGAACACTTTACAAAAAAAAACCAGGCTAGCTTCTTCCTGAAATTTTGAATACATTCTGGGTTTCTTGAAAAGAATAGACCATGCCTCAATCAACAGATAGAAATACCTTGTTTGTTTTTGTTTATTTAATGGTTTTTTGCTTTGCTTCTTTTAGACATTTTTTTAACCATGCCTGAATTGAAACTTGCTATGTAAATTAGAGAGCCATTAACCTTAGAGACCATCCAGGCTCTATCTTACTTTTGCTGTCATGGATGGGTTTGGGAGGAGAGAAGAAAGCAAACTGATTGGGATATAAAGTCTATTAAATACACACACAGATACAGTCATATATGTACATATCCATACACACATATATGTATGGAAATATACACATGGAGGTTTCTTCCTGCAAGTTTGAGGACAACCTAGATTCCCTGAAATTAAAAGACTATGTATCAGTAAGCAGATAATTGGCATACTATGTTTGCCTGCTTTGTGTTATTTATTTAGTTATGTATCTATTCATTTAGTGTATAAGAGTACACTGTTAAAAGTACCATAAAGTTTAGTAGTGTAGGCACTTGAATAATTCATATCTGATATACCAGCTCAGAGTGCCTGAAACTCAAGGTCACCCTGACATTTTTAGTGAGGCAGTCTCAAAAGACAGAGACAAACCTAAATAAAATGAAAAAATACCACGGGAACAAAATGACTCAATTAAAAGCTATATGTAATTCAGAACACGCTTGTGTTAATCTGGTTAGGCAGTGCTCAAGTGGCCAAGGTAGGAGAATCTCTGAGTCTCAGACCAGGCAATCTTTTTTTAATTACATTCCAGCCATCGCCCCCCTCCCACACATCCTCATCCTATTCCTCCTTCCCCTTCCCTCCAAGACGGTGTTCCCCTCCCATGCCAAGCCCCCAAAATCACACATCTCTAGGGCCTCAGGTGTCTCCAGGACTAGGTGCATCTCCTCCCACTGAACCCAGACCCAGCAGACCCTCTGCTATATATGTGCCGGTGGCTTTGAACCAGTCTGTGTATGCTGCTTGGTCTCATGGCTCAGTCTCTGGGAGCGCTTGGCTTTCCAGTCTACTTGAGACTGTTTTTCTACCTATGGTGTTCTCTCCTCTTCATCTTCAATTTTTCCGCTAATTAAACCATAGAAGAGTCTCAAATGGCTAAGAAACACTTAAAAATGTTTAAAGTCCATAGTCTTCAGGGAAATGCAAATCAAAATAACCTTGATATTCCACCTTACAACAATCAGAATGGCTAAAATTAAAAACTCAAATGACTGCACATGCTGGTGAGGATGTGGGAAAAAAGGAACACTCCTCCGTTGCTGATGGGATTACAAACTGGTGCAACCACTCAAGAAATCACTTGGGTTGTTCCTCTGAAAATTGGAAACAGTTCTACCTGACGAGACAGCCCTTGTATATATGGGCATATATCCATAAGATGCCACACCATACCACTAGGACACGTGCTCCACTATGTTCATAGCAGACTAATTTGTAGTAGCCAGAAGCTAGAGAAAACCCAGATAATAGTCGATCAAAATATGGATACAGAAAATACAGTTGATATACAAAATGGAATACTATTCAGCTATTAAAAATGAACACATCATTAATTTTGCAGGTGAATGGATGGAACTAGTGAATACCATGCTGACTTAGTTAACCCAGACCCAAAATGACATGTATGGTATGCACTAACTGATAAGTGGATATAAGCCGAAAAGTACATCATATCTAGGATACAGGCCAGGCAATCTTATGTAGAAAAAAGCTCATCTCAAATGGAAGAACCACCAAGTAAAAAATTATACTACAAAAAGTTATAGAAAGAAAACTTGAAGTGAGGACAAGGAGAGACTGGATTGCATGAGATGAAGTATCCTGATGGAGCTGAGGGACTTACTTGATCTGGACACTGTTGACAGAACACCATTATCAGGTCAGGTAAGGCTGTGACTCCAAACTCCAAAAGACTGAGAGTTTCTCTGCCTGCCTTGACTCTTTATATACCTTTCAGCTGAATCCTCCCTTTGTAGCCACACCCTCCCAGCCAAAGTCAGCCTCTCATTCAAAAAATCACGTCTCCTTCAGAGATTTCCTTGTTCTGAAGCTTACTTCATGTTAGGAGTTCTCCTTAAGAAAATGAATAAAAACACCATTGTTGAAAACATAACCGGAATGCATGGCCTGATGAAGAAATGGCTAGGATTTCTCTTAGTATCTTGAGGGTACTGTTAGGTGAGAGCTCCTGAATTAAAGCTTCAGAGTCTTGATGGGAAATGGGCTTCTGTTGGGATAAGGAACTTAGCTAATTTTCACCTGTAAAGTGAGTACGCAGATGGTCTTTGACTTAGGGCAATTATGAGAATTAAACCTTACATTATATTGGGACATATTTATAAACTGCCTGGCATACCATGTGTGTGTAATAAATATTATCTGTGAATACCAAAAAAAAAAATTGTGTCTCCACCGACTTGCTCATTTTTCAGATTTGAATGGTGCAGGTAAATTGGATTAGATCCATACACGGGAAGATTCTTAGGCCAAACCCATAGAGGCAAAAGCTGATTTATTGAAGCCAAGTGGTTGTGCCTGATGCCTTTGATTAAAGCACTTGCAGAGCAGAGGTAGATGCATCTCTCAGTACAAGACAACTCTTGTGTACTAAGTCTAGGACACTTCTCTCCAACTCAGTCTCACTACATATTGAGATCAACACCCGGGACATGACCTTCTATGATCTGCCCACACAACTCACAGCATTCTAGTTGGAGGCCTCTGGGTACCAGCATGGGCAAGGTTCAGCTCAAGGCACGAAAGCACAGCAATGGCTATATCAGGCCAACATGGTGTATGTAGGAAGGTCGTTTGCATCCTTGAAAAGCACTCACGCTTATCCAGTCCCCACCCAGTGACTTCTTTTTTTTTTTTTTTTTTTTTTCAGAGCTGGGGACCAAACCCAGGCCCTTGCACTTGCTAGGCAAGCGCTCTACCACTGAGCTGAATCCCCAACCCCCACCCAGTGATTTCTATGTTCCCTCTTCCATGCTCTAGCTCTTCTTGGAAAATGAGATTGAAAGGATCAAGTCAGTAATTCTTCTCTTCTCTCCTGTGTACACTTTCCAAACAAACATTCATTTGGTTTTGATTCATTCTTCTTTGATTTCACCACATAGCCCAGACTGGTAATCCTGTCTCAGTGTGCAAAGTCCACAGCTACAGACAAAAAGAGAGGAGAAAGAAGAGGAGGGAAAGTCATGTAAGCCGAAGAATTCTCTGGCACATGGATCTCAGATTCCCAGTCTTTCCATGAACTCTTATGTAGTCACATGGCTTGAGCGTTGCTTAGGGGAAACTTACCTGTCCTGGTTCACTTTTAAAGTCTAAACACAGTCTGGATGTGCAGACTGTAGGCACTAATTAACAGACCTACCTCCTTCTCCACATTAGTATAATGAAGTCCAGTGTCTCCCAGTACATTGTACTAACTGTGAAAGTAAAGACTAATGTCATGTATTTCATAGATTCTTCTCGGACTGTTCTTGGCAGACTCAATCTGTGGAAGGCAGAAACTGTTGTTGGGCATATGACATCGGGACCGTCCTTTTGAGGTCATTAATAGGTGATCAGTGACTTTTTGCCATGACAAGAGGCTGGTCACATTGCCTTCTTCTGAATAATCTATCTAAAGGGGAATGGGATTCAAAGAAGCAGGGCTGGGTACCTGGTGGGCCAAAGGTTAATTGTGTCTCTGTTGGTCCTTATGATTGACTCCAGATGCTGAGAGTGGTGAGTGTTTGGATTTATGATGTCTAAAGAACATAACAGGGCAGCTTGTGTTCTCTAATATTGCAAAGCAGAAGCTCTGGTCATCTAGGAGTTCCTGGAATGGGTGAGACTTACGGTTCTTAAGACATAGCATGAAATACGGCACCTGCGTAGTTTACCAGGCCCCTTCTGACTCAGGTTGTCATTGTGGTAGATATGCTGAATGATGTCCTGAGCTCCTAAACACACAGAGCCTAAAGATGGCCCAAAGTAGCCCAAGACACGGGAACCAGCAGCTTCGGTCCAGTCCTCTCAGCAGGCAGACATCAGGCACAAACCAGCAGCTTTATATGTACTCCTTTGTCAAGCATCTCTTTGCGTTTATTCTGTATCCAAACGTCCTTTCACCTGCGTCTGCTTCAGGAAATCTTTCTGTGTCTGCTTTAGCAGGACAGCCCTTCACACATGTGCCCCAGCAAAACATCACTTAACATAGCCATCCTAGGAAATTAGAAGTTTCCACTTCACTTGGGAGGTTAGAGGCAGGGAGGTGTCTTAGTTCAAGTCCAGCCTTTTCTATAGAGCAACTTCCAAGACCGCCAGATGCACACACATAAACCGTCAAAAGAGAGAATGAGTGCCAAAAGCTCTAAACAATCAAAATAATAAAAATATTTTTCTAAAGGAAAAGCATTTATGAACATTTCATCACAAGATTGCCCCCAGACTGCTGTGCATAAATAATGTGCTGCTTAAAAATCATCGTCAATTTAACTTTAGTGCTCACATCTGTATACATACATTTATTTATTTATTTTATTTATTAAATTTCTTGGGTGATATCTCATTCTTCACTATAAATTATTTTCCTATTTTAATTACCCGTGTGTCTTTGACAATAACTGTTCACATGGATGAAAGTGCCGAGAGGCCAGAGGAGCTGGCTCCCTCTAGACTCGGAATTGTATGTGGTTGTGAGCTGATATAGGTGCTGGGAATTCTAGTTGGATCCTTAGGAAGAGCAGTCTGTGCTCTGAACATCTGAGCCACCTTCCAGCACAAGGGTTCAACTCAGGTAATCTAGAAGCAAGTAGGGTCAAACAGAAGATTGGAGTGCAGTGAAGACACATACATATTCAGGAGGGTTGTGGTCAAAGACGTATCAGCATCTTCTGGTGAGACAACTTAGAAGAATGTAGTTGATCTGATCCTTGTTGATCCCCAAAATAAAGAATAGCCAGACATGGAGGACAGCTTAAAGCAGCTGCAGATACAATGGTTGGAGCCTTTCCCTAGTGTTCCCTTGTGGGAAAGAGAAAAAATTGAAGAGTATGTTAATGTAGCAAGCAAGTTTCCAAAGGCAGCTCAGGCCAACATTGCATGGCAGGGGTATGGTGCAGGGTGAAGACTCAGCACTGGAAAGTGTAAACACGTACAAGGCAGAGCAGAGCAGGGAACACCGACATCACAGATGTGAGCAAAAGTTGACTGTGTGGTAATCCATCTTCTGTTCTGAGGAGTCTCATTTCACTCATCCCATCTACTGTCAGGAATCAGCACAAAATCAGAGTCTCAAGCAAGGATGCAGGTGCAAGCGGACAGGTGAGTCATTGCTGTTATGAAACTGCACTTGGAGACAGCTTGCTCTCTATTTATCTATCTATCTATCTATCTATCTACCTATCTGTCTCAGGATTTCTCTGTCACTGAGTTCACCTACTCTTTTCTTGATTACATACTGCCTTATGTGCAATAATACATAAACAAAAGCTTTTTCTTTCTTTTTTAAAAAATATCATTAGTCATTTCATTTGTTTGCATTTCAAATGTTATCCCGATTCCTACTCAGCCATCCTGGAACCGCTCACTCCACTCACTCCATCTCTCTCCCCTTTGCCTCTAAAAGGGTGCTCCCCCAAACCCCCACCCAATCTGTCCTGATCTCTCTACCATTCCCCTTCTCTAGGGCATCAAGCCTTCACAGAACCAACTATCCCCCCACCCACTGATGCCAGATGAGCCATCCCTCTGTCAGGGATGCATACTCTTTGTTTGGTAATTTATTCCCTGGCAGCTATTAGGGGTCCAACTAATTGATTCTCTTTTTCTTCCTATGAGGTTGAAATCCCCTTCAGTTCTTTCAGCCCTTTCCCTAACTCCTTCGTTGGGGTTCCCTGGCTCAGGTCAGTGATTGGCTGTGATTATCAGCATCTGTCTTAGGTGCTGGGATCCTGCCTGTAAGCACATCTTGGCACCAGCAATGGTGTTGTGGTTTGATGTCTGCAGATGGAATAGATGCCAGGGTTGGGTGATCGCCAGATGGCTTTTCACTTAGCATCTGCTCTGTTTTTGTCCCTGCATAGGGATATAAAGGGTAATTCTGGATTAAAAATTTTGAGATGGGTCAGTGGCCCCATCCCTCTACTGGGGGCCACATCTATCTATAGGAGGTGGTCTCTTCATGGGACCAACTATCTCCCTACTGTTGGGTATTTTGGCTCATGTCATCCCCATTGTGTCCTGGGAGTCTCCCCAATCCTTGGTGTCAGGGACTTTCTAGTGGATTCCCAAGTTCTCCACCCCTCACTGCTATTTATTTCTAGTCATTCTCCTAGCTGTCTTTTTCCTGTCTCTTCCCAAACCTAACCATGTCCTCCCCTTCTTTTTCCTTTCCCTCCCCTCTCCCTTCTACATCCCTTTCTCCCTCTGCCTCCCATTATTATTTTGTTCCCCCTTCTAACTGGGTTGGAATTATCCACACTCTGGCCTTCCTTCTTGTTAAGCTTCATATGGCCTTTAAGTTGTCTCTTGGGTATTCTGAGATTTGGGCTAGTATCCACTTATCAGAGAGAACCAGCATGTATATACTTTTGGTTTTCAATTACCTCACTTAGGATGATATTTTCCAGTTCCATCCATTTGCCTACAAATTTTAGGAAGTCATAATTTTTTAATAGCTTTAATTCCATTGTGTAAATGTATCACATTTTCTGTATCCATTTTTCCATTGAGGGACAGCTAAGTTTTTTCTAATTTCTGGCTATTATAAAAAGGGCTGCTAGGAACATAGTGGAGTACATGTCCTTGTTACGTGTTGGAGCATCATTTGGGTACATGCTTAGTCGTGCTATAGCTGCATCTTCAAGTAGAGCTCTTCCCAATTTTCTGTGGTTCATTTGCACAATGGAATACTATTCAGATCTTAAGAATGAGAACATCATGAGTTTTGTAGGAAAATGGATGGAACTAGAAAATGTCTTCCTGAGTGAGGTAACCAGAACCAAAAGGACATACTCGGTATGTACTCAGTAATAAGTGAATATTAGCCAAATCCTATGGAATATCTGGGATACAATCCACAGAACTAAATAAAGTTAACAAGCAGAAGGGCTCAAGTGAGGATGCTTCAATCCCACTTGGGAGAGAAAAGAAAACAATCCTGGGAGGTAGAGAGAAGGAGGTATCTGGGTGGTAGAGGAGAGGAGGAGTGATAAGGGAAAAGGGGAACATGATCAGGTATGAGAATGGAGACAGTAGTGAAGGCCTGAGGGACAGCAGAATGAATGGAAATATGGAACCTCTGAGGGATGGAGGTGGGAGGGTCTGGGAGGTGAGAGACTCTCAGGACTCAAAGGTATATACCTCACATAAAATGTCCAACAGTGGGGAAAGAGAAGTCATAGAGTCTACCTCCAGTACAATACAGGACATCAAGTGGAAAAATGAGGTTGCCATCCTACAGTCAAAAACTCACACCCAGAATTGTTCCTGTCTACAAGAACTGCATGGAAAAATGGAGAAAAGGCTGAGGTAAATGAAGCCCAGTGACTGGCCCAACTTGGGATTCATCTCAAAGGGAGGCTCCAGGATGGGGGATGTTCTGGTGTGCTTCCAGACAGAAGCATAGCATCCTGTCCTCTGAGAGGTCCAAAAAGCAGCTGAGACAGATGGGGATACTTATACTCAACCATTGGACTTAAGTCAGAGAAACCTGTGGTTGAATTAAGGAACGACTGGAAGATGAGGAGGAGGGTGGCCCCATATTAGACCTGCAGTCTCAACTAACCTGAACCCCTGAGCTCTTTCAGACACTGAGCCACCAACCTGGCTCAGTGACAAGTATATACAAACTTGTCCAAGGCCCTTAGCACATATACAGCAGAGAACTGCCTGGTTTTGTCAGTGAGAGAAAATGTGCCAAACCCTTGAAAGACTTGCGGCTACACAAAGTTATGTGGCCTGGCAAGGGTACATCCTCTGAGAGATGGAAGTTGGGGGTTGAAGAAAAGGGATGAGGAACTATAGAATAGAGGACCAGGAGGAGGCAATGACTCAACTGTAAAAATATGAAAGTAGTAAAATTTTTAAAAGTTCAACACAACTCTTTGCAGCCTTGAAAGCACAATTCTCAACTTCATATGGAAAATTTAAAAACTCAGAACAGGTAAAGCCATCCTATTCAATTAAACAATTTCATGTACTATTGCCATCCCTGATTTCAATCTGCATACAGAGCCATAGGAAAAAAAACCCCACATGGCGTTGGAATGAAAATAGACACACTGATCATTGGAATCAAATCTAAGTTGCAGAACTGAAAATATTTTGCAGGACACCATCAATTGGACAAAACTGCAGCCTAGAAAATCGAAAAGGTTTCCACCAACCCTACATCCAACAGTAGATTAATATCCAAAGTATGTAAAGAACTCAAGAAAGTAGACAATGAAGGGTCTGAGGCAGCGGAATAAGCTCCATTTTTTCATTAAGACAACATTCTAAGTTAACTTGCCCTTAGAGTGGCATGGCCCCCAACCTCAAGGTCTGAGAAAAAAGTCACAGAATGTCACTGGCAGTTTCAAAATGGATGCAGCAGCAGCAGCTAGCTGATAACAACAGAATGGGCTAGAGAAAAAAGAAGTTGTTCCCAGGTGAAGATGCTCATTTCTGATGTATGTTTGCTCCCTTGTTGTTTAACCAGGTGATGTAAACGAATTATCTTAAAGGCCAATGTTCCTTTACCATCTCATGTAACACCAAGGCTTAGAAACCACCACTTGCAGTTTTCTCCTTTATAACCTTTTTTTCCTCTTCTCACCTGATGAACCAGGAAGGTTTGTGGCCTAAGTTCGAGCTTGAATAAAGGCTCTTATGTGCTTTCATCAGAGTTGTGGTTCCTAGTGGTCCCTGTGGGGTTATTGAGATCTGGGCACAACACTACCAACAAACTAAATAACCCAACTTGAAAAAAAAAGGGGGGGGGAGTGAGGATACTGAGCTAAATAGAGAATTTATAACACAGCAATTCTTATTGGCTGAGAAGCACTTAAAGAAATGCTCAAACATCCTTAGTCATCAGAGAAAATGAAAATGTAACTGAGATTTGATCTTACACCTGTCAGAATGACTAAGATTAAAAACTCGTGACAGCACATGCTGGCAATGATATTGAACAACAACATTCCTCCATTGCTAGTTGGAGTTCAAATTGTTCAACCACTTTGGAAAATCACTCTGACTGTTTCTCAGAAAACTGGGTACATTTCTACCTCACAATACAGCTACATCACTCCTGGGAATATACCTAAAACATGATTTACCATACAAAAAGAACACTTGTTCCCCTATAGAGTAGCTTTACCTGCAAAAACCAGAAAGTTCAAACAACCCCAATGCCCACAACTGAAAAATGGAGAAAGAAAATGTGGTTTACTTACACAAGGGAATACTAATCAGCTATTCGAAACAAGGACATCAGAAAATTCACAAGTGAATGGATGAAACTAGAAAGTATCATACTGAGTGACTAAAAGTTCATGCATGGTATGTACTCTCTTAAGTGCACATTACCAATGAAGTATAGGATACCAACACCATGAAGAAACCAAGGGGGCAGGGCCCAATGGAGGATGCTTGAATCTAATTCAAAAAGTAATATAAAATTGCCATTGAAGATGGATAGGGAGAGGGAACTGGGTGGGGCAGAGAATGCTTCTGGGTGGAGGTAGTTGGGTTCATCTTATATAGGAAGAGCTAGAGAGATTGTGCCAGGAGAGTGAATAGAAATTGGCAGGGGTCAAGGCGTCTCTAAGATGTATCAGACACTTGGGATGGGGGAGACTCCAGGGAGTCTATGAGAGTGACTCTAGCTGAGACCTCTTGCATTGGGGAATATGGAGCCTGAGCTGGCTACATACTGTATACTGTAGCCTCACAGGAATCTTGTTGGAGAGACAAAGGTACCATCCCATCCACAAAACTTTCAACCCAAAATTTGTCCTGCCTACAAGAAGTGCAGGGCCAAAATGTCACAGAGACTGAGGGAATAGCCAAACAATGACTGCCTCCACTTTTGCTCTATCCCATGGGCAAGAAATCCCTGAAATATTCTAAAAGTCTCTACCCAGCCACTGACTAAACTAGATACATATACCTACAATGAAATTAAGAGCTTCAAGTCTTGTGGAAGTGCTTGAGGAAGGATTGAGGAATCAGGAGGATATAGGGACTCCACAAAAAGACCAACAGAGTGAAATAACCTGGACATTTGTGGGCTCGCAGAGACTGAATTACCAACCAAAGAGCATACAAGGGCTGAACCTAGGTCCTACATACATATGTAGCACATTTGAAGCATGGTTTTTATTATGGTTTATGTATGTGTGGCCCAGGGAGTGGCACTATTAGGAAGTATGGCCTTGTTGGAGGAAGTGTGACTCTGGGGTGATGGGCTTTGAAACCCTCCTTCTTCCTACCTGGAAAACAGTCTGCTCCTGGCTTCCTTTGACTGAAGATATAAAAGTTTCAGCTCCTCTAGAGCCATGCTTATCTGGATGCTGCCACGATTCCCACCTTGATGATTATGAACTCAACCTCTGAGTTTGTTAGTCAGCCCTAACTATATATTGTATTGTCCTTTATAAGAGTTGTCGTGGACACGTATCTGTTCACAGCACTAAAATCCTAGCTAGGGCAGTCTAAATGTGGCTCCCCAATAAGTGGAGAAGAGGCTGCCACTGAATGCTTGTGGATCCTGCTCCCTAACTGGTTTGTCTTGCTTGACCTCATTGGGAAAGGATACCTAGTCCTGCAATGACTTGAGGTGTCAGGGTCCATTTTGCAATTAAAAACTATAACAGAACTCCTGAGACTGCAGAGCGGGAGAGACCACAAATACTGCCCACCCCTGCCCACATCCCTGGTCCGAGAGGAAACTGTATAGGGGCTCTGGGAACCGGAAGATAGGGGCAGTCAAGCAGAAGGTCCCCTGCGGTCCAGACACCAACCTGATGTGAAGGGACCCAATCAAAAGCTCCCTGCACCCAAATCCCGTGGGAGGGAGAGCTAAACCTTCAGAGAGGCAGACACGCCTGGGAAGCCAGAAGAGACTACACTCTGCCCACATTTCTGACTCCAGAGGAAAACACCTAACGTCATCTGGGACCCCAGTGCACAGGGGCCCCAGAAAAAGGCGGCGCAGGCCCTCCTGGTTGCTGACTTCACGGAGAGCTCAAAAGCAGCCCCCCAGGAGCCACTTCAGCAGCATGACCACAGGTAAGACCAACATTTCTGCTCCAAGCGACCTGAATGGTCGACTCACGACACAGGCCCACAGGAACAGCTGAAGACCAGTAGACAGGAAAGACTACACGCCTGAAAGCAGAACACTCTGTTCCCATAACTGGCTGAAAGAAAACAGAAAAACAGGTCTACAGCACTCCAGACACACAGGCCTATAGGAAAGTCTGGCCACTGTCAGAAATAGCAGAACAAGGTAACACCAGAGACACCCTGATGGTGAGAGGCAAACACAGGAACTCAAGCAACAGAAACCAAGACTACATGGCATCATCGGAGCACGATTCTCCCACCAAAGCAAACACTGAATATCCAAACACACCAGAAAAGCAAGGTCTAGATTTAAAATCACATTTGATCATGATGCTGGAGGACTTCAAGAAAGACATGAAGAACTCCCTTAGAGAAATGCAGGAAAACAAAATCAAACAGGTGAAGGAATTAAAAATGGAAATAGAAGCAATAAAGAAAGCACAAAGAGAGACAAGCCTGGATATAGAAAACCAAAGGAAGAGACAAGGAGCCGTAGATACAAGCATCACCAACAGAATACAAGAGATGGAAGAGTGAATCTCAGGAGCAGAAGATTCCATAGAAATCATCGACAGAACTGTCAAAGATAATGTAAAGCGGAAAAAGCTACTGGTCCAAAACATACAGGAAATCCAGGACTCAATGAGAAGATCAAACCTAAGGATAATAGGTAGAGAAGAGAGTGAAGATTGCCAGCTCAAAGGACCAGTAAATATCTTCAACAAAATCATAGAAGAAAACTTCCCTTACCTAAAGAAAGAGATGCCCATAAACATACAAGAAGCCTACAGAACTCCAAATAGATTGGACCAAAAAAGAAACTCCTCCCGTCACATATAGTGAAAACACAAAATGCACAAAATAAAGAAAGAATATTAAAAGCAGTAAGGGGAAAAGGTCAAGTAACATATAAAGGCAGACCTATCAGAATCACACCAGACTTCTCTCCAGAGACTATGAAAGCCGGAAGATCCTGGACAGATGTCATACAGACCCTAAGAGAACACAAATGCCAGCCCAGGTTACTGTATCCTGCAAAACTCTCAATTGACATAGATGGAGAAATCAAGATATTCCATGATAAAACCAAATTTACAGAATATCTTTCTACAAATCCAGCACTACAAAGGATAATAAATGGTAAAGCCGAACATAAGGAGGCAAGCTGCACCCTAGAAAAAACAAGAAACTAAACATCTTGGCAACAAAACAAAGAAAAGAAAAGTACATAAACATAACCTCACATCCAAATATGAATATAACAGGAAGCAATAATCACTATTCCTTAATATCTCTCAACATCAACGGACTCAACTCCCCAATAAAAAGACATACATTAACAAACTGGATACGCAATGAGGACCCTACATTCTGCTGCCTACAAGAAACACCTCAGAGACAAAGACAGACACTACCTCAGAGTGAAAGGCTGGAAAACAACTCTCCGAGCAAATGATCTAAAGAAGCAAGCTGGAGGAGCCATTCTAATATCGAATAAAATCAATTTTCAACTAAAAGTCATCAAAAAAGATAAGGAAGGACACTTCATATTCATCAAAGGAAAAATCCACCAAGATGAGCTCTCAAACCTAAATATCTATGCCCCAAATACAAGGGCACCTACATACATAAAAGAAACCTTACTAAAGCTCAAAACACACATTGCGCCTCACAAAATAGTAGTAGGAGATTTCAACACCCACTCTCATCAATGGATTGATCATGGAAACAGAAATTAAACAGAGACATAGACAGACTAAGAGAAGTCATGAACCAAATGGACTTAACAGATATTTATAGAACATTCTATCCTAAAGCAAAAGGATATACGTTCTTCTCACCACCTCATGGTACTTTCTCCAAAATTGACCATATGATCGGTCATAAAACAGGCCTCAACAGATACAGAAAGATAGCAATAATCCCATGCGTCCTATCAGACCACCACAGGTTAAAGCTCGTCTTCAATAACAATAAGGAAAGAACGCCCACATATACATGTAAGTTGAACAATGGTCTACTCAAGGATAACCTGGTCAAGGAAGAAATAAAGAATGAAATTAAAGACATCTTAGAATTTAATGAAAATGAAGGTACAACATACCCAAACTTATGGGACACAATGAAAGCTGTGCAAAGAGGAAAACTCATAGCTCTGAGTGTCTGCAGAAAGAAACAGGAGAGAGCATATGTCAGCAGATTGACAGCACACCTAAAAGCTCTAGAACAAAAAGAGGCAAATACACCCAGGAGGAGTAGAAGGCAGGAAATAATCAAACTCAGAGCTGAAATCAACCAAGTAGAAACAAAAAGGACCATAGAAAGAATCAACAGAACAAAAAGTTGGTTCTTTGAGAAAATCAACAAGATAGATGAACCCTTAGCCAGACTAACCAGAGGACACAGAGAGTGTGTCCAAATTAACAAAATCAGAAATGAAAAGGGAGACATAACTACAGAATCAGAGGAAATTCAAAAAATCATCAGATCCTACTACAAAAGCCTATATTCAACAAAACTTGAAAATCTGCAGGAAATGGACAATTTCCTAGACAGATACCAGGTACCGAAGTTAAATCAGGAAAAGATAAACCATTTAAACAATCCCATAACTCCTAACGAAATAGAAGCAGTCATTAAAGATCTCCCAACCAAAAAGAGCCCAGGTCCAAATGTGCAGAATTCTATCAAACCTTCATAGAAGACCTCATACCAATACTATCCAAACTAGTCCACAAAATTGAAACAGATGGAGCACTGCTGAATTCCTTCTATGAAGCCACAATTACTCTTATACCTAAACCACACAAAGATCCAACAAAGAAAGAGAACTTCAGACCAATTTCCCTTATGAATATCGACACAAAATACTCAATAAAATTCTGGCAAACCACTCATTGATAAGTGGCTATTAGCCCAAATGCTTGAATTACTCTAGATGCACAGAACACATGAAACTCAAGAAGGATGACCAAAATGCAAATGCTTCACTCCTTCTTTAAAAGGGGAACAAGAATACCCTTGGCAGGGAATAGGGAGGCAAAGATTAAAACAGAGGCAGAAGGAACACCCATTCAGTGCCTGCCCCACATGTGCCCCATACATATACAGCCACCCAATTAGACAAGATGGATGAAGCAAAGAAGTGCAGACCGACAGGAACCGGTTGTAGATCTCTCCTGAGAGACACACCCAGAATACAGCAAATACATAGGCAAATGCCAGCAGCAAACCACTGAACTGAGAACGGGACCCCCGTTGAAGGAATCAGAGAAAGGACTGGAAGAGCTTGAAGCATCTCAAGACCCCATTTGAATAACAATGCCAACCAACCAGAGCTTCCAGGGACTAAGCCACTACCCAAAGACTATACATGGACTGACCCTGCACTCTAACCTCATAGGTAGCAATGAATAGCCTAGTAAAAGCACCAGTGGAAGGGGAAGCCTTTGGTCCTGTGAAGACTGAAACCCCAATGAACATGATTGTGAGGGGGAGGGCGGCAATGGGGGGAGGATGGGGAGGGGAACACCCATATAGAAGGGGATGGGGAGGGGTTAGGGGATGTTGGCCCAGAAACCGGGAAAGGGAATAACATTTGAAATGTAAATAAGAAATAATCAAGTTAATAAAAAAAATAATAATAGGGGCTGGGGATTTAGCTCAGCGGTAGAGCGCTTACCTAGGAAGCGCAAGGCCCTGGGTTCGGTCCCCAGCTCCGAAAAAAAGAACCAAAAAAAAAAATAATAATAATAATAATAATAATAATTCTGGCAAACCAAATCCAAGAGCAAATCAAAACAATCATCCACCATGATCAAGTAGGCTTCATCCCAGGCATGCAGGGATGGTTTAATATACGGAAAACCATCAACGTGATCCATTATATAAACAAACTGAAAGAACAAAACCACATGATCATTTCATTAGATGCTGAGAAAGCATTTGACAAAATTCAACACCCCTTCATGATGAAAGTCTTGGAAAGAATAGGAATTCAAGGCCCATACCTAAACATAGTAAAAGCCATATATAGCAAACCAGTCACTAACATTAAACTAAATGGAGAGAAACTTGAAGCAATCCCACTAAAATCAGGGACTAGACAAGGCTGCCCACTCTCTCCCTACTTATTCAATATAGTTCTTGAAGTTCTAGCCAGAGCAATCAGACAACAAAAGGAGATCAAGGGGATACAGATTGGAAAAGAAGAAGTCAAAATATCACTATTTGCAGATAGTATATTTAAGCGATCCCAAAAGTTCCACCACAGAACTACTAAAGCTGAGAAACAACTTCAGCAAAATGGCTGGGTATAAAATTAACTCAAATAAATCAGTAGCCTTCCTCTACACAAAAGAGAAATAAGCTGAGAAAGAAATTAGGGAAACGACACCCTTCATAATAGACCCAAATAATATAAAGTACCTCGGTGTGACTTTAACCAAGCAAGTAAAAGATTTGTACAATAAGAACTTCAAGACGCTGAAGAAAGAAATTGAAGAAGACCTCAGAAGATGGAAAGATCTCCCATGCTCATGGATTGGCAGGATTAATATAGTAAAAATGGCCATTTTACCAAAAGCGATCTAGAGATTCAATGCAATCCCCATCAAAATACCAATCCAATTCTTCAAAGAATTAGACAGAACAATTTGCAAATTCATCTGGAATAACAAAAAACCCAGGATAGCTAAAACTATCCTCAACAATAAAAGGACTTCAGGGGGAATCACTATCCCTGAACTCAAGCAGTATTACAGAGCAATAGTGATAAAAACTGCATGGTATTGGTACAGAGACAGACAGATAGACCAATGGAATAGAATTGAAGACCCAGAAATGAACACACACACCTATGGTCACTTGATTTTTGACAAAGGAGCCAAAACCATCCAATGGAAAAAAAATAGCATTTTCAGCAAATGGTGCTGGTTCAACTGGAGGTCAACATGTAGAAGAATGCAGATCGATCCATGCTTATCACCCTGTACAAAGCTTAAGTCCAAGTGGATCAAGGACCTCCAGATCAAACCAGAAACACTCAAACTAATAGAAGAAAAAGTAGGGAAGCATCTCGAACACATGGGCACTGGAGAAAATTTCCTGAAGAAAACACCAATGGCTTATGCTCTAAGATCAAGAATCGACAAATGGGATCTCATAAAACTGCAAAGCTTCTGTAAGGCAAAAGAAACTGTGGTTAAGACGAAAAAACAACCAACAGATTGGGAAAAGATCTTTACCAATCCTACAACAGATAGAGGCTTATATCCAAAATATACAAAGAACTCAAGAAGTTAGACCCCAGGGAGACAAATAACCCTACTAAAAAATGGGGTTCAGAGCTAACCAAAGAATTCACAGCTGAGGAATGCCGAATGGCTGAGAATCACCTAAAGAAATGTCCAACGTCTTTCGTCATAAGGGAAATGCAAATCAAAACAACCCTGAGATTCCACCTCATACCAGTCAGTATGGATAAGATCAAAAACTCCGGTGACAGCAGATGCTGGTGAGGATGTGGAGAAAGAGGAACCACTCCTCCATTTTTGGTGGGGTTGCAGACTGGTACAACCATTCTGGAAATCAGTCTGGAGGTTCCTCAGAAAATTGGACATTGAATTGCCTGAGGACCCAGCTATACCTCTCTTGGGCATATACCCACAAGATGTCCAAACATATAAAAAAGACAGGTGCTCCACTATGTTCATAGCAGCCTTATTTATAATAGCCAGAAGCTGGGAAGAACCCAGATGCCCTTCAACAGAGGAATGGATACAGAAAATGTGCTACATCTACACAATGGAATATTACTCAGCTATCAAAAACAATGACTTTATGAAAATCTTAGGCAAATGGATGGAACTGTAAAATATCATCCTGAGTGAGGTAATCCAATCACAGAAAAACACACATGGTATGCACTCATTGATAAGTGGATATTAGCCCAAATGCTTGAATTACCCTAGATGCACAGAACACATGAAACTCAAGAAGGATGACCAAAATGTGAATGCTTCACTCCTTTTTTAAAAGGGGAACAAGAATCTCCTTGGGAGGGAATAGGGAGGCAAAGTTTAGAACAGAGGCAGAAGGAACACCCATTCGGAGCTTCCCGCACATGTGGCCCATACATATACAGCCACCAAACTAGATAAGATGGATGAAGCAAAGAAGTGCAGGCTGACAGGAACCAGATGTAGATCTCTCCTGAGAGACACAGCCAGAACACGGCAAATACATAGGCAAATGCCAGCAGCAAACCACTAACTGAGAACGGGACTCCAGTTGAGGGAATCAGAGAAAAGACTAAAAGAGCTTGAAGGGGCTTGAGACCCCATATGAACAACAATGCCAACCAACCAGAGCTTCCAGTGACTAAGCCACTACCCAAAAACTCTACATCGACTGACTCTGGGCTCCAACCTCATAGGTAGCAATGAATAGCCTAGTAAGAGCACCAGTGGAAGGGGAAGCCCTTGGTACTGCCAAGACTGATTCCCCTGTGAACGTGATTGTTGGGGGGATGGCAGTAATGGGGGGAGGATGGTGAGCAGGACACCCCTATAGGAGGGGAGGGGGATGGGTTAGAGGGGATGTTGGTCAGGAGACTGGGAAAGGTAATAACAATTGAAATGTAAATAAGAAATACCCAATTTAATAAAGATGGAGAGAAAAAAGAACAATTCTCAAATTCATTTAGAATAACTAAAAAGGTAAGATAGTAAAAACTATTCTCAACAATAAAAGAACTTCTGGGGAAATTACCATCCCTGACCTCAACCTATACTATACAGCAATAGTGGTAAAAACAGCATGATATTGGTACAGAGACAGGCAGGTAGATCAATGGAATAGAATTGAAGACCCAGAAATGAACCCATACACTTGATCTTTGACAAAGAAGCTAAAATTATCCAGCTGAAAAAAGACAGCATATTCAATAAATGGTTTTGGTTCAACAGGCAGTATGCATGTAGAAAAATGCAAATTGACCCATTCTTATCTCCTTGTACAAAGTTCAAGTCCAAGTGGATCAAGGAACTCCACATAAAACCAAATATGCTGAATCTAATAGAAGAGAAAGTGGGGAAGAGCCTCGAATACTTGACCAACAATCAACAATTCTCACCTCATAAAATTGAAAATCTTGTGTAGAGCAAAGGACACTGTCAATAGGACAAAATGGCAGCCCACAGATTGGGAAAAGTTATTTACCAACCCTACATTCCATAAAAAGCTGATATCCAAAATATACAAAGAATTCAAGAAAGTAAGCTCCAAGAGAACCAAATTACCCTATTAAAAAGTGGAGTTCAGAGCTAAATTGAGAATTCTCAACCAAGGAATTTCTTGAATGATTGAGAAGCACTTAAAGAAATGTTCAACACCCTTAGTCATCAGGGAAATGAAAATCAAAACAACCCTGACATTCCAACTCACACCAGTCAGAATAACTAAGATCAAAAACACAGATGGCAGCAGATGTTGATGAGGATGTGGAGAAAGAAGAACACTCTTCCATTGCTGGTGGGAGGGCAAGCTTGTAAATCCACTTTGGAAATCAATCTGGCAGTTCTACCTGAGGGCCCAGCTATACCACTCCTGGGCATATACCCAAAAGATGTTCCAACATATAACAAGGACACATGCTCCACTATGTTCATAACAGCCTTATTTTTTTAATCTTTATTAACTTGAGTATTTCTTATTTACATTTCGATTGTTATTCCCCTTCCAGGTTTCTGGGCCAACATCCCCCTGACCCCTCCCCAGCCCCTTCCATATGGTCTTCTCCTCCTCATCCTCCCCCCATTACCACCCTCCCCCCAACAATCACATTCACTGGGGGTTCAGTCTTGGCAGGACCTAGGGCTTCCCCTTCCACTGGTGCTCTTACTAGGCTATTCATTGTTACCTGTGAGGTTGGAGCCCAGGGTCAGTCCATGTATAGTCTTTGGGTAGTGGCTTAGTCCCTGGAAGCTCTGATTGGTTGGCATTGTTGTTCATATGGGGTCTCGAGCCCCCTCAAGCTCTTCCAGTCCTTTCTCTGATTCCTTCAACGGGGGTCCCGTTCTCAGTTCAGTGGTTTGCTGCTGAATAGCCTTATTTATAATAGCCAGAAGCTGGAAAGAAACCAGATGTCTTTCAACAGAGGAATGGATACAGAAAATGTGATACATCTACACAATGGAGTACTACTCAGCTACTAAAAACAATGACTTCATGAAACTCGTGGGCAAATGGATGATACTAGAAAATATCATCCTGAGTGAGGTAGCACCGTCACACAAAAGTGCACATGGTATGCACTCACTGTTAAGTGGATATTAGCCCAAAAGCTCAGAATACACAAGATACAACTCACAGATATGAAGCTCAAGAAGAAGGAAGACCAAAATGTGAATGCTTCAGTCCTTCTTAGAAGGATGCACAAAAATAGTCATGGAAGGAAGTACGTGGACAAAGAGTGGAGCAGGGGCTAAAGAAAAGGCTATCCAGAGACTGCCCCACCTGGGGATCCATCCCATATACATCCACCAAACCCAGTCATTATTGCTGATGCCAAGAAGTGCTTACTGACAGGAGCCTGATAAGGATTCCTTCTGAGAGGATCTGCCAGAGCCTTACTGATAGAGATTAAGATGCTTGCAGCCAACCATCGGTCTGAGCATGGGGAGGCCTATGGAAGAGTTAAAGAAAGGACTGAAGGAGCTGAAGGGGTTTGCAACCCCATAGGAAGAACAACCAATCAGAAACCCCAGAGCTCCCAGGGACTAAACCACCAACCAAAGAGTATACATGGAGGGACCCACGGCTCCAGCCACAAATGTAGCAGAGGATGGCATTGTCTGGCATCAGTAGGAAGAGAGAAGCCCTTGGTCCTGTGAAGGCTCGATTCCCCAGGGTAGAGAAATGTCAGGATGTTGATGTGGGAGTGGGTAGGTGGGAGGGGGAGCATATTCACTGAAGCAGGGAGAAGGGGAATGGGAGGGGGTGGACTGGGAAAGAGGATAACATTTGAAATGTAAATTACATAAACTATCCCATAAAAAAGAAGAAACAAGTGAATCTCTTTAAAAAAATATAGGAAAATACAAGCAAACAGAAAATTAATAAAATTACTCAATTAACTCAATTAACAAATAAAGGCACACACTAACAGACTGGATATGTAAACAGGATCTGTCATTTTGCTGCATACAGAAAACACACCTCAGCAACAAAGATAGGCATTACCTCAGAGCAAAGGAATGGAAAAAGGTTGTCAAAGCAAACAGACCCAAGAAACAAGCTGCAGTAGCCATTCAAATAGTTATAATATTCTAATAGCTTTCAACCAAACATAATCAAAAGAAATGGGGAAGGACACTTTATACACGTCAAAGAAAAATATCCACCAGATGACATTTCAATTCTGAACATCCATGCCTCAAATGCAAGGACACCCTTTTTGATATAAGAAATATTACTAAAGCTCAAATCACACATTGAACACCAGACAATAATAGTAAGGGATTCCAAACACCCCACTCTCATCACTGGACAAGTTATCAAAACAGAAACTAAACAAAAAAAAAATGAAACTAACAGATGCTATGAACCAAATAGATTCAACAGCTATCTACAGAACCTTTCACAGAAAAACAAAAGAGTACATCTTCTCCTCAGCACTTCATGAAACATCCTCCAAAACTGAACATACTTAGACACAAAACAAGTCTCCACAAATACAAGAAGATTGAAATACCCCCCTGCAATTAATCACATCACCATGGATTGAGGCTTCAACAACTTCAGAAAGAACAAAAGCCCACATACTCAATGAAACTGAACAACTCTATACTCAATTATCACATAGTAAGGAAGAAATAAGGAAAAAAATCAAAGACTTTCTAGAATTCAATAAAAGTGAAGATACAGCATACCCAAACTTATGGGATACAATGAAAGCACAGCTAAGAGGAAAATTCATAGCACTAAGTACCTTCATAAAAGAATTGGAGAAATCTCATATTAGCAACATAGCACCACAGCTGAAATCTTTAGAACAAAAAAAAAAAAAAAAAAAAAAAGCAAACACACCCAATAGGAGGAGGTGATAGGAAATAGTCAAACTCGGGGCTGAAATCAATTAGAAACAAAGAGAACAATACAAAGAATTAACAGAACGAGAGCTTGTTCTTTGAGAAAATCAACAAGATAGACAAACTATTAGCCAAATTAACTAAAAGACAAAGAGAAAGTATCCAAATTAACAAAATCAGAAATGAAAAAGTAGAGAACAAAAGAAACTGAGAAAATTCAATTTTTAATTATGTCATGTTTAAAAAAAAGTGTATTCCACAAAACTAGATGATTTTCTAGACAGATACTACTTATGTAAGTTAAGTCAAGAGCAGGTAAACTATCTAAACAGTCACATAACCCCTAAGTAAGTAAAAGAAGTCATTAAAACTCTCCCAACCAGGGTTTGGGGATTTAGCTCAATGGTAGGGCGCTTGCCTAGCAAGTGCAAGGCCCTGGGTTCGGTCCCCAGCTCTGAAAAGAAGAAAAAGAAAAAAAAAAAAAACTCTCCCAACCAAAAAAGGCCTGGGGCCAGATTGTTTTAATGCAGAATTCAACTAAACTTTCAAAGAAGGGCTAATACCAATACTCTTCAAACTATTCCACAACATAGAAACAGAAAACACACTACATAATTCATTCTGTGTGGCCACAGTCACCCTGATAACTAAATCACACAAAGACTCAACAAAAAAAAAGATCACTTCATCTCAATTTTACTTATCAACATCAATGCAAAATTAGGCAATAAAATTCTCACAAACTGAATCCAAGAACACATCAAAAATGTCATTTATGGGGGTTGGGGATTTAGCTCAGTGGTAGGGCGCTTGCCTAACAAGCACAAGGCCCTGGGTTCGGTCCCCAGCTCCAAAAAAAAGAAAAGAAAAAAAATGTCATTTATGATAGCCAGCAGAAGTGAAGCCTAGAACCCCATTATCTAGGTCTGACCTTGCACCATGGTCTGAAGGAGACTTGCGGGAACCCAAGAGCACCCTGCATCCCTACAGGGTCCCAAAACTAACCCTGGAATCCTAACCACCCATTTGGGAGACACCTCCAACTGGTCTACCAGATGCTATCAGTATTATCCAGTCAATACTAGGGGAAACCAGATGCCTAAAAGATAGCACAAGAACATAATCAATGAAATACAGGGAAATATGGCACCACCAGAGCCCAGCTATCCTGCTAAAACAAATGCTAAATATCCTACTGAAACCAAAGCACAAGAAGAGGATCTTAAGTCCAATCTTATAAAGATAATAGCGGTCTTTAAAGAAGTCATGAATAAATCCCTTAAGGAAATACAGAAAAATACATTCAAAAGGGTAGAGGCATTAAAAGAAGCAAATCAATATAAAGAAATAAAGGAAAATACAATTGAATAGGTAAAGGATAAGAATAAGATTGTCCTAGACCTGAAAAGGGAACTGAAAGCAATAAAGAAAACACAACGAAGGCAATCCTGGAGATGGAAAACATAGGCAAGAGATCAGGAACTACAGACATAAGCATCACCAACAGTGTATGGGAGATGGAAGAAAGAATCTTCGGTTAAGGTTCTCTGCTCCTCCCTGTTCCAGAGACAGCCGCATCTTCTCGTGCAGTGCCAGCCTCGTCTCACAGACAAGATGGTGAAGGTCGGTGTGAATGGATTTGGCCGTATTGGGTGCCTGGTTACCAGGGCTGTCTTCTCTTCTGCATCTGGCAAAGTGGAGATTGTTGCCATCAATGACCCCTTCATTGACCTCAACTACATGGTCTACATGTTCCAGTATGACTCTACCCATGGCAAGTTCAACGGCACAGTCAAGGCTGAGAATGGGAAGCTTGTCATTAACGGGAAGTCCATCACCATCTTCCAGGAGTGAGATCCCGCTAACATCAAATGGGGTGACGCTGGTGCTGAGTATGTTGTGGAGCCTACTGGCATCTTCACCACCATGGAGAAGGCTGGGGCTCACTTGAAAGGTGGGGCCAAAAGGGTCATCATCTCCGCCCCTTCAGCCGATGCCTCCATATTTGTGATGGGTGTGAACCATGAGAGATATGACAACTCCCTCAAGATTGTCAGCAATGCATCCTGCACCACCAACTGCTTATCCCCCCTGGCCAAGGTCATCCATGACAACTTTTGCATCATGGAAGGGCTCATGACTACAGTCCATGCCATCACTGCCACTCAGAAGACTGTGGATGGCCCCTCTGGAAAGCTGTGACGTGATGGCCATGGGGCAGCCCAGAACATCATCCTGAATCCACTGGTGCTGCCAAGGCTGTGAGCAAGGTCATCCCAGAGCTGAATGGCATGGCCTTCCATGTTCCTACCCCTTCAATAGAGGAATGGATACAGAAAATGTGATACATTCATAGACTACATGAAGCTCAAGAAAAAGGATGACCAAAATGCAGATGCTTCACTCCTTCTTAAAAGAGGGAACAAAAATATTCATAGGAGGGGATATGGAGACAAAGTTTGGAGCAGAGACTGAAGGAATGGCCATTCAGAGCCTGCCCCACATGTGGCCCATATATATACAGCCACCAAAACTAGATAAGATTGATGAATCTAAGAAATGCAGGCTGACAGGAAATGGATATAGATCTCTCCTGAGAGACACAGCCAGAGCAAGTACAATACAGAGGCGAATGCTAGTAACAAACCGTTGAACTGAGAATGGGAACCCTGTTGGAGGAATTAGAGAAAGGATTTGAAAGAGCTGAAGGGACTTGCATTCCCATAAGAACAACAATGCCAACCAACCAGAGCTCTCAGGGACTAAACCACTACCCAAAGACTATACATGGACTGACCCATGGCTCCAGCTGCATATGTAGCAGAGGATGGCCTTGTTGAGCACCAAAGGAAGGAGAAGCCCTTGGTCCTGCCAAGGTTAGGCCCCAGTGTAAGAGAATTTCGGGGTTTGGGAAGTGGGAAGGGGTGGGTGGGGAGGGGAACACTCTTATAGAAGGGGAGGAGGAGGGGATGGGGGCTTATGGACAGGAAACTGGTAAATGGAATAACATTTGAAATGTAAATAAAGAAAAAAACAATTTTTTTAAAAAAAGAAATGTACAGTTTTGGAGAGATCATGGAGAGAAGCTAACGGTTGGAACTATAGGCCAGAATCAGAGTACTGGAAGAGGCCAGGAAAGGACATCGGTGAAGAAGGTAAAACTTCATTTGCCATGGAGACCTCAACATCTGGCTATGTTAGCACTCTGGAATGGCCACTAAGGACATCATCAGGTGAGGAGAGGATCTGACCTGAACATATCAGACAAACTGTACTATGGATGGCAGAAGCATAGAGGTGGGGCTATCCACACTCTTTGGAGCCAAAAATATCTTAAGTGAGTTCTGGATGATGGATTTTTAAAGAGTTAAGCTGTGTTTTATACTTTTATTCTAACATGAGACACGGGGGATAAACAAGTAAGAAAAAGGTGTGGTTGACTACCAATATGTGAACGTTGAATACGGGTCAACTTCCCTGGTGAGTTTTTGTCAACTTGACACAAACTATGAGAAAAGGAAATTTCAACTGTAAAATGGCCGCCATGAGATTGACCTGAGGGGATATCTGTGAAATATGTTCTCAACCCTTGATTCAAGTGGGAGGGACCAGCCCACTGTGGATAACGCCTCCCAGGGCAGGTTGTCCGGAGTTGTGTAAGAAAGCAAGCTGAACAAGCCAGGAAAAACATTCTGGGAAGCAACATTGTTCCATGGTTTCTGACTCAACCTCCTGTCTTGGCTTTCCTTAATAATGGATTATAAACTACAAACTAAATAAACTTTTCTTCCCCTGAAAATAAATTCCTCATCTAATAGAGGACTAATATCCAAAATATATAAAGAACTTTAAAAAGCTGGATATCTAAAGAATCCAATTTTAAGGAAAAAAAAGGTGTACAGGTTTAAAAAGCTATTTTTTTTTCCTCTTTTCCACTTTTTCTTGGGTCTTGGTGAGTTTCACACCAATCACCTCAAATCCACTCAACTCCTTGTTCCCTCATGTCTACTCTCTCTGCCCTTGCAACCTCTCTCCCCAAAAGTAAATAGGAAAAACCAAGAAAACAAAAACACGGCATAGAAAACAGCTTATGGTGTGTCACAGTGTGTCCTGTAGTATTCCACTCTGCCCCCACTTATTCGCTTGGAAAGGTTCGTTGTAATGGGTCATAGGTCTGGTTCCAGGCATCTGGCTTCTACTACACCATCCATAGTATAGTCTCACCAGGACATCCAGTTGTCTTTTGAAATCACTCCAAGAGGATTAATAGGTTCATATAACTGCAGTGAGGGGGTTAAAAGCTTAGGCCTCAGATGAGCCTGGCAACTATTCCACCCCTGAGTGACCTGTAAAGAATCCACTCACGGTCAGAGCGCCAGCGGTTGGTGACACAAGAAGGCTCATTGGCCACTGCAGGAATTAGAAGGAAAAGGAAGGAGGAAGCTGTAGGATCACCTCCCCCCAGGAAGTAGGAGAAGCGCTATTCAACAGCATGTAGCCAGACACAGCCTTCAAAGCACTTTATAAGCTGTGGACTGAGCTAGTGACGGGGACCACCTGAACCCGCCCTCTTCCAACCCCAGCCGAAAGCCAGGACAGGGTTCAATGATTGCTCTTCATCTATTCAATTGACATTGCTTCTCAGCAACCCCTGATAGATAATTGTGTGTGCTTGGTGTCATTCATGTTCCTCCTAGGTCCCCCTGCTTCACTAGAAGGCTCTTTCCGATCAGCACAGTCAGTGTCCCATGATGCAGTGTGGGCAAGGATAGCAGAAGAGAAGCCAGGCGTAATGGCTCAAGCCCACCTAATAGTTGAATTACACGGAAAGCTGATGCAGGGGACTCATAATGAGTTCAACCAGCCCAGAGTATATGGCGATTCAGGACAGCCACGGAAAACCCTGTCTCAAACAGACAAAAAGAAAAAAACAAAAAACAAAACAAAACAAAAAACTCTCAAAATGATGACGTTAATAAAACGAGCCCGGTTTGAGGAGAAATATCTTGGAGGGCCTGAGACCTTGACCAGAATCTCTCATTTTAAACATAGAAATCCGATTCAACCAATTTAAAGATGTAACTGTCAAAATAAGATTAAATGGGTGGAGACTTCATCATCCAATCAGGTGGCAGCTTGTTGATGAGGGGTGGGGCTAAAAAGGGAATGGGCGGGGGCGTGGTGGGGAAAGGTGGATAAGGTTCAGTTTGGCTACCCAAGACACTGAGGCTTGGAACCTGGAGAACCTCCCTGTCCCTGCTAGGGTTGGAAAACCTGAAAGCCGTGTCCAGATCAGGTAAGTCATTCACCCTATCAGGATCTTACCCAGTCCACCCAGTCTCCCATTTCATCTTCATATCCTGGATATTTGGTGGTTGTTGTATTTTGTTTGTTTCCTTGTTCGGTGTAACTATTTTGAATATGAAATTGTTGGTCCACATTTCACCCCGCCTCTGGGAGCCGGGCAAACTAAATGCAGAGCGCTAGACTGCATTTGCCCTGCGCTGCCCCTGTCCGGTGCTGGGCTGGAGTGAAACGCTAATACAATGGTCAGGAGGGTGGCAAAATGCAGCCTAAGATGTGGGAGCCCAAAACTGGGTTTCCCAAGATCCTTGGTTGTCCATTCGCTGCTAGAAACTGCATGGAGTCAAGAACGACGGGTCAGGGGTCCCAAACTCCTGGACATCCAGATGCCACTGGGTCATGGGGAGTTGGGAACAGAGTGGTCCGGTGGGCTGAGGACGAGCCTGGAGCAGGGGGCGGTCAGTGAAAGTCCTCGGCTTAGCGGTGGTTGTCTAGAAGCACAGAGGGACCTTCTGCTGGAGGCTTAGGCAGCATGGCTCTGTAGACAAAAGCCTTCTCCATGCTCCCCACAGCGGTTCTTGATGAGACAGTCCTTGGTTCCAAACTGTTTATCGATTATTCATCATAGAAAATGGGTGCACGCCACCTTCTCAGGGTGGACTAGAGATTAAATACCTTTTGCAGGAAGGAATGGCTAAGAAGGGAAGCATATCGGCTAAACCAGAGGGCCTCCAGATACCTCATTAACGTGACGAACTCTGTTCTCAGCTACATGATCTGTAGTCATGTTTCCTATGTGGGAAGTGTGGTACCTGTTCCGAGCCAGGAATATTTTGGTTCATCAGGGAAAGGGCTTCCATCCGTGCAAGCCTGCTAAGGGGGCATAACGCAGTGGTTAGAGGAGTCTCTCTGCCTCTTCCTACAGGCATGGGGGAAAGGTCCACTATCTATTGTAAGATGTAGCATGCTGGACTGGCTGGGTTTTTCTGTCAACTTGACACAAAATAGAGTCATCAGAGAAGAAGGAGACTCAGTTGGTACATGTCTCCATGACATCCAGCTGTAAGGCACTTCTTAATTATTGATCAATTTGGAAGGGCCCAGACCACTGTGGTTCATAATATCCCTAGGCTAGTAGTCCTGGTTTCTATAAGAAAGCAGGCTTGGGGTTGGAGATTTACCTCAGTGGTAGAGCACTTGCCTAGCAAGCACAAGGTCCTAGGTTCAGGGGAGGTCGGGGGAAGGGGGGTGAAGCAGGCTGAACAAGCCATGAAGAGTTAGCCAGGTAGTAGTCCTCCTCTGTGGTCTCTGCATCAGCTCCTGCTTCCAGGATCCTGTCCTTTGGTGCTGATGAACAGCAATGTGACAGTATAAGTTGAATAAACTCTTTCCTCCCCAACTTCCTTTTGTGTCCTCATATTTCCTCACAGTAATAGAACCCCTAACTAAAACAAGTTGGCACCAGCATATTGGTTTATTGCTGAGATAAACCTGACCATATTTGGGGGACTTTGATTTTGGAAGGACTTTGGAACATTGAGCTAGAAAAGCCATTGAGGGGGAACAAAAATACTCGCAGGAGGAAATATGGAGACAAAGTATGGAGCAGAGACTGAAGGAAAGGCCATCCAGAGACTGCCCCACCTGGGGGATCCATCCCATACACAGACACCAAACTCAGACAATATTGTAGAGGCCAAAACTGCATGCTGACAGGAGCCTGATATAGCTGTCTCCTGAGAGGTTCTGCCTGAACCTGACAAATACAGAGGCAAATGCTCACTGAACTGAGAACGGGGTCCTCCATGGAGGAATTAGAGAAAGGACTGAAGGAGCTGAAGGGGTTTACAACCCCATAAAAAGAACAACAATATCAACGAACTGGACACCCCCACCCCCAGAGCTCCCAGGGAATAAACCACCATCCCAAGAGTACACAGGGATGGACCTATGGCTCCAGCCCCATCTGTTACAGAGGATGGCTTTGTCAGGCATCAATGGAAGGAGGGACCCTGGGTCCTGTCCAGGCTTGATGCCTCAGTGTAGGGGAATGTCAGGGCAGGGAGGTGGAAGAGAGTGGATGGGTGGGTGAGGGAGCACCCTCATAGTGAAAGAATAAAAATACAGCCAAGAAATCAGAAGTTTAGAAATGCTATCTCACCCCCAAGAAGCCCTTAAATACCTCAAATTCCAGACCCTGCTCTCGGCCAGTGAGTAGGTAAAAAGTCACATTTCTTGAGCCTGCTCCCCTAGATAAAATGGCTTAAGATAAGGCCCTTAGGTACAAGATAAGAGGAAGCTTCTCCCAGGAACTAGCTGACCATAAAGTTAGATTACAATCTTAGAAGCAATCTTGAGAGACAGGAAGCTTCTCCTTGTTGACTTCACTGGTATTCTCAACACTTTCCAATGGTGCCATCCCTGCCCCCTTGGGTTGTGGCTTCTTCCTTTAAATACCCTTCTCTCAGCTACTCAGGGTCGAACTCCTCTGCCCCTGTGTGGGATACAAGTCTCAACCCCAGTGCACTGGTTCCTATCTATAAACCTCATGTGATTACAGCAAGGACGGTCTTACGTGAGTTCTTGGGGGGTCAAGTCATCCTGAGACTTGAGTGAGGGCCTCCCCACCCCAGGGGTCTTTCAATAGAAGCAGGGGGAGGGGAGAGGGAATAGGGAGTTTCTGGAGGGGCTGGGAAAGGGGATAACATTTAAAATGTAAAATAACATTTAAAATGTAAATTAAAAAATATCCAATAAAAGAAAAATGTAAAGAAACAAACAAACAAAGAGAGAAAGAAAAGTCATTGAGTGTTGAAAGTTCAGTAGGAAATTCTTGAAAGACAAGAAATGTTAAAAGCAGCGCAGAAGATGGAGGCCTGGCTTATGAAAATTTAGAAGAAAATGTAAAGACTCTACCAGACCTCTTTGCTATTTTGAATTGAGATTCCCTGGTTCTGGTTAGCTAGGACTGAAGAATCACCTGTGGTCAACAAGCTACCAGAACTACTAAAGTGAAACTTTGCTTTGCTGGGATAATTGATGCTGGTCCCCTAGGGCTGAGAAATGAGTGGTGATTAAGATTTCATCATTAGGTGAAATTGTCTGGGAAGTGTTTCCTGGGGACACAGGGAAGCAGTGTTAGGGTCATGTATTGGGAGACACAGGCGTGCAGATTTTCTGTGTTTGATCCAACCTGGTTTATATAGTGAGTTCCAGGACCACCAGAGAGACACAGTGAGGCTGCGCCTTGAAGCAAAAAACAAAGCAAAACAGACAGACAAGTTTGGAATTGAAAGATGGCCTATAGGTTAAGGGTTCTTGCTGCACTCGCACAGGACCTGTATTGAGGGTCTAGCACCCATATAATGCAGCTCACAACCAGGCTGGACTCCAGTCCCAGGGGATCTCATGCCCTTCTGGCTTCTGTGGGCACCTGTACATACATGCACCCAAACACACTAACACACACACATAAATACTTTTAAGAAAACAAAAAATAAGTGAATAAATTTTTTAAATGGAGAAAAAAATAGCTACAGAAATAAAACACTACCAGGGAGGGGAGTTCCTACCCCTCCTCCATTAGCTGAGCTGGAGATGAAGGTGTTGAGGCATTTGGGCAACAAAGCTGCTCCAAGTCACTCTCTCTGACGTGTGTGACCAAGAGCAAGGTCAATGGGCACCAATCATATCCTCAGCCCAGTGATAAGCATCTGTTTCTTTGTCCTCCAGGGGATGGTCTGGACCCAACTCTACACTCCTGATACTCCACAGCTGTGCTCCTGATACCCCAGTCCCGACTCTGTGCTCCCTGCTGCCCCAGCACTGTGTTCCTGCTCCTTAGGGCTTTGTCTTTGAGGAGATGATTTGCTCTGGGGTCCTTAGAGATCAATTCATAAAATGGTAGGGCCCTTGGGACATATGAAACATAAACCTAGAATAATATGCCTCCAATGTAACACATTCTGAAGAGAGTCAGGCAAGAAGTGAGTGGTGTTTTCCCCGTCACATCTGTGCTGTGTGCTGCGGAAGGTTATATTAGTAATTAAGACTGCAATCACTGTAGAAAGACAACAAACATGTTTGTCTATGCTTTTGTCATGTCGGGCTTGAAAGCCGTGCTCTTATAACAGTCAAGTCAGATGGACATCGCATTGACCTTCTGGGATGCCTTAGGGTCTCCAGTGTTTCCTGGAATTCAGAAAAAGGCAAGGAACCTCTTCCAAAAAGCCTTCAAACCGGTCATCACTGCAACCCCGAGGGGCAGAGTACAGCTGCGGAATCAGCAGGCTTAGCTTGGTGTGGTAGGGAAGGTCGGTCAGGATGAGCATGTAAATGCCATTCCCGTAGGAAATGACCCTGGAGGTGGGCGCAGTGTTGCAAGCCTCTAACCCCAGCCCTCATGAGGCAGAGGGAAGTGGACCCTGGCAAAAACAATAAATTCACAAATTAAATGATATTTAAGGTGAAGACTGTGAGATCCATTTGCAGTTGTTAAAAATAAATTTTCAGGCACAAAAAAAGAGACCAACTGAAGTGGCCAGACACACAGAATTTACTCTCTCCAGAGGGCACACTGGGAAGATCGAGCACACAGAAACAAAAAGTGGGCTCTGGTTTTATTCCACTCAGACAGTGACTATTCTGCATCAGCTGGGGTCAGAAGTCACAGTCCTGTTTGATTGGCTAGTCTGGGAAGAATTGACCCATGGCGGGTGGGGGTGTCACTGCTCTAGGCCATTAAATTCCTGAAACTTTGTGTAAACAAAGGTTCTTCTCTCTCTCTCTCTCTCTCTCTCTCTCTCTCTCTCTCTCTCTCTCTCCTCTGTGTGTGTGTGTGTGTGTGTGTGTGTGTAACATTTGCACAAAAGTTTTGCATGCTCACGCAGATAAAAAAAAGACATTTGAACTTTTTTCCCCCATCTTTATTAACGAGTATTTATTTACATTTCGATTGTTATTCCCCTTCCCGGTTTCCAGGCCAACATCCCCCTAACCCCTCCCCAGCCCCTTCTCTATGGGTGTTCCTCTCCCCATCCTCACCCCATTACTGCCCTCCCCACAACAATCACGTTCATTGGGGGTTCAGTCTTGGCAGGACCAAGGGCTTCCCCTTCCACTGGTGCTCTTACTAGGCTATTCATTGCTACCTGTGAGGTTGGAGCCCAGGGTCAGTCCATGTATAGTCTTTAGGTAGTGGCTTAGTCCCTGGAAGCTCTGGTTGGTTGGCATTGTTGTTCATATGGAGTCTTGAGCCCCTTCAAGCTCTTCCAGTCCTTTCTCTGATTCCTTCAATGGGGGTCCCGTTCTCAGTTCAGTGGTTTGCTGCTGGCATTCGCCTATGTATTTGCTGTATTCTGGCTGTGTCTCTCAGGAGAGATCTACATCTGGTTCCTGTCGGCCTGCACTTCTTTGCTTCATCCATCTTATCTAGTTTGGTGGCTGTATATGTATGGGCCACATGTGGGGCAGGCTCTGAATTGGTGTTCCTTCTGCCTCTGTTCTAAACTTTGCCTCCCTATTGAACTTCTTTTTTTTTTTTTTTTTAATTTTATTTATATGAGTATATTGTCACTGTCTTCAGACACACCAGAAGAGGGCATCAGATCCCATTACAGATGGTTGGGAGCCACCATGTGGTTGCTGGGATTTGAACTCAGGACCTCTGGAAGAACAGTCAGTGCTCTTAACCACTGAACCATCTCTCCAGCCCAATGTCATTTGATTAAAAGCTCATTTACTATTCTTTTTGTCATATTTTGATTTGATTTTCAAGACAAGGTTTCTCTGCGTCACCCTGGTGTCCTGGAACTTGCTCTATAGACCAGGCTCGCCTCCAACTCAGAGATCCTCCTGCCTCTGCCTGCCAAAAGCTGGGATAAAGGTGTGTGCCTCGTTTAATATTTCTTGCCGAGTGAAAACTAGTCTTCAGCCTGCTTCTCCAGGCATTAGGCCAGGGAGATGACTCCGCAGGCCTGGAGAAATTCCTGAACAGCAACTCCACAAGTTTGTCCACTGTCAGAAGCACACTGCCCCCCTGTCACATACAGCGGTAAATAAAAATTTCAAAATAAAGGATTCCCATCTTGGGGCTAATTTTCCTAGTCTCAGTTGTGAGATGAATCAAGTGAGGTATCTTGATGGAACTGACTGACTTCCGGATCTGAGTCCAAGATGGAGATCTGCAGCTTAACTTGTATGGAAGAGAAATCTCTTCTCAGATTACAGATGAGATCCCTTAGAAGCCGCCCCCCCAATTGGGTTTGTAGGGAGCTATGAGTTCAGATGCTAGTTTGTAAGGGTCCGAAAGTCACTGAAGACCCCAGACTCAATAGCATGCAAAAACAGAGACCGTTTATTCTGTAGAAACAACCAGCATGGAGGGGTCAACCATTCTTTGAAATGGAGACCCCAGATGAAGGCATGCAAGCCTTCTTATAGGGAACGGAGGGAACTCTCTAGAAAGACTAGGTAATCTAAAATTTAATTGGTGAGTGCTAGGGGGTCAGAGGGTCAGTCAGTGGTCTGCATTCCTATGTGATGAACGTTTAACCATAGGATTAGATGGGCTGCCCAGCACACATAACCCATTCTGAGAGAAGGTGTTTCTCCATTTTTGTGGTTATCCCCAGGCTGTTCTTTGGGAAAGGGTTTTATGATCTTGTTCTCAATTGTATGGTCTGTTCCCAGAGCTGGTGTCTTACGACCTAGTTCCTGGGACTTACGGTCTATTCCTGAAACTGGTGCCTTATGGCCTTTTTTGAAATCAGGCCTGGTCCTCAAAATGGAGACAAATGGGGTCCTTAAATGGGGACAAATGGGGTTTATATTGTCCTTTCAAGTCAAGCCTGCTTCGAATGTCACACTTAACCAGGCTGTGGTAAATTGCCCAGTATGCTTGAAGCATACTTTACCTAGAAACTACTTGTATTAATTATTAGATTGGAAAGAATGTATATGTTCAATAAAAGCAGAAGGCACAAAAAATGAGGAAAAAAAAAAGAAACCAAAGCCAGGTTCAGTGGTACACGCCTATAGTCCCAGTACTTGGGAGCCAAAGGCAGACAGGTATCTGTGACTTCAAGGTCAGCCTGGTCTACACAGTAAGTTCCAGGACAGCCAGAACTATGTAAAGAGACTCTGTTTCAAATAAAGCAAGGAAAAAAAATATCAGAGACAAAACAAAAAAGTTTAATTGTCGGGGTTGGGGATTTAGCTCAGTGGTAGAGCGCTTGCCTAGCAAGCGCAAGGCCCTGGGTTCAGTCCTCAGCTCCAAAAAAAAAAAGTTTAATTGTAAAATATTAGGTTGAAGACACAGCTTCATGGGAAGATTGCTTACCTGAGAAGCCCATGACCTTGGTAGACACACAGAAGTCCGTTAGCCTCAGAGAAAGACCAAAAGTAGTGATCCCACCCACATGGAGCTGGACGGATCACTATCTACTGGGTTTTCTTAGGGGGGATCAACAGACAATCTCAGCACCCTGTGAAAAGACAATATCCTCCATACAGCTACCATTCCACCCTCCACATTCTTTTTCTTTAAGATTTATTTATTATATATAAGTACACTGTAGCTGTCTTCAGACACATCAGATCTCATTACAGATGGTTGTGAGCCACCCTGTGGTTGCTGGGAATTGAACTCAGCACCACCTGGAAGAGGAGTCAGTGTTCTTAACCACTGAGCCATCCCTCCAGCCTCACCATCCTTGTTCTCTAGCTCCTCCTAAGAGCAGGTAATGGGACAGAATTATGCACAGCTGGGAGGGGATACAAAGAGAGGCTCCATCCTTGCTTTCAGACCTTACTCAAGCCCAGGGCAACCCAGTGAGACACTGTAGCAAAAGACAGAGATAAAGAACAATAGAATGGGATCCCATGCTGTAAGGCCAGCCAGCACAACCTTGGTACCAGAAAGGTAATTTAAAAGGGTGTTGGCTGTTATCTGGAATGTGAATAGATAAACAGCTTCGAAGAGCTTCCCTTTAGAAGTGAATTTAAAATTAGAAGCACACTAAAAACACTATGCCCTGAGCTTTGGAATGAAAAGTCATTTAAGGGGACTGGAGAGATGGCTCAGTGGTTAAGAGCACTGACTGCTCTTCCACGGGTCCTGAGTTCAATTCCAGCAACCACATGGTGGCTCACAACCAGCCTTCTTCTGGTGTGTCTGAAGACAGTTCACAAAAGATAGATAAATAAATCTTTTAAAAAACAGCCATTTAAAGATTACTCTAAAATCTTCTCTGTTTCCTCTCCACCCTCTCTGCAGGATCCAGGGTGTAGGTCACAGAGATCTGCCTGCCTATGCCTCCCAAGTGCTGGGAATAGAGGCATGAACCACGGCACCATTGAGAATCATTTCTTGTCTAGCAAAGTTTTCCCATCACAAAAAAGAAATATGGCTGTTTTATCTACTCTTTTATCAGCCCCAGGAGACTTTCTGGGGTCTTCAAAGTTAGTTCAAGGTCACGAAATATTTAATGTAGAATCTGGTCTTCGAGATGTTTGTCAAAAGTAGGGGAGGGTGGCTGGAAAGATTGTCCAGTGGTTCAGAGCACTTACTATTCTTCCCGAGGTCATGGATTCCACACCCAAAACTCACATGGTAGCTCACAACCATCTATAACTCCAGTTCCATGGAATCAGGTGTCCTCTTCTGCTCTCCATGGGCACCAGGCACACATGTATGTACACTTACATATGTGCAAGCAAAACACTCACACACATAAACCTAATACATATATTGAGATATATATAATTTTTATTATTTATAAAATATAAAACTTAACGAAAGTGGATCCAGATCACAGTGGAATAAAAACCTTTGTTGAAGCTGGGCAATGGTGATGCACACCTTTGATCCCAGTACCGTGGAGGTAGAGGCAGGTGGAGCTCTGAGTTCGAAGTCAGCTTGGTCTACAGAGTGAGTTCCAGGACAGCCAGGGCTACACAGAGAATCCCTGTCTCAAATCCATCCCCTGGGAATAAAAAAAGCCTTTCATCTATCAGAGGGATAATTAGAAGCACTTGAAAGCAAAGAGAACTGACGGAATAATGCCTCCGCCTCCCCAGTCTGGGAATAATGTGTGGGGCAGGTTTTACTACTGCTGCCCTTCATACCTTTTGTTGATTTGGCCACAGGGAAGACCAAACCAAGGAAGGTCTAAACCAAAACAAAACAAAATGCGTAGAAATCAAGCTAGATTTCTTTTCCAGTCTCTCCCCACCCTAGACTCCGAGGAAGCACAGGCTATCTCCCTGTGGCACAGGAGCATCCCCGTCTCAGCATCCCTGTTCAAGCTCTCCAGACGGCTCTGGGTGCATGTGTGTGACCCTGTGTCACTTGTGAGAGTTTGTTATTTGCACACTGGCTTTGAGACAGTGACTACAACCATGTCATCTTAAGCTGACAGTTCCACTTCCTCAGCCCCTAAATGGTGGAGTGGACACCACAACAGGAAATGACGATGACGATGATGATGATGATGATGATGATGATGATGATGGAGGAGGAGGAGGAGGAGGAGGAGGAGGAGGAGAAGGAGAAGGAGAAGGAGAAGGAAGGAGAAGAAGAAGAAGAAGAAGAAGAAGAAGAAGAAGAAGAAGAAGAAGAAGAAGAAGAAGAAGAAGAAGAAGAAGAAGAAGAAGAAGAAGAAGACGACGACGACGACGGAAGAGGAGGAGGAACAGAAGGAGGGGGAGGGGGAGGAGAAGGAGGAACAGAAGGAGGGGGGGGGGGAGGAGGAGGAGGTGGTGGTGGTGGTGGTGGTGATGGTGTGGTGGTGGTGGTGGTGGTGGTGGTGGCACACTGCACACTTTCTCTTCAGCCTTTCTATGGGGAGGATGGACATATGACCTTCCTATACACATCGAGTCCTAGGGAGAGGATTGTCTTCCTTTAACTATAAAGGGATAGGGTTCAGCTTTCAGGCTTTATTGTACCAGCTCCCCACCTGAATAGAATTAAGAGGAACAATGGTTAGAACTGCACAGTGAACTTGTGTCCACTTGCATGCTTATGAAAGGTTCCCCATGCTTCTAGTAAAGGTAATTTGGCTTCAAGACTAACAGATAGTGGGGTTGGGGATTTAGCTCAGTGGTAGAGTGCTTGCCTAGCAAGCACAAGGCCCTGGGTTTGGTCCCCAGCTCCGGAAAAAAAAAAAAAAAAAAAGACTAACAGATAGTGAGTGGAAGGGAGGTAAACTGAGGTTTCCACCCACGGAAGAGTCGTGACTCCGGCTCTGACTTGAGTCCTATGCTGAGGGAGACTGACTTCTTACACCTCTGTCTAAACGCATATTCTTGCCTGGATGCTTCCAAAGCCCATAGACGGAAGATCCACAAAGATGAGCTTCCAGACCTCAGCCACACTGCTGGAGCTGGCGATGCACAGGCTGCTAAGGGATGAAGCCTTGGCCCTCTCTGCTCTGGAGAACCTGCGTGTGGAGCAATTCCCATCACTGTTCACAGATGCATTCACAGGCAGACAACCTACCATCCTGAGGACAGTGGCGGCAGCCTGGCCTCGGTGTGAAGCCCTTCAGGAAGATGGCCGACTTGCAGTCTTCTGAGGCTGTGCTGGGTGGACTGCTAACCCAGAAGAGTCATCCCAGGTAAGCAAGATCCACATATGCGGGAATGCAGGCAAGGGGCAAGTACAGCCAGAAGAAATGGGGGGTCAGAGTGGATCAGAGATTCCTGATGGACCTAGCTTGAACGACTGTCAAAGACCAACTTTGGCACCAGAGGATAAACTAAAGCAGGCCAGCCATTGAGGGTTAGTGCTTAGAACTGCTCATGGGGGTTCTGTCCAGATACCTACAGAGGCTGCTGCCAAAGGTGACCAGCAACTAGGCAAGTTATTCAGCAGACTTTTCTCTGAGGGAACAAAGCACACAGTGGTACACAGAGACAGAGAAACAGAGAGACACATATGCAAACACTCACACACATAAAGTAAGTAGGTGAGATAGCTCACAGGATAAAAAGCTGTTCTCAGGCTGGAGAGATGGCTCAGTGGTTAGAAGCACTGACTGCCCTTCCAAAGGTCCTGAGTTCAAGTCCCAGCAACCACAAGGTGGCTCACAACCATCTGTAATGGGATCTGATGCCCTCTTCTGGTGAGTGTATTCATATACATAAAATAAATAAATCTTTGCTTGAAGGGGCTCGAGACCCCATATGAACAACAATGCCAAGCAACCAGAGCTTCCAGGGACTAAGCCACTACCCAAAGACTATACATGGACTGACCCTGGGCTCCAACCTCACAGGTAGCAATGAATAGCCTAGTAAGAGCACCAGTGGAAGGGGAAGCCCTAGGTCCTGCCAAGACTGAACCCCCAGTGAACGTGATTGTTGGGGGGAGGGCGGTAATGGGGGAAGGATGGGGAGGGGAACACCCATAAAGAAGGGGAGGAGGAAAGGTTAGGGGGATGTTGGCCTGGAAACCGGGAAGGGGAATAACAATCGAAATGTAAACAAGAAATACTCAAGCTAATAAAGATAAAAAAAAGAAAGAAAAAGAAAAAGCTGTTCTCAGACTTGTGATCCCCCTGCCTCAGAGTCTCAACGTGATCACATCAGGAGACCAGGAGACATTATTTAGAGAGTGAGAAACCTTGAGAACACTCAACCCCAAATGGAACATCACCATCAAATTCTTCCCCTCAAGAGGTCAGGGAACCTGGCAGAAGAGAAGGTACAAAGAGTGTAAGAATCAGAGGGTTTGGGGACACCAAGAAAACAAGGCCCTCTAAGTTAGCATGAGCAAAGCACATAATGAACTCGAGGAGACTGAAGCGGCAGGCACAGGGCCTAAACAGGTCTGCACCAGGTCCTCTGCACTGAATGATGGCTTCTAGTTTAGTGCTTTTATGGGATTCCTAAGTATGTCTCTGGTTCTTATGACTTCTCTTGGCCTCTTCCTTCTGTTGGTTTGTCCTGCCCAACTTCGATGATAGTTTTTATCTTCTTAGATTTTGTTTTGTTATATTAACACAAATAAATGAACAAGGGGTTGGGGATTTAGCTCAGTGGTAGAGCGCTTGCCTAGCAAGCGCAAGGCCCTGGGTTTGGTCCTCAGCTCCGAAAAAAAGAAAAAAATATATAAAATAAATAAATGAACGAAAACTTAGCCACTAGGGTAAATGTTAACAATTGAACTGCCGCTTATACCTGCTGGCTATACCATTTTCTCCAACGGAGTGACACTGCACATATCAACCACTCCAATGCAGGCCTCATGTTCAGGACTGGTTGACCAACATGGAATGAACTCCACAGAATTTTCTGTGAGCTTTAACTTGGTTACAGTTTGGTAGTAGATTTGGGGGCAGGGGACAGCAGCGGAGGACGGAGGGGAGGCCTTAATGTTGTGTGAGTAGAAAGAGGGAGAGGACCTAAAAGGACTTGGGAGGAGGGGAAGAACACGGTATTTGAAGTTAGAATTTTTTTTTAATTTTTTAAAAAATGAGACAAGAACAACCTTATCGCTGCCTGAGGCTGGGCTGTTGTACCCCATTAAGTCCCTGTGTGAAGAGGTGGGGACCAGCTTGGCAGAGCAGACTCTAGTAGATTAGCCAGCAGCCTAGCCTCTGGCACTCTAGGCCTCTCCAAGGGCTCCTCTGGGGCCTTTTATTATTGTTTCAGACTCTCCTTCCTCTACGCCCAAGTGCAGGCAATCGGAGGAGTGCCTCTTCCCTGACTCCAGCCTCCCCTGAAGCCTGAAAGACCTTTGGAATCCCATTTGCTCTGCCCATCAGTGGCTTCCAATCCCTATGTGGCCTACTGCACTCTATCTTCCTCCAAGCAAAAGACATCACCAAAGCACTCCAGGCAAAATGGTTTCATTACTAGGCATGGTAGCCTATGCCTTTAATCCTAGCACTCCTGAGGCAGAAAAGAAACAATTTCTGAGTTCCAGGCCAATTTACCAAACACAAACCATCAGGTTTTATCTATTTTTGGATATTTTATTTAGTGTTGGGGTGTATGTGTGTGCATGACACAGCACTTGTCCTGGCCCAGGAATAGACCAGAAGGCAATTTCAGAAGTCTCTTCTGTTCTAGGTGGACCCTGTTAGGCTTGGTAGTAGGAGGTCTTTTACCCAATGGGCTATCTCCTACTCATTTTTTACTACTCCTCTTGAACAGCAGTTAGACAGTTGTATTGGGAATGGAACCCAGGTCCTCTGGAAGAACACCCATACCCTTAACTAAGCCATCTCTCCAGTCCTCCCCTGTATTTTTAACACATAGACAAATGAAAAGAAATGGGTATGAAACAAAACTCTTTATTGAACCAGATTATACACAGGAGTGCAATGGCTAGGCTTAATACTTATTAACAAAATAAAATAGTTTACTCCTGGACATCTACAATGTAGTTCTTAAGGCCTGCCAATCCTTTGGGGGACAGGGACATCTACTGGAGACCTTTATTTTTGAAGGGACAGCCAAAGACTGGAAGCCCTGAAAACTAGGGTCTTACATGTGCCTACAGGCTCTCCAAGGTGCCATAGTTCAGGAAGGTGGAGACAGGAGGATTTCAAGGCCAGACTGGGCAATATGTGACCATGAAAGAGAGAAAAATAAAGAGTAATAAGCAATGTGGCTTAGACCCCATTGCCTCTGCTCTGTGTTATCTCTGACTTTGCTTTGGCCATCTCTGGTATGCCCACAGTACCTCCTAGTCTAAGTGTTCTAGACTGAATTCCTCTACCATTCCCCAAACCCCTCACAGGAGAATGCACTGCTCAGTTTAGGTTGAAATTTTGTACACTAAAGAAATGAGCAGACACACAAGTGGGCTGTAACAGATGCCCAGGCAAAAGTAAAGGAGGGAAGACATCTGACTGCTTTCGGTTGACTTTGAAACTGTAGTAGTCAGGGTTCTCCAAAGGCTAAAGGAGCAGAACTGATGGCTCCGTATGTATCCAGAACATGAGGTATATTAGACTGGCTTACCGGGTGTGGTCTACACAGTCTGACAATGGCTGGCTTACAATGAAAAGGCCAAGGATCTGGGAGTTGTTCATCCACAAAGCTGGATGTCTCTGCAGTCCCAATCTAGTGCTATAATCCTAGGCTCCTGGAGAGCTACTGGTTTTTCAGTCTATGTTGAAATCCTGAAGAAAATGAATACTGCCCAAAGAAGGACAGACAAACTTGGCAGCACGGCTTCCTTCTTCCTCTTTACAAATGCTGCCCAGAAAGGCGATCATACCTCATGGGGATATCCAGCATCTTGAGTTCTAATTGTTACAGATGTAGTCAAGTTGACAACCAGGTTTGCTGTCACAGATGTCTACAGATCTTGGGTGAGAGGTCAGACAGCACAGGGTCTTTCCAGCTTAAACCACAGGAAAATAGCAACACCAAAACCAGGCTAATGGCTGAGAAGGACACCACAACATCTAAAATTTGGCCATTTTACTTTACAACTACCATGTAGGAAAGAGAAAGTCATTCATTATCATGTCCTCACAGAACTCAATTATTTAGAAAGTGCAGATCGGGGGCTGGAGAGATGGCTCACCAGTCAAGAATACTTGTTCTTGCAGAAGACTCGTGATGGTTCACAACCATCCCAAACTCAAGATCCAGGGGACTCGATGCCCACATCTGAATTCTACAGGCACCAAGGACACATATATGCAGGTAAACCACCCACGTATAAAATAAATAAATCTTAAAGGAAAAAAAGGAAGAATGAATGAAAGAAAAGAAATGTAGGATTGTCTTTTGATTCCATAAACATCTGTCCTGGGTCCCATTGCTCTTCGTAAGTTGTGTTTGCAGTCTAGCCCTACTGCACACCATTTGGGTTCCCAAACAGTGAGCATTGTGCGACCATATGCTTTGGGTTCTCTTGATGAAAGACCTGTTCCTAGGCTTTCATTTCTCAGTATCAAAAGCAAACCTGCCCCTATTTATTGCCGACAACGACAAAGTTTGGTCTCCAGGTCATAGACACAGCGCTGACAACATTCATGGCAGATATATGTAGCAAAGGAGACTCTCTTGGGCTGCCTTATAGTCATAAGTGTCTCCATGAGCTCAGGACAAAGCTGGACAAATCTTCCCATGAGGACATCACCTGTGTCATCATAGCACTCCAAAGGGGCAGGATACAGCTCCTGGGTAAGCTGGCTCAGATTGGCTGTATGATACAGAAGGTCCTTCAGAACAGCCATGGAGATGTCATTGTCATAGAAATTGACCCTGGTGAGCTGGGAGCACTGGCTCAGGGCAGGCAGGAGGGCAATGAGCTGCGAGTCGACCATCCAACAGCCCTCCAATTCTAGGGTCTGCAGAGTGTCTGCAACACTCCTTAGGAGATCATGGAAAGGCACAGGATGTAAGTCAATTAATTTCACAAGCCTCAGGTTCAGGTGTTTGAGCTGATGGAGGCTCTGACTCTGGGACAAGGAACTCAAGTCTAAATGTGAAAGCTTGCACATTGTGATGGACAGGGTCTCCAAAGGGGTCTTCAGGTACCTAAGGAGAGACAGAGATGGAGACATCTGGTGTTAGGTTTGAGGTAAAAGTGACCATAAGACAGAGATCAATATCCAGGACGGAGTCTGGACACTAGTGGAGCCTCACCATTCTTCGCAGAGAGAGGCCTGTCAGTATCAGTACCGGACTTACTTAGCCCATGAGTCTGCAGCTTCCAAAACAATAAAAGAGAGGACCTGTGCTGGCCACATTAGCCCAAGGCACAAACAGGAAGAACTAACCCATGAAAGATCCAGAAACATCTTGAACATCATTTCTATAAATGATGTTCTGCCTCCAATATAGTCTCTGTCCTTATTTAAAGTTCTTCACCCCTGCCTCTCATCTACAACGGTTGTGACTCATTTCTACCCATTTCTACTTAGGCCTTACCTGGGCTCAAAAATGCCTTTCATGTGTGGGAATTCAGAAGACACGTAATGGCTGGGCCCAGAGTTCCCCACCAGGGACCTGTGCACAGTGTGGTCCTCTTCTGGCCCCACTGTTTAAACCTTATCTTAGACAGAATCCCAAAGAGGAATACACAGCGCATGCTCACCACATCCGACCTACCCAGCTGGTCTTCTAGTGAGGCTGCTCTCTCTGCATCCTACCCAGCCTCTGCTTAATGAGTGCTCATGGAACAAACTGAGCTCTCAATTCAGTTAAAATAGAAACAAGACCCCTCAGATGTTATAATGACTCTATCGCTGTGACTCCATAGTGGGTGACAGACCTCAGCTACCCACTACTCTCTAAAATGCGGCAAAGAAAGGTTTGTTGTGGTGACAGAAACAGCTCTCCATCCTCCCTTACCTGAACAACTGTTTCATGTGCTCACTGGAAAAGTAGATGCCGTTCATGGAGAGATGCTGGAGAGAGTTGAGTTTGGAGAACTGAGAAACAAACTTGGTGATACACTTCTGTATGTCCGAGGAGGTGTTTAGTACCTTGAAGGTGTTCTTGTGAATCCGTGTTATAAGGAGCTTCTGCAGGTTTCTCATCTGGTCCAGGTAAGATGCAAAGTGCACCAGAGTGGAGAGACTCCAACCTGTATTGAGTTCCAACTCCTGGATGCTGTCCGGCTGGAACACCATCAAGACCTTCCTGACGGTGTACGCAGGCAAAGCCCAAATCTGCATCTTCACACAGCACAGCCGAATGGAACTTCTTCTCTGCTGGGCCCACTGCAACAGGTATGCTTGGTGCTCGTTCAGGTGGAACCTGAGGCAGAGGTCAGTGACCACCTTCAAACGCCGCCTCAGTACATATCTGTGAAGGCGCTTCGCTGTCTGCTCTTCACACACAGCCTCTGCCGAGCGGCCTCCATCCTCTGGTCCAACCCAAACATCCCAGAAGTCATGGTGCACATTCCTCAGGTCCAGCACTTGAAGCTTCCGCCTTCTGTGAGTGAAGCAGGGAGAAGTGTCAGAAGATACAAAAGACCGAGCAGTCTTCTGCGTCTCTGATGCTGCCTGGTTACGCATGTTTGTGCTTTCCAGACAGCACCTCCTGCCTCCAGGAGAGGCTCTAAGTACTGGCTGCATCTGGAGACCTGTCCTGCCTCCTCCATTCCCTTCCTCTGACTTCTGCCTCTTCACCTCCAGCGCCTCTGCAAAGCCGGGGAAAGACTTATCCACTGTGGCCAGAGCTGCTTTAGGCTACACCCCATACCCAGCTGTGCTACACGTCTGGGATCAGAGGGGTTACAATCTACAATCTTCCAAGATGACACCCCCAGAAGCTTCCCAGTCTCCCCTACTCCAGATGTATCTTCCCTGTACCCTAGCATCCCCTACCTGGGTCTGGCTTACCTGGGAAGAACCTTCTGTGTCCACAGCATGTCTACTCCATCCAGCACAGCCTGCAAGATCTCCAGGTGGGGAGTCTTCATCAGGGTCCCCAGAGGGAGAAAGGGAAAGGGCCACACTGCCACCATGGCCCTCAGGACATTAGTTTGTCTGTGATTGAAGGCTTCCTTGAACAATAGTGGGAAGAGAGCCCTGGGCAAGTACTGCAGAGAAGAGATGGCCAGGGCCTCATCCTTCAGTAGCCTCAGTACTGCCAGCTTCAGCAGTGTGGGTGAGTCCTGGGCACTCATCCTTCAAATCTTCAGTCTGAAGGAACCTGGTGAGGCATTCAGGAGTCTATGTCATAAGCAATCCTACATCTGGAGAGCCTGGAGAGATGGCTCAGTGGTTAAGAGCACTGACTGCTCTTTCAGAGGCCCTGAGTTCAATTCCCAGCAACCACATGGTGACTCACAACCATCTGTAATGGGATCTGATGCCCTCTTCTGGTGTGTCTGAAGACAGCTACAGTGCACTCATATAAATAAAAAATAAATAAATAAATCTGAAAGAAAGAAAGAAAGGAAGGAAGGAAGGAAGGAAAGAAGGAAGGAAGGAAGGAAGGAAGGAAGGAAAGAAAGAAAGAAAGAAAGGAAGGAAGGAAGGAAGGAAGGAAGGAAGGAAGGAAGGAAGGAAGGAAGGAACCCTACATCTCACCTGTTTAACTGGGGGCCTGCTTACAGGTTCAGAGGGCTAACCCATGATCATCACAGTAGGTAGGCATGGCACTAGAGCAGAAGCTGAGAGCTTATATCTCATTCTTAAGCAAAACAGCCTGGCAGGGATTTCTGAAACCTCAACGCCCACCCCTAGTGACACACCTTCTCCAACAAGGCCAATTCTCCTAATTCTTCCTAACCAGTCCACCAACTGGGAACCAAACATTCCCATCATGTATCACAAACATTGCATGGCCATACCTTCTGTCCTACCTACATCTAGCCACTATTCCTACAAATTCGATTTCTATTGGGAAGGAGTACTCAGGAACCTAAGAGCTGAACCCCTCACCCTTTTACAGCAATGGGGACACTGATCATCCCTCAAGATGCTCATGGTAAGACCATGTGAATGCTTCATGCCGAACCTTCCAATATTCTGCTTGTTTTAATTGTTTTTTATGTGTACTAGTGTTTTGCCTACATGTATGTCTGTGTGAGACCCTAGAGTTAGAGACACTTGTGAGCTGCCATATAGATGCTGGGCATTGAACCTTTAGAAGAGTAGTCAGTGCTTTTAACTGCTAAGCCATCATTCCATCCCTAATATTTTTTTTAGACTTATTATTTTACTTTATGCCTGCATGCACCAGCCCCTAATATTGTTTTAGATTTATTTATTTCACTTGCATGCGCTTCTGTGCACCACATGTGTGCCTGTTGAATCCTTGGTACTATGTTACAGATGGTCCCGAGCCATCATGCATGTGCTGGGAATTGAGCCTGGATCCCCTGCAAGGGCTATTGGGTGTTCTTAACTGCTGAGCTGTCTCTCCAGCCCCGGACATCTTACTTTTGATGAACTGAACCTGCCTGGGAAAGACTGAGGAAGGTCTGTGAAATGTGGGTTATCGTTACTTGTTACCATCAAAGCTTTAGAACCTGATGTGGGGTTCTCAGCTATATCATACTATTCTAGACACTGAGGCAGGAGGCCACTAATCCCACATCAGCCTACGGTGTCTCACATGTAAAAAGAAGCAGTTCTCTTTTTTTTTTTTAAGAAGTATTTTTTTTCAAGATTTATTTATTTATTTATTTTATGTATGTGAGTACACTGTAGCTGTCTTCAGACACACCAGAAGAGGGCATCAAATCCCAATACAGATGGTTCTGAGCCACCATGTGGTTGCTGGGATTTGAACTCAGGACCTCTGGAAGAGCAGTCAGTGCTCTTAACCACTGAGCCATCTCTTCAGCTCCACAAGCAGTTCTCAAACCATGTATATACCTGTCCGTAGAGTGTCTAGGAGACTGACCGTGAGATGAAGATGTTGATGCACAGAGACTACAGAGAAGAGGATTCCCCATGTTCTTTTTAGAGTCTAGGGAAAGAAATAGATGAGAGAGAAAAAAAAACCTTCTAGCTATACTTTTAACTTTTTGCTTACTTTTTGAAAAAAGATTTATTTTATGTACATTAGTGTTCTATCCACATGTACACCTACATGCCAGAAGAGGGCATCAGATCTCATTATAGATGGTTGTAAGCCTCAGTTTGGTTGTTGGGAATTGAACTGAGGACCTCTGCAAGAGCGGCCAGTGATCTTACCTACTCCACACCCTTTGTCTACTTTTTGAAAGTAAAAAAAGTCTTGCTTGTGCTCCAGGCTGGTTTGGACACAGCTCTGAAATCAGAGCTGCCCTTGGTGGAACTCACTATGTATTTAGCCTAGGCTTGCCTGCAAACACCGTCTTCTGCCTGTCTTTAGATGTGGATTATGAGTTTTGGCTACAATGCCTGGCTAGTGAATTCTACTCTGAAAATGATCCACTGATGCAGGGCATGTGCGAGCCTCCTCAGCACTTTGGAAGAAAAGAAGAGATAGGAGGGATCCAGGTGAGTTAGTCTTAGCCTGGACAAAGTTTCTGATCAGTCCAAGTGGCAAGTCTCAAAACAAACAAGCAAGGAACTAAAGATGTGGCTAAGCAGTTAAGAGCACTGGCAGCAAGACTCTCAATTAACATACACGGAGAAACCAGAATATTCCATGACAAAAACAAATTTACAATGTACTGGCAATCCTGGAATCTCGAAGGCAGAAAGAGTCCCAGGTTTGAGGTTAGACTGTGATACATGGAAGTTCCATGCCACCCTGAGCTTACAGAGCAAATAATGCATTAAAAAATATAAAGGGGTTGGGGATTTAGCTCAGTGGTAGAGCGCTTGCCTAGGAAGCGCAAGGCCCTGGGTTCGGTCCCCAGCTCCGAAAAAAAGAACCAAAAAAAAAAATATATATATATATATAAAAACCCACAGGAAAACCCAAACAATCATGTAACTGACAAAAACTACACATAATACAAATGTTCACCAGGAGTGAAGTGCGTAAATAACCTGCAGGCTCACACATCAGGAGTGAAGTGCATAAGTAACCTGCAGGCTCACATGTCAGGAGTGAAGTGCATAAGTAACCTGCAGGCTCACACGTCAGGAGTGAAGTGCATAAGTAACCTGCAGGCTCACACGTCAGGAGTGAAGTGCATAAGTAACCTGCAGGCTCACACGTCTGTCCAGTGGTGAGAAACAACACACGGCAATCAAACACAGAATGTCACAGAGTCGGAGGCTCACAGCCACCACTGGACCCCAATAAAGGAGTTAGAGAAAGGACTGAGGAGCTGAAGGGGTTTGAAACCCCATAGGAAGGAAAACAATATCAACCAACCAGACCTCGTAGAGCCCACTTACATCCTCTGAGAAACCTAGCCAGTTATCTGTTCTTATCAAGACACCTGCAATTTGCAGTTTAGCGTTACAGGAACCAAAAGAACAATGGGAGGGTGGTGACGGTAGAGAAATTGGTCTGGGGCTCTGTGTGACCTTCCCGCTTGCTTGAGTTTATAAGCCACTGCCCAGAAATAAAATTTGAGAGCTTGATCAGGCAAAACAAAACAAAACAACAAATTTACACAATATCTTTCCACAAATCCAACCCTACAAAGGATAATAGGTGGAAAACTTCAATACAAGGAGGGAAACTACACTCTAAAAAAAAAGCAAGAAAGTAATATCCTTGCAACAAACCCAAAAGACGAAAACCATAATAAAACAAACATAATTCCACTTCTAACAACAAAAATGACAGGAAACAAAAATCACTATTCCTTAATCTCTCTTAACATCAATGGACTCAATTCCCCAGTTTAAAAAAAAAGAAAAAAAAAACATAGACTAACAGACTGGATACGTAAAGAGGACCCAGCATTTTGCTGCCTACAGGAAACACACCTCAGTTACAAAGACGGACACTACCTGAGAGTAAAAGACTGGAAAACAATTTTCCAAGCAAATGGTTCAAAGAAACAAGCTGGAGTAGCCACTTTAATATTGAATGAAATTGACTTTCAACCAAAAGTTATCCAAAAAGATAGAAAGGACATTTCATATTCATCAAAGGAAGAATCCACAAAGATGAACTGTCAATTCTAAATATCTATGTTCCAAATGCATGGGCACTCTCATAAAAGAAACTTTACAAAAGCTCAAAGCACATATTGCACATCACACAATAATAGTGAGAGACTTCAACATCACACTCTCATCAATGGACAGATCATGGAAACAGAAACTAAACAGAGACATAGAAAAACTAACAGAAGTTATGAACCAAAATGGACTTAACAGATATTTATAGAACATTTCATCCTAAAACCTTCTAAGACAAGGCTGCCCACTCTCTCCCTACTTATTTATCGTAGTACTCAAAGTCCTAGCCAGAGCGATCAGACAAAAGGAGGTCAAGGAATACAAATTGGAAAGGAAGAAGTCAAAATATCACTATTTGCAGATGATATGATAGTATATTTAAGTGACCCCAAAAGTTCCACCAGAGAACTACTAAACCTGATAAACAACTTCAGCAAAGTGGCTGGGTACAAAATTAACTCAAACAAATCAGTAGCCTTCCTCTATTCAAAGGATAAACAGGCTGAGAAAGAAATTAAGGAAATAACACATTTCACAATAATCACAAATAATATAAAATATCTCAGTGTGACTTTAACCAAGCAAGTAAAAAATATGTAAGACAAGAACTTCAAGTCTCTGAAGAAAGAAACTGAAGATCTCAGAATATGAAAGACCTCCCACGCTCATGGACTGGCAGGATTAGTATAGTAAAATGGCCATTTTGCCAAACGCAATCTACAGATTCAATGCAATCCCCATCAAAATTCCAACTCAGTTCTTCATAGAATTAGAAATACCAATTTGCAGATTCATTTTGTAGATGGGCATCAACAAGAGAAGTCCTTGGTCCTCAATACCCCTTCCAACCTCCTAACCCCCCACCTCCCACCCCACTCCCATGTAGGGAAATGTCAATGCAGGGAGGCAGCAAGGAGTGAGTGGATGGGTGGGGAAGCACCCTCATAGAAGGGGGAGGGGAATGAGATAGGAAGTTTACGGACAGGAAACAAGGAAAAGGAGATAACATTTGATATGTAAATAAATTAAAAAATCCAATTAAAAAGAGATTTATATATAAGACAGTGTTTCTTTTTTTTCTAATTTGTTTGAAACTGTCCATTTTATATTATTTTATCAGTGTGTTTTATGTCCCCTTTCCTTCTTCTTAAAACTAATTGCTTCGGGGTTGGGGATTTAACTCAGTGGTAGAGCGTTTGAAACTGTCCATTTTATATTATTTTATCAAGGGCAAGGCCCTGGGTTCAGTCCCCAGCTCCGAAAAAAAAGAAAAAAAGAAAAAAAAAAGGAAAAAAAACTAATTGCTTCAAATCCAGTAATTCTCACTTTATATTATTGAAATTGTGAAGATTTAGTTGCAATTGCATCACCTCATGTTATTATTGTCTGTTTTAGTTTTCTACAGGAATCAGGTGTAGGTCCTTAGGAACCACATGACTGAGTGACAATTCCGTTTTCATTTTTACATAGCATCATTCCATATATATCTTCCTTATGAAAATGTCATGATTTGCTTAACAAGAAGGACTGTGAATTTCATTATGAAGCAAATCAGTGAAAAATTGATAAATGATCTCTATTTTTTAATGATTGCCAAAAATTAATTTTAAAAACTGAATAGAAAAAGAAAAGAGTACTGGCTGCTCTTCCAGAGGACCTGAGTTTGATTCCCAGCACCCACATGGTGACCACATCTGCCCTCTTGTGGCCACCAAGGGCAGCAGGCATACACATGGTGCACACACATATGCAGGCAAAACACCCATATACAATTAAAACTTTTAAAAAACAAAAACAAAATCAGAACCAAAATAATTTTGAGACAAGGTTGTTTGGTAGCGGGGTTTGATCCCGGGGCCTGGCCCACACCAGACAGGCACTCTGCTTGGAATTAGGTTCCATTCCCAACTCATTCATTTCATTTTATGTAGAGACAAGGTCACTTTATATATCCCAGGCTAACCCGGAACTGGAGATCATTCTCTATTGTGTTCCTTCCTAGCTAGTGCTGGAATGCCAGAAGTGTGTTAGCAGCCCACCTGGTTTCTTTTTATTTTAATCTGGAACAAAGTCTTATCAAATTAGCCAGGTTGAACCAACTACATTCCTACCTCTTCAGTCCCCATTTGAGATGGGATTTGTGTCTTGTGTTATCAAACCTTATTAATCCCAACATCAAGGAAGCAGCAGAGACAGGCAGGCCTCTGTGAGTTTGAGGCCAGCCTGGTCTACAGTGCTAGTTCCAGGACAGCCTGGTGTACACAAAGAAACCCTGTCTGTGAAAAATCAAAAAAAGAAAAAAAGAATTAAAATGAAGAAAACAAATCTCAATTTATATTTCAAATTTCAAAACACTAATTTATGAAGCATAATTTAAGGAATTACAAGCTAATTGATCAAATGTCGACTTGGAAGTTCGATCGAACCAGCCTAAGTGTAAATGAGACTCTGCCTTTAAGAAATTTTAAAGTCAGTAGGCAACACTAGCTGACATGGTAATGCATGCCTTAAATCCAAATACTCAAGAGGCAGAGGCAGGTGGATCTCTGTGAGTTCCAGAACAGCCTGGCCTACAGCCACGGCTACAGAGAAACTCTTAAAAAAAAAAAAAAAAAAAAAAAAAAAAAAAAAAAAAGTATGTAAGTAAATAAGTAAATAAATAAAATCCAAACACTGAGAAAATGGAATTAAAAGGATCAGAAAAGACCATTCTTCAAAATAAAATTAAATTAAATTAAAGCTAAAAAAAAAAATGTAAAGTCAGACATGAGACAGTCTTATAACCTGGGTCCTTGGCTACATAAGACTCCATTTCAAATAAACTTATGTGAATTCTACTTCGACATGTTCTGCATATGACTCTGTCTCTAAGAAGAAAATGAAATATTAAAATAAGCATTAAATACTGAATCTAACATTGATTAAAAATTGATTCTAACATGCAGAAGGATGAGGCAGTCTGAAGCCAATCTGAGCTAGTGACTAAGACCATAACTAAAAGACCAAAGAAAATAAAATTTAACTTGACATAGATGAAGGTATAATTCTAGATATTCCATTAACTCTCAGTTTGTAGTTCCAGCTTGAGGAGGCAGAAGCAGAATTGCCAGGTTATTTAAAAGCACTCTTGGCTGACCTACGTTCTAGGTGTGCCTGGGCAGCAAAGTAAGACTGAGTCTCAAATAAAATAAAATAAAAATAATAAGTGAATGCAAAAATTAAATTCGAAGATGATGGCAAACTTCACTATTAGTAAAGTCAATGCCTGAGATCTGTTCCTGTGAAGAAATCAGAGTTCCTTTAGTATCTTGGGTCAAGTACCCCTCAATCAAAACTACCTTTATGGAGGTGACTGACTTACCAGAAACAAGAACTGATGACAGAACTCAGAATCCCAGCAAGCCCAGGCAGTCACTCCAAGCTCGGACTCCAAGGCTGTGACTATCTTCCCGAGCTTCTCTGGAGCATTTTTATCCATCTTCACTTCAAACTTCCGGCCTGAAGCGTTTTTATCCGTATCCCGTCTCACACTTCCGGCCTGAAGCTTATTTCCTCCGGGTTCCATCTAAACACTTCCGGTCTGAGCCCCCTCCCCTCCGCGCATTCAGTCTCACATTTCCGGTTTATAGCCCCGCCTGTCAACCACAAGCTGTCCGCTGATTGGATGATTTAGTTTCCGCCATGTCTGGGCGTTTCCTGTCTCTGGATTGATTGACGACAGATTCTCCGTGAAAAAGAAAAAAAGAAAAAAAGCCTAGGAAACCGCGCGCCGCCTGAAGGAGGCAGATGCAGGCGTCTCTCTGTTGAGGCAAAGCCAAGTTCACTGAGACGAGGGGGAAAAAAAGATCCTGAAAGCCGCGAGAAACGGTACACGCCTTTAATCCCAGAACTCCGGAGCCCGATTCAGACGCATCCCTGTGATTTCCGGAGCAGCCCGCTCTACGTAGAGCTCCAATAGAGCCCGGACTACATAGTGAGACTCTGGCAATGACGATGATGATAGTAAGACTCTGGCAATGATGATGATGAACAATGATGGTGATGATGAGAATAATAATAACAATAAAAAAAAAACCTGAGGGGTTGGGGATTTAGCTCAGTGGTAGAGCGCTTGCCTAGGAAGCGCAAGGCCCTGGATTCGGTCCCCAGCTCCGGAAAAAAAAGAACCAAAAAAAAAAAAAAAAAAACCTGAGACTCCATGAAAGTCAAAAGCCGATGCGTGAATTCTACTTATTTATTCACTTCATTTTTAATTTCTTTCATGAATGAAAAAAAAATAAACTAAGGACAGGTCTGTTTCTAAGTATGGTGGAGGAGAAGGTTTATTGTAGATGAAAAGGAAAGCATAGGCAGCACAGGCAGAAACAGCTGAGAGAGTTCCGAGTGGACAGACCCCTGAGCCATTGAAAGGAGAAGGGAGGGGAGAGGGAAAAGGAGACCCAGATGCTCCAGCCAAGAACAAAGGTAAAAGGTGGGCAGGTAACCAAAATGGCTGGGTTATATAGAGAAGAGCCTCTGAGGGAAGAGCAACCCAAGTCATGGGCTGGAGAATAGAAGGTAGGGTATGCCAGCCATACCCTGTAACAAGTAGGGACTGAGGGATGCTGGGAGAACATGGCGGCCAGATCCACATTGATGTGTTAAATAGGCACTTCAACCCTTTGTCCCAGGGTTTGAGACTTAAATTTCAGAGATGGGATCTTGCTGTGTACCTAAGGTTGATTTGGAACTCCAACTCTTAGCAATTCTCCTGTCTCCACCTTCCTCTTAGGTTGACTACAGTTGTGAGCCAAATACCTGAATTGTATTCATTTGTGACCCACCTAGTTTTAAGTATGAGTCAAGTGAGAATGGAAGTGTTAATCTGTGTCTGACAAATAGACATTTTTAAACGCTGTTATTGTTGGCAAAATTACAAATATGTTCTAGATCAGGGGCTGAGCTGGATGCTCTACCAGTCATCTGCTGCGGCACCTTCTCAGAGGGCTGACGCAGGGGCCTGAGAAGAGAGCTCAGTGTATACAGCAGTTGCTGCCCCGTATCCTCAAAAGTCCACTGTCCAACAAGTATTGCATGCACCAGACAGGACACTATAGGGCACACCTGTAATCTCAGAACTAAAAAGAGTTAGGAGGATCAGTTCAAAGTCATTTGTAGCAAATGACCAGCCCAGACTATATGAGACCCTTGCTCTAAAATGACGAAACTTGGCTTTGAGGACAAAGTCATGCTCGGGTTCCCCAGAAGATAGAAGATGCTTCAGAAAGCATCAGCCAGCACAAGTGGCTAGAGAACATGCAATGGGGAGTGGGGGTTCTGGGGTGGGTGAAATGGCTCATAGGTAATGTGGCCTGCCACCATTCCTGACTATTTGGGTTCAGTCCCACAGGCTCAAGGGCTGGAGGAAGAAAACTGACTCTTAGGGCTTGCCCTCTGACCTTCACATACACCCACTGACATACAGAAAATAAGTACAAGCTTATATCTCAGCACTGAGGAGGCTGAGGAAAGCTTGCCACAAGTTTTGGGTCTAGCTTGGATCACATACTAAAACTAGGATGTTTCTAGTAAACAGCTAACATTGGAAGCAGGACCTCAGTGCCACCGGGTATCTTGACATCAGACCTGAGGGGTTAGATGATAATGACCTACAAGCCCTGGTGTTAGGAGCTGTGGCAGTCTGGGGTATCAGGGAGGGAGCACACAATACAGAAAGGCAATGTTGCTCTGGCAGCGTAGTTGGTAGCACCTGAAAGTTAAAACTTTACTTTTTTTTTTTTTTTCTTTTGAGTTAGAGTCTCTCTACGTAATCCTGGCTGTTCTGGAGCTCACTGTGTACTGACCAAGTGCTAGGACTAAAAGCCTGTACCACCACACCCAGATTTCTTTTTCTTTGAGACAGGGTCACACCCTGTAACCTTGATGGGCCTAGAATTGAGACCAGGCCTTTCTCATACTCAGGAGGCTTGTCTTGCTTCTGTTGTCATTGCCGTTTAAGAGTTGAGGCAGGAAAGTTGCAATTTCAAGATCTGCTTGAGGCAAAGAACAAACCCACAGCAGCCTATGCAACTGAGAGAAGCCTTATTGCAACATTTAAAAAGTACAAAAGGGCTGGGGCCAGAATCGCTGGCAAAGGGCTAGTGTAGCACAGCTCCAGTCCAAAGGACAGAAGAAAAAGAATCATTTTAAGAGCGAGGGGCTAAGTTATTCCAAAACGTAAACGACACTCAGAACCTCTGAGATCTCCAGCTTTATCTTCTCAGGCTGCGGGTGAAACCCAGGGTCCCACACAAGCACTCTAGTGCTGACCTAGCTCCCACCCTCCGCTCTGTTTCACACTCTTAAGGTTTCTTGTTCGGCCTGGGACCTAATATCCTACCATCTCGGTTGGGGAGAGGGCTCAGCAGCAGTGTGAGCTGAACTGAATCCCTGGAATATAAACAGGTAAAGGCTGGAGAGGGGAAAGAATCAAACACACACACATGCACACACACGCACACACACTAATGTCTCCTGACCTCTACCTGTGTGCCACGCTATATGAGCCCTCCCACCACACACCATACATATATAGCACTACTACCACCACCAATGATAATAATGATAATAAAAATAATCTTTGGGCTGGAGAGATGGCTCAGCGGTTAAGAGCACTGATTGCTCCTCCAGAGGTCCTGAGTTCAAATCCCAGCAACCACATGGTGACTCACAACCAACTGTAATAGGATCCGATGCCCTCTTCTGGTGTGTCTGAAGACAGCTACAGTGTACTTCTATATAATACCTAAAATAAATAATTAAGAAAATTTTAAAGATAAAATAATTTCAGACACAACATAGCCGGGTGTAGTGGGCCAGGTCTTTAAACCCTGCACTCAGGAGACAGAGGCAAGAGGATCTCTGAGAGTTCCAGGGCAGCCTGGTCTACATAATCAAAATCCAGGACAGCCAGGATTACACTAAAACACAATGATAATATACATACATACATACATACATACATACATACATACATACATACATACATACATACTGAGTAAAACTAGTTTTTGAAACTCCGTTAAGCAGGCCATGGTGCTGTACACCTTCAGTCCTGTCCTCCAGGCAGGAACAGGCCAGTTACTATGCATTTGAGACCAACCTACAGTTTCAGGCTAAACAAAGTCACTTGCTGAGACCCTCTTAAAAACAAACAAACAAACAAAAAAAAAAACTCCCTAAATAAACCGGGCTTTGAGGCTCACTCTTATAGTCCCAGCATTTTGGCAACCTGAAGCGTAGGATTTGCCATAAATTTGTAGGCTAGCTTGGGCTAATAATGAATTTCAAACTAGGCTAGAAACGCAAGACCCTGCCTCAAAGCAGAAGTTGTCCTCTGACAGCTACAAGTATGCCGTGGCACAGGTGTGCCCACATACATACACACACTGACACACATGAAATAAATGTAAAAGAGAGGGTATGGAGGGGAAGTAAATCTCTGAATTTGTGGAATGGTCCATTGATGATCCATTGCCCTTCACCGTAGTCTCAATCCAATCTCTTCCCTTTATAAAAAGCTGATCAGTTTGGATACACCCAAACATTCAAAAATTATTATTGTCTGGTCCCTCAAGAAAGCCTAACTCCCCACCTTCCATGCCCCTTGACCAACATTCCAGCCTTCCTGGATTCTGACAACTGCGCCCCAGTTCAGCAGGAAATAGTTACAGAAGAGCCATCCACCCTGTCCCCTTAGCATCAACAAGTATCTGGGTGGAGACTCAAACATTCAATCTGATGACAGCTTGTGTTTAGAAGTTGAGACAGCTAAGGGGTGGGTAGCATGGTAAGCCTTCAGAAGAACCAGAGAAGAGACCTGGTAGTCCGAGAGCCTGTTCCTGCTTGATTGGGAACCTGGCCTTCATTGTCCAGTCCTGGTAGTCACCCACCTCCATTGGGACACTCCATCTCACCTAGGCCAGACCATATTCATTGGGGACATAGACCCAAGATAGCAAAGAAAACTGGCTCCTGGTTTTATTATTATTATTATTATTATTATTATTATTATTATTATTATTATTCATACACAGATTGAAGATTTGGCTCCCAATGAACCTTTGATTCATCGTGAATGCTTTCTATTTGTTAATTTGTAGTTTTTACTTTATTTTGTTATGTAGAATTCACTGTATAGGCCAGGCTGGTCTCTGAAGTCTTGGAGATGTGCCTGACGAGATTTAAACAGTGTTTGTTTCATTGAGAAAAGGATTTTCGTATCTTGCCTAAACTGGCCTGGCACTGGCCATGTAGTTCAAGTTGGCTAGAATTTGTAATCGTCTTGCCTCTGTCTCCTGAGTGCTGAAGTCAAGCATGTGTCTGTCACCACACCTCCCCCGGCCTCCCAGTAACTGGGCTTTTAAGCCAAGTTGCTCAAACATCTTGAATTATGCTTTGGTTCAGTTTGGGATTTTTTTGTTGTTGGTTTTTAAAAAGGTTTATTTATGTATATGAATACACTGTAGCTGTCTTCAGACACACCAGAAGAGGGCATCGGATCCGATTACAGATGGTTGTGAGCCACTATGTGGTTGCTGGAAATTGAACTCAGGACCTCTGGGAGAGCAGTCAGTGCTTTTAACCTTTTTTTTTTTTTTTTTTTTTTTTTTTGGAGCTGGGGACCAAACCCAAGGCCTTATGCGCTTGCTAGGCAAGCGCCTATCACTGAGCTAAATCCCAACCCCGCTTTTAACGTCTTAACCACTGAGCCATCTCTCCAGCCCCTCAGTTTATTTTAGTGCCCCTGGATCCTGGATCCTGGATTGTGTGTGTGTGTGTGTGTGTGTTTGAGAGAGAGAGAGAGAGAGAGAGAGAGAGAGAGAGAGAGAGAGAGAGAGAGAGAGAGAGAGAGTTTGATTTTGACATTTAGAAACAAGGTTTCCCATAGCTCAAGCTGACCTCTAACATCATTTGTAGCTAAGATGAACTCCTGAACTCCTGGCCCTCTGACTTCCAACACCTGAACACTAGGACAGAAGGTTTGTGCCACAGAGTCCATTTTTTCTGAATAATTTTTTAATTTTTTTCATTACATTAGTTTTTATTGGATATTTATGTATTTACATTACAAATGTTATCCTCTCCCCAATCTGCCCTTCCTCCCTCCTCCTGCTTCTATGAAGATGCTCCCACTCCCACCCACCCACTCCCACTTCAACACCCTGACATTTCCCTATCCTGGGAAAATAAGCCTTGACAGGATGAAGGGCTTCTCCTCCTATGGATGCCAAACAATGCCATCCTCTGCTACATATGCGGCTGGAGCCATGGGTCCCTCCATGTGTACTCTTTGGATGGTTGTTTAGTACCCCAGGAGCTCTAGGGTATCTGGTTGATATTGTTCTTCCTATGGGGAAGGGTTTGAACCCTTCAGCTCCTTCAGTCCTTTCTCTAATTCCTCCATTTGGGTCTCCATGCTCAGTCCAATGGTTAGCTGCAAGCATTCTCATCTGTATCAGCAGGGCTCTAGAAGAGTCTCTCAGGAGACACCCATATCTGTGAAGCATCCACACTTTGGTCTTCCTTCTTCTTGAGCCTCATACGATCTATGAATGTTTTCTTAGGTATTCCAAGCTTTTAGGCTAATATCCACTTATCAGTGAGTGAATACCATGTGTGTTCTTTTGTAACTGGGTTACCTCACTCAGAATATTTTCTAGTTCCATCCATTTGCCTAAGAATATCATGTAGTCGTTGTTCTTAATATCTGAGTAGTACTCCATTGTGTAAATATACCACATTTTCTGTATCCATTTCTCTGTTGAAGGACATCTGGGTTCTTTCCACCTTCTGGCTATTATAAATAAGGCTGCTATGAACATAGTGGAGCATGTGTCCTTGTTATATGTTGGAGCATCTTTTGTGTGTATGCCCAGGATAAACAACTTCCACAAAGTGGCAGGATTATAAAATTAACTCAAACAAATCAGTAACGTCCCTCTACTCAAAGAATAAACAGGCTGAGAAGGAAATTAGGGAAATGACACCCTTCACAATAGTCACAAGTAATATAAAATACCTCGCTGTGACTCTAGCAAGTGAAAGATCTATATGACAAGAATTTCAAGTCTCTGAAGAAAGAAATAGAAGAACTACTCAGAAAATGGAAAGATCTCCCATGCTCATGGATTGTCAGGATTAACATTGTAAAAATGACCATCTTGCCAAAAGCAATCTACAGATTCAATGCAATTCCCATCAAAATTGCAAGTCAATTATTCATACTTAGAAAGAGCAATTTGCAAATTCATTTGGAATGACAAAAATTCCAGAATAGCCTAAACTATTCTCAACAATAAAAGAACTTCTGGGGGAATCATCATCCCTGACCTCAAGCAGTATTACAGAGCAATAGTGATTTTAAAAAATCTGCATAGTATTAATACAAAGACAGGCAGGTAGATCAATGGAATAGAACTGAAGACCCAGAAATGAACCCACACACCTATGGTCTCTTGGTCTTTGACAAAGGAGCTAAAACCATACAATGGGAAAAAAGACAGCATTTTCAACAAATGGTGCTGGTTCAACTGGAGGTCAGCAAGTAGAAGAATGTAAATTGACCCATTCTTTTTTTTTTTTTAAGATTTATTTATTATATATAAGTATACCGTAACTATCTACAGACACTCCAGAAGAGGGCATCAGATCTCATTACAGATGGTTGTGAGCCACCATGTGGTTGCTGGAAATTGAACTCAGGACCTCTGGGAGAGCAGTCAGTGCTATTAATCACTGAGCCATCTCTCCAGCCCAAATTGACCCATTCTTATCTCCTGGTACAAAGCTCGAGTCCAAGTGGATCAAAGACCTCCACATAAAACCAGATACACTGAAACTAATAGAAGAAAAAGTGAGGAAAAGCCTCAAACACATAGGCACAGATGAAAATTTCCTGAACAGAACACCAATGGCTTATGCTCTAAGATCAAGAATCGATCAATTGGAGCTCATAAAACCACAAAGATTGTGTAAGGCAAAGGACAGTGGCAAAAGGACAAAACAGCAACCAACAGATTGGGAAAAGATCATTACAAATCCTACATCTGATAGAGGGCTAATATAAGAACTCAAGAAGTTAGACTCCAGAGGACCAAATAATTCTATTTAAAAAATGGGGTACAGAGCTAAACAAAGAATTCTCAGCTGAGGAATGCCGAATGGCTGAGAAGCACCTAAAGAAATGTTCAACATCCTTAGTCATCAGGGAAATGCACATCAAAACCCTGAGATTCCACCTCGCACCAGTCAGAATGGCTAAGATCAAAATCTCAGATGACAGCAGATGCTGGCGAGAATATGGAGAAAGAGGAACACTCCTCCATTGCTGGTGGGATTGCAAGCTGGTTCAACCACTCTGGAAACCAGTCTGGCAGTTCCTCAGAAAACTGAACATAGTGCTACTACAGAGTTGATTTTTATTGTTGTCTACACGTATATGTGTGGGAGTGTATGCTGTGTGTATCAGGTGTCTGGAGGTTAGGAGGAGTCAGAGCCCCTGTAACTGGAGCTCCAAGCAGCAGCTGGAGGCTGCCCAATACGAGTCTTCTGAGGGAACAGCAAACATTCTTACTGCAGAGACCTCTCTCCATCCCAACCCCACCCTTCCCCACAATTTCTTTAAACGGAAAGTTATAGTTGTTGTGAAGTGAGAAAGGACTACTGGGTTAGAATTATTGGAGTAGAGGGTGACTTTTTTGCCCTGGCCAGCGGGTCCTGCATCCATCCACTCTATGCTCAGGATCAGAGGTCTGAGCTATCCAGTCGGAAGGGATTTGTTTTCTTAAAATACGAATGTAAGTATGACGTGACTTTGGGGGTAGATGAGCGGCTTGGCCTTCGTGAGAGTCCCCCAACAACTGGAGCAGGCTGTCCCTGAGCCTGCTGTCTGCCTGCCTGCTTGTGGATCCCTTGTCCCAAAATGGACTGCCTTGCCTGGCCTCAGGGAGAGCATGTACCTAGTCCTGCAGCAACCTGACGTGCTGGGGGCTGGGGAGGTTGGAGAATGGGGAGAATGGTTGAGAAGGGGAAGGTGGGATGGGGGGAAGATTTGTGTACTGGGAGAAGAGGGAGGGTTGACATTGGGTTGCAAAGTAAAATTAAATAAATAAATAAATAAATAAATAAATGGTAAGTTTCCCTCAAACCCTTGAAAGTTATCCTCTGATATGAGGATAGTTATCCATATGAGTCCTATGGCATGAAAATGGCAACACACTTACATTGTTTTGCCTTTGAGTAACATTAAAAAAGGCTTTCTTTATTGTATTAAGAACACACACACACACACACACACACACAGAGAGAGAGAGAGAGAGAGAGAGAGAGAGAGAGAGAGAGAGCAAGTGAATAAATGTAAAAGCACTAAACTGCCATTCAGCTGGTTACACTCCTTTGCTTGTATTAGATGGTGCCTTGCTGTATCCTGAGGCTGGCATCAAATTAGCAATCCTCCTGACTGAGTCTCTTAAGTGCTGGAATATAGCTAAGTGCGACCATGGCAGGTTCTACAGCTTTTGAAAATAAAAGTATCTGGGCACCAGGCGCTAGAGAGACAGCTCGGCGATTAACAGCCTATTTGTGCTTCTCTTTCAGGTGATCTGAGTTTGTTTCCCAGCGCTCACAGTGGGCAGCTGGCAACCCCACATGTAACTCCAGCTTCAGGGGATCCAACTCTGTCTTCTAGCATCTGCGGGGCACCTGTATTCATGGGTGTACACTCCTGCATGCGCACACACACAACTTTATCAGTAAGTTCACCCATCTCACAGATTCTGCTCAGCTGTTCTCAGCCAGTCCCGTTAGTCGACTAGAGAGTGTAAGTAGGCTGAATGTATGACCTTCCTTTTCCCTTCTGTTGAGAGAGTGAGAGATGATCAGAAATGGTTCACCTTAAAGGATGGGGCTCAGCATTGTCTCCTGTACTCCGCAGAACGGGGTTTAGAGGAGCGGAGATTGGGATTGGGTGGAATAATGGTCTAGTAAAGGTCACAAGAAAGATTTTGAGTTCACCATGCTACCAAAGAGGACATCGCAGCTTTAGTGTCATTAAAGACTGAGTGGAATGGGATCTCCTGAAGTCTCCTCTGATGTCACAGAAGGGACTCTGGTCCTGATGTTTTATCCTATGATGACAGAGAAGGGCTCCTAAACCTTAGCCTGAGTGGTTGTCTTTTTTTAAATATTTACTTATTATGTCTACATCATACAACTTTCTGCCTGCATGTGTTTGCCTGCAGAAGAGGACACCAGATCCCATTACAGATGACTGTGAATCACCAGGTGGTTTCTGGGAATTGAACTCAGGGCCTCTGGAAGAGCAGACGGGTGCTTAAACCACTGAGCCATCTCTCCAGCCAGGTCAGCTTTTCAAGATGCCTCTCCAGAATCCTTCTGCCTGAAGATCCATCAGGATGAACTTCCAGGCCCTACCCACACTCCCGCAGCTGGGAGCAAAAAGCCTGCTGAGGAGCCAGGCCTTGGCCATTCCCATTCTGCGGGACCTGCGGGACCTGCTAAAGGAGCTCTTTCCACCACTGTTCACGGAGGCCTTCTCTAGTAGTTAGAATAACACACTACAGATGACGGGAGCCTGGCCCTGCCCTGCCCTGCCCTGCCCTGCCCTGCCCTGCCCTGCCCTGCCCTGCCCTGCCCTCCCCTTCCTGTTGGAGCCATGCTGACTACCCTCACAGGAAGTAGTACTTCTCCTAGCTATACCAGGTATAGTGTGGAAGTGCTGACTACACAGAAGTCACATGACTCACTTTCTAAGTGAGTAATAACCAAGTACTATGGGAGGGGGCTCCCTGTTATGAGGGAAGACACCTCTGGGGTCAGGAAGAATCCAAGATAGATCAGAGGCTTCTAATGGCACTAGCTTAGAGGACTTCAGAGGCCATCAATAATGTTGAGTTATCCAAAAAGGAGCAACAGGGTATGGAGAAAAGCTTAGAGCAGATACAACCTACATGCATTGAGACTATGCCTGAGTCTTCCCTCATGCACTAGAAGTAGGATCAGGATGAATGCAAGGGGGAAGCAATGGAGGTGAGACAGAGGGCTACAGATGAGGCTCAGGCAGAGCCCATCCTCATGTGCACGAAACAGACAGACTACACATTGGTCTTGTCCTGTCAGGTGATATCTCTGTTTTACCTCAAGCAGATGGAAACTATGAGTCTTTGGAACACTCACTGTGAATTCTGAAATATATGGACTGTGACAGAGGATGGGGTCTGCTCTCCACTGGACACAATGAAGACTGAACTAGCCGGGGTCCACGCCATGTCTTCGCTAAACCAGTTAAGAAGGTGATAACCAACCTTCGAGTACTTCCTGGATCCAGACCAAGGTTGAGAGGAGTGGGTCCAGAAGAGAAAACCTTTGCTCTAACAACACTGTGAGAAGCTGAAGATTGAAAAATGCCTGCTCACTGTGTGGTGATTTGAACGAGAACAGCCCCATAGGCATAAGATTGAGTGCTTGGTGCACAGTTGGTGGAACTCTTCGGGAATCCCAGTTCTCAGGAGGCAGAGGCAGGAAGATCTCTGAGTTTGAGGCCAGCAAGTTCCAGGATGGTCAAGGCTACACAACAGAGAAACCCTGTCTCAAAACAAAACAAAACAAAACCAAAAGGAAGGAAAGAAGGGAGGACGGGGAAAAAAAAAAAACGGGCTGAGTTAAAAAGGAAAAAGAGGGGTTGGGGATTTAGCTCAGTGGTAGAGCGCTTGCCTAGGAAGGCAAAGGCCCTGGTTGGTCCCCAGCTCAAAAAAAAGAAAAAAAAAAAGGGGGGGGGAGAATGAACACAGGGAATGAATGGGGTTTGCAAAAAGCGTATTAGATGCCATCTGCTCCCTGAACCAACCAGGTCCCTGTGAAGATTGCTGGGTAGCAATCTATGAGTCTGACTGCTGGGACAGTAGTTGATTAGGGAAGGTGACTCCACAGGTCCTTAAGAGTCTCAGGGGAGTCACCGGAACCAACTACAGTTCCAAGGGTTGCAGTCATTCTCTTTAGGTCCAAGGAACCTGCCATCTGGCCCACATGTGATGACTCAGTGTCCTCCAGGGATCACTACCCAGTCTACTCTCAGCCAGTCTCCAGGTAAGACACAGAACACTCCTGAGTTAAGGAATAATAACAAAAACAAACAACAACAACAAACAGACCTAGGTGTGGCTATTCTGGCATGTAGCCTTAGAACTGAGCAGATGAAGACAGAAGGGTCAAAAGTTCTACCTCATGCTGGAGAGATGGCTCAGTGGTTAGAGCACTGACTGCTCCTCCAGAGGTCCTGAGTTCAAATCCCAGCAACCACATGGTGGCTCACAACCATCTGTAATGGGATCCGATGCCCTCCTCTGTGTGCCTTTAGTCAACTACAGTGTACTCATATATAATAAATAAATAAATCTTTTTATTAAAAGTTCATCCTCAACTACGAAACAACATTGTGTCCAGCCTGGGCTGTATGGGACCCTATCTCAATAGAAATCCACAATTAGTCAAAGCACAGGAACAACTGACCGTGGGGCGCCTCTCCTCAACTGATAATGTCTACAACACAGCCGCCACACATAAGGCTCAAGGAACATGCAGGATTGTAGAAGCCCGAGGAGCAGGATGTCTGTGAGATAAATGTCTTCTGGATGACAGAGAGCTGCATCCTGAAGTCTTAACACAATCCACCAAACATTCTTTCTCCCTCCTGGGAGAGCTGCTAGCCTCTCCTTTGACTTATCTTTGTTGTGCAAATTATTTTTTTTAAGATTTATTTATTATATTTAAGTACACTGTAGCTGTCTTCAGACACACCAGAAGAGGGCATCAGATCTCATTACAGATGGTTGTGAGCCATGTGGTTGCTGGGAATTGAACTCAGGACCTCTGGACCAGCAGCCAGTGCTCTTAACCACTGAGCCATCTCTCCAGCCCGTTTGGAGCATCTTTTTGGCTTCGGGTGAGAGAACTGTGTGGAAGTCAGAGGCCGATTTGTGGGATTTCTCCCATTATACCTTGTGGTTCCAGTGATCATATTCAGGTCTTTGGGCTTGGTAGCAAGCCACTTTAACTGCTGAGCCATCTACCTGGTCTCCAAATTAAAAATTTCTATTAGAGAGTGTAATATCATGGGGTTTGTTGTTTATATTTAGACATAAGAGGAGAATAAAGTGTTGGCATAGGTACACTCAAGGCCACAAGTGTTCTGGTCTTAGGTAAGCATAGGTTGGTGGTTTTAATTTTTTTTAATACTTGTATGTGTTTGTACGCACGTGCATGAATACATACACACTTACACATTCAAACACAATCAGTACAACAGATGTGGAGGTCACAGAGCAAGTTGCCAGAGTCTGTTCTTTTCCTTTTACCTCTAGGTTCCAGGTCACTGGGCTTTGCAGCCCATACCTTTAACCTTTGAGCCATCTTATTGGCCCAAGGTGTTACTTTAGACACCCCCTTTTGACTGTGTTGAGCTTCAGACCCTAGCCACACTGCACTGACCAGCCGCATCCCTGGCCCCCAGTGTCCTTGGTTTTGCATCCTTAGGAGCCTGGTTTGGCAAATCTGTAATTGCAAGCCTTGGGGAGCTGAGGTTGAAGAATTAGGAGTCCATGACAAGTTTTGCTATACATTTGGAGACCAGTCTGGGCTTGAGGTTTTATCTCAAAAAAAAAAAAAAAAAAAAGGCAAGATACAAATCCCTTTAGAACGGAGCCTGGTGGTGCATGTGTAATCCTAGAACTCAGGAGGCTGAGGTAGAAGGATCTTGAATGCTAAGCCAGCTAGAGATGCATAGATACCAGGGCAGTACCACCCTCCCAGGCCCCTCCCACAAAAAGAAGAAGTGTCTGTATGGAGCTCACATCTATAATCCTTTTATTGTCCCAGTGGAACAAAAGTGTAAGGTCATAAAGGAGTGTGATGGCCAGGCTGAGGGACTCACTCACTTAGACGGTGCTCACAAGGGACTGTCTGAGATATTGAAAACCCACAAGCTCATAGGTACCAGTTTACCTAAGTGACAGCTGAAGAGGACACAGTTCATGGAGAGGAAGGCAGAGAAGCAAGAGTCTGAGGCAGCTGGGCTCACAGTGTCAGTCAGGAAACAGAAAAGTGAATGTGAGTGTGCTACTCGCTTTTCTCTTTTTATTGACTCCAGGGCCCTGACCCCACAGGATGGTGCGAGTCATATTCTGGATGTGTCTTTCCTCCTCAGTTAAACTTCTCTGGAAGCAGTTTCACAGAACAAATTCCGAATCTGACTTCTGATGATTCTAGGTCTTGTCTTGGCAAAAGTGACCATCACAATGGGCAATGGTCCCTTAGAGTCTAGGTATCCTGGACTGCCAAGCCCTGCCATTCCTCTGTTGCCGGCTATCACTGTGAAACTGGTTCAGCCCATCCATCACTCCTCAAATGTCCTTGATGTGCAGAAATCTATGGTGCTGTCCACACATTGATGGACCAATTCAGCCAAGATATGTCATGGTGTGCCAACTGTGGGACCCACTGACTCCCTACCTCCTACAACAGCACTGTCCTTGTTCAGTGTTTCTACTCTGCCCCTCACTCTCAACTCCCTTCCCACTTATTCAGTCACTAGCTGGGCTCAAAAGAGCTTTTCATACTTGGGGAATTAAAGGCTGCTGCCCTGGCAACTGTAGATGTGAGTACTAACTCCTTTCTGGACTCCCTTTTCTTTTCTGTCCTCACCCCTTAGCTCAGACACACTTCCTATAGGGGAAATCACAACCCACCCTCTCTACCTCTGGCCCACCCACCAGGCCTTCTAGCACGATAGCTCCAGAACTCATCTTTTTAGTGCCCTGCTTCCTGAGTGGTCATTTGAGACTTTGATTCAGGGAGAGTGAAGTAAGACGCCTCTCTCACTGTTAAATCCACAGTGGCTGCCCAACATCAGTTGTCCACTGCTCTTTAATGTTGCAGAGGAGGGAAATCTCTGAAACACGCAGCAGCAGCATCTATTGCCTTCAGACCTTCTAAGCCCAGTGTGGAGAAGGTGTTCACCTAAAACCGACAGGTTGAATAGGTAGGAAAACTATAAACTCATGCGAGCCTGACACAAAGACAGTCTGGAATGTAAAAACAAAACTAAATAAATTCAGTAAACTAAGAAGTCAGAAAAGGGCATCAGATCCCTGGGAGCTGGAGTTACATGCAGCTGTGAGTTGCTCTATGGGTGCTGGGAATGGAACTCTGGGCCTTTGGAAGAGCAAGTGCTCTTAACCGCTAAGCCATCTCTCTACCACCTCCTGACTGACCCCCACACCCCTACTCCCCTCTGGAAAAAAAAAAACTTTTAAAATAAACTCAAGCTGGGTTTGGTGGGGCACGTCTTTAATCCCAGTACCCAGGAGGCAGAGGCAGGTGAATTTCTGTGAGTTGGAGGTCAACCTGGTCTACATAAAGAGTTCCAGGTCAGTTAGGGGGTCTCTCTCATAATTAATTAAAAATCGCCTGGTCCCTTGGTCTTTTTAGCACCAACACAAGAAAAAACAGGTCTCAGAGTACAGCAAGCTTTGAGGCTAGCTTTGGCTATACATTGAGTTCCTGTCCATCCTGTTCAGGTATTAAAACAAGGAAATACACAGTAAAATGCCTGGTGACTGGGCAAGTAGCACATTCCTTTACTTCTAGCAATCCAGGGGCAGCAACAGGAGGATCTCTGTGAGTTGAAAGCCAGCCTTGTCTACATAGTGAGTTCAAGGACAGCCAGGGCCACACAGAACAGTGGTTCTCAACCTTTCTACTGTTGCAACCCTTTAACCAACCATAAAAGTATTTTCGTTGCTACCCCAGAACTATAATTTTACTACTATTATGAATCCTAATGTAAATATTTTTGGACAGTGGGTTGTCAAAGGAGTTGTGACCCACAGGTTGAAACTTGCTAACAGAACGAGACCCTGCCCCTCCCCCTCACAAAAAAAAACCCACAAAAACAAACACGAGATAAACCAGAGCACAATTCAAGATCTTCTCACACCTGTAAGCTCATCTATTTCAAGGCAGAAGGGGAGCTGCCACACAAAACAAACACCTACTCGTTCCACACGAGCCAAGACATGTTTGCACGTGGGCCTTGAACTCAGGGATCTGCCTGCCTCCGCCTCCAGGGTGCTGTCATCAAAGTTGTGAGCCACCGCGCCAGGCTTATGTTTTTGATTCTGACACTCAGGTGACAGAGGCAGGCATGTGGCAAGTTCCAGACAGGCCGAACTACATAGCCCATTCTGGGTCAGCGTGAAAACCATTACAAGACTCTGCCTCTAAATATAACACAACAAAAACAACTCGAGATGAAAGCAAGCTGCCTTTATAGCCAAAAACAGTGTCTACAATCTACTCAGAAGAATCAGAATCGTGCCATCTTGGGTCTCATGCCCAGGGGAGTGGCTAGGCTGTTAGACAGGGAGTCCTGATGGATATAAGTGGCTTACCAGACCTGAACACTAGTAGCAGGGCTCTGGACCCCAGCAGGACCAGGAGGTGATGCTAGGGCTCTGAGTATCTTCTCTGGCCCTTCTGAAGCTTTCCTCTGCCCTTTTTCCCTTACGTCCCCTTTGAGGTCCACCTCCTACACAAACTACCATACGATTAGACCGGAGTCTGGACCCGGTTCATCCTTTTGGATAGTGACTGGATCACATATCCAAGCACAGAAGAGAATAAACTGAGGTTCAGGTGACAGGCCAGTTACGGATTCCCTTCACCGTGAGTCTTATTAATAAGTGATGTAGTTTTCAATCTGCTAGCAAACTAATCTGTTCATGAGACAGAAAAAGCAAACCCTGAAAATAGCCCTGCAGAGAGACACCTCTGTCCAGGCTGAAATCATAACTGTGTTGTAGAGTTAAAAGCGTTTTAATCTTAGCACTAGAAAAGCAGAGACAGACCTCTGAATTCCAGGCCTGCATGCTCTACATGGTAAGCAGAGGTACATGGTAAGCTAGCATAGCCAGGGCTATGTGGAGGAACCCCTGGCTTCAAAAAATAATGAAAAACAAACAAACAAAAAAAAACCCTTGGGTTGGGGATTTAGCTCAGTGGTAGAGCACAAGGCCCTGGGTTCGGTCCCCAGCTCTGAGAAAAAGAAAAAAAAAAAAAAAAAAAAAAAAACCTTATCTAGAACACCCATTCAGAGCCTGCCCCACATGTGGCTCATACATATACAGCCACCAAACTCGAGAACGTGGATGAAGCAAAGAAGTGCAGGCCGACAGGAGCCGGATGTAGATCTCTCCTGAGAGACACACCCAGAATACAGCAAATACATAGGTGAATGCCATCATTAAACCACTGAACTGAGAATGGGACCCCCGTTGAAGGAATCAGAGAAAGGACTGGAAGAGCTTGAAGGGGCTCGAGACCCCATATGAACAACAATGCCAACCAACCAGAGCTTCCAGGGACTAAGCCACTACCTAAAGACTATACATGGACTGACCCTGGGCTCTGACCTCATAGGTAGCAATGAATATTCTAGTAAGAGCACCAGTGGAAGGGGAAGCCCTGGGTCCTGCTAAGACTGAACCCCCAGTGAGCGTGATTGTTGGGGGGAGGGTGGTAATGGGGGGAGGATGGGGAGGGGAACACCCATAGAGAAGGGAAGGGGCAGGGGTTAGGGGGGATGTTGGCCCAGAAACCAGGAACAGGAATAACAATCGAAATGTAAATAAGAAATACCCAAGTTAATAAAGATGAAAAAAAACCTTATCTAGAAGATTGTCAGAAACCTGCAATGGCCATTCAGAAGACTGAGGCATAATTGCTGGGACCCATTGTCCTCGTAGCAGAGAAATACAACCTTGGCCCCCCACATACACAAAGCAGAGGGCGTTTCAGATGGTGTCCACTCATCAGAAGTCCTTCAGGGGATGAAATCCTGGAAATCATGGACCCCATGGTCAGAGAGCAACATGATGCCTCATCAGGGCAGTGGGTTGTGTCCAAGCCTTAAAAGCTCCTGAGTGCCAAGTGTGGCAAGCTGGAGTTCTGGAAGGAAGTACAATGAGGGATGTGGCCCTGGTGCCATGGTAGCCACCACCTTGAGCCTTTTCACATTTACTCCACAGAGGACGTTTCCCAAGCAACCCTGGTCCCCAGAGTCTACTGCCCTTTAACCTCCAAGAGCATTATTTCCAAAACCAGTGAATGTTAACTGGAGCTGGACTCAAAGGCAAGCTGTAATCTAAGCTCTTCAGGAAGCTGAGGCAGGAGGATTGCAAGTTCAAGGCCTGCCTAGAACAGACTAAGTTCAGAATCTAGACTCTTCTCAGCACAAAGCTGAAGCAATCCCTGCCTCAAGTAGTTGGAAGGAGTTCACCACTGGGCCTGGCTAGCCGTGAGGTGGCTCTGTGACTTAGAGCACTTGTGCTCTTACAGAGGATCTGGACTCCATTCCCAGCACCCACATGGAGGCTCACGACCACCTGGAACTCCAGTTCCAGGGAATGACATCCTCTCCTGGCCTCCCAAGGCACTGAACACACATGACACACATGCAGACAACATGCAAGGAAAACACTCACACATGCTTCAAGTGAGTTTGCTTTTCAGAAACAGATACAGTCTTTAGATAACATCAGAATTTATTGAACAAATCAACAGGCTACACCAACTTTGATGTGTATAATCCACTAAATACTGTAATTTCACTTGCGAATCACAGCCACTAACAATTCAAGCTTTCTTTCCAATCTTAACCACGCATCGCACTACAGGAAATGATATGGAGGCAAAAAAAAAAAACAAACAAACAAACAAACAAAAAACAAAACAAAACAAAACAAAAACAAAAACCAACCAGGACAAGAAGAAAGAATTGGCGATGCCAGGCTTAGATGGGTGGGCCTTTCATCCCAGCACTGAGAAGCAGAGGCAGGCCATGGATCACCGTGAGTTAAGACTGGCCTGGTTACATAACAAATTCCTGGGTGGGAGGTGGGGGTGGGATTAAAGGGGCAGGCTGTGGATGTAGCTCAGGGTGCAGAATGTTTGCAAGCAAGACGCTATAGGTTCAGACCACAGAGTTGGCTGTCATGTCAATTCAACTCCCAAGCCCCACATGGTAGGGGTTCCAACTCATACAAATTGTCCTGGCCCCCACACAGGCACCACTGGACATGTGAACAGATGCTGTATAATGAAAAGCTTTGGGTCCAATCCCCAGAAAAAGCATAAAACCACGTGTGGCATTTACACTCATAATCCTAACAATCAGGAGGTAGGGATGGATCAACACGTAAGGCCAATTCCACCACTAAATTAAACAGGGACGCTAGCCCGGCACAGGGCGCACAACTGTAATCCAGGTGGAATTTTTGACTGAGGCCCGTCTGGTCTAATGAGTTCTCTAACAGGTCTGTATGGAGACCCTGTCTCAAAAAAAAGAAAAAAGAAAAAAAAAGAAAGAAAGAAAAGAAAGAAGAAATAAAAAAGGCCAGTCACAGAGGCATGAGCCTGCAGCTCCAGCAGAGACCGGCACACCCATGGGAGCCCTCTGGCTAACAGGTCTAGGCCTAGGTGAACCATCAAGCTTCTGGTTCCATGAAAGTCTTGCAAAGGGAAGGAGTGAGCACGATACACAGCCACCTGAGGTTTAACCACAGCCTCATCTGGAGAGACAGCACACTAACCGCAAAACAATTAAAGAGGCCCAGCAGTGGGGGATGTCATGTTGCAGCCTAGGGACAGAGTCAGAGCTCATATCAACCCAGCCTGAGAACACACATTATCATGGCCCCAGTACCTGATGTCCTCTTTAGATGAATCAGGATGGGAACTGCATCCAACAGTGGTCTAGGGTGTCTAATATTGTCATAAAAGCTTGGTTTCTTTTTTTTTCTGCTAGAGTTTGTCTACTTGTCCATACATTCCTGGTTCGATTTCCTAAGCTCATAAGTGGCATTTTATGAGTATAAATATATGACTTAACAGTGTCTGTCACAGTAATGCTGGGTGCTGGCTGACCCAAGACATTCGGTGTCAGCAATACAAACCAGTATTTAAATTATTTCAGATGTACATGCCTGAGTGTTTCACGTATATGCAAGACTAATGCACCACACTCATGCCTCGTGTGCCCTGTGAGTAGTTCTGGTTGGCTGAGCCACCATGTGGATCTGGGGAATCAATCAAACCCAGGTACTCTACAAAAAGCATCAAGTGTTCTCAACTGCTAAGTCCATCTCTCTAGTCCCACAAAAACTGCTACTCAATGTTAGTGTTGGACTAGAAAACGTATGCACAGCCACGATGTTAAAGGAGCTGTAAGGAACCAGGTGTGGTATTTTAAGTCTAAGCTCAGCACGCAGAAGCCGAAAGCAGAAGAGCCAGGAGTTCAAGTTTGTTTCTAGCAGTCATAGGACTCAAATCATCCAGGTAGGCCAGTCCCGTTTTCGACCATAAAATCCGAAAACCACCAGGCTGGAGGAATGCCCTTTTGCACCTGCCCAACCAGAACCCATGACGTCTGTCGATGTCTCACACTCCCTATGTCAAACACTCTCACTTTTTTGCACTCTAGCATCCTTTTCCCCTACCACTCAGAAGAACAACAGTCTAAAACCATGTGCTGGGCATACTCTGACCAGACGACACCTGTGTAATGCCCTCCATCTCCCAGTGTCCACAGGAGAGCGTCAATCTGCATCTCATTAGAGATGCCCAACAAGTCCCAACCCATCAGAGGGACATCACAACACATATTCTCCAGAGCAGACAGCATAAAACAAGACCTGTTCTTGCTGCCCAGTAGTCCTCTCCACATCTACAAACACAATATGAGGCTGAGAAATGACTTCGAAGTCCAGACCACTGTGATGATCACAGCTTGGGATAAAGTGGATCTTTGACGGTTGGGATTTCTGCTTGACGACGTTATGTGCCAGTTCCCTCAGGATAGGCATGGAGATGTAGTTCCCGTGGAAATTAAACTTGGTGAGCTGTGTACAGCATCTTAGGGCAGGTAGGATGGCACTGAGCTGGGAGTCCATCATTTGACAGCCCTCCAAATCCAGGGAAATCAGGGTAGATGCAGATTTCAGTAACAGAACTCTCAGGGGCTCAGGGCTCAAATGGGTCAGTTTGACCCATTTCAAATTCAGGTGTTTCAGCTGACTTGTGCACTGGAACTCGGATATATGGATCCAGTCTGATTTTGAGAGATTACAATCAATCACTGACAGGGTCTCTAAGGGTGTCTTTAGCCACCTAAAAAGAAAAAAGAAAGAAACAAGAAGGTATTTCTGGGAATATGCATGTGGTTCAAGATCTTCCTAATCAAACACATGGTAGTCTGCCCATTCATATCTATATTGAGGCCTGTCACCATCACTGTAGGAACAGCTCAATCCGAGACTACAATTCCTTTCTACAAATGAAAGACCAACACAGATATAACATCACATTTCCCATCTACTCACCTTCTGCTTGAGGTCAAAGCTGGGGATGGCAGTGATATACCACCTGTGATATACCACCACTAGGGACCTGACACAGGAGCATTGTGGGAAGTACAAGCCAACCTTATTCCCAATCTGGACTACAGGTGATAGATAGCCTCCTCTAAAAAGCCAGCCTGTCTTTGCTGGGGACTGTGCATGTGTGCAGGTCACCCTTCTTCAATGCCCCCCTTTCCCAATTTCCCTTAGACACTTCCTAAGAGAGAACTCAGAACCCGTTCTCACTTGATCTCATTACTGAGAAGCCCTCCTAGCCCTTTCCAGACATCAACTCCAGCTCTACCCTGCTCCTCTGTATTCATGGCTACGTGACTACCTCTCTCCAGGACAGCACGTGCCCTGATACTCTAGTACCTCGATAATGTCAATGTCCCAGGAGCTGCAGAGAGCACATGCCCACTAACATCTAAAGGACAAGGCTTCTCTCTATTCTGATGAGAAACCTGACCATCCCTCCTTACCAGAATAGCTCATCCAGATGGCCCTCTAGGAAGAAGACAGTGTCCAGATGCAGGATCTGGAGGCATTTCAGTTTAAGGAACTGAGAGGTGAACTGGGTGATGACCTGCTGCTTCTCCACTGGAGTCATGGAGAAGGCCTGCCAGAGGTGAGAGAGAATGAGACAGCGCAGGTTCCTCATGCGGCCCAGGTAAGGGGCGAAGTTAAGCAGGCAGACGGGATTGCTGATGCAGTACACACGCAGCTCCTGGATAGAGTCCAGATCCAAGATCTCCAAGAGTTTCCTATGGTAGTAAATGGACATTGCCCAGATCTGCAGCTTGCAACAGCACAGCTTCACCAAACCATTCCTGCTGTCTACCCATTGAACGAGGAAGGCCTCCGTGGAATCCAGCGGGCTCTCCTTGAGGACCATGTCTACCAGCACCTTCACTGGCTGTTTCACCCGTGTTCCTGAATGGCCCAGCACGGCTGGATTCTCACTACAGCCAGCAGTCCCGAACACGGGCAACCTGTTCCACAGCTTCAAAGGCATGACCCGTAAATCCAGCACTTTCAGCTTGCACCTCCTGCGGGGAAAACAGAAGTCTCAGCCCCTAGGCATTAAACACGCTCTGGCTCCCATGCCCTTGTCTGTGAATCCAGTCCAGTCCCCGTGGGAAGCAGGGCAGAGTCCTTCAGCCACTGCTGATGCGTGAATCCTGTCCGCTCCACAGCCCTCCCGCAGATGGCCGAAGCCCCTGTAGCTCTCCACGCTGGGGCCATCAGAAGCCTCCATTCCATTCTGTCTACCTTCTCTCCCCATTCTACCTGACCCCAACTGTCTGTCTGTATCCCCTTCTGGGTATCGCTCACCTGTGGGGAACTTCCTGGAAAAGCAAGGCATCAAACCCATACAGGACAATCTCTAAGATTCTCCTGTAGGCAGTCTTCCTACTGACCATGGCCCCCAGTGGAAGACAGGGGAAGGGCCACGCCTGCACCATCGCCTTGATGATCCCAACCAGTCTGTGTCTGCAGGCCTTTTTGAACAGTGACGGGAAGAAAAGTGAGGGCAGATCATCCAGGGCGGCGACAGCCAAGGCCTGGTTTTTCAGGAGGCTGTCCTCTGCCAGCTCCTGGAGTACGGGTGGCGTCTTGCAGCTCATCCTGAGGATCGATCTTCGGGAAGAGGATTCCTGGGGCGACATTTAGAAAAAGATGTAAGTGCCGAGACTGTTCTTGCCCACAACAGGAGCTAGGTCAGGGCCACAGTCACTGCTCCAAGAGTGGCAGAGCCCTCGGTTTAGCTCCTCCCATTCGGTGCTCCACTGACCACACCACCCCCCACTCCCTGTTGGCTCCAGGACTAGGGGATCACACATTCATAGCCACAGGACATCTTTTTTCTTTTAAGATTTATTTATTATATATAAGCATGTTGGTGTTGTCTTCAGACCCACCAGAAGAGGGCATCAGATCTCATTGCAGATGGTTGTGAGCCACCATGTGGTTGCTGGGACGTGAACTCAGGACCTCTGGAAGAGCAGTCAGTGCTCTTAACCGCTGAGCCATCTCTCCAGGCCCCACAGTACATATTATCACCTTCCATTTCCAGTTTGGACAATAGATTCCACTCCCAGCCAGAAGGGAGTCCTGTGCATTCTTTAAGTTACACCCCAGCTCCCTGAGGGAGATGTCATTCAAGACCCTGTATGGCAGCAGGGGGTGGGAATGGCGCCCAGAAGCCACCCCAGCACTCAGGAGGGAGAAACACACATTTAGTTGGGGTCAGCTTTGGAGTCACAGGGCTGGGGGAATCGCAATAGCTATAGAAACAAAGGGAATCATGCTGACAATGGTTCACAGGCCAGCAGTTGGAAGGTAGAATCAGGGGTTCAAGACTAACCTCAGCTACATAAATTAGGTGTTAGCCCATCTTAAAATCTTCTGTGGCTCTAAGCCAGAGGGTTCTTAGAATGCACTTTAAGGACCTACAAACCAAGCACACAACTCAAGAGTCAGAGGGATCTCACGAGTTTGAGGCCAACCAGGGCTATACAATAACACTGTCTCAAAAAGACAAATGCCTTCCTTATCTCAACTCATAAATAGAAGACATTACGGCTCCATAGCCAGTTCCAGGCACAACCAAGAGTGCCTTCCCCAGTGCCTTCACTCAGGCATCTTGTGGTCTAGCCAGCAACTTTTCTGGGGGATGGGTGGGAGGGTGGGGTTTTTACTACGTAGCCTCAGGGACCTGGAAAGATAGACAACTGCCTCAGGGATTAAAGGGAGTTTTTGATCCATTCTTTGCCTTTGATAAATGCAGTTGTCACAAATTCAGCATGACACATGAAATGGCAATCCTGCCTCAGCCTCAAAGGACTAGGACTATAGGCACGCACTAACAGCTAAACTGGATGTTTATTGTAATATTTGAGTAGATGTTTATTTTTGTGGCCCTTAGCACTGAACCTGGGAATCACACATGTTAGGCACTTTTACTAAAGAGCTACTATCACCAAACTTCAAACTAAACATTTTTATCACTAATTTGTTATTTATGTTTTGTCTTGGGTTTTTTTGTTTTGTCTTGTGTATGTATGTTTTGTTTTGTTTTTTGAGATATGGTTTCTCTGAATTACAGCCCTACCTGACCTGGAACTTACTCCATTCCACTAGGCTGGCCTTGAAGTCAGAAATCCTCCTGCCTCTGCCTCCCAAGTCCTGGGATTAAGGGCCAACACATCTGACTAAATATTTTAAATGCCAAGGGTTGAATTTCTGTAGGAGAGAAGTTTCTTGTAAATCTAGAATGGTGACTCGCATTACTATCAGAACACTCAAACCTAAGGTGGAGGAATTTATAGAAGTTCCAGGCTGCCCAGTGTGTTAGCCCAGGAAAGCCAGGGAAATTAAACCCAAAAACCCAAACACAAAAAAAAAAAAAAAAAAAAAAAAAGACCCACCCCCCCACCCATTTCCCAAAAGGCATTTGGCACTATGCTCACTTTATGAATAACTCATCTCAGACAGTACTCCAACAAGAAACCAAAGTCATGAATGACCCTACCCCAAGACTGGCTTAGCATAGACCAGGCTAGCCTTTTGCCTCTTGAGTGCTGGGGCCACCACCACCCGACTAATACAGTGATTCTCAACCTTCCTAACGCTATGACCCACGCCCCCCACCCCCAGCCATCAAATCACTTCATTGCTATTTCATAAATGTAACGAATCTAACGCGGGACGTGACCCGCCCGTCTCGCACCTTGAGATCACTAACTGCCGAGCAGAATTACACACACCTGGGAGGGGCCAGATGCCCAAATGCTGGCCTAAGGACCCAGCCTACCCCACATCCTCTCTGAAGGCCCGATCTAGTGAGGAACTTCGAGTTAAACTGTTGTTAGTCTGAGGGGGCAAAGTTCAGAAGAAGCAATCTTTGACAGGGGAAGCAACTTGGCTGATGGAATACATGGATAAACGGGGTATGCTAGCACACACCCTTAATTCGACAACCGGGGAGTGCAAGCTGGGAGATCCTAAATTCAAGTAATTCAGTTACGCGGGCTCGATGACTCAGCAGTTATCATGCCGGAAGTGTTTGAGGCCCGAGTCCCGCGACGCACTGATTTCCTGGCCGGCCCCGAGCCTCAGACGAAGCCCTGCTTCAAAAACAAACAGAGTGAGAAAGAACCGGCCCTATCCTGTCAACGCACCCGTTACTCAAGTCTCCGCGAGTTACCCTGATACACGGGATGATTTCTGTCTCTCTTGGCGCGGAGTAAGGTATTTATTTTGTTTTAACTAAGGGCTGAAGTGATCCTCCGGCCTCAGCCTCACGGAGGAGGTGAAACCATCGTCTGCAGCCGCTGTTACTGAGGTCTAGACGGGGGTAATTACGGAACAAAGTGGCTCACCAGAGATGGACGGACGAAAGAGGTCTCTGAGCCGCAGCAGGGCCCTGCGGTTCCTCTGTCTCCCCGGCTGGCCTCAAACTCCCAAAGACCTAACAGGAAGCCGCAGCGCTCTCGTGGTCTCGGAAGCTTTTACACAACGTTCGGCTCCCACGCCGCCTAAGTAAGCCGGGACCCCTCCCCCACACCCCACAGCGCCACTTGATTGGATGTTCCGGGCTCCGCCCACTTTCACAGGATCTTTTTTTTTTCTACTCCAACGTTTTTTTTATTTTTTTCTTTTTTTTTAATATAGAGCCGGATGTGGCGGGACACTTTTAACATCCGCGGTCAGGAACCTGAGGCAGGAGCATTTCTGAGGCTTCAAGCCCAGCCTTATCCAACTAAATATCGACTTCCAGGCTCCGGCTAAAACTAATTGATGAGACCTTACCGAACACACACAACACACACACACACACACACACACACACACACACACACACAAAGGTCTGGGCTGTGGTAGTGCCCACTTTTAATTCCAGCACTCAGGAGGCAGAGGCAGGAGGATCTCTGTGACTTTAGGCCCAGCCTAACTAAATATTTATTGACTTCCAGGCTCTATCCTAGACTAGTTGATAAGACACTTCCTTTAAAAAAAAAAAAAGAAAGGAAGGAAGGAAGAAAAGGAAAGAGAGCTGGAGATGGCTCGATGGTTAAGAGCATTGACTGCTCTTCCAGAGGTCCTGAGTTCAATTCCCAGTCACCACATGGTGGCTCACAACCATCTGTAATGAGGTCTGATTACCTTGTCTGGTGTGTCTGAAGACAGTCTACTTACATATAATAAAATAAATCTTTAAAAGAAAAGAAAAAGACGGGGCTATAGTTGTGCACTCTGGTGGCAGAGGCTGGAGGGTTAGGGTGAGTTCAAGGCAATCCAGGTCTAGACCTCAAGCTCCAGGACAATATAAAGACACACACACACACACACACACACACACACACACACACACACACAGTGTTTCCATCTGATCTGTGTTCTCCCCACAGGGAAAGAAATAAGATAAGGTTAAAGTCAAGGCTCAGTCACAAATTCACTCCACAAACAGACTTTTCGACGTGTTGAGTGCAACGGTTTGGAAAGAAAGATAGCAAAGGGTTAATCTATTTCACAGAAAAGCAAAAGCAGCTAGGCATAGTGGCACAGACCACTCTGCTACGTGGAGGGAAGAAAATCTGAAGTTCTAGGACAGGCCAAGTTGCAATGGTGACAGTCCAGCCTGAGCTACATGAGACCCAGTCTCTAAAAGCAACTGACACATGTCATTATTCTTGCAGGATTCTTTAAAATAATAACAATGAAAACCAGATTCTCTCCGCAAAAATAAACCATGAGCAACTTACATTCCCCAGTGTCACCTGTGAGGTTTTTCTCTTTTGTCTTCCTGAAACAAGGCTTTGGTATATGTAACCCAGGTTGGTCTAGAACTTGCCATGTAGACCAGGCTAGCCCAAAGAGGTGATCCTGTTGTCTCAGCCTATCCAGTGTTGACAAACCATCACAGCTGGCAAGCCACAGTTTAGGAGACAGGCATCGCCATGCTTGGCTTTGAGATGCTGGGTGTCAAACTCAGGGCTTCCCACGCTGGGTGAGTACTCTAACAACTGAGGTACAACCCCAGCCTCAGGATGTGGGGCCTCGTGGAGGGACAGAGGTGTAAGGCGAAGTCTGCACAAAAATATTCGAAGCCTTAGTACCTGTGGAAGGGCAGCGTAAACCCAACTGGATCCTTGCAGGCAGAGAGAGGCCTTGGTTTCCCCAGAAGGTAGAGGGTGTTTCAGATGAGATCAACTCAATCACAGTGGGTCGGAGGGGACAGGGAGCAAGGCACCGAGGTTAGATAGAGAACATTGCTGAGGACCAGACCTGGAGGTTCAGAGGTGTGTCTTTGTTTTGGGGGGATTTTTTTTGTGTTTGTTTGTTTGTTTATTTATTTGAAGACACTGAGCTAACAGCCTTAGCTGTCCTGGAACTAGCTTTTTAAATCAGACTGGCCTCAAACTCAGAGATCCCTCTGCCTCTGCCTCTGCCTCTGCCTCTGCCTCTGCCTCTGCCTCTGCCTCTGCCTCTGCCTCTGCCTCTGCCTCTCTGCCTTTCTGCCTCTCTCTGACTCTCTGTCTCTCTCCCTCTCCCTGGCCCCCTCACACACCTCTCTCTACCTCTCCCTGTCTCTCCTTCTGTCTGCCTCTCTCTACCTCTTTCTGCCTCTCCTCCTCTCTGCCTTTCTCTATCTCTCTCTTCCTCTCTGCGTGTATGTATGTGCGCTCCATGCTTCCCCGGTGCCCTGGGAAGTCAGAAGAATGTGTCAGATGCCCTGGAACTGGACTTGGAATGCCTGTGGGAGCTGAGATTCAAACCTAGGACCTCTGCAAGAACAAGTGTTTTTAACGGATGAGCCGGCTCTCTAAGAACTAGCCATAGAGGCCAAGCTAGCCTTGAAAGCCTAGAAATCTGTCTGCCACTGCCTCTGCCTCCTGCCTATTGGAATTAAAGGCCTGAGCCACCAACTGGCCAGCCACCTCTTTGTTTGAAGCTGGGTCTCTTGCAGTGCTGATGTTCTGTAATTCACTACCTGTGTGCAATAATCCATCTGCCTCCCCTTCCTGAGAGTGAAAACTAAAACTACTCACTACTCAGCCAACGCCATGCAAAGCTTAGTTCAAAACCTCGTTTCCTTAGGTGGGGTGCGTGGCACATGTCTTTAATTGAAACACTTGAGAGGCAGAGATCTCTGTGAGTTCCAGGCCTGCCAGGGCTAAACAGTGAGTGAGACCCTGCCCTTAAAACAAACAAACAAATAGGTTTTTAAAACGTATTTTTGTATGTTTATTTTTATCTTATGCTTATGGTGTTTTGCCAATAAGCATTCCGTGTGTGTGATCCCTATGGAGGCGAGATCCCTAGAACTGTAGTTACAGGGGTTTGGGAGCCCCTGCCACATAAATGCTGGGAATTGAGCCCCGATCCCCTGCAAGAGGAACAAGCGCTGTCAGTCACTGAGTTGTATCTCCAGTTTAAATTTAAATCTTCTTCTTCTTCTTCTTCTTCTTCTTCTTCTTCTTCTTCTTCTTCTTCCTCCTCCTCCTCCTCCTCCTCCTCCTCCTCCCCTCCTCCTCCTCCCCTCCTCCTCCTCCTCCTCCTCCTCCTCCTCTTCCTCCTCCTCCTCTTTTGTTCGTTTATTTGTTTTGAGCCAGGGTCTCACTACTTAGCCCTGGCTGTCCTGGAACTCACCATGTAGACCAGACTGGCTTCAAACTCAGAGAGATCTGCCTGCTTCTGCCTATTAAAGGTGTTCGCCACAAGGATCAGCTAAAAATTTCTTTTGTTGAGGTGGTGACAGTGGTGTACATGTGTGCGTGCATATGTGTCTGTGTGTGCGTGCATATGTGTCTGTGTGTGCGTGTCTGTGTGTGTGTGTGTGTGTGTGTGTGCTTTTTAGTTTTTGAAACAGAATGTCATATAGACCAGGTTGACCTAGAATTCCATTAGCTGAGCACGATTTGAACACCTGATTCTCCTGCCTTTCCCTCCTGAGTTGGGAACTGCAAAGCTGTTCCACCAAGCATGGATTGTATGATGCTGGCATCCGACCTCATACGTGGAAGAATAGCACTGTGTCAATTGAGCTACATTCCCAGCCCCTGGCTTTAACTTTCCTTTGTTTCTTGCCTTCTTTTTCAGACAGACTTTTACTTTGTAGCCCTGGCAAGCCTAGCAGAGCAGGCTCACAAAGACTGACCTCCCTCTGTCTCTCCAGAGCTGAGTCTAAAGATCTGTGCAACCACACCTAGTAAAAGTTGTTTTTTTTTTTTTTAATGTATGGATGTTTTGCCTGTATATATGTGTGTGCACCAGGAAAGGCCAGGAGAGGACGGTGGCCGTAGGATCCCTTAGGACTAGAGTTATAGACACTTGTGCATCACCACAAGTATGCTGGGAATCGAACCCAGGTCCTCCAGAAGAAGATCGAGTGCCCTTAACCACTGAGCCATCTCTCCAGCCCCCTGGTGAAAATTTCTTGGGGAGGAAAGGCTTTGTGGTTGTCGTTCATTTAGTTATCTATCTATCTATCTATCTATCTATCTATCTATTTTGGTGTTTGCCATAGGCAAGACTTCATCTCAAAAAAAAAAAAACCAACAATAACAACAACAACAAATAATTGAAAAATAAAGCCGCAGTTTTCCTCATCTGTCTTCTTTCAGCTCAGGAAATCCTCCCCCACCCCACATGCATCAGCATCTCCAGCTCAGAAGTGCCTGGCAGGCAGGCACGTATGTCCGCTCTCCCTGAATTGAGGTCTCTAAAGAGTGGGAACAGGAAACAAAAGGAGGGAGCACGGAAGAAAGGGAGCGCTCACACCCGCACTGTGCTCCGCGGTTGTTTGAACAGGCACTGGCCGGCCTCGTTCTCTAAGGGCGAGCTCACGAGAAATGAAGGGCACTGAGCGTGGTGAGGGACAAACGGGATGCATTGTGAATTAGGGACGAAGTCCCCTAAGCCGCAGCGTGCATCAAGGAGTGAGTGGGTCGTGAATGACCTGGTTCCACCCGGTTCCCTAATTCCTGCCACTTCGGGGTGGCACATTTGATGCAATCAGTTCCTTGAATCATCCTGGACCTGCTGAGGGTGAGCTGGGCGGGGATTCCGGAGTATGGTCCATCATCCCCTGGGACTGGAAGCCAGTAGTTGAAAAGGAGAGATGTGGAGATGGAGCAGGGACTCAGTGATTGAGAGCACTGGCTGTTCTTCCAGGGGACTCAGGTTTGACTGCTGGAACTCCAGTTCCAGGCGACGCCACACCCTCTTTATAGATAAAGAAGTGAACCGGAGACAGGGGCTCTTCAAGTTTTCTATGCTTGCTTGAACTTACCCTGTACGTCACCCAGGAAAAACATGCAGCCCCCTTTCCCCAGCCTCCCAAGTTGCTAGCAGGCTTACAGTTAAGTCTGTACCACCTAGCCTGCAGATCTGACTTATATGTAAAAGTAACTTTTATTCTGTAATAATTGTCATCCCCTGGGGCCTATTGCCTCTGGCTGCTAGCCTAGGCCTAGTCCCGGAAGCTTCTAGCCTCGTGCAATCTTACCTAGGCCTAGAATGTTTTCCGCTTACTGCTGAATAAGTTCACCCTTTCTTGTTCTTTCTGAGTTCTGACTGGCTGGTTCAACTCAGCTGTTCTCCAAGCTTACTGGTTCAAATCTGACTCAACTCCATATTTACCTCCAGGGAAGCCTAGATTTAAAAAAACAAACAAACAAAAAACAAAAAAAATTAAGCTGTTGGCTTTGCTGGCCACCTGCTGGACGCTCAGAGCATGGGGTCTGAGTTTTAACTGGCACCATTATTTCCCATGGTAGCTTTTGTTTGGTGGTTGGGTTTTTAAGCCAGAGACAATTTGAGTTTTAAAGGGAAATTCAAGGACAGACAAACTGCAAACCGCAGCAGTCCCTAAAAGAGAAGTGTAGAGGGGAGAAGAGAGAATCCTATGTCCTTTGAGTTCTGAGGCAGGACAGCAGGTGGCTATGTGGCAGGAAGAAGGGCTTTAGAATGGGGTAAGGAAGCCCACGAGTGCTGGGAAGAGCGTGCTTAGAACAGAGGTAGACTTAAGAGAAGCCAGTCTTTGCTAAGCAAGCCTTCTCGTGAGTCGGCCGTGTCAAGGCCGATGACTACTGCTGCAAGGCAGGGTGTCTGTCTGTTTGTTTAAGACCGTGTTAGTCCTTGGCTGGCCTTGCATTCACTATGTAGATTTGAACTTACAGAGATCCGCCTGCCACCACGCCCAGCTTTAAACAATCACTGTTAGGAGGTATTTGCGAGTAAATTACTCTGGTTGCCATTTTTAAAAGTAAGAAAGATATGAATTGTCAGGTGCGTTCAGTGTGCTCCTGTGACCCTGGGTTCCATCTACAGCACAACAAGTAAATAACAAACAAAAATAATTTAAAAGGTATTTTTTTTATTATTATTTGATTGTTTGTAATGTGTGTATGAATGGCTCGCACGTATGGAAGGGCATCACGGGCATGCAGTACCTACAAAGGCCAGGAGAGGGCGACAGATTCCGTTGGAACTGGTGTTAACAGGTGGTTGTGAGCAGCCCAGTGGATTCAGAGAACTCAGGTTCTCTGTAAGAGCATTCTAATCCGGGAAAGTTCTTAGGAGGGAAAAATACGGGCCACGGAGAGAGAGAAATCATCAGGGGCTGCAGCAGAGCAGAACCAGCTTCCATTAAACCCTCAGCAATCTCTGGCACATGAATCCTGCCACCAGTATCTGCCTGATGAGCTTGCTTTTCCCTCCCCCGTTCTGGGATCACGGACACACACTGAAGTCCATGCTGAGGACTGAATCGAGGACTCAGTGAATTCTAGGCGGTCACTCTGCCCCAGCTCACACATGTCATCTTCAAACATTTGCTCCTACGTGTCGCAGCTTAGCTCAAAGAGGTAGGTACCCAGGCGTTAGGTTGGCATTTCTATTTTCCCCCGAGAGCCCAGCGTTCTGGTTATTATGTAGGGCCTACAGAATCTTCCCCTAGGTTTGATTAATTGGATTGCCAGTGTCTCGTCTGAATCCTCTGTACTGGGCACGACTGGGTACTGTGACTTAGTAATGACTCCCAACTCTACTTCTTCTATATTTTGTGACACTGAAGAACTCAGGGCCTCACAGGCGCTAGGCAAGACCTCTACCCCTGAGCTACACAACTCAGTCTCGATTTTCTTAGTTCCAGAGATGCAGCCCCAGCAGGTGTAAGGTTACCTGTGTGAGTCCTGGCAAGGTCCCGACTTATATTCAGGGACATGAGAACACTAACCCAGTCTGCAGATTCTGGTAGCAGGGTTTGAGCCCTTTCTGAGAGATCCTGCCTTAGATAGATAGATAGATAGATAGATAGATAGATAGATAGATAGATAGATAGATATGATAGATAGATATAGATGATAGATAGATATAGATAGATGGATAGATACATAGATAGATAGATATAGATGATAGATAGATAGGTGATAGATAGATATAGATAGATAGATAGATTATAGATAGATAGATGATAGATAGATAGATAGATAGAGATGATAGATAGATAGATAGATATAGATGATAGATAGATAGATAGATAGATAGATAGATAGATAGATAGATAGATAGATATAGATAGATAGATAGATAGATAGATAGATGATAGATAGATAGATAGATAGATAGATAGATAGATAGATAGATAGACAGACAGACAGACAGACAGGCAGGCAGCCTCACTGGAGAGGTGGCTCAGCACCAGGGCATTAGCTGCAGACTTGAGTTCAATTTCTAGCACCCACATTGAGTGGCTTACAAACTCCTCTGATCCATCTCAGAGCCATCTAGTGTCCTCTAGAGACAGGGAACGCATGTAGCTCACAGACAGGCAGGTGCACACACACACACACACACACACACACACACACACACACACAATCAATTAGTTAAAAAACTAAGTCACCAAAAATAACATCTGAAAGGGCCAAGGGCGCAGACACAGAACACTCTCCCAGCATCCACAGAGCCCTGACCTCCACCCCGTGCACCACAGGAAAGAGACACTTTAAGAAAGCCGTGCACTGGGCAGTAATTGCTTCTCATTCCACCTTTCTCTAAACACATCCATATTCATGAGAGGGCGCCATCGAGCTTGTCTGAAAGTTAGCTTGCTGTCAAACAGGCTATTGTCCCCCAGCACTTAACATTGTGGTCTGACTCTCTCGCCCCAGCATCTCCATACAGTCCGAAGGCTTCTGGGTGAGAAATAATCTATTAACTTCCCATCAAGAGCCAGGCTGGGTGCCAGCTCTCTTTCTGACAGGGAAATCTGTGGGAGCAGATTCATGACCTACTTTGATGTGGCCACAGAGAGAAGACTCAACCTTGTTAGAAATTCAAATCCATCTTGCCTCTGGAGAGAGATCATAGATGCTGCCCTGGTACAGTGGCCCTGCCCACTTTGTTATCCTGAATAGTTTTCAGCATCTAATTGCCCAGGAAAGAAAGAAAGAAAGAAAGAAAGAAAGAAAGAAAGAAAGAAAGAAAGAAAGAAAGAAAGAAAGAAGAAAGGAAGAAAGATAGATAGATGGGGGATGGGGCTCAAGCAAATAGCACCTGTCTAGAATGAGCAATGTCCTGGCTCCATCCCCAGGTCCATAAAATATAAAATAAAAGTAGTTGTGTGTCCCCCCACCCCCAGGAAAAGAGAGGGTGGGGGAAAGAAGAAGGAAGAAAGGAAGACTAGCTGCGGGGGGGGGGGTTGTTAGCAGACGTCTCCAAGGACACCCATACTTGCATAGCACACACTCCCACAGACACGCACATGTACATATAAATAAAAATAGATTATTTTTATTTTATTTTTGGCGTATGGGCATTTTTTTCTGCATATATGAATGTGCCCACGTGCCCATGGAGGACAGAAGAGGGTATGGATGCCCTGGAACTGGAGATACAGACAGTTCTGAGCCACCACATGGGTCCTGGGACTCAAACCCGGGAGGTCCTCCTCTGGAAGAGCTGCCAAGGCTTTCAAGCAACCAGCCCAATAAAAGCAAGTCTTTAAAAGTTGAAGCCTTGCCGTTTTTCACCTGCGTTGCCTCTGTCGGCAGTGGAAATCCGCGTTACGGTTCATCTCCTGGGAAACTTGCAGCGTAATCTACATATCTCTCTACCGTGTCAGCTCTGAATCCCATGGTGTAGCACAGGAAGGCCTCAGAGCTTGCGAGGCAGCCAGGGATGACCTTGAGTTCCTTCCTCATCTGTCTACCTTCTCCTCCCAGTGCTGGGATTATAGACAACGACAGGGTTTGGGGGTAGAAGTTTGTTTGTTTGTTTGTTTGTTTTCCAGACAGGGGAGGGGGGGTTCTTACTGGCTATGTAGAACAGGCTGGCATCAATTCACCTACCTCAGCCTTCCGAGTGCTAGGATTACAGATGTGCACCACCACACCAGGCAACCGGGGTGGGTTTATTATTATTGTTGTTGTTGTTGTTGTTGCTGTTGTTGTTGTTATTACATTGTGTGTGTGTGCACGCCCTGCATGCGTGTGTGTCTTTGCATGTATGTGCACACGCATGTGCATGCATGTGGGGTGTGTGTGTGTGTGTGTGTGTGTGTGTGTGTGTGTGTGTGTGTAGGTGTGAAGGGCAGAGGACAACTTTTTTTTTCTTTTTTTTGGAGCTGGGGACCGAACCCAGGGCCTTGCGTTTGCTAGGCAAGCGCTCTACCACTGAGCTAAATCCCCAACCCCAGAGGACAACTTTCTTAGTCCTTTGGAGTCACCTCCTACCTTGTTGGTCTCAGGGATCAAACTGAATTTGATCATCAGACCCAGTGGCTCGAACCTTTACCTGCTAAGCCATCTTACCAGCCCACCATGACAGGTTTTATGCACTGCTAGGGATGGAACCTGGAGGTGGGGTGGGGATGGGAATGGAAAATAAAAGCTAATTCTGAAAAATAAAAATGCCGTTTCCAAGGTCAGACGCTTCAGCATGTAGTACTCTGTACAGCCACACGTGGGCGCTCTCACTCTCTCCTTAACCTTTTTTTTTTTTTTTTTTAAATTAGTGTGTGTAAGTGCTGGTGCATATGGAGGTCAGAAGAAGACGCCAGACCTGGAGCTAGAGTTACTGGCAGCTCACAGTCATCTGACATGGGCGCTAAAGACTCTGACTTGTATTCTCTAAGAGAGAGCAGTACACACATTAACCTCTGAGCCATCTCTCCACGCCCCACCCCAGCCCAACGCACCCCACCCCCCGCCCCTTACTCCTTAACTTTCTTTAGCTTTATTCAGATGACCTTGGACGTTTAAATCCGTTCTGTGGCTTCATTGAGGAGTGCGATCCAAAAGTTGGGTTTTGTTCTCTGGACCTCAAACTGGATTCTCCCGAGTGTCCGAAATGTCCCTGACTGCCTTGAAGACAGTCTGGTCAGAGTGATAAATAAATTCGTTATTCAGGCACCTCCCCTCCCACCAGCACCCTGATGCTGTTCTTGTGTCTGGATTTATCCCAACTCTTTCAGTGGCTCAGCTATTCTTTTCTAGTATCAACAGCTCTTTTCTCTCCGAGTGGCTTCTGTCTCGTGAATGAACTCGGGCTCATCCCAGAGCACTCTGGTCTATTGAAGATGCAGCCTCCTAGCTGGCTGCGAGGAGTGTCGGGGAGAGATAAAACCCAGCCGCACATCACAGGGGACACTGAGTTGCCTCCAGGCCACACAGAGGGGGCCTCTCCCCCGTCGCCGACTGCCCAGGCTGGAGTGGCACCTGACTCAGGGAGCTGGCTGCCTGGAGTTTGTCTGGGGGCGGATGGAAAGACAAAGAAAAGATCCAGGGGGTGGGGGTTTCTCCTCTTTGCTGTCTCCTCCGTGTCCTCTGTGACTAGGCCCTCCGGGTCTTATTTTCTCAGAGAAGAAAATATTCTCCCTCTGACCTCTGAATACCTGACCATCGTCCCCATCACTCATGCTATGTTATTGGTCTCTTCTCGAGGAGAGGGTGCCAGGGGCACGCTGAATGCTCTGGTTTCTTGCAGGTGGACGGCTCCAAGAGGCAGAGGGCAGTCATCGTCACCTGAGCAGCCCCTGAAGTGGGTCTGTGGCCACTGCTGTTTCCCTTGAGGCTCAGTGAACACGGACCCATCAGTTCTGCATTCAGATCAAGTTTGCAAGGAAACACAGGGGTCCAGCAGCTCTAGATCCCCAGGCATCCTTATTACCATGGCAACAGGACGGGATGGGGATGGATCTGAGGCCAAACAGAGTTTCTAAGTCTTCACCGAACTCCGCATCCAGGCTTTGGGAATGGGAGGGCAGGTTATGAACAAGAGGGAAAAGGAACAAGAAAAGTACTGTAGGGGCTGGGTGTGCTAACATCCTCTAGGGCATCTCAGCAGTAGGAGGCAAGTGAACCCCACTTTTCTTCAAGCCCACCCTGGTCAACTCTGACAGAATGCTCTTTCTTCAGTTCAATAGATCCAGTCAGGAGTGGTGACACATGTCTGTCCTTCCAGTAGTTGGGTTGTATGAGCAGGAGAATCACGTGTTCAAGATCCCCTTCAGTTTGAGCCTAGCCTGGGCTCCATAAGACCCTGACTCAAAACAACCAAAAATCCAGCAAAACCAGAAAGCTCTGGAGCTTCCTAAGCTTGCACCCGTCAGAGCTAGGTGGAGAGACTTGTGTCAGCCTTGGAGAGAGGCACGAGCCCTCTCTCCTTTTAGGTGCAGAGAGAATTCAACAGAAGGATCTCAACAGAAGTTAAAGGGCAGCGGTGGAGAGAGGAGACGTGGGGGAAGCAGGCAGGAGTCGCCTGAGGGATGTTCCTCACTCTCTTCGGAAGGGAGGAAAGCCAGAGCCTGCAGGTCCCCGGCATCTCCCACAGTCTTCCACCTGAAATCAAAATGGACCTCAGAGGCGTACCCCATGCCTCCGAGGTCCCACTGAGTCCCCACAACAGCCACATGAGGTTAGTGATAAACCTTGTCCGTTTTATTGAAGAGAAAGCCAAGGTGGAGGAGACGAACTTGAGCCATGTTGCACAGTAAGAGGAGAGCCGAGGCTCAAACTCACTGTGAGTCTCTCAACTCTACAGCCTTTGCCCTGGTCACAGTGTAGGTCACAGGGGAGGACACTAAACCCAGAGAACCACCATCGGCAGATCACATCATTCATTCATTCGTTCACTCATTTATTCCCTGTGTTCCATTCTACTTCTGTCAGTTCTCTGTGCCCTTGCCTGGAAACAGTCTGGATCCGAATTACACTCTCCTGAGGCACAAGGTACCTTTCCAGGTTTTCCTTGGGGTAGGAAATGGGCCCATCTTCAAGTCTCCGACATCAGCCTCTCCCATAAGGAACAGACACACAAATTACTCTTTTTCTTTTTTTTTTTTTTTTTTTTTTTTTTTTTGGTTCTTTTTTTCGGAGCTGGGGACTGAACCCAGGGCCTTGCGCTCTAGGCAAGCGCTCTACCGCTGAGCTAAATCCCCAACCCCCCACAAATTACTCTTAATGACTCTCTACCACTACCCAGCAAGTACCTGCTGGGAGGCAGGTGCCTACAAGCACTGTGGGGTTGCAAAGGCCTGTAAGGAGCTCTTTCCACCCACCCATTCACTCACTCACCCACCCACCCATCCATCCATTTGTCCAACCATTTGTCCATCCACTCACCCACCAACCCACCCATCCATCCATTTGTCCATCCACTCACCCATCCATCCACCCATCCACCCACCCATCCATCCCACTCATCCATCTACCCACCCATCCATCCATCTACCCATCAGCTACCCACCTACCCACCCATCCATTTATCTGCCCGCTTATCAATCCACTCATCCATGCATCCATCCAACAGCAGTTTCCCAACAGAGAGGAAAAGAGATAAACATTCGGGATGACAGGACAAATCAGGACAGGGAGCCCAGAGCTGAGCTATCTCGGGATTGGACTTGGGGAAGGATTCCTGGTGGGAGCTGCAGAGCACTCAGGACTGAGGACCTTTATGCTGTCCGCATAAGGAGGTAGCCAGACACTAGCATGGCCTCTGGCTTGTGTCAGTTACTGTTCTCACTTCCGTAACCTCACCTGGCTGGTAGCTAGTTGTTGATAGGAAGCAAAAGTTGGGGCTTAAAGATAGTTTTCTTAGAGGTTGGGGATTTAGCTCAGTGGTAGAGCGCTTGCCTAGCAAATGCAAGGCCCTGGGTTCGGTCCTCAGCTCCGAAAAAAAAAAAAAAGAGTTTTCTTATTTATTTTATGTACTTATTTATTGATTTCTATGTCAGGATTACATTCTTTTCCAGGATGCCTCATTTCCTTGCTCTGGTTTTTGAGAAAGGGTTTCCCTATGTAGCCCTTGCTGGCTGGAAACTCGCTATGTAGACCTCGCTAGTCTCAAACTCACAGTTTGATCCTCTGCCCCCTGAGTGAGTGCTAGCATTAAAGGCATGTGCCATTACACACAGCTAGAATAACTTTTCAAAAAAATTTTTTAGGAGGCTGGAGAGGTGGCTCAGTTGTTAAGAGCACTGGCTGCTCTTCCAGAGGTCCTGAGTTCAAATCCCAACAACCACATGGTGGCTCACAACCATCTGTCATGAAATTTGATGCCCTCTTCTGGTGTCTCTGAAGACAGTTATAGTGTACTTATAAATAAATAAATAAAATCTTTAAAAAGAGAGTAATTTCATTTTTTTAAAAGAAAAGATTTTAGGTAAATCAGGAAGTGGTAGGTGCATGCCTTTAATCCCAGCTCTCAGGAGGTAGAGGCAGGAGGATCTGTATGAGTTTGAGGCCAGCCTGGTCTACAGAGAGAGTTCTAGGACAGCCAGAACTACATAAAGAAACCCTGTCTTGTAGTAGTAGTAGTAGTAGTAGTAGTAGTAGTAGTAGTAGTAGTAGTAGTAGTAATAATAATATTATTATTATTACTATTATTATTATTCTAGGCAAATAAGAGTTTTACCTGCCATGTATGTGTACTGCGTGTGTACCTGGTATCCTAAAAAGCCAGAAGTGGGCATCAGATTCCCTGAAAATGGAGCTATAGGTGGTCAGGATCTGTCATGTGGACGGTAGCAATCGACCCTGGGTCTTCTGCAACAGCAACGACTGTTCTTGCCTGCTGAGCCATCTTCCCGGCCTGGTCCAGGATGGTTTTGAGCTTCTTAACCCTTGTGGAACAACAGCCCAGGCTGGCCCTGAGTTCTCAGTCTTTTGTCTTCTGAATGCTGCAGATTCCGGTACGGACATTTATTTATACTCAGCGAGGAATGGGTCGTCTTTGTTTGGACTTTTGATTTTGGTGTGCGTGAGTGTGTGTGGTTTTAGTGGTTTGGTGTTTTGTTTTGATTTGGTTTGGTTTTTGTTTTGGTTTTTGGTTTGGATTTTTGTTTGTTTGTTTGTTTGTTTTGTGTTTTGTTTTGTTTTGAGACCGAGTGTCACTCAGTAGCTTAGGCTGGACTAGAACTCATAACAATCATCTTTCTTCATCCTCCCAAAAGCTGGGACTACAACCATGCACCCCCTACACGCAGTGTGAAGTGATGACCTGTCCACGGTCAGGACCCCCACCCCCCTCCACTGGAGTTCCTTGGAGGGGAAAAGGGGAGAGGAGTGCAAAGAGCTGAAGAGGTTAATGCTGCACTGGACAGATGACCAGGAGCCTTGTCCCTCTCCTCCCCTCCCCTTCCCACTGTCACACATGTCCCCCAGTAAGTAATCAGTCACTTTAGAAGATGTGGGATTAGCTAAAGAATTGGCTCGTGAGAGGACCCATCAAAATGACAGGCTGACCTCCGTTTCGGCCTGAGTCAATGAGAGAATAAATCCTAGGAAACCATAGGACCTAAACCCGTAGTCTCCTTTGGGACCAGGTGGCAGACAAGGACAAATGAAGGACACCCCTTCCTACTTTCCTGGGTTTTAAGCTCCTTTGGTGCAGAAAGTCTGTCCAAGTAATTAACAGAAGTAATTAGGGGTCAGATGGTCACAAATGAAAAACCTCTCAGTACACAGTCACGATGCCAAGACTGTGCCAGATAGACGGAGCTGCCCTGATGTGTCCCAGCGGTGTGACCCTTCAAGACCTTGTTGTCCCTGCTTGGAGGAGGAAAGCCCTGGTGAGGTCCAGGGTTACATTCATAACCAGCAGTCCAAACTGCAACAGAGATGTACAAATTCTCAGACCAAGAGCGCCGACATAGCTCCTGACATCACCGTAGCCCTGAGCTCAGAGCCGTGCCCCGTGTGTCTTCTGCTGGGCAAAGAGGGCTTTTTCTTTAATGTACTCAACACTGGTCCTCTTGGCTGTATTCCTCACAGAGTATGGGTGGCTTTCAGATATATCACCCAACCACTCAGAGGTCCATTCAAACCACCCACCAACTCACAACCGTCCTATCTACAATCCACTCACCTGGCCGGACACCCTGATGTATGTTCACCATCCGAGTGCAGCCCACCAGATTCCTACCCACCTATCCGTTTCCCCACCTGGGTGGACATCTGCTGACACGACCCACGCATTCACCCATCCTTTTGCCCGCACAGCCATGTAGTTACTGGTCCACATACAAATTCAAGGCGAGTCTTCACTGGGCATGTAGTAAGAGGGATAATCATAGGCTTAGTTCCTGCAGTTTAAGATGTGGTCCGGAAGGATTGTGCACAAGCAAACAACATTCCAGCTGACAACCATGAGACCCAAACAAGGTGTGATGGTTTGTATATGCTCAGTCCAGGGGGTAGCACTATTAGAAGCTATGGCCCTGTTGGAGTAGGTGTGGCCTTATCAGAGTGGGTGTGGCTTTGTTGGAGTGGGTGTGGCCTTGGTTGGTGGGTGTGGCCTTGGTGGGGTGGGTGCATCCTAGCCCCCTGGAAGTCAGTATTCTGCTAGCAGCCTTCAGATGTAGAATTCTCAGCTCCAGATATACCATGCCTGACTGGATGCTGCCATGTTCCCACCTTCATGATAATGGACTAAATCTCTGAACCTGTAAGCCAGCCCTAATCAAATGTCCTTACAAGAGTTGCCTTGGTCATGGTGTCTGTTCATAGCAGTAAAACCCTAACTAAGATACAAGAGGGGATTACAGTTCTCCAGATTAACAGGACATACATACATACATACATACATACATACATACATACATACATACATACATGCATACTTGTGTGTGTATAAAGATCTATCAGAGGGGGTTACAAAGGGAATTGGCTCACTAAATTATGTAAGCTAAGTACCACCATTTATTATCTAAAAGCTTGAGCCCCAGGGAAGCCAGTGTCTCAGTTCATGTCCAAAGGCCTGAGACTCAGAAGCCAACAGTGCACTCCCAGGAGTCCAAAGGTGGGAGAACAAGATCCCAGTTCTATAAGGCAAAGATCAATCCATCTTCTCTCCATCCTTTTGTTTCTTTTGCACCCTCAGCCATGGGCTGGGCTCGTCCACACTGCAAGTAAATAGTAAGTACTCATGCACTGACTCTGCCCAGACAACCCTCTCAGACACACCAGAAAAGATGCTATATCGCATACCTGGATATCCTTTACCTCAGGAAAGTGGACACTCAAGTTTAGTCATCACAGAGGGTACCTGGGATGGGCAGGAGAGTCCCCTCTCATGAGGTAATATTGAGGTGAGATTTGGATGCCAGGTGGGAATGATGGTCTAGGGAAGAAGCAGGTAGATGGCCTCAACCTCCACTGGGACAAGCTGGGACTGTGCAAGGGACCTGAGGACATGGAAGGCCGAAGAGTATATGTGACTGGAGAGAGATATGGAAGGAGGTTGGACAACCCCAGTAGTACAAGACTACCCTCTGGGCCAAACTGCTGCCGTCTTTAGTTCTGCTGGGCCCACTCGCAAAAGAAAATCACGACAGGGCTTTATTGACTGTGGACATTTCCCCATAGAAGGAACAGGCAGTGAGGATCATGGGAGGCTCACCTGAGTAGCCGGATGCCCTTCCAACCAGTTGCATGCGGTTCTGCTCAGATTGCAGGTGGCCTCAAGGGGAAGCACTCGGGGTTATAGGTGGGAAGGGACTAGAAGCAGAATTCCACCTGTACAGACGTGGGAAGATGCCATCCCTGCTGGGCTTAGACTTTCCCGTTGTGGTTGCTTTAAGGTCACCCTTTCTCCCCAAGTAACCACTCACCAGTTACTCTGTAAGGAAACCAAATGAACACTGTTCTCCAGGTAGACTTTGGTGGAATTGCACCTCCTACCTGAGTTTGTCATTGGTGAATGTTGTTTAAATATCTCCCAGGGAAGGGATCTTCTCTCAGAGAGGTGTCACGGTTTAAGGACCTGCAGGATGTCCCCTAGACTATGTAGAGGAGACTGCTACAATATTAAGCCTGAATGCAGCGAATCCCATTCAGGCTTACTCTCCCCAGTTAAGGACTCCGTTGCTAAGAGTGATGTACAAACAAGAGTTCAAACAACACCTAAGTTCATGTGATGCTCAACTCCAGTTTACCTATGTGGTCTGCTCAGCAGAAAGCTACCTTCTTCAAGGGTCAGAGCCCAATAGCGAGCTAGGGTTGCCTTGGAAACCAGATAAGAAGTCAGCCCCTCTGCAGAACTCCATGATACTGGCAAGTGGAGTGGTGATTGAGAGTCTCACCAAGATTTTTGAGTAGGGAAGAGAAAGACTAGAAGAAAAAAGGGGAGAGCGAGGTTAGGAAAGTAAGAGGAGGGAAAGTGGGGTTCAGCTTGAAGCCATCCAAACAGAAGCCTCTGGGAGATCAGCTTCATGTGTCAAGTTGACTGGGTTATAAGGTGCTCAGATATGTGCTTAGTCCTCAGTATGTCTCCTGCAGCTATTTCTAGCTGAAATCAACAGTTGAATTGGGCGATGGGGCAGCATGATGTTGGTATCATCCAATCCATTCGGGCCTGAGCAAATCGCAAAGGCAGCAGAGGAGAAACTCACTCTCCCTGACTGCTGAACTGAGCCTTCTACTGCCCTGGCCTGGGACTGCAGCATCGTTTCTCCTGTCATTGCAGAATGTGGTACTTGTCCTCACCCACCTATGAGAGCCGGTTCCTTCAATAAGTCTGTTGATGTGGCTTCTCTTGTAGGCCATGTTTCTCTGGAGATCCCTGACACACACAGCATCCAGCTGTGCTGGAAAGACTCCTCTGCGTTATTCTCTGTCCTGGGTCTTCATTTATTTCCTTAAGAGTCTGCTACTGCTTCCCAAGTGATAGTTTTGTATCCTTGTATTTTTTTTTTTAAAGTCTATGTTTCAAATGCGATGTGACCATGTGATCCAGTACAACCCAGAACCTGAAGTTAGCAACTGCTTAGTAATAATCACGGAAGCAAGATTGCCTTCCTTCCTTCCTTCCTTCCTTCCTTCCTTCCTTCCTTCCTTCCTTCCTTCTTTCCTTCCTTCCTTCCTTCCTTTGGATGTGTGTGAGCTTATGTGTAATGTGTGCATGTAGGAGCCCCTGGAGGCCAGGAGGAAGCATTGGCTCCCCTAGAAGTAGACTTACAGATGGTTGTGAGCTGCCAAGTGGGTGCCAGGAACCAAACCAGGGTCCTCTTCAGGTGGAACTGATCTAAACAGCTCAGCCATTTCTCCCCCAACTCTTTGTCTGGATTGCATAAAGCGCAGACTGGTCATGAACAACTGACCCTCCTGCCTCTGTCTCCCGAGTGCTGGGATTATAGGGTGCACCATTACACCCGGCCTTTCAAGTGCACACTATGAACAATAAAGGAGTGGTTCCCTAAAATATCCTGGCAGTTTCTCGGGAGCTTCTGGTCCAGGTCCTGGCCCCCAGCCCCACTCACGGTAGCCAGCACAAGTCATCTTGCATTAACCCACTGGGGCTCACGACATAGCTGCTTCAGACTGTCTCCGAAGCAAAGTGCTGTCTCCCTCACTCCGGAAGACACTGTCACAGCCTATGTTCCAAGGAAATGTCACGCACACCCTGAGGCCACTGATGACACTGGTGGAGGCTGTTCAGAGGCCAAGTCCCTGTGTAAGGTTTTGTTCGTTTGTTTTGTTTTGGAGACAGGGTCTCACTTGTACTACATAGCCCAGACAAGCCTCAAACTTGAGGCAATCCTCCTGCCTGCACCTCGTGAGTACTGGCTGGGATAACAGGCATGTGTTATCATGCCAACAGCCAATGTTCTTTTTGTTTGTTTGTTTGTTTGTTTTATTATATAGCATATAACCCTGACTGATTATACCAGGTTTATACAAGGAAACAAAACCATCACTTGGGAAGCAGTAGCAGACTCCAAGAAGGACATAAATGAAGTCCCAGAAGTAAATCATAGGAGGCATCCAGATGAACCTGGTTCATAGAGCTCTGTCTGTTTCTGCCTCATGGGTGCTGGGATTAATGGTGTGTGGAATCACATCCAGGTTTTTTTTTTGTTTTGTTTTGTTTTGTTTTGTTTTGTTTTGCTTCATGAACACTTTGTCAGTCCAATGCAACCTCCTTATTGACCTCCTGGCTTCTAGAAGAGTTTTCCAAAACTTCCACAGTTGATAGGTCTGTGACCACTCCAATGCAGAGGAAGGCTCAGCTATTGGCTGAGGCAGGACGCTCAGAGGGAGCAGCCTGATGGTACACTACAGAGAGAAGACTGACAAGCAAAGTGGCCATCAACACCACGGCTGTCAGTCCTCTGCAAGGTGCCACCTCTTAGGATAAGGACTGGAGTCCAGGTGCCCACCGTGCATGCTTTCCCGACCTCTTTACCAACAGACTGCAGGCACCCTTGACAAGGTCTAAGCTTTTACTTTTTGGCAACATTTCAGCTAAAGATGGGATGGTGTCCTAGTATCCTTGAGCTGTTATTCCTCTCCCTCCCAAAAAAAAAATTACAGACACGAGGGTTTATAAATAACATTTATTCCTCTCAGTTTGGGAGGCTTGAAGGTGGAGGCCGGGGCACCAGTATGGTTGAGTTCCTGTGAGAGAGCCCCTTCCTGGTTCATAGACCTGCTCACTGGGTCCTCACCCTGTAGAAGGGGCAGGGAGGTTTCCAAAGTCTGAATTATAAGGGCGCTAAATGCACTGAGGATGACTCCATTCTCATGACCGAATCATAGCCAAAGGGGGGAAGGAGTGGGACCTTGAAATGCCCCCAGGGACTTCTTGCAAGCTTCTGCCTCAGGTCTCAGCCCCCAGCCCACCAGCTTGGTGCTGCTGGCTCAGGTCATTTCGCATCAAGCGACGTTCAGCACATTGGGTGTGAGGTATCAACACAGCCACACAGGGGAGACAGACGTTGTCTATAGCAAATACATTTGTTTGTTCTTGGTCTAACAGCCCAAGGCCGCTAGGGATCTTCTATAGAAGAAAAGGATTCCTGCTCCCACGGAGGATGAGCTCGACTTGAATCTACACTGAGAACACTACTGTCTTTTTAGGGGGAAGATGGTCCGTGGTCCATAGTGCAGCTTGTAATAAGAACGGCACAAACACCTCTGAGGTCAGAAGCTGTGAGCTCTCACTTCGGCTCGGGAGGGTTGTAAAGCTGTAAGCCATGAAGCCTGACTTGATTATCTTCACACACAGGAGCCCCCCCGCCCCAGCCTGGGAGGCGGGCTCTGCCTAAGAGTGAATCTCTCCATCCTTCCTGCGTCTCTACTCTGCTGATTCTATGCTCTGGGAATGGCTGTCCCAGCAGGTGCGTCTAGGCAAGCTCCGTCCCGTTTTCTGCTTGGAGTGATGTGATGCGTCTGTCTTCAGCATCAGTCTCCCTTGGAGAGGCGCCACTGGGTGAGTGTGGGAAAGCAAAGAGGAGGAGGAGGAGGCTCAGTCATCTTCGTCATCATCCTCGTCCTCCGTGTCCTTGTTAGGGGCGCACCTCTGGAAACACTGCACCACCGTGGCCAGGAAGAAGCTGGAGATGATGGCAGCAACGGAGACAGCCACCCCAGAGAAGATGATGATGAATAGGTCTGTGAGAGACAGGCTGAACTTACACTCGCTGAAACTGGCTTCGGACAGCTCCCTCAGGGCCACCCTCCGCTCCTCCATGGGCAGTGAGCACTGGATGGCATCGAGGCCTGGGGAGAGATGGATGGAATGGGAGAGGGTTAGGCTGCAGCCCATGACTGCTCAGAAGTACCTCAGGGAAGGAGTTCTCACAACACTTGCTTCAGTAACAGCCCAGGTTCGCATCTAGGCTCGAGAGCCCAGGTTCGAGACTTCCTGATATCGGTGGAGAGGTTTATAAGGCGCGCTTTTTCCAGGGAGAAAATGGAAGACACTATTTTGACAGGAAACTTAGCAACCATCAGCCCTTGCTTACCTTTGGTGCCCTAAAATACTCAGGAAAGCCTCTCTTGTTCTATATGTCTGTGTTTCAAGCTGCCAAGAGCTCACCCCCAACCCTTTCCCAACATCATCTGAGAGTAAGGATGTTTGCTTCCAACCTTCTTAATGAGTTCCCTTGTGCCCAGCAAAGAACATTCTCACTCACTGCCCAGCACCCCCAAACCACACTTGGGATTCTTTGTTTGTTTTTTCTTTTTTTTTTTTTTTTTTTTTTCGGAGCTGGGGACCGAACTCAGGGCCTTGCGCATGCTAGGCAAGCGCTCTACCACTGAGCTAAATCCCCAACCCTGCACACTTGGGGTTCTTACCAGTGTGTCTCATCTCCTCCAGCTCAGAAGCAAAGATGGAAAAAGGATATTTGAGCTTCCTCCCTCCTTCAGTTCTGGTCCATCCCTCATACGTCCACAGCCTGTATTTCTCCCAAGAGAACAGTTGCCTAGCAACTCTGACCTCTCCCTAAATCAATGTAGCTACTTTATAGACTCAAAAATTTAGACAACCAGAACTCTTTGATTTGTACTTGACTTTGATTTTCCATATACAAATATATTTTTTGAGTCAGGGTAGCCCTGGATGTCCCAAAACTCACTTTGTAGATCAGGCTGGCTTCAGAATCACAGAGATCTGCCAGTCTCTGCTTCCCAGGTTCCAGGATTAAAAGCCTGTGTTCACCAGCCTTCCTTAGACTTATTCACATTAAATGGATAAATTAACAGAATTGACTTCCTATTCCTATACATGCATGTACTGTACATTGATTCTGTTCATCCTACTGCTCCTATTCAGTGTGTGTGCACATGTGTGTCTGTGTGTGTGTCTCTCTGTGTGTGCATGAGTGTCTGTATGTATGTCTATGTGTGTATGTACATGTGTCTGTATGTATAGGTCTGTGTATGTGTGTGCATGAGTGTCTGTATGTATGTCTATGTGTGTTTGTATGTGTGCATGTGTGTCTATATGTGTGTCTATGTGTGTGTGCATGATGTCTTTCTTTTTTACAGATTTATTTTATGTATGTGGGCACACTGTAGCTGTCTTCAGACACACCAGAAGAGGGCATCAGATCGCATTACAGATGGTTGTGAGCCACCATGTGGTTGCTGGGAATTGAACTCAGGACCTCTGAAAGAACATGGTCGGTGTTCTTGACCGCTGTCTCTCCAGTCCATGAGTGTTTTTATGTGCATGCTTGTATGTATATATCTGTGCGTGTGGTCTGTATGTGTGTCTATCCCCTTATCCTCTGAAAAGGGGGAGGTCCCCCACTGGCTTCCAAGCCTAGCACATCAAATCATTGCAGGACCAGGCACATCCTCTCCCACCGGAGCCAGACAGGCAGCCTGGGAAGACTGTTTCAAGGGGGACAGGAACCACAGGCAGGCAACAGAGTCGAGGACAGTTCCTGCTCGTTGTTGGGAACCCATGTGAAGACCAAGCTGCACATCTGCTACATATGTGTGGGGTGGGGAGGTAAGTCCAGCCCATGTATGCTCTTTGGTTGGTGGGTTAGTTTCTGGGAGCCCCCAAGAGTCCAGGCCAGTTGACTCTGTTGGTCTTCCTGGGGAGTTCCTGTCCCCTTCAGGTGCCTCAATCCTTCCCCCAACTCTTCCACAAGACTCCCCAAGCTCCATCTGATGCTTGGCTGTGGGTCTCTGCTTCTGTTTCCATCAGCTGCTGGGTGGAGACTCTAAGAGGACAGTTACGCTAGGCTCTTGTCCACCAGCATAACAGAGTGTTATTAATAGTGTAGCTCAGTGGTTACAAGTGCTTTTCCACAGTCCCAAGTTAGGGTCCCAGTATCCATGGCTCACAACTACTTATAATTCCAGCTCCAGGGGATCTGATGCCCACTTCTGGCCTACACACACACACACACACACACACACACACACACACACACACACACACACACACGAAAATTAAAAATCATGCATACTTTTAAAAAAAAATCAAACTCCAAATCAAACTTAGTCTGAGCATTTGAAAAGCCTTTGGGCCCGTCAGAGAACTTCTAAGATTTCCCTAGTGGAACTCTGAAACAGACAACTCTTTCTTCAGCGCTGAAATCAGTCAGTCTGCCTCTTCTTGATAGCTACGCTAGCCTCTAGCCAAATGCCCTAAAAACAAGAAAAAAAGAGTCCAGCCTGAGCCTGAGCCTGAGCAGGGTTCTAACAGCCGCAGGCGGCACGCAGCCCTCAGGCTCGCGTAGCCCGTCTCAGCTCCGTCCACAGCCATGCACACCCACAACGTGCGTGCGCTGCAGCTCCCTGAGTCAATTCCGATTTCCACAATACTCTTTGTGCCTCGAGATTAGCCTTGGCATTTTTACAAAGCGACGTTTTTAGAAAATGTCATTTCACATTTCTCTGTGGCCAGAAGAAAAGGGCTTATTTGGGAAACCGCCGCGCAACCCACCAGGGTGGAGGCTGGGCATGCGCAGGCAGTTGTGATAAGACATCAGGACTTAACGGCTCTCCGGAGCTCACAGAGGGCAGACAAACAAGAGGGGCTGGACGCAGACAATCAGATGGGCCAGGCAGAAGAGGGTGGAGATCTGTCCTTGGAGCCAGTGCTGGGGTCTGTGACTTCAGGGTTCCCTTCTCTCTAGAGCAGTATCTTGCCAGAGACTGAGTTTCTCAATCTGGAACGGCTTTTGTTTGGGTTTAATTGCTGTCGTTTGCTTGATAGTTTGATAATTTTCTATATGTATATTACGTATTTGCATTTAGTTATTCACACACACACACACACACACACACACACACACACACACACACACTTTCCCGATCTCATCCCTACCCCCAATGCCTGACCTCCAACTCACAGAGATCTCCCTGTCTCTGCCTCCCAAGTGCTGGGATTAAAGGCATTCATCACCATCACCCGGCTGTCCGTGTTTTGTATGGTCCACTGAGTTCATTAGAGTTACCGTTTACTGATTGATAGATTGACTTAAAGTTGTATGTGTGTGTGTATGTGTGGTGTGTGTGTGTGTTGCACATGTACACACACATCCAAATAGAAGGCCAGATATGTCAGATCCCCTGGAGCTGGAATTACAGGTAGTTATAAACTGTCGAATGTGGGTGTTGGGAACCAAACTCCAGTCCCCTGAAAGAACAATACACTTTCCTAACCACGGAACTGTCTTTCCAGCCCCAGGGTTTTGTTTTTGAGGTAGAGTTTCATGTACCCCACACCAGCCTTGAACTCACATGCAGCCAAATATGGCCCTGCCATTTAGACTCGCCTGCTTCCACCTCTGGAAGTGCTAGGGTTGCGGACAGACTCCACCATGCCTGGTTTATGTGGTGCTGGGCATTGAACCCAAGGCTTCCTGCATGCTGGACAAACACCATCAACTGAGCTGCCTCCTAGCCCCAAACCCAGGACCGTTGGCATGTGGGATAGGACTCTCGTCTTGGCGTGTGCCATCCATGTGATTTAGGATACTTAACATCCTGTCCTCTTTACAGGAAATGCTAGAAGGAACCCAGCCAGTGGGGCAATTCACAGTGTCCCCAGGAGCCAGGTGTGCTTGTATCCTCAGCACTTGAAAGGTAGAATCATGGGGATCGGAAGTTCAAGACCGGTCTCAGCTGTATACTGAGGACTATACGAGATCTTTTCTCAAGGAAACAAGCAGAAAAGTATCTCATTTAAGCAACCATTTGAATATCATACACACACACACACACATATGTCTTAGTTTTTTTTTAATTTTATGTGTTTTGCCTGCATGTATATCTGTGTACCATGAACATGCAATGCCCATGAAGACCAGAGGAGGGCATCAGATCTCTTAGAACTGGAGCTACGGTGGTTGTGGGTTAACATACGTGCCGGGAACTAGACCTAGGTCCTCTGCAAGGGCAGCCAGTGCTCTCGACCACTAAACCATCCCTCCAACCCCACCTACAATGGTCTCTATTGCTGTAATAAAACACTAGGCAAAAGCAACTGGGGAGGGGGTTTCGTTTTGCTTTTAGATTACAGTCCATCATCAGAGAAGCCATGACAGGGACACAAGGCAGGAACATGAAGGCAAGATCTGAACCAGACGTCATGGAGGGGTGTTGCTTACCAGCTTGCTCCCTGTGGCTCTCTCAGTCTGCTTTCTCATGCAGCCTAGGACACCAGCCCAGGGGTGGCACTGCCCACAGAAGGCTGGGCCCTCCTGTACCAATCATCAACTAAGAAAATGCCTCAAAAGACAAGCCCACAGGCCGATCTGACAGAAACATTTTCTAGATTGGGGTTTCTCTTTTCCCAGATAGTTCTAGCCTGTGTTAAGTTGACAGACACCTAACCAGGTCTATAACCAGGCCTCTCTACTTTGTGAAGCCCATACATTCTTGGGTATATTTTCCAGGACTCTTTGAGTACATGTGTTCTCAGCTGTGTCTGTCTGACCTCCTGAGAGCCCCTTTCTCTTCTAACTCTCACATTTAAATCTATATTAAAATATATCTTTAATAAATTCAGCTTTATACACTGGCCAGCCCTGAAATTCCTTTCTGTGTTGAAACAGAAATCCTGGTTTTGCATGACTGGGAACCCCTAAAAGCCTGGGAGAACTTCTTCAGTTAGCTAGAGTGACAATGGGGGTGGGGAGGACTCTGGTTCCTGTACCCCAAGATACTGACAACTCCGCAGGGCAGGGACCTGCATTACCTCACTATAGCTGCCCACAGACTGGGTTACCCAAACTGATGGTATTTGGTTATGGTGCCTCATATCTGTAATCCCAGGGTACTCAGGAAGCTGAGGCAAGAGAATCAAAAGTTAAGAGGCTAGCCTGAGCTACACAGAGAAACCAGGTCACAGAAAGGAATTAAAAAAAAAAAAAAGGCTGGGGGTATAGTTCAGAAGCAGAGCTCTCCCTGCCTGGCATGCACACGGCCTTGCTTCCAATCCCCAAGACTATGCACACGACAAACCACAAACTTCCATCTAGAACACAGTGGGGCACTCGGCATCATGGCGAGCATCATAGCACGTGCCTGTAATCACAGCACAGTACTCTGGAGGACGAGGTGAGGCAGGAGACTAAGGGATTGAGGCTAACCTGAGCTACAAAATATAAGACCTTACCCCAACACACACACACACACACACACACACACACACACGCATGCACGCATGCACACATGCACGCACACACAAGACGTGGAGGTCAAAATCAGGGCTACCTCTGAAGACACTAGGGGAGACTAGGGGAGAGGTTGCCTTTCTCTTCCAACTTTAATATTCCTTGGCTTGTACCTGCCTCACTTCCTTCTCTAGCCTATCTTCCCAGGATCTTCTGTTCTATGTCTCTGTCACTCAGCTATCTCTCAGCCTCTCTCCTACAAGGACAATTGTCACTGGAGTGAAGCAGTCATCCTCCAGCTCCCAGCCCCACCCCCGCCCGGCTCCCTGCCCCCCACTAAGGATTCTTAAAGCTAATCACAGCGGCAAAGACTCTTTCTAAGTAACGTCACCATGACAGCAGAGTCTGGCTCTGTATCCTTTGGGGCTCACAATCCAGCCCCCTACAGGTAGCATTTATATAACCATCCCCCCGATTCCCATTGGTGCCACCCCCACTCTCTGCCAGGTTTCTCAATTTCTCCAGGTTTCTTTGAGGGCAATCGCCTGTTACCACTGAATGTGTGTGATGGTTTGTAATTGCTCAGCCCAGGGAGTGGCACTATTAGGAGGTGTGGCCTTGTCGGAGCAGGTGTGTCACTGTGGGCATGGGCTTTTTTTTTTTTTTTTTTTTCTTTTCTTTTTTTCGGAGCTGGGGACCGAACCCAGGGCCTTGCGCTTGCTAGGCAAGTGCTCTACCCCTGAGCTAAATCCCCAACCCCTGGCATGGGCTTTAATACCCTTGTCCTAGATGCCTGGGACTTAGCTGCCTTCAGATGAAGATGCAGAACTGTCAGCTCCTCCTGCACCATGCCTGCCTGGATGCTGCCATGCTCCTGCCTTGATGATAATGGACTGAACCTCTGAACCTGTGAGCCAGCCTCAATTAAATGTTGTCCTTACAAGAGTTGCCTTGGTCATGGCGTCTGTTCACAGCAGTGAAACCCTAACTAAGACAGTGTGCTTTAGCACAACTCCTTAAAACTGCTCACCAGCTGAGGAGATAGCCGACATGAGGACCTCATTTCAATACCCAGCGTTCACTTTTAAAAAGCCATGCATCATGCTATGTGCTTGCAACCCCAGCCCCACTTGGGGAGTCCCAGGCTGGTGAGAGATTCTGTCTCAGAAGACAGGATGGACAGTGTGCTGGTTGGTGGTTGGTTTCTGTCAACTTGACACAGACTGCGATCACCTGGGAGAAAGGAACGTCAGCTGAGGGATTACCTCCATCAAATTGACCTGAGGTGCGTCTGTGGAACATTTTCTTGATTGATGATTGATGTGGGAGGTCCCAGCCCACTCTGGATTGGTGCTACCTCTGGGCAGGTGGTCCTGGGTTGTGTAAGGAAGCAGGATGAGCAAGGCAGCAAGCAGTGTCCTGTGAAATCTGGCTTCAGTCCCTGCCTTGGCTTTCCCTGATGACAGTCTATAACCTGTCGGCCAAAGAAAGCCTTTCTTCCCCAAGTTGGTTTTAGTCAGGGTTTTATCATAGCAAGAGGAACCAAACTAGGACAGATGTCATCTACGAATCTACGAAGTGAAAGCCAAGGTCATCCTTAGACTTAGACTTAAACACATGCACGCAGGCATGTACGCACGCACGCATGCACGCACTCACACATGAGCACACACAGCCACTCCTTCCCCAGCCACCAGGGAAGGACCACAATGGGGTTAGTAGCTCTCTGCGCCAGCAAAAACAACACTAAAGTTTAATACTTCCAAAGAAAGTGGAGCCCACTTAGTCCAGCAACCCTTCTGCTGCCCTTCCCAGTGGGGTTCTGCTCCCCCAAACCCCAAAACCATCTCCCCCCTCCAGATTATTGTTTATTTGAGGGTTTTGTTTTGTTTTGTTTTTTGAGAAAGAGCTTCACTGTGTAGCCAAAGTTGGCTTCCAACAGGCAATCCCCCTGCCTCAACCTACATGACCTGTGTCAACCACACCCAGTTTTCAGGGCCAGAGTCGGCGCCCAGGACTTCCTGCGTGCCGTGGGAGAACGCTACCAGCTGAGCTGCATCCCGGTCCCTTTCTGAGCCTGCTTCTTCAGCTCTGAGGATCAGCTGACACCCTTCCATTGAGAACCTTCCTGTTTGCTCAGCCAGGCTTGGGTTCTCCTGCCTGCGCTCAGTGGCCCTGGGATGGACTGTGAAAAGTGGAAACCGCAGGTGAGTTACTCCCTGTCCTCACAGCTACCTCACAACCACACATTATCTCTGGCTGCCCAGACTTCCTGCAAACCCGACAGCTTGGAGGCTTGCTTATGCATTCTGGAAGACTATAGAAAAGGTGTCCGAGCAGATCACCTCCCTTTGGGCTAACTTCCCAGTGGGCAGCTTAAGTGTCTCCCTGCTTTCCACCTTGCAATGGCTCTCCCTTCTATCCATTCATCACACCAGCCAGCTCAACCTCGTTCTGGCCCAGCCTCTCTCTTGGGATGGGTACCTCACTCCTGTGAGTGGCTGGGGGTCTTCCTCCCCGCCTGCACCCCCCAAGTCTCCATCCCCTGAATGGTGACTTCTCCCCACAGCTGACACCTGAGTGGCGAGGGTGACAAACTGCCATCCTAGAAATAGACAGTGACACAGCAGATGGTGGATCGAGATTAATCTCTCGAGCCTGGCCCGGCCCCTCGCCAAGGAACAGGCTGGGTTCAGATCTCTCAGGGGGCCTCTGTCCAGCTCTGGCCTCAAGAGAGCTCCTCGGTGCGATTGGCTCTCCTAAGCACCTCTGTTGTTAAAGATAGGTTCCTGCTCTCCTAATTCTGCTTACTGGGCAAATCCTGCATATGCACCGAGACATCAGCGGTAAACAAACGGAAGGCAGATGGAAAAACTTACAAATACGGTTTGCACAACAGTTTAGACCTTCCTAGGTCCTCTCCTAAGTGGACCTAGGAAATCTCCTAAAGCAAATCTGTCTGATAGAAATACCCCCAGCACGTGTCTGATGACCCCATGGGGAGTATCTTTCCATTCGCCAAATATAACATACCACTTTTATGAATTTGTTTCACTATGTTTCCCAGGCTGGTATCAAACTCCTGGGGTCAAGACATCCTCCTACTTCAGACTCATGAGTCTTGGTACTGTGGAATAAAGTATACTTTGGAAAGTAAGATTTTAAATGGTTAAAATGAGCTTGCTGAGAAAGCATGGCTACCAAAGTTGCAGTCTCCAGAATATGTGTGTGTATGTGTGTGTGTGTGTGTGTGTGTGTGGTGTGTGTGTGTATGTGTGTGTGTGTGGTGTGTGTGTGTGTATGTGTGTGTGGTGTGTGTCTGTGTGTGTGGTGTGTGTGTGTGTCTGTGTGTGTGTGTGTGGTGTGTATGTGTGTGTGTCTGTGTGTGTGTGTGTGTGTATGGTGTGTGTGTGTGTGTGTGTGTGTATGGTGTGTGTGTGTGTGTGTGTGTGTGTGTGTGTGGTGTGTGTGTGTGTGTGGTGTGTGTGTGTGTGTGTGTGTGTGTGTGTGTGTGTGTGTGTGTGGTGTGTGTGTGTGTGTGTGTGTGTGTGTATATGTGTGTGTGAGTCTGTGTGTGTGTGTGTATGTATGTGTGTGTGTGTGTGTGTGTGTGTGTGTGTATATGTGTGTGTGTGTGTGTGTGTGTGTGTGTGTTAAAGTTGGGTGAGGTTGTTAATGTACCTGTCATCCCAGCACCAACTTTTTTAGGCAGGCATGGCCACATGCACACCTGTAATCACCTGGGACTCGATGGCTGCCAGCCTATCCCTAGGTTCTGTGAGGGACCCCGTCTTAAGGAAATAGGTAGACCATGGCATCAGGTGTACCCTGGCCTCCGAATGTACTTTTTCACAATGCCTCATGTGCCGTGAGTATATAACACACACGCAGGTATACCACCACGTGAAGACATGCAAAAATACACATTTAATGGCTGCAGGGTACTTTATGGTAGAGAAGTCATGGTCTCCTCACTCATTTCCCAGATGTTTCCAGGATTGTTTTCTCTCCCATTGAAAATTTTATTACTGGGGTTGGGGATTTAGCTCAGTGGTTAGGGCGCTGGCCTAGCAAGCGCAAGGCCCTGGGTTCGGTCCCCAGCTCCGAAAAAAAAAAAAAAAAAGAAAAAGAAAAAAAGAAAAGAAAATTTTATTACTTTTATTTTTTTATTTTTGGGTCAAGGGCATGTGCCTCAGTGCACTTGCAGAAGTCAGAGGACAGCAGGCAGAAATCCGTTCTCTTCCACCACGTAGGTCCCAGGGATCAAACCCAGGTCATCCGAATTGGCAACAATTGTCCTTAAGAGTTGAGCCATCTCTCCAGCTCTGGCTGGTCACCTACTCATCATCATCAACCTGACAGGCCATAGAAAAGAATGTCACCAACAGATTTTGTACTTCTGTGGTCACCAGTTGAGCTGCATTCTCCATTGCGCAATTGGGGGCCAAGACCTGTGATGTGGCTTTTGTCAGTCTTCCAGAAGTGTCAGAGGCCTTAGTGACAGGGTAGGCTTGGGGAAGGGGTGTGGTACAGCCAACCCAACCTACTAGGCTCACAGATCCAGATCCAGATCTCAGGAGCTCCTCCCACACCTTGGAGGAAGGGAGCTACAGCCTGCCTCTCACAAAGCCACCCAACAAACAATCCTGCTTCCTCTTCTTGCCTCTCACTGGGCAAAAGGGAGCACACCCTTCCTTGCCTTTACCCCCGAAACGTTTGAGTCCAAAAAAAAATTAGCACTTTGAGGCCTTTCACGCCCTGTCTGCTCTCACGATCGCACAGTAAAAGGTTAGAGGTGTGAGAAGACACATTCAATGCCCAAACTTCCCTCCTTCCCCTCATAGCAGCTCAGCTCCCCCTCATAGCAGAGATGAGAAGTGAAGGGGAGTCAACTTGCCCAAGGTCACTATGAGTACTAATCTCGAGGGCAAGATTGCAATTGAAGAGTGGCCTCCATCAGATTGGTCAGTGCGGACTTATGTGTAGGAGCATTTTCTTGATTGCTAATTGATGTAAAAAGACCCAGCCTGGGGACATAACAACTGGCTCAGAGGTTAAGAGCACTGACTGCCCTTCCAGAGGTCCTGAGTTCAAATCCCAGCAACTACATAGTGGCTCATGACCATCTACAATGAGATCTGGTGCCCTCTTCTGGCTTTCGGGCATACGTGCAGGCAGAATGCTGTATACATAATATATAAATATATCTTTTGAGAGAGAGAGAGAGAGAGAGAGAGAGAGAGAGAGAGAGAGATCCATACAATAATTTCATGAAATTCTTAGGCAAATGGATGGAACTAGAAAATATCATCCTGAGTGTGGTAACCCAGTCACAAAAGAACACATATAGTATGTACTCACTGATAAGTCGATATTAGCCCAAAAGCTCAAAATAACCAAGATATAATTCACAGACCACATGAAGCTCAAGAAAGAGGAAGACCAAAGTGCGGATGCTTCAGTTCTTCTTTTCTAAGGGAGAACAAAATACTCACAGAAGGAGATACAGAGACAAAATGTGGAGCAGAGACTGAAGGAAAGGCCATCCAGAGACTGTCCCACCTGGGGATCCATCCCATACCCAGACCAAACCCAGAGCCACTGTTGCAGATGCCAAGAAGTGCATGCTGACAGGAGCCTGATATAGCTGTCATCTGAGAGGCTCTGCCAGAGCCTAACAAATACAGAAGCAGATGCTCGCAGCCAACCAATGGACTGAGAACAGGGTCCCTAATCGAGGAGTTAGAGAAAGGACTGAAGGAGCTGAAGGGCTTTGCAGCCCCATAAGAAGAACAACAATATCAATCAACCAGACACCCCCACCCCTACCCCCAGAGCTCCCAGGGACTAAACCACCAACCATAGAGTACACATGGAACAACCCATGACTCCAGTCGCATATGTAGCAGAGGATGATCTTGTCCATCATTAATGAGAGGAGAAACCCTGGGTCCTGTAAAGGCTTGATGCCCCAGTGTAAGGGAATGCCAGGGTGGGGAGGAGGGAGGGAATGGGTGGGTGCGTGGGTGGGAGAGCACCCTTATAGAAGCAGGAGAAGTGGGGATAGGATAGGGGGTTGTCGGAGGGGAAACTGGGAAGCGGGATAACATTTGAAATGCAAATAAAGAAAATATCCAATAAAAGAAAAAGGACCCAGCCTACTACGGCTGGACTGTCCCTATGCCGGTGGGCCTGGGAGCAAGCTGGAGCTTTCCCCTATGGTTTCTGTGTCAAGTCCGGCCCTGCTTGAGTTACTGCTCTGACTTCCTTCCACGATGGCCTGCAACCTGTGAGATGAGTTTCTCCTCTTACTTCCCTCTTACTTCCCTACGATGAAATAAACTCTTCCCCCCCCCCCAAGCTGGCTTCGTGATGTTCATCACGGCAATAGAAAACTAACTAGGACAGTCAGCTAGAACCTGACCGGGACCCCAAGTCTTCTGTCGCCCTGTTTGGTGTCTTTCCAGATACCTGTTCTTCATCACTCTGAACATCTGGAGAAGGTGTATGTGCCGAGGCCTCGGCTGGAACTGTTTTGTGCCGGAGAGGAACACTGCATAAGGAGGGATGCCAGGAGCGCCGTGAGGCTCGCTCCTGCTCTCGGGTGCCAAGGAGCACGGGCTCTAATTTCTTATAGTGCTAACCTTTGTTTTCTACTGCCACTTTCATTAAATATCCACCATCGCACAGGGGAAAATTCCCAATTATCCTCCCTGTCTCGGCTGGCAGACACTCCGTCTGCTTAAATAATAAGCTGATTTCATGGAGAGAAAGAAGGCCGTGCACGGCGTCGGGTCAAGGGCTCATCCTGGCAGCACGCAGCCAGAGCTCCTATACCTCTCAAATAGAAATTGTCCCCCATTAAATGTCCACTCCCTGGCCCCTGGCAACCCCCGTTCTCCTTCCTTTTCTGTGAATTTCATCACCCCGGTCCTCTATAGATGGACAGCCAACTCTATGGTAGTTGGCTTAGTTCCGGCTACTACTGCGGTGATGAAGCACCATGACCAAAGCAGCTCCCCAAAGGAAAGGGTTAATCTGACTTACACGGGCCACATCACTGTTTATCACTGAAGGAAGTCAGGGCAGGAGCTCAAACAAGGCAGGAACCTGGAGGCAGGAGCTGATGCAGAGGCCACGGAGGGGTGCTGCTTACTGGCTTGCTTCTCATGGCTTTCTCGCCTGCTTTCTTATAGAACCCAGGACCCCCAGCCCAGGGGTTGCACCACTCACAATGGGCCAGGTCCTTTCCCATTAGTAACCACTTAAGAAAATGCCCTAGAGGGCTGGAGAGATGGCTCAGTGGTTAAGAGCACTGACTGTTCTTCCAGAGGTCCTGAGTTCAAATCCAAGCAACCACAGGGTGGCTCACAACCATCTGTAATGAGATCTGATGCCCTCTTCTGGTGTGTCTGAAGACAGCTACAGTGTACTCATATATAATAAATAAATAAATCTTTAAAAAAAAAAAGAAAAAGAAAAAGAAAATGCCCTAGAGCCTGATCTTACGGAAGCATTTTCTCAACTGAGGTTCCCCGTTTCGGATGACTCTACCTTGTATCTGGTTGAAATAAAACTAGACGACATAGAAGTTACCATTTTGTGACTCATTTATTTCTTGTTTGTTTGTTTTGGTGTTTGAGACGGGGGTCTCTCTATGGAGCTCTGGCTGTCCTGGAACTCACCATGTAGACCAGGCTGTCTTTTATGTCACAGAGATATGCCCACCTGTGTAATGTGCCCTCCTGAATTCTGGGATTAAAGGCATATACCACAATGCCATATATATATATATATATAATTTTTTTTGTTTTGTTTTGTTTTGTTTTGTTTTGTTTTTTTTCCGGAGCTGAGGACCGAACCCACGGCCTTGTGCTTGCTAGGCAAGCACTCTACCACTGAGCTAAATCCCCAACCCCCACCCCTTTTTTTGTTTGTTTGTTTGTTTGTTTGTTTGTTTTTTGAGACAGGGTTTCTCTGTGTAGCCCTAACTGCTCTGGAACTCACTCTGTAAACCAGGCTGGACGCTAACTCAGAGATCCGCCTGCCTCTGCCTCTTGAGCACTGGGATTAAAGGTCTGCACCACAACACCCAGATAAACTTTTTCTAAACATAGAACTTTAATGGTAAAGGATTCTTATTGTTTTGCTGTGGTGGTGGTGGTGGTTGTCTTTTTTTCAAATATGTGTACGAGCCTACATGTATGCAAGTGCATGGTGCATGGTGCACATGCAATGTACTTGGGGATCTGAAGAAGGCATCAGATGCACTGGAACTGGAATTACATATGGTTGTGAGCCACCATGTTGGTCTTGGGAACCAAATCCCGGTCCCCTGCAAGAACAGCAATGCCCTCAGCTGCTGAGCCATCTCTCCGTCCTCTGTTTGGTTCGGTTTGGTTTTTGTTATTGCTGCTTGCTTTTGTTTGCTTGTTTGTCTTTAACTTTTATTTCAGCCAAGTAACACGTATCTACTTCCCAACCGTCTAATGACTGAGGCTCATTACCTTTATAATCAGGAAAACAAAACTGCCTTTATTTTATTTTTAGAAAGAAAAAGAGAGTCACCTTGGAGTCGTCTGAGAGAAAGTAACCATGTGACTTCAGGCAAGCTTTAGCTTTTTTCCCCTCCAATCTGGATGACAGTAATCCCTATTCATCTGCCTGAGGCAAGCCTGCTGACATCAGAAAATTGAGGCAGCCTCTGGGGCTCAGCATGGGCTCCCCCACGGCCCTGAGTTAATAGGGTTAAGTGATATGTATGACACAGGGTCTGGATAAGCACCCTGCCTGCCATGGCACTGTATCAGGGAAGGACTCAACCCACAGAGGTGCCCACTCGAGCTCCCGGCCCCCAAGTGCCAGGACACTCCCTACAGATCTGTTGTGTCGTCTCTAGGAGGAAGGCAGAGGCAAGGCACTTCTGCTTAGTTCAGCCGTATACCCTCCTCCCAGCCACGCAGCCTACATCTCCAAATGTCAAGGTCATAGGGCAACAGAGTCAAGTACCTTCTCTCTGGTACTGAGGGCTGTGACTATGGAGGACACCCAGATCATGGCTAGAAAGGGAAGGCACTGGCCAAATCAGCATCCCTGATGAGACACATTGGCACCTTTCCCCACATCTGATCTCTCAGGCCTGGTGTAGGCTGTTACCTGCTCTACACACCTCCAAAGCCAGACATACAGTCTTGGCCCTGCCGGCTCTCAATCCCAGCGACCTCTTCCACTATGGCTCCAGGACAAGGCGAGGGACCACTTAGGAACAGGCCTTCTGTGATGACATCTCAAGCTGCCCAGCACATGTCCACACAGTACACACACACACCCTCTGAGAAGATTTGCACAGCCCGGCATGGTGGTGTGCAAAGAGGCAGAGACATGTGGATCTCTGTGAGTTCAAGGCCAGCCTGGTTTACATAGCAAGTTACATAGCAAGTTCCAGGCTAGGCAGAGTTACATGGTGGATCTTGTCTTAAAAGAAGAGAACTAAAAAGAAAAGAATATATAAATATGAACATTTTTTTAAAAGATTTCTTTCTTTCATGTATGTGGGTACACTGTCGCTGTCCTCAGACACACCAGAAGAGGGCATCAGATATCATTACAGATCGTTGTGAGCCACCATGTGGTCGCTGGGAATTGAACTCAGGACCTCTGGAAGAGCAGTCAGTGCTCTTAACCACTGAGCCATCTCTCCAGCCCACGAACATTTTTTTTAACCCACAAACTTTTACTTGAAAACAGCTTTCTGGGTCTCACACTTAGACTCTCTTGATTTCAGAAGTCTTGGGCCCAGAGACTGTCAGCAATTTAGGTCACATCACTGTGCTGTGTAGTTTTATGTCAACTTGACACAAGCTTAAAATCATCTGAGTGTAGGGATCCTCAATTAAGAAAATGCCTCTATAAGATCAGACTGCAGGAGTGCCTGTAGGGCATGTTCTTAATTCATGATTGATGTGGGAGGGTCCAGCCCACTGTGGGTGGTGCCATCCCTGGGCTGGTGGTCCTGGGTTCTTCTATAAGAAAGCAGCCAGTAAGCTGCACCCCTCCATGATCTCTGTGTCAGCTCCTGCCTCTAGGTTCCTGCCCTGGCTTCCTTAGATGATGAACCCTTTCCTCCCCACTTCGCTTTTGATCATGGTGTTTCATTACAGCAATAACCGTAACCACAGCAATCACCCAGCTGCAAGGAGCACAGCCAGGGAGCCAAGGCTATCCCAGAAGCAGCTCTCAAGTGTCTGTGCACAGGAAAGCCCCAGATGGAACTTATGTGATACAGTTCATAGACTTCTCCCCTGGTGCTCGATCAAGAGGTCTGGGGACCTAGGGATCCACAGGAGACTCCTGGGTGGCTCTCAGATGATGCCGTCTATCTCCCAGGCTGATGGGAAGGACACCATGACCAAGGGAAGTCTTAAGGAGCATAGCCTCTGGGGCTGCAGAAATGGCTCAGCGGTTGAGAGCACTGACTGCTCTTCCAGAGGTCCTGAGTTCATTTCCCAGCAACTACATGGTGGCTCACAACCATCTGTAATGGGATCCGATGCCCTCTTCTGGTGTGTCTGAAGACAGCGACAGTGTACTCGTATATAATAAATAAATCTTTAAAAATAAATAAATGAATAAATAAAAGAGCACAGCCTCTGTGACAAAGGTGTCATCTGGTCTCCTCCTGACACACCCCCCCCCACCTCTCTCTTACCCTGGCTGGTTACCCGGGTGATTTCCAGAGTCTACCTGGCTTCCAGGTCCAGAGTACTTTCCGTTGAAAGAGATATCAGCGCTATGCCCTGGCTGCCCACTGTCCCTTTGATACCTAAGAGTCTGGTGTCTCCTGATGAACTACCAGAGTAGGTACAGAACCCAGAACTGGAAGGAGGAAGCAGCCTGATGTCACCCAGGACTAGAGGAGAAAGATGCTGTTCCTTCCCACGCCTCTCAGGGCCTGAGGTGATGTATCTCGGAGTGTAAGGTTATCTAAGCCACTAACTCTTCAGCCCTACGCCAGCACTCTCTCTGGTACTGCTTTGGTTTCTTGTTGGGGAAATTGTTGAGGAGGGTGTCCCCAAGCACAGAAGCGGAGTAAAAGCGACTTAGATGTGACAATGTGCTCTACAACTGTAGAAAACGGAGTAGGGCTGCCAGAGAGCTGGGCGTGGAAATGAATGCTGGTGACCCTAGAACTTGAGAAGCTGGGGCAGGAGGAGGATGAGTGCCAGGCCAACCTAGGCTGCACAGCAAAAGCCCATCATAAAAAACAAACAAAACAAAATACACGTGGGCTGGCAAGATGCCTTAGTGGATCAAGGCACGCGTCACCAAGTCCGATGACGTGAGTTCTACGCCTGTGACCCACATAATGGAAGGAGGGAACAGCCTCTGAAAAGACCTTGGCACTTATAGTTTGATACCTAGCTGTCCCCACCCCTGACTAAAGAAATCGAATTAACAAAATACACATATACACAGGATCAAGGCCTGCATTTCACCTAAAAGACAAATAACATTTCATGGAAATACTAAATATACATTAAGTAAGTACGGCATGTTTGGTCTGCAAAGCTTTAAGAACAGCAGCTTATATTAAGACTGGATTCTGCATTTATCTGAAATTCAACGCTAATTGGGCACCCTAGGATTTCCGTACGGCTTATTTGCTGGCGGATTTTGCTTTCTGCTAACTGGTCACTGGAGGTGCCGGCTTTCCTAGTCCTCCCAATGAAAGAGCCAGGCCTTTCCCTTCCCCCTCCTTTCTAAGGGGACCAGCTTTGAGGCTGAATACTCCCCATCCCTGTGTGGTCGGCCACAAAGGGGCCTCGCCTGGAAGACAACACATTTTCGCTACTGGCTGAGGCGGTCAAGGTCACAAGGAGATAATGAGGCTCTGTCCTGATGCAGGAGGATGCAAAAGTGTCCAGAGCAAGGCAGGAGGGAGCTGTCCCCTACTCAGGCCTGTGGGCTCCCTCCCTGGGAAGAGGCAGGGCTTGTGATTTGAGAGCCTGGAGCTTGTATCCCAGTGTAGCCCGATTCTCATTGGCAGCAAGCGGGTGGTCCGCATAGCTAATGAGCTGGGAGCCAGAAGGTCCTTGCTTGGCTGTGAGTGTGGCTTCTCTGCACTCACACCTTCATTGCAGTGGGGGTGGAGGGAGAGCGGTGAGGGGAGGCAGCCTTAACACCACCACCACTTAAAGCCCCACGAAGCCCCTGCTACTGTTTCTTTCCAGCCTCCCAGGAAGCCCACCTAGCCGGTTCTGTACCATCTTCATTTACAGATGAGATAAGTGAGTTACAGAAAGGCCATGCTAGACTGGGGATGTCACACAGTGGTAGAGCATGTGGCACTGGAAGCACTGGGCCTTAGAGAATTTTGGCCTTGACCAGGCTGAAAGACAGACTGGGAAGAGGTGGGGAAGGAGAAGAGGAAGCCCTTGTAATGGATACCAAGGAGGAATAAACCTTAGTGTTCGACAGCACCTGCCTATATTTAATTCTTTAACTAGTTAAATCATTCATTTAATTATCTATCATGTATCGTGTGTTTATGTGTGGTGCCTGTGTATATCCAGATACACATAGACATGCGATGCGTGAACGTGTGCGTGGATGGAGGCCAGAGGTCACGTGTCTTCCTCGGTTGCTCTCCACCTAATTTTTCAGGTAACCTTTAAATGTTTTCGTTTTTATTTTTAATTATGTGTATGGAGGCCTGCTGTAGGGATGCTATGGGCACCACAGGAATGTAGCAGACAGGGAGGCAAAAAGAGGTCTGTGGAGCCCCTGGGGGAGGAGAACTGGGTGCTGGGAACTGAACTCCGATCTTCTGCAAGAGCAGTAAGTTTTCTTAACCACTGAGCCATCCCTCTGGTCCCCTCCACCATCATCCCCCCCCCCCCGGAGCTGGGGACTGAACCCTGGGCCTTGCGATTGCTAGGCAAGCGCTCTACCACTGAGCTAAATCCCCAACCCCTCCACCATCATTTTTGAGAGAGGTTCTCTCACTGGAGGCTCCTGAAACAGCTAGAACAGCTGACCAATGAACTCCAGGGATTCATTGGTCTCCGCCCATCACCATCTCCACTAGCACAGACACCATCATGCCTGATTTTCACATGGTTGCTGGAGGATCGGTCCTCACGCTTGTGAGGCAAGCTCTTTATAAATGGAGCCATCAATTGTCCCCTTATCAACATATAATAGAATTTATTAAAGGAGAAAGAGCCTCTTTGAGGCCAGAACAAATAACCAGTGGCTAGTAGGATTGAAATGCAAATTCCTCCTATTTAATAGCTGCATATCATATACATATATTAAAGAATCAGGTTATGTGCCCCATGAATATGCACAATTACCAGGTACCAATTAAAGTTTGAAGAACTGTCGAGCATGATGTAGGCAGGAGCCGGGCTTAAACCCCCTGGAGCATCCATTACATACTGGGCGTCACCTTGCCTTTCATTAAGGAGACTGCTTTTAACCCACCCAGCAGGTAGAAGGACAATGTTCACATTTTGAATTCAGAAGCGGGGAAACTGAGGCTTGGGGAGGTCAGGGGCTCATCCGGAATTATAGCCCTGAGTCCAGATCAGAACTTGAGTCTTGCATTCAGTTCTCAACCTGAGCCACTTCCTTTGCCCTCCCCGCTTCTGGTTCACTTTGGGGACACTGCCTTGGCCACAATCTGTAAGCAGCTGGAGCAGCCTTTGGCGCTGTGCCCCGGGAGGTACCTTCCAGCTGTCACCTTCCTTTCCCGGCTGAATGAAACCAGTCTTCCTCTCAGCCCTGCCCTGTTCAGTGTAAGACCCTTACACTGTCTCTGTTCAGTGTCTGTCCATCCTCCCCAATATCCACCTGCTGTCCATTTTCTCCCATAGATGATGGTCACTGGGAGAGTAATAGCTCCCCTTGCTCTGGTGTTATACCTCCATTACTGTGTTTTGATCTTGACAACACATAAATAAAAAAAGGCAAACTTCAAAAACCTTCAGTGCCCAGGACCTTAAAACAAAATGCAAACCCATGACTTCCAACTCTGACCCAAGGCTCTGTGGAGTTGTTAGAGGTCAACCCAAGTACTCGAGAGACAAGAAGCCAAGGTACAGAAGCATTAAGGGCCCACTCAAGGGCCCAGTCACCTAAAGCATCACTGAAAACAGAACCTAAGCTCTTGCCCTGAACTGGAAAGCTGGACGCACAGTCGGGTAACTGAGAAGCAGTCCACTAAGACAGGGGCGATCAAAGACAAGGTGACCCTCTCTCCAGCGAGGGCTTTCATGGGACATTTCCGTCATTCAGAATCTCCTGGCAGATCTGAGGAGGCAGGCAGGAGAACAAGGGCATCTTTCAAACCTGGGAGACTCTGCACCTTGCAAGCCAAATCTTTTTACCAACTGTTACACAGTTAAGCCATTAGAGAAAGTGTCCCGGGAGTGACAGCAGGGCTCAGGGTGTGTGCCTGTGACCCTGAGGAATGAACAGGTGGACACAGGAATTCCATACACAGAGGACACTGTTCCTGAGCTCTCAATTGTAAGAAAAATAAAAGATCACAGCTATGCCACCTTTTATAATGTCTGCTATACTGGACTGCAGCCAATTTCACCAAAGTTTTAAGGGCTTTTTCTGAGAGGTCAATTTGGGCCACTGCTCGAAGTCTCACAAGTAGAAACGTAAGGATATCACCTCCCTTCGGTCCTGGCACGCACCCCATGAGTGTTAGAGTCCCTGCCTTCTCAGTTCTGCCTTTACTTCCTTGGTACTGTGTTCCCAATGCCCTTGTGTTCCCATCAGCCAATTGGGTATGCGTATGGGTCATCAGGAGGGGCAGCAGGAAAACAGGGGAGGTGCCCACCCGAAGGGTTTCTGTCCCACATTTTCACACCGGCAATTTTCCTCACCAGGGGTGGACTGAAGAGTCAAAGAGAGATGGGAACAGAGGGACCGGTTTCCAATCTGTGGCAGCTAGATCGTGTTCAGGACTGGCCAGCTCCTCTCCACCTCTGGGGTCTGAAAATGGTATGGTGTCCTACAAAGCGTGGGGTTTTCCTACTAGGAGGGACGGGTACATTGCTCACGCCCACCTGTCCTAGGACCTAAAAGCTCCCAGAGAGAATGGGGACCACAATGATGGAGAAAGGGCGGGTCCTAAACTTGGGTAGCAAGTGAAGAAAGGGAGAAACTTGGAAGAGTTCCGGATGTGTTCTCTAACACTCTTTGCCAACATATCCGAGATTTTCAGGCAGCTGATCTTACGGAGTTACACCACAGGGATCCTCATTCAGGAGACTTTCTGGTGAGCCTAGTTACACCACAGGGATCCTCATTCAGGAGACTTTCTGGTGAGCCTCAAAGCCTCAAAGCGAGGCCTCACACATCCAGACCGTGCTGGCCTCTTCCCTCTCCTTCCCTTCTCCACCCAGCCCTGGCTTCCGGCCACCCTCTGGCTCACCTTTGGGCAGTTTGGATGCGTTCTCCTGAATCCAGGAGAAGAGGTGAGCGAAATCACAGTCGCACAGCCAGGGGTTCCCGTCCAGGCGCACAGTGCGCAGCGCCGGCAGCGCATCCAAAGCCGCCACGTTGAGGCTGCGCAGGTTGTTGTCGTTGAGTTCCAGCACCTGCAAGGACTCCAGGCTCTCGAAGGCGGCCTCGTGTACACCGGCCAGGTTATTGTTGGCCAGGCTTAGCTTGACCAGCCTTCCCGCAGAGCGGAAGGCGCCGGCACCCAGCTGGGTGAGGTTGTTGTAGCTCAGGTCCAGGAAGGCCAGCTTGGCCGAGCCGCTGAACGTGCCCTCCTCCAGCGAGCGCAGCGAGTTGTTCCTGAAATCCAGATATACCAGATCTCCATGGAAGATGAAGAAGTCCTCGGGGATCTGCTGGATGCGGTTGCCGGCCACTAGCAGCTTGCGCACGTCCAGCGGGAAGGGATCGGGCACGCTGGGAAGCCCGCGATCGCGACAGTCCACGGTGTGGGGGTCAGTGCAGGCACAGCCCGCGGGGCACGCGCGTCCCGGCCCGAGCAGCACCAGGAGGCTACCGAGCCCCAGCGCCGCAACGGCGCCCGTGGGGCGGCGGGGGACAGCGTAGAGACTCATGGCCCCGGGGATTCCGGAGGACTCGGCTCGCGGCGGGGAGGACGCAGCGGGGCCCTGGCTCCCGGGCGCCGAAAGCCCCAGGGCAGCGGCGCGGGGCGGGGAGGCTGCGCAGGGGTGCGCGGGGGCGATGAGAGTGCGGCGGGGACAGAACGACCCGGGGTGTCCGGACGGCGGGGAGGGAGGAGGCAGAGGAGAGGTGCTGGGCGCAGAATTCACCCGCAAAAGAAACTGACCCTCTGGAACATTCCAAAGCACAGGTGGAGACCGCGGAGGGAGCCCAGCGCGACCCTACTCGGGCGGGGAATTGGGACCTGTCGCACAGACCTGGCCAGCGGTGCTCAAGACTAAGTTCAGTGACGGATCCCTGGAGCGATTTCCATGGGGCGTGTCTGGGGCATGCGCCCGGAGCGCCACCCTCGCCTTTACCAAAGGGGCCCAGGTCACTCTAGCTCCAAGTCTGGGACAAAGCCCGAAGGCTGTCAAGTCCTCGCCTGGGGCTGCGAAGCTGAGAATTGGCTAGGCTCCAGGATAGCTGGGCTTCCCTCCGACCCCCTCCTTCCTCCCACCTGCTTTTGTCCCACCTCCTGCAGGAGGAGAGTGTGAGCCTGGCGGGTGGCTGCCAAGGTCCCGCTGTGACTGAAAGGATAGCCAGAGCCAGGACCAGTCAGCGTTTTCCACGCTGGTCCTGAGCTTGGAGATAGAACTGATTATCCTCCCAGCACGGATCTTCTGTGGCTCTGAGCAAAGCCAAAGCAAGAGGCATTGGGGCAGTTTGGAGGAGAGTGACCTGGAACCGGGGTCCCTAGTGGCCCCTGACCTCCTGTCGAATCATCTGTGAAAAGGCATGGGTAGAGACGTCTCGCCACTCCCTTCGAGGACTGAGGAAGGCCAGAAACAGTGTTTGGGAGTTACCAAGTCTTCTTTCCCCATCAACCCTTCATTTTGATGGCCCAGGAAAGTAATCTGGTCAGAGAGAGATGCCAACGCTTAGAGCCCAGCTCCACAGAGGTGAGGTTGGTCTTAGACGGTGATAGAATTCCTTCCTTGCTGTTCCTCAAGTCAACGCCCTGTTCTACTCCCCAACCCCTGAATGTTCTACTCCCCAACCCCTGAATGTTTTTCTTTTGGAAAAGCCCCTATGGTGCTACAGGGAAATTGCCCTGCAGGTGGCTATTTTAATCCCAACACCCTGGAACGGAAAAACTCAGCCCCTGGCCCAAAATAACCCACAGAACAGCTGTCGGTTACTGGCCCCCACTGACCCTGCCCCAGCCCCTGGCACTGCTGGGGATTGGTGGAGCCAGCTATTCCGAAGTCTCAGAGCTAAGTCTGGGTATTTTTCCCAGTTTGGAAGGGAGTTGGCTGACCTCTTTTTCCAGTTTGAAAGCCAGTTGGTGCCTCTGAGCCAGGGATCGGGCAGTCGAGCCTTTGGGGCAGAGCCAAAGGCCCCAGAACTTGCATGAGTTCCAGGAGGGGCTGGGTGTCGGGCCCCCTCAATCACTGCTCCCTTGCACACACCCTGGCTACCAAGCTAGACCTGCAGCCCCTGTCTCGTGTTCTGATTCTCTCCATAATGTCTTGCAGTTCCCGGTTTCAGGGGCTCTGCCTTCTGAAGAGGGTGGAATGGATCGGGGTGGGTGAAGGTATCTTAGCCACATTGATGCTGTTAAGGGAGCAAGAAGAGCATGTGCCACCACCCTAAACTCTGCAGAAGCACCCTGAAAAGAGATCTCTTGCTCTCTTTCAGCCTCTGGGTTCTGTCCTGACGGAGCTGTAGGTCTAAGTGTGCACAGGCGTCTTCCTGTCAAGGGGTCTGGCTAACTGCGGCTCTGCACGGTGAGTCAGATCCCAGTCCTTCCCCTGGTGTCTGGACCTGATCCTACCGCTGCCTACAGAGCCATAGGGCGGGTGCCTCCATCTTTTTGAAGATAGCCCAGACCTTGTCTGTTAGCCCCTGACTGCCCGATCCCTGGCTCAGAGGCACCAACTGGCTTTCAAACTGGAAAAAGAGGTCAGCCTTGTGAGAGGTGGGCTTTTACCTCAGAAGAGGATACCCAGAGTAAACATGGCACTCACTCACGGGTGGCTTTATTCAGCAGCAACAGTCCCCTTTTATCTAGAATGTGCACAGTGTTTAGCCAATGATAACTCACAAAACAGGGCCATCATGCTCGATAACAAAATAATGCAAGGGGACTCCGGGGACAAAACAGCTGAGAGATGCCTCTCCTTGGCTGTAACTCCCTTGTCCTGAAATTAAGAGGAAATGTTTCCTCTGCCCTTGCACAGACAGTGTGAGGGCATGAGGGAAATTATTTGTGTGGAAACGTGACTTGGAAAATGTTGTAGAAACCATGCGTGGCTTCTACGGAGTGGCCACAAATCTCCCTGTCGGGAACTCCTTGCTTTTTACTTTGAGTGTCTCCCAAAGTCCCCTGGATCCTAATCTGACTTGTGTTCTTTATTAATTAACATCAGCAGGACAAGGTTGAAGCTCAGGAGAATCAGGAGGCACCCCCATGCCATAGGACTCTCATTCCTTGGGAAAATAAAAGCTTTGCCATCTCTGATATTTCTTCCTCTTGCAAGAAACACAAAACCATGACCTGAGCAAGGTCACCAGTGAGTCAGGGATAAGAGCTGGGAATAGAATGTGGGCATTGTGGGTCCCCACTTGGCCACTCACCCACTCTTCCCGGACCCACATGGGACAAACCTCTTAGGGAGAGGACAAAATGCAAGTAAAGAGGCCCGGAGAAGCTTTCAGAGTGTCTGTCTGTCAGGAGTGTACCTGTGTTTACTCTTAGAGGTAACAAACATACCAAGATTCCTACTCAAGAGACTCTAAATGGGATATAAAATACCCAAGGTATTCTGGTGGATGTTTAAAAAAAAACAAAAAACCTAACGTTCAGGTCATTGAAATAGCTCAGTGGATCAAGGTGCTTTCTATCAAGCGGGATGGACTGAGTTCTATCCGTGGGACCTAGAAGATAGAAGGAGAGAGAACAACTCCTACAAGTCGTCCTCTGACCTGCAGAGGAATGCTGTAGTACATGTGTGCCTACACATATACCTGTACACATACATGCTGACACACTAAATACAGGAATGTAATTTAATGTCTAAAAATGTCCTATTGCTTGCATTAGCATTTTCATTTCATGCGTATGCACGTTTTGCCTGCATGTATGTCCATGCACTACTTGTGTGACTACTGCCCAAGGCGGGTCAGATGAGGACTTAGACACTTGGGAACTGGAGTTACAGATGATTGTGAGCTGGAAATCAAACCCAACTCTTCCAGAGGAGCAGCCAGTGCTCTTAACTGCCGGGCCATGTCTCCATTATATATTATATATTAATATAATTATATTAATATAATTATAATATAATATATATAATTATAATATAATATATAATTATATATTATATATTAATAATATATATATTAATATATTAATATATATTAATATAGGGTCTCATTCTGCCTTTCCCCTCCTCCCTTCCACCACCCCTCATCCCTAAACCTCCCTGTACTGTACTCCCCAATCTTCATTCAGAGATCTTTCTGTCCTGTCCTTTTCCCAACCTTCTCTATTAACCAGGAGGAGAGGTCCAGGGTAGCTGCATGCACAAAAATCCCCTGGAAATCCCCCAGTGGGGCCAGGATCCCGAGAGCAAAACCAGTCCAACAGACAGGCTTCCCCCTTTTGTTGCCAGGCTGACATCTGAATTAGCCAAAGTCCCAGGCCTTGACCCGTAAGCGAGATGATGCCGGTACGTCGAAGGCTGTGTTGGAATCATAAAAATTGTGGCTTGTGTTGGGTGATGTCATTTAGATTACTGGTGTGAATCACTTTTTGATCAGTGCCTGGCTGCCAGGGCAGGAGGCATGAGGACATCCCCTTGTCCCCCAGGGATGAGAACATACTCTAGCCCTTTTCCTGAAGCAGCTTGACGCAGATGTCTGTGTCCCTTACTTAAGGGTTCAACTCAACTCCCGACACTTCTGCACCACCACCACCAGGGGGTGCTATGTGCCGCTCACGCAGGTTCCAAGAGGGAACTGGAGGCTGGTGTTTCTTCTACACACACACACACACACACACACACACACACACACACACACACACACACACACACACACACCCTGCACTTTACTCACTAGCTTGCTTGGTCTGAGCATGAGAACGTTAGGATTTGTGTGGGGCTCAGGACATGGGATCAGTCCATTTGCCTGGCACCTTCTGTATTCATGCCCGGTACGCCTAATGCCAGCCAAGCATCCGTCAAGTGTGTGGCCTCATGTAGGGCTGGAGGAGGTTGGGGTTAACGGCATCCTAACTGTTCCACGGAAAGCATTAGTCCTAGGCAACATCGTCCTATGGGCAAGACGTGCTTCAGCAAGCCCTGGTGTTACCCGCCCCCACTTCCGCTCCACCTGTCCTCATCTCCTATCCACTGACAAGACCCCTTCCCCATTATCTCCTTACCCAAGCCACACAGCCTGCTAACTCTCACCAGAAGTCTACTCCTGCCCAACCCCCGACTCCTGACTCCAATAGTCAAGAACACCAAAATGACCATTGAAAATATACATGAGAATATGTCGCCCCCTGCTCAGATGCTGCCGATGGGTTCCTGTGTGTGACAGAAAGATTTCTAAGATCTCGGGATCGCGCCCCCAGGCGTTCCTCGAGTGAGGGTAGACGGAACCTGTGGCTTGTTTCTGCCAGACAGCTCACAGCAATGGAGGATATCACATCTGAGACTGGGTGACAAAGGACAGTGGTTTCATTCCGCGTTGCCAGCAGACTGTCACCATCTTGGCTTGCACGGTTTGATGGAGCAAGCTGCCAGCTTGGAGTGGCCCACATGGCAATGATCGGAGGGTGACCTCAGAGCAACGGCCCACGAGGAACGGAGCCGGCCAACATCTGCAGGAGCTTAAAGCGGAGCCTTCCAAGTTGAGCCTGAAGCTGTCCACAGGCCCAACCCAAAGTGCTTTCTTACTCAGAAAAAATGTATACAAAGCCACGGTTAGTTTTAAGCTACTAAATGGGAATGGGGGTGCGTTTTGTTATACAGCAGTAGCTAACTAATACAGTCACTTTTAATAAAAATCTCGCCAGGCCTGGCTCTATGTATCTTTTCCACGGGAGCTTGTGACCCTTTCTTTGCCTATAGTTTACCAGCCTCTGGCTAGCCTGACCTTCTGTTTATGTAACTTCTTATTGGTTTCTGCCTCAAGGTCATTGTTCTAGTTATAGCCTCTGTATAGACACCGTGTCCCTCACCCCGCCCCCACCCTGCCCCACTACACCTCCCACCACAGAGAGAGAGAGAGAGAGAGAGAGAGAAAGAGAGAGAGAGAGAGAGAGAGAGAGAGAGAGAGAGAGAGAGAGAGAGAGAGCTGGTTTTCTGGCTTGATTGGTGCCATTTTGTCCTTTGAATTTTCTCAGTCCAAATAGCATCTCGGCTGCAGGCCAGCCTCTACTTCCCAGCCTCTCCATCAGTCTAAACATCCCTTGTCTTTTGTTGAAATGCTTATTATCATCGGTCCAGGACTCACTTGCCCATTTCTTTCTTTCTTTTTTTTTTTTTTTGGTTCTTTTTTTTGGAGATAGGGACCGAACCCAGGGCCTTACGCTCTACCACTGAGCTAAATCCCCAACCCACTTGCCCATTTCTTAACTTAGTCACTCCATTGCCCCTCATTAACATGGAAATGGGACACTGTATCAGTCAAGGTTCTCTAGAGAAACAGAACCAATGGGATGAGTGTTACAAAGGGGATTTATCAGACTGGCTTACCCACTATGGTCTCTGTGGTCCAAAAATGGCTGGCTGGCTGGCTTGCAAGCTGAGCACTTGGGAGCTGATGGATAAGTTTGGTGGCTGGATGTCTCAGCAGTTTCTGTCTGGTGCTGAAGGTCTGGAGGATTCCTGGAGAGCTGCTGGTGTCCGTCCAGGTTAGAAAGCCAAAGAAGCCGGATTCTGATGGCAGAGGACAGTGGTGGAGCAACAGCAATAGTACAAATTCCCTCACCAGAAAGAAGCCAAGTCAGGTGGTAAGAGTTGATTTCTCCTGGGACATTCTTAGATCTGGGCCACTGGAAAGTACTACCCACTCTTGAGGACGGGCTTGTCCCTCCTGGAGGCATCCTCAAGAACCTACCCAGAAGGGTACCTCTGCAACGACTCCATATTCCATCAAGTTGACAGTCGCTATTAACCATCAGACATGATTGGTCTCGATTCCCAGGATCCACCTCAACATACAAGAGGCACTCGAGAAATGTTTAAACCATTAGCCAGCTGTCACCTGCAAATGATGCTTCTTAACCTGGTTTCACAGTCACTCCCAGGGCATCCCACCTAGATAGAGACACTCATTAGCCTTCCAGGACAGGACAAGGGCATTGTCTCTCCAAACGTAGCCTCTGATCTGGTCCTGTGAGATGTCAGGTAGGGGTGTGTGTGTGTGTGTCTATGTGTGTGTGTGTGTGTGTGTGTGTGTGAGAGAGAGACAGAGAGACAGAGACAGAGACAGAGGCAGAGAGACAGAACACCCCAGTTGTACCCCAGCCATAGCCTGGGAATTTAGGGTTCCCCCAAAATATACTTAGAGTTCCATCACAAGCAGGCAGTACCCCACAGCTTATTCTGCCCCCCACAAACCTTCTTCAAAGCCTCCTCCCAACTTGTCTCTCACTCTAATCCACACTTAAGGAAACTTGACTTTCCAAATTTACCCCAGACCTTTCGGATTCTCCTTCTTAGGAGAATAAGTGTTCTGCTAGGTGTGGGGTACAAAGATTGAACAGACACAGCCCCCATCCTAAGGGGTTCTCTGCTTTAGGAAAGGAGCCAGAAGAGGTAACATGAATTCTGATGGAGCTCAGGACTTCCTGGAGCGATGGCCCAGCAGTTAAGAGCAGTAACGTGGGTTCAGTTCTCAGCACCCATGTGATGGCTCACAGTCAACTCCAACTTCAGGTCCAGGAAATCTGATAACCTCTTATGGTTTCCAAAGACACTGAATGCACATGGTGCATAAACTTGCATGCAGGCAACACACAGGCACACACACACACACACACACACACACACACACACACACACACACACACACACACAAGTCCATACTGTTTTACAAAGTACACTGAAATGACAATGGTAAACTTGGGTAAAGCGGAGCTCAAAGCCCCGGCCCTCCCACCAGTTGGTCTGCACTCAAAGCATTTGTCTGCATGTGTGCTACCCATATGCAAACATGCATTGACCCATGCTAGCCTGTGTTGAGGCTGGAGGTTGACTTTGGGTATCTTCCTCTATCACTCTCCACCACAGTTTTTGGAGACACGGTCTCAGGCTGGAGGTCATCATCTGACTAGACTAGCTGGCCGTCACAGCCCTGGGATCCTCCCCTCTCCATGCTTCTCCCCCATCCTTTAACCCTGGGGTTCCAGGGACGCCCGGCCATATCTGGTGATCATGTGGGTACTGAAAATACAAACTTGTATACTCAGAATTGCAGAGCAAGCATTTTACCCTCTGAGTCATCTTCCCATTCCCAAAATCAGCCTGCCTAGGCTGCTTCTATCGAACAAGCAAGGCCATGCCTCCAATCTGCACTGATTCCTCTGCAAGGTAGGGAACTCCATATGTGCCTCACAGGTGGCAATTAAGTGAGATACTAATATACAGACTCCCAACTGCTGGTCACTAACGGGGCGATCAGTGAAGAAGGTCATCATGAAGGTGGGAGAATTTTTATCCGTTCCTACACTTCCTGCAAATTCCCATCTTTTGCCTACTTGAGAGTCCAGGGGAAGGCACTGCCCTGGATCTCTGTCAGGTAGGGGGGACGCAAAGATGACGCAGATAGCCCCAGTTCTCGGTGACTCGGTCTCCTTGAAGTGTGGAAGCGTAGGCAACAGCAGAGGACAAACGGCACAGAGTCGCTGTTTACCATAATTGAGGAGCAAGCCCCTGGGGCCCATAAATGTCACCGGCGTTTGTAGGAGCCACGGGTGCCAGGGAAAGACGGGTACACCTTGACACCGTTGTCCGCACTTCCCAGTTGGAACGCACAGCCGTGTGGCTTCATGCTTCTGTGCCCTGGTACACAGCATCCCTTCTGCCAACCCACCTGGCAGGCTCCTGCACACCCTTGAGACACAGTGCATTCCTCCGTGTGCTTTTGACCTTCCCAGGTACAGCCAGACCTTTCCTCCTTGGTATCTCTTGCAGTCTAGGCTGCCAGACCTGACTTATGTGTGGTGTTTCTGGGTGATACATTTTTCTCCTGCTCTGGGGGGTTAAGCTCTGAGATAAAAAGAAGTCCCCGTGAGCGAGGGCAGCGAGAAAAGATTCCTTTTAGTGTGAAAAAAAAAAAAAAAAAAAAAACCGACAGTGTCCTTTCTGCCCTTACGTCCTGGAACCCTGCAGAGCGCTGATGGGAGAGCCATGCTCTCTGAATCCTTGTCAGAATGAATGAACCAGAGCGTGTTTGTAGGGACAAATGAGCCTGCTGTCCGGAATGATAATTGAACCAAGTTCTTGAAGACTGAATTACTTTTGAAGTTCACGCTGCCCAGACTGCAGCATGGCTCTGTGCTAACCCTCCTTTCTTACCACCTTCCTTCACCTTCACCTTGTATAAGGCCGCCCAGCTGGGGCTGTGGAAATGGGTCGGTGGGCAAAGTGCTTGCTGTGCGGAGTAGGAAGACCTGAGTTCAAATCTCTAGCACCCTTTAAAAGTCAGGCACAGGGCTGGAGGGATGGCTCAATGGTTAAGAGCACTGACTGCTCTTCTAGAGGTCCTGAGTTCAATTCCCAGCAACCACATGGTGGCTCACAACCATCAGTAATGGGATCTGGTGCCCTCTTCTGGTGTGTCTGAAGATAGCTACAGTGTGCTCACATCTCACATACATTAAAATAAATAAATAGATTAAAAAAAAAAAAAAAAGAGCCGGGCATGGTATCATGTGCTTGTGATTCCAGGTTCCGGGAAACCTTCCTCAAAAAATAAGGTGGTAAGAAATGAGGAAGACTCTTGATGCTGACTTCTGGCTTCCATGCACACACACACACACACACACACACACACACACACACACACACACACACACACTTTTGGCACACGACACACACACGTAAAGGCATGCCCAAACACACACCCGAGATGTACATTTACATGCAAAAACTATTAGCAATTCTGTTTGTTTGTTTTGTTGTTGAGTCATGGTCTTTTTGCTGTGGCCCTGGGTGTCCTAGAACTCACTCTGTAGACCAGGTTGGCCTCAAACTCACAGAGATCCGCCTGCCTTTGCCTTCTGAGGGCTGGGATCAAAGCTGTGCACCGCCCTGTCTGGCTGAAAGTTTTAAATATCGGACCATGAGAGCGCGTTTGTAAGCTGTATCTGGGAAGCACAGTTACTTGTATATCCTGTCCCCCAAAGCCACCCTCGTTTATTGAGAAGTGCTGTTCTCCTCCATTGAGCACTCTCCTTTGGGAGGAACATTTGGGGAGCAGTGACGCCCACCTAGTCACCCAGATCAGCCTAGTCAACCCTGGTGATTAATAGGGTGGCAGCTGTCAAAACCAGATCGCTCTCACATCCCAAAGGATATTTCAAATTGTATTTATTTTATACATTTATTTTATATGGACATGTGCATGTGTCAGTGCGGGGGCACACTGGTATCGCTGTGGGAATGTGACCATGTGGGTCCCAAAGACTGAAACTAACATCATCAGGGACCTTACCCCACTCAGCCATCTTGCCGACACAAATACTAAAGTCCACAGTCTTAGACCTGCAGCTTCTGTCTCACTGCTAAGCAGTTCTGAAGCGGCCGCCATCAACCCCTCTGCCTCTGGGGCCCACGCACATCCATGCGCACGCCTCTCCCTAACAGGTGCGTCTTTCAGAGGGGACAGATTAGACACCTGACAGAACACGGAGTGGCACGGTACAAAGCCACAGATTTCTTTCTAGTAAATGCGGAGGTGGTACTCACAGACTACTTTATGCGACTCTGCATGCGTTTTGCATACATTTGCATGCATTTCCCAAAGCCATCCCACTGGGTTCGCAGAACAGTAAATTACTCCTGGTAAAGGACACCTTACCTGAAGCTTTAATTCCGTATGACATCCTTTCTGTATTCATGGAGATCCCAGAGGCTGCGGAAAACATGATACTTCCTTGGTAAAATAGTCATCATAGAACTTGAGAGATGGTTTGGTGGTTAAGAGCACTGGCCGCTCTTCCAGAGGACCCGCGTCTACACTGTGCTCATAACTACCTTCAGTTCAGCTCCAAGGCATCTGACGCCCTCTTCTGGCCTCTGCAGGTACTGCATGCACATGGTAAACATACATGCAGGTAAAACAGCCATACACATAAAATAAAAATGAAGGTTAAAAAAATAGTCGTCAGTCAGGCGGTGGAGGCCTTTAATCCCAGCACTCAAGAGGCAGAGGCAGGAACATCTCTGTGAGTTCAAGGCCAGCCTGGTCTAAATAGGAAGTCACAGGTTGGGCAGAGCAAACAGAGAAAATCTTTCTCGAAAAACCAAACCAAAACAAACAAAAAACAGTCACTAAGATCACTTTTATCATTTAACTGAGCACTTTTAAAATATTTGGTGTGGCTCTCTGGGTTTTAAATCTACAGAGCTTTAAGTGTAGTCATCTCAAAGCAGGTCCGGCTGTTCTCCCCATTTTACAGGTGAGGAAACTGAGGCCCATACATTCAAGGCCACACAGCCTAACGCACAAGTCTAATGCAGGCAGACTCTCCATTCATTGGCACAGGGGTACACTGTCAGTAGATAAAAAAAAAGACCAAGGCAGGATAGTCATCAAGTGCTTTTGACATTATTAAGGGAAGGTTGGACTGCTATAATAAAAAGAGCCCAGGTTTGTTAGGGAAGTCAGAAATGAGGGTTGGGGAGAAATGGCTCACTCTGTGATGCTAAGGTTTGACTGCCAAAGCACGTATGTTTGCTTGTTTGTTTGTTTGTTTGTTTGTTTGTTTAAAGGAAGTCTCACTGACTTTAACCCTGGCACCCAGAAGGCAAAGGCAGGTAGATAGATCTCTGTGAGTTTGAGTTTGAAACCAGCCTGGTCTACATACTGAGTTCCAGGTCAGTCAGGGCTACACAGTGCGACCCTGTCTCATGTTGGGGAACGGGATAGCCATGCACAGTGGTGTGCACTTTTAATCTCAGAGATGGTGAGGCAGGTAAAGACAGGGCCATGTCTAGAGCTTCCTGCCCAGCTGGATGGCTATTGAAGAGAGCTGAGGTTGTCCTTGGGCCTCCTCTCTCTCTCTCTCTCTCTCTCTCTCTCTCTCTTTTCTCTCTCTCTCTCTCTCTCTCTCACACACACACACACACACACACACACACACACACACACACACACCTAGAGAAGGAGAGAGAGAGGGACTCAGCTGTGGATTGTTCCTGAGAGACCCTTGGAGGTTAAGTCTCAGATGACTTGGGCAGCCTTGTAGCCTCTATCATTCACATAGGCATACAGAGTCCACCCCATCTCTGTAAATCTCCTCGGTTGTTTCTTCACCCTCTGGATGGGGCTGGGCTGCACCTGCTGATACATCGGGAAGAAGGAGTGAGAGAGACGGAAGGGGCTGCCTGAGGCACCAAAGCCCAGCCTGCTCTCTTCTCTTTCCGTAAGTGGCCTGTGGCCATGTTTCATTTTGAGAGGAGCTAGGGAAAGGGGTAGGCCCAAGGGTCTGAGGAGAGAGGCAGGGCGGATTTAGGCAGCCAGGAGTCTTTGCTGGCTGGTTCAAAGTGAATAGAGAGCTTTGAGGTAGATGACATCTGGGTAAACCCCGAGGAAAAGGAGCAGGGAAAGGCTGGAGATGACATGGGGTTGAATTTGTGGACAAGGTCCTCAGCCCTTCTTACATCCTTACCTGACCCAGTCGCATGCATGTACACTGGAAAGATGCCCAAGGCTTTGGAGAGCGTCGGCCCTTCCTGAACCCGGTAAGGTCACCTTACATCCAGCTGGCGCTCTCTCCAAGCAACACTTTACGAGTCTACTGAGCCCTAGCAGCCTTTTAGTGATAGATTGTGTATTCATTATTTTGTTCCTTCTCCCGTTTTGTTTTTTATTATTTTATTTTATTTTTGACTCATGGTCTCCCTATGTAGCTCTGCGTGGCCTGGGATTCACCATGTAGACAGACTGACCTCCAATTAAATCACAGAGATCCACCTGAAAGGCGTGCTCCACCGTGACTGGCTTTTGTTTATTTTTAAAATCCTTTAAGGTACCCAGGGAAGTTGTTGTCATCTTCTTATTAACATTTTTTGAGATTTTCTCATGTGTGTTTTATAACTGTGGGCGTTATGACTACAGGTTATGTCTGTCTGGATCGCATACATGCAATGCCCACAGACGCCAGAAGAGGGCGCTAGATATTCCGGAACTGGAGTTGTGCAAAGTTCTAAGCTGCCATGCGGGTCCTGGAAATCAAATCAGGGTCTTCCATCTACTGTTATTTCCTTTTGATACTAAGAGAATTCAGGAGTTGGAAACATTTGGTTCAAATAAATGATACAATGTACTGAGTTTCTGTGGGCTAGGAACTAGGAGAAAAGGCAGCTTAAGGCTGGCTTCAGTGTATCAGAAGAGACAAGAGAAATTAAAGCATCAAGCCAAGTCTGCTATCCCTTTCCTTCCTGTAAGTGCTCCGTGGACATATCTAGTTTCCAGAGCACCTGGGCAGCCCCATTGTTTCAGTCCCTGGTGACAGTGGGAGCCCTTTGGCTGTGGCATCATGTCAGAATAACAGTAAACAAGGAGAGATGACAGAATCAAGCCAGAGAGCCGGGAACAAGGCTGCTTTTGCAACAAGGCTTTAATGGGAGAACACTTTCACTCCATAGCACTGGTCCCTATAACAGACATTGAAATGAAATGCTAAGATGGGCTGGAAAAGGGAGAAGCCTCGGTCATTTCTCAGCACTGACTTTACAGGTTAGTGAAATCGTTCTTTGGGAGATTTGCATCACGTTGTTGGGCCTCTGTGCTGTTATGAGTAAAGTTTCCTTCTCTCTGGAACACAACTCTGTCTGGAAGAGAGTCTCCATCTGTGCTCTCGTTCAACCTTCAAAATCCTAGGCATGGGTCTCCAGCTAAAAGCTGTTCTTTTAGGGGACTCACGTTTGGTTCCCATCACCCAAATTAGGTGATGCTCTGGCTTCCTTGGGCACCTATCCGCGCGCACGTGCATGCGTGCGTGCGTGCGTGAGTGCGTGCGTGCGTGCGTTGTGCGTGTTGTACCCATCCTAGGACCGCCCCCCCTCCTGCCTCTCCTGTTCCCCACCATCCTTCTCCAAATGCTTGGTGCTCTTCCGGCCTCTCAGAGCTGTGAGTTTGCTCTCAAGTCCATCTTCAACCTAAAACCAAGACCTTTGAGGTACACTGCGCATGCTCAGTGAAGACCCTTGTCTTAGAGAAAGTATGATTCAAGTCTGGGAACTCAGGCAGAGTCACTATGGTGTCAAACTCTAGAAATAGCATCCTGTAGCCTACAATCAGTAAAAACTATATGCACTTTGTCACTAACACTTGGTAAACATTAGACCCAAGTAACCAGCCCCCGGCACTCTTCTCTGTAGTCTGCTCAGTGACTCCCAGTTCCAGACCCACCTCCCGGCAGTGTCCAAAGCCTCAGCTCTCTCACCTTCTTTGTCCTTCTCCGTCCTGTTCCCTAGTTTCTCATTGTCCCAGTTTGATCTCTCCCAAGGGCAGAATTCAGGCTGTGGAAAACCCAGCTCCCTTTCAAAGGTGAAGGGAACAGCTTTTGGCTGTACTGGTTGAAGCCATAATCCCACTTTTAGTCTCCAGGCTGTGGTCGTGAAAGGACACTCGTTCCCTCTGGGTTCAGTTCTAGAAGGTTCGTGATAGCATGTTAAGTCAGGGTCAAGGTCACTGCTGGACACACCTGCAGGGAGCAGCTGTTCGGCTTCTCAGGACTTTCCCTGCCAAGTGAAGAGGCTGCCTATGGCCTTTCGACTTAGAAAAACAACTTGGAGAAACTGAGTCTGTTGCACCCAGCTCTCCCCTCTCTAGTCCATAAGAGCTCATTGTTTCTAAATTAGGTCCTCAATATATATTCCTGGCCGTCCTGGAATTCACTATGTAGGCCATGCTAGCCTCGAACTCGCAGAGCTCTGCCTGCCTTGGCCTCATGGGTGCCCAGTGTATAATAAGTCATATAGTCCTGCAAACACCTGGTAAGCTCAGCTCTGAAAAGGGTAGACACCTCAGGACCACTGAGGGATCCAGGAAAGCTCCTGCCTCAAAAGGAATAATCCATTAGCCAGTGAGATGACTCAGTGGGTGGTCACTTGCCCACGACCATGATGATCTGACTTCGATCCCCAGGATACACATGGTAGAAGACGAGAGCCCATTTCCACTGCTTGTCCTCTGACCTCCATGCTCACACCATGGAGCATGCATGCTCACACATACATACATTAAATACTAAATGTTTTTTAAACATTCAGACCTGGGGCTGGAGAGATGGCTCAGTGGTTAAGAGCACTGACTGCTCTTCCAGAGGTCCTGAGTTCAAATCCCAGCAACCACATGGTGGCTCACAACCATCTGTAATGGAATCTGATGTGTCTGAAGACAGTGGCCACGTATGTATTCGTATAAATAAACTAAATAAATAGATCTTAAAAAGGAAAAGAACATTTGCTGCTTAAAAAAGAATTTAGCTCAGTGGTAGAGCGCTTGCCTAGCAAGCGCAAGGCCCTGGGTTTGGTCCTCAGCTCAAAAAAAAAAAAAAAAAAAAAAAAAAAAAAAAATTAGGGACTGGAGAGATGGCTCAGTGGTTAAGAGCACCGACTGCTCTTCCAGAGGTCCTGAGTTCAAATCCCAGCAACCACATGGTGGCTGACAGCCATCTGTAATGGGATCTGACGCCCTCTTACTGGTGTGTCTGAAGACAGCTACAGTGTACTTATATATAATAAATAAATAAATCTTTAAAAAAAAATTAGGCCCAGTGAGACCGCTCTATCCTACCACAAGGTAGAAGAGAATCAACTGGAAGCAAGTTGTCCTTTGACCTCCACTCATACGCCATGGCACATGTGCCCCTGCCCACGTACACACATTCATAATAAATCAGAGAATATGAAAATCAAGTCTTGTTTTTCAAGACACTGTTTTCTCCGTGTAGCCCTGGCTATCCTGAAACTCACCCTGTAGACCAGGCTGGCCTTGAACTCAGAGATTCGCCGGGATTAAAGGGGTGTGCCACCACTGCCTGGCCAAGAAAAAAAAGTTCTAAATCACGTGTTATGTAGCTTTCTTATCAGCTCTGAGGGGTCGGGAGAGCACGCTATACTGATGCTGTCGTGAAAATCCAATCAGATCGCTCTCCCCCACCCCCCAAAAATGATGTACCTCTCGGAGAAGCAACTGATGGGGGTCAAGTTGTTTTGCTTTGAATTGCCAGCAACCTACTCTGACCAAGAAGCGGCAGTCATTTTGTTTAATCATCTAACCCTCAAACAGCTGGGCTTCCAGACTGATCTCTGAGAGGCGAGGAGATCTGAGGAGGAATCCACGCGGCAGGCTGGTCCTTTGAGTGGGGAAAATGAATTCATTTCCCCTGGCAGACGGAAATAAATAGAACCTACTTTTCCCATAAGCTTCCAGCTCCTCTTGACTCTCAGGGCCGCGGCTCCCCGTTGTTATGTCCCGACGATGATTTATGGTTGTTCCAGTGAGACTGTCGTATTGGGGAGCACGTCTCAGATGCATATTACTCACAGGGCTGAATCCTGGTCAGAACCAGCAATGTGCTGATGAGAAGGGTTTCCTGGCTTTTCTTTTTATGCATGCATTGGCTTTTCTGATAGGAAAGGTTCGTAACATGTGATTTAAATATAATCATAACTTGCATAATATTCCTTATTGCACGCTGTGATTATTCCAAACTACTTCTCATAAAACAAACGTATTTGAATTTTTTTTTTTTTTTTGCTGAAGTCATGACCTAGGACCAACCTATGGTTGTTGTTCAACCTTGACTTAGCAAAACCAGATCACTGGAATACCAACCAGATGGAAAATTTTAAGGTTTTATTTATCTCAAATTTTATATTTTGTGCGTATGGGTGTTTTGCCTGCACGTATGTCTATGTGCCACTTGCGAACCTAATGTCCGCAGAGACCAGAGGAGGGTGTCCGATCCCTTGGAATAAGAGCTATAGATAATGCTGGTTTCACAGCTGAACTGGCCCAGTCAGCCGGCCACTACCTCACAGAGCTGACTACATTGTGTTACTCTAACAGAATGCCCGAGATTGGATAGTTTATAAAGAACAGAGGTTTCTTCATTACTATGCTGGAGGCTGGGAAACCCCATAGTTGAACGACCTGTAGGGGGCAGTGCGGAGGTTTGGGGGGGGGGGACACAGAAACCTCAGATTTAAAACCAGTGGATCAGAAGTGCCTGAAAGTTATAGCTGGCATCTGAGACCCTGTGGGGCGTGACTCCACCTCCAGCCAATGTCATATTGTAATGGGATCACACACCCAGCTGGTGGTGGAAAAAAACAGAAGAGGGCTACAGAGGAGAGTTCATAACAATCCTCCCCCCTCATTAACTTCTAATTCATAGTAAAAATTAAGCAAGTGGAAAAGCACAGGGGAGAACAGGAGTACAACCTCTATCCGAGGTGCTGGAAATTTGACTCCAGGATGTCCCCGGAGGCTCCTCCACGGCTGCTTCCCCCCACCCCTCCGTGACCCTCTAAGTCACATGACTTAGGCAAAGCTGCCTCCTTGCGGTAAATCATTCGTTAGCACAAAGGGGTCGGTGCATCCCTCAAAGGGGTCCTAAGGAGAGGTGCATTTGTCTGTCTTGTGATGCTGAAGTTAAGATACACAAAGCTGGGTGATTTAAAAAATAATGGGGATCGTTTGGCTCATAATTTTGGAAGCCAGAGGGTCCAAACGTTATCTAGTGACGCCCCCTGGCTACATCGACTTGTCGTGGGTACAAACTATATCCAAACTTTAACAGGAGGACTGAAGTAAATTAAGCTTTGTTTGTGTGTCAATCTCTCTCTTCTCTCCTAAACCCCTTCCACCATTATTCTCTGCCCCCGAAAGGCGGGCGCTGTTGGGTTTTCGTAAAGGAAGCAAAGATAGCAGAAAGGGAAGCGGGACACAGAAAAGACAAAGGCCATTCAAAGAAAGCAGTCGGTGCAGCAAATGAGTGAATTATGCACTTGCAAAAGCAAACCAAGCCGGGCAGAAAGCGTTTATTGAGTCCTGTGTGACCAGAGGCCTTGAACCAGCTCTGGATCAGATACATGGCGTTGGGGATGAGAAGAGCCAAGCCATGGGCATGAGTCCATGCTTCTCAGCACCCCTAAGCCCTGATTTGACCAGGCTAGTTTATCATAGAATACCCTCCCTCTCTAAACATTTAATTTTAATTATGGGGGAGACGGGGCAGTATGTGCATAGCAGTGCAGGTGCACATGGAGGCCAAAGATAGCAGATCCCTCGGGACCCGAGTCACAGCCTGGCGTGGATCAAGGGAACCAAACTTGGGTCCTCCAAAAGAGTATCGAGTGCTCAAAATTACTACGGAACTATACTTAATCAGCACTGCGCTTAAAGTGGAAACACTCAGCGAGGACCAGTTTGGCAAGGCTGGATTTGGACGTGCCTGTGTCTAAGAGGAAGTCCGCTGTCTCATCTTCGGGGAGTGAATGACCTTCAACGACGGTGGATTTTTGTGGGGTGAAGGATGGGTGTGTGGGGTGTCCCGGAAAAGGGGGCACACAATTTCACACCCATTTTTTCAGCATATCCAGTTGCGGCTGACTGTCCTATTGGGAAGGTGATCTTGAACCATCTACAAGGCAAGCCTCCAGGCCAGGTACACCCACGGGGGACAATTTAGGTCAGGACACGCCTGCGAAGGCTTTCCTTAATTAGGTTCCTTGAGATATGGAGACCCACCTTAAAAAGTGGGCTGTGCCATCCCACGGGCTGGCATCTTTGACGGAATGAGTGGAGAAATTGACCTAAGTGCCAGCACTCAATGCTGGGTTTTCCATGACTTCTGCTGTCATGGCTTCCCAGACCCATGATGGTTGTACCCTCAGACTGTGAGTCAGAATAAACCTCTCCTTCCTTAAGTTGCTTGTGTCAGGTATTTTATCACAGCAACAGGAAAAAGACTGACCGAAAGGAAGAGCATGAGTACGACACACACACACACACACACACACACACACACACACATACACACACACATACACACACACACACACACACACACACACACACACACACACATACACACACACACACACACACACACACACACACACACACACACACACACACACACACACACACACACACACACACACACACACACACACACACACACACACACACACACACACACACACACACATACACACACACACACACACACACACACACACACACACACACACACATACACACACATACACACACATACACACACACACACACACACACACACACACACACACACACACACACACACACACACACACACACACACACACACACACACACACACACACACACACACACACACACACACACACACACACACACACACACACACACACACACACGCACACACACACACAGACGTGAACCCAGGCCTCTTCCCCAGTGTGTAATCACGAGCCCTGTGGTGGCAGAAGATGGGTTGTGCGTTGAGATACTTCACTTCCTCCTGCTGATTAGTTATTCAGGAGCTGTCTACGGGTGACACTTGCCTCAGAGCCTCGGTGACTTTCAATCCCTTGAAGTGTGGAGATTGGGCAGGAAGCGCCTCTGTGCAGAATGACAATATGCAGTGGAGGCAGGGGCACAGGAAAGCTTAATTGCAGCCTTGAAATGAGACCCAGCCTTTGAAGAGCAGCGTTGTTCTGCAGATGAAACCCAGGAAGGAGTCCAAGCCGACTGTTTCTGAGAGATCGCATGGCTAAGATGGGCCAGGAAAGGAATGAGAAAACGGAAGGGACACTGAGGGGACATGAGAGGACCTTCCCTCTCTGCTGGGATGAGTTCCTAAAACCTTGGATGGAAATTGGAGTTTTTATAGCTCGAATCATTTCCACCATTATTTCCCTTGCCCTCAAATGGCTCGTCAGAATATTCTTAGGCTCTTGAGTGGAATAAAATTACAGCTGGGGCCACAGCAGACCTTCAACATTATTGCATTTATAGTGGAAACTGACCGTTTTTCTTATATTAAAAAATATATATAAGAACAAGAAAACTCGAAAAAAAAAAAGCAAGAAATAAAATAGCTGAGGTGTTCCTCTGTGTGGTATGACAGTTCCGGTGTTAATGGCTTCTTAGTTTGGGACAGCAGGGGGCTGTTTCTGCAGGGCATCTGTCTTAGTCAGGGTTTCTATTCCTGCACAAACATCATGACCAAGAAGCAAGTTGGGGAGGAAAGGGTTTATTCAGCTGACACTTCCATGTTACTGTTCATCACCAAAGGAAGTCAGGACTGGAACTCAAGCAGGTCAGGAAGCAGGAGCTGATGTAGAGGCCACGGAGGGATGTCACTTCCTGGCTTGCTTCCCCAGGCTTGCTCAGCTTGCTCTCCTATAGAACCCAAGACCACCAGCCTAGGGATGGCCCCACCCACAATGACCCTTGATCACTAATTGAGAAAATGCCTTGCAGCTGAATCTCATGGTGGCGTTTTCTCATTAGGAGGCTTCTTTCTCTGTGACAACTCCAGCTCGTGTCAGGTTGACACACAAAACCAGCCAGTACAGCATCTAACTTCACTCTAAATACAATCCTCTGAGAATCCTGTGAACTAGCTACGACGTCCATCTTAAACATGATGACCACATTTAGGGAGGTAAGAAGCTTCCCCACATTCACGGTGAGTGAGAATTGGCAAAGTGAGAATCCAGACCTAGTTGTGGTTGGCTGAAGATGTGTTAGACTTTCCCTTACCTCAGGCACTCTATTAACAGCTACATCCTCAACTCCGCCGGTAGCACTAGGCTGGGAACCAGGCTCCCAATACCTGCACCCTTGGAGGATACATCGCATCCACACTGCAGCACCCGAGAACTGAAGGCATAATTCAAACGGACTCTAGGACAGCAGTTCTCAACCTATGGGTTGGGACCCCTTTGGGGTCAATAACCCTTTTTTACAGGGGTCGCCTAATACCATCGGAAAACGCAGAAATTTACATAGAATTCATTACAGTAGCGAAATTACAGTTATGAAGTAGCAGCAAAATAATTTTGCGGGTGGGAGTCACCACAACATGAGGAACTATATTAAAAAGTTACAGTATTAGGAAGGTAGAGAGATGGCTCAGTGGTTAAGAGCACTGACTGCTCTGCCAGAGGTCCTGAGTTCAATTCCCAGCAACCACATGGTGGCTCACAACCATCTGTAATGAGATCTGATGCCCTCTTCTGGTGTGCATGAAGACAGCTACAGTAGGAAGGTAGAGAGAACCACTGCTGTAGGACTTGATGCTTCTTCTGTTAAATGGGAACAAGCCTCACTCTCTCTTTGGGGTTGTTGGACCCACAGAGGGTTCACATACATGCCACACCAAAAGTCAGTGTCTCACATCAAATTCATAGCAACTGTTCTTTTCTCTCAATTCCCCTAAGAAACTCAGGCTGAGTCTGTGACTCTGCAAATGGCCGATAAGATAGTCTTGAATTAGCTGGATAGGAAAATTTGTCACCAAGAGGAATACAGTCCTAGCCTCCCATGTCTCAGGAAATCAGTAATCAACTATCATAATCATAATAACCCTCCCCCTTTTCCTTGTGAGACACAGTCTCACGATATATCTTAGGATGACCTTGTGTTGTATTTGGTTAGCTTTAGCTGTCAAGTTAACACAACCTACAACCACATGGGAAAGGAGTCTCTCAATAACGAATTGTCCACAAAGTGTTGGCCTATGAGTGTGTCTGCAGGGAATAGTCTTAGTTAAGTTACTTGATGTGGGCGGACTTGCCCACTGTGGGTAGCAGCATTCCCTAGGTAGGAAGTCCTGAATGATATGAATGTTGGAATTAGCTGGCTATGAGCAAGCATGCATGCATTCAATTTTTTCTGCTCTTGACTATGGATGTGATTGTGTAAGGGTCCAAAAACAGCTGAAGGAAGACCATAGACACAGATAGCATGCAAAGTCAAAGAGCATTTATTCTGCAGAGACCACCAGCAAATGAAAGGCCAACTCCAGACAAAGGCATGCAGGCCTCCTTGTAGGGAAGCGGGGGAACTCTCTAGAAGGATTAGGTAATCTAAAATTTCATTGGCTGGGGGTTGAGGATCACAGGTGGTCAGTGCTCTGCATTCCTACATCATGAATATTTAACCGTGTGATGAGATACGGCGGCTAGGCACAGAGGGCCGGTTCTGAGATAAGGTATTTCCCCATTTTTGTGGTTATCCTCAGGCTGATCTTTGGGAGGAGGTTTTATGATCTTGCTCTAGATTTTTTTTTCTTTTTTCTTTTTTTCGGAGCTGGGGACTGAACCCAGGGCCTTGCGCTTGCTAGGCAAGTGCTCTACCACTGAGCTAAATCCCCAACCCATATTCTAGATTTTATGGTCTATCCCTGGAGCTAGTGCCTCATGGCCTTGTTTTCAAAATCAGGCCTGGTCCTTAAATGGAGACAGATGGGGTTTATGTCATTCTTTCAATACGACTAGCTGTTTGAAGTTCCTGCCTTATTTCCCCACAATGATGGACTCTACCCTAGAATAGTGAGCTGAAGGAGACTCTTTCTCCTCTAAGTTGATTTTGTCTGAAGGTTTCCCCACAACAGAAGAAATGAAATTCTGGTAGCCTGAATCCTAGACCCTCCTTGTAGAGCCTCCTGAGTGCTAAGATTACAGATGTGTGCCATTTTTAATTGAACACTACAAAGCAATAAGATTTGAATTCTGTCTCAGAAGCAGCCTTAAGTTGTTGTTAGTGTTGTTGTTTCTCTATGAGAAAGGGGGGAAAGGGGTGGGAGAGGGAGAAGGGGAGGGAGAGGAAGAAGAAGAAGAAGAAGAAGAAGAAGAAGAAGAAGAAGAAGAAGAAGAAGAAGAAGAAGAAGAAGAAGGAGGAGGAGGAGGAGGAGGAGGAGGAGGAGGAGGAGGAGGAGGAATAGGAACAGGAAGAACAAGAGCAAGAAGAACAACAAGAAGAAGAAGGACAAGAAGAACAAGAAGAACAAGAAGAAGAAGTCGTCTCAACTCATTAGCAAAACACAAACATGGATATCATCTATGCAGTTCAAAGCTCCCCCAAGGACGATACTCGTCTGGAGGTACCTGCAAATACTGAGGGACAAGCAACCTCCCCAGAAGCATGCTATGGGCACTCTGCCTGGACAGCATTCCCTTTCTTGGCTCCCAGGACCGTGTCTTGGCACCTCCGACTGGGAGAGAAAAATGCCAGTTGCTTCCTCCCCAGTTTCAGGGCTTTGGAGGATCAACTACTGACGTCAGAGACAAATTGCTCCGGCTGGTTCAGGTCTAGAATTTCACAGCCTTCGGTGCCAGGAAGGTCTAAGTTCTGTAATGGGACACAGATGGAGCGATACTGACATAAGAGAGCTGTCCTGCCTGGATTACTAACCAGTGCTGGGCTAAAGGGAAAAGCCGGGCTTGTCTGTAGTTCAGACACGGGGAGGCTGAGGGGAGAGGGTCACTCGAACCCAGGGGTTCACTGCCAGTCTGGGCAAAATAACAAGGACATGTCTCAGAAATACACCAAGAAAGAGAGGAACTGAGAAAGAAAGAAGAGAGAGAAAGGAAGGGAGAGAGAAAAAGAGGAAGGGGGTGAAGGGAGGAGGGGAAGAGAGAGGCAGAGACGAAGACGGCAGGTATTATAGCTCAAAAGGATTTAGAAGTCTGAGATAGGAGGATTGCCAGGAGTCCAAGTCCAGTTTGGACTAAATAGTGGAGTCCAGAGCTACACACGCACGCACACACACACACACACACACACACACACACACACACACACACACACACACACACACTCATGCATGCAGGCATCCATTTCAAAAAAAAAAAAAAAGGGCAGAATGCTCACACAATGCGCATGTGGCCCTGAGTTCAGTCCCCAACACTGCATGAAATAGGCTTTATGGCATGCACTCTAATCCCAGTACTCTGGAGAGCGAGGCAGAAGGATCAAAGTCATTCTTAGCTACGGGGTTTACATGAGAAACTTGTTGAAAAAAATCAAGGGAAAAGAAAAAGGAGAGGAGGGAAGGAAAGAGGACTGAGAAAGATAGGGAGGAAGAGGGGGGAAGAGGGAAGGAGGAAGAGAGGGAAATAGGGCAGGAGGAAGACAGGGAGGAAGAGGAAGAAAGAGAAAAGGAGAAAGAGAGGGAGAAAGAAGAGGAGAGAAAGCAGGAGGAAGGGGCTGGAGAAATGGCTCAGTGGTTAAGAGCACGGTTCTTCTAAAGGTCCTGAGTTCAATTCCCAGCAACCACATGGTGGCTCACAACCATCTGTAAAGAGATCCGATGCCCTCTTCTGGTGTATCTGAAGACAGCTACAGTGCTTATATATAATAAATAAAATAAAATCTTTTAAAAAAAATAAGTAAACAAACAAGCAAGTAAATAAAGCTGCATGAAATTTTATTAGATTGGCTGTGTTTTGTGTCTTTAAAAAAGTATACATATATATATATCCCCCCTGGTACTGGAGTTACAGTTATAAGCTGGCATGTGGGTGCTGGGATTTGAACCCAGGTACTCTGCAATCCTTTGAAAGAGCAGTCAGTGCTCTCAGCCACTGAGCCATCTCTCCAGCCCAAGATTTTTGTGTCTTAACATGATCAGATGTATACACCATTGTCTTATGATGAAAAATGTTTTTTAAAATGATTTATTTTATGTATGTGAGTACCCTGTCGCTGTCTTCAGACACACCAGAAAAGGGCATCTGATCCTATTACAGATGGTTGTGAGCCACCATGTGGTTGCTGGGAATTGAACTCAGGACCTCTGGATGCACTCTTAAATGCTGAGCCATCTCTCCAGCCCTAAAAGGAGATTCTGTTTTAAACCTCAAAACCCTCAGACTTCAAAGCCTTTAGAGTAACCCAGATCACAGGATGAGTCTAGCTAAAGGGACTCAGGGTCCCACTAGAGCAGCCATAGGATGGGAGGCCAGGTACACAACAACACGCTCAGATACCCTGAGTGGGGAAGCAGACCCGGGGCAGCAGGCAGCCAGGGTTCTCCAGCTCCATGAGGACCCAGCTGACTACAACCCCAGCCCCATCAGATACCCACCCTTTTCCTGGTCCCAGGCCCTTCCCTTAACTCAGACGGACCAGGGACATCACAGCCAAATCTCAAGAAGTTTGTGCAAGGACTCTGTGAAAGACTGGTTGTCAGTGAGGGGGTTCTCAAGGGAAGCAGGGAAGCAGGTCAGTAGATGGTAGTTTGGGCCTCAGTGACAGTGGTGGAAGGCTGTGATGGCTAACACTGAGTGTCGACTTGTATCACCGTGGAAACAAACCTCTGGACATGTCTTCAAGGACACTTCTGCACCAAATCTCTCTCTGTGTCTATTGTCTCTCTATCTCTCTGGTGTCTGTCTCTCTGTCTCTGTCTCTTTATCTCTATTTCTGTTTCTCTTTGTGTCTGTCTCTCTGTCTCCCCCTCCTACCCTCCCCAACCCCCCCTCCCTACCTCCCCCACCTCTGGTCTCCTTACTGTGGATTTGACCAGCTGCCTCAGGCTCCTGCCATCTTGCATTTCCTGCTGTGAGCAACTGGCCCTTCCACTGTGAGTCCAGATAGACGCTTCCTTCTATAAGTGGCTTTTGTTGGCTGTATTATCAGCAGCAACAGGAAAAGAAACCGACGTATGTTTCTGAGACAGGATCTCGAGTAGTCCTGGTGAGCCTCAAAGCTGATAGGTAGGTGGGGACGATCCTGAACTTCCAATTCTCACCCAACCCTAGCGTTCACCTCGCTCTGCTTCCTCACTACAGACTCCGTGGGACCGGTTGATCCGTGCTTCTGCCGCCGTGACGGACTGTCACCGTGAACTATGGGCCAAAATAAATCCATCCTTCCCTACCTTATTTTTGTCACTTATCTTGTTCCACAGAGAAAAACTTAACTAATGGGGTGGGGGAGAGAGAACACTGGACGGTCTGCAGTTACTGATGTCCACCTTAGGGTCCCCACTCACACCCTCCTCTCCTCCATCCACCTCTCCCAAGTACTCAACATCTGGACCTTTATTTTGCACCCTCAGTCTCATCCTGTGTCCCTACCTGAAGGACCACAGCCCCTCCCAAGCGCTCAGTCCGCTCTCTTCCTAGTGGCCCACACAGTGTCTACCACCGTGATGCCACACTGCCATGAAATTAAGACATTTGTTAACCCCGGGCCAAGAAACAGGGCTCTGCTCCAGCCATTCAAATCTGAGCCTAGACCTTGACCTGAAAAAGGAGAGTTTATTTCTAAACACCCAGTGCCTTTCTCTCTCATTAAATGTTTAAAAAAAAAAAAAAGTCACAAAAGGAGAAGCTGACATCCAAGGCTGTGGCACCCAAATTGCAGGCTGTGACTATTGTTTACGCTATATTTGTCCTGTCTCCAGGCATCAACCTGGGGACAGGAAGGAAAATGCCAAGCCATTGGCTTCCCTGCCCTCCACACCTCCAGCAGAACGAGTCCGTGTTGCCCCCTTGTGGCCAGGATGGGAACTGCATCGGCCTCCGAAGTAGAAAAAGAATTTGCTGAGGGTTGTGGCTTCCATTAGCCTGGGCTGCTATTTACCCTTTCGTTGCATTGAAACCCCGGAGCTATCAGCATAGTAGCTGGGAGAGACCTGTCCTGGGCATGCAGCTGGCAGCTCCAGTCCAATGACAGGAACTCAGGGCCCTTTAGAACAGCTTTTAATGGCTCCCTTCACAAAACTACTTTATTTACCTGCTGCATGGATGAGGCCTAAGAAAAACCCACATTTAACATGTAATTTAGAGCTAAGTACACGATAGACGTCCGGAGATTTAAAATTAGCCAAGCGAACTGAATGCTGGGGCGTTGTGCTTCCTTTCAAGCGTCTTAGTGTCTGTCAGGAAGATGTAGCTGGGAGCAGATTCTTGATAAAATAATCAGGCTTTGTCATTCAAAAGAGGGGCTGCTCATAAAAGGACCTATTATCACAGTGGCTCTCAGCCTGTGTGACACAACACCTTTGGGGAGCGAATGACCTTTCATAGGGGTCACAGGTCAGATATCCTGCATATCAGATGTTTATATTATAATTCATAGCAGTAGCAAAATTACAGTTATGAAGTACCAGAGAAAATAATGTTATGGTAAGAGGTCGCTGTTGGCCTTCCTGCTTGAATGGGAAGGTATCCCGGGACTCGAAAGCCCAGGAACTAAACAGTTCTGAGATGGGACAGTGTCCCAAGGGAAAGGCATTCTAAAACATGGGCACAAGGAAACTTACGGCTCTGAGAGAAAGCCTCCTCAGAAGAGACATTGGAGCTCCCAGGGGAGGGGACCCCAGATGAGCTGAGGAACTCAGAAGCCTCAGCCCCGCTCCTCTTTGCTTCTTTCCTTCTTCTGTCATTGCTTCTTGTCTTCTTCCGATGACAGTCACACCAGGCAGTAAATCTCCTAAGAGAGATTTATTTACTGGAGGGTCCAGGATGTGGAGAGATGAATCCAGAAGTGTCTGCTTACGTTCCCAGGAGGAAGCAGACAGCAGAGAACTTGACAAAAGGAAGTGCTAATAAGGGTTCTGGGGGGGTGGGAGTCGGGGTGGGGGTGGAGCTTTCTAGAGTGGATTTCCAGGGTGAGGATTGGTTAGATTTCAAGTCCTGAGCTTGGGTGAGCTCAGGATTGGTGGGGTTTCCTGTTCAGGGATTGGTGAGCTTTTGTGCTCAGGGGATTGGGGGATTTCTGCGGGAAGTTCAGGGATTTGTGGGTTTTATTATTTGGGAATCGGTGGCTTTTGTTCAGACTTTTCACCTGAAATTAGCATAATCTGGGGAGGGTACCGTTGAGGGGCCCTAGATAACCTTTGAACCCTTTCAGATGCTGGAACCACAGTTCTGATGGTTAGGGAGGTCTGGGGGAGGGGCTTGACTGCTGGGCCGGGCCACTTTCTTGCCTTAAGGGTTTACAAAGTTTACAAAGTATCCAACATTTACAAAGGGAGTCTAACCTTTCCCTGCTACACGAGTGGCTTGAATATCCCAACAGTCCGGACAAGATGAGGAGCTACGTTAAAGGGCCACAACCTTAGAAAGGTTGAGAACCACTGTGTTATTCCAAACCCCCTCTAGCCAAGTCAGTGAGGAGGGTTGTCTGCCCATGTCACACACACTGGGGTGCCTGTGGTTTGCACAGATTATAAAGTGAGACCCAGAATGATCTCCAAAAAAATTTTAAATATTTAATTTTATGAACATAGCCCACCCAGTTAGATTTCAAAATCAAGGCTCTCTCCTGTCCTGTCCGCCATCCTACATAGGGTGAATAGCAGACGGGGTGGGTGCTGCCAGTGTCTAGTGATAACTCATGACACAAATTCACACTGACAGCCAGAGCAAAGCTGCAGGGAAGGCTCCGTGGGTAATGTGCCTGTCTTCCAGCACGGGGTCCTGAGATGAATGTCCTGGCATCATAATCCTAGTTAGTCACACTCCCAGTTCTGTGGAGATGGAGACAGATTGGTCCCTGTGGGGACTCGCCAGCCTAGCCTCGTTGATGAATTCTAGGCTAGTGAGAAACTCTGTCTCACAAAGCAAGATGGGCCCGTGACCTTAGCATGTTCACATAAACACCAAACATGCATCTGAGTATACATACACATGAGCACACATGCACGCACAGTATCTGAAGTGTGACAGGTACCTTTCCTGAGCTCTTCAGTGTCAACAACTCATAGAAACCTTACAATGGCTTTACAGGGCTGATATGACCCTCCGTTTCCTGAAGGAAGAGGCCGGCCGATCAGAGAGGAAAGATGACTTGCCTGTGATCATGGTAGAGGGAGGAGGGACCAGGATTCACACCTCGACTTTCTCAAGCACCCTTTGCTATTCTCTCCAAGAGCAAAGTGGGATCCACTGGAGCTTGTACCTCAGACCCTAGCAGTCCTTGCCTTTGTAGTCTCTCAATAGTACTCTCCTGGAGCTTGGACACACAGTCGAGTAATACACACCATGCTCCTGTATCCCAAAGTCTGCAGCCCCAACCACAGATGCTTATTGTCTCGTAGTCCAAAGTAGGGAAGTAGCAAAGGGTTAGCCGGGTAAGGATGGGACAGTGTATCCTGGACAAGATGTCAGACAGGACCAGTGAGCCCAAAGCTCCCCAGAGGATAGGTGATTTGATGCTGTGCCCGTTCTCTGGACGATTAGCATGGACTATATGCTATGTGGGCTTAGCCCAGAGTAGCTGGCTTATGGAGGCTGATGTCTTCAGAGCAAGAGGGAGGGGGACACAAAAAGGCTGGAAGGGAGGAGACTGGCAAGGGAGGAAGGAGAGGTGAGCAGTCAGAAGGGATGCACCAGTCACCGTTCCTATGGGGACCACCTTGATACAATTATGACATCCCTCGAAGACAGGGAAGAGTATTGGGTGCCATTTTGGACGGCACCGACTTTAGAGCCAGAGAGGTTGGGGAGACAAAGTAAAACCATGGCTTTAAAATATAGTGAGTCAGATATTGTGACTCAACATCTGTTATTCTAGCACTTTGGAGGCTGAGACAAGAGGACCACAATGAGTTGAAAACCAAGCTGGGCAACAGACTGAGGCTGTCTCAAACGTAAAAGCAAAATAAAACAACAAAACCCACTAATATGCACTCAAGAGGCTGAGACAGGGGAACTGCCATAAGTTCAAAGCCACCCTGGACTACACACCAAGTACCAGACCAGCTAGGGCTACACAGTTTGTCTAAGTTCACAGTTTGTTGCTGTGAACAGACACCATGACCAACATGAGTTTTATAAAGGACAACATTTAACTGGGGCTGGCTTACAGGTTCAGAGGTTCAGTCCATTATCATCACAGCATCCAGGCAGGCATGGTGCAGGAGGAGCTGCGTTCTACATCCTCACCCATAGGAAGCCAGGAACAGACTGCGCATCCCCAGGCAGCTAGGAGGAGGGTCTCCAAGCCCACCCCACAGTGACACACTTCCTCCAACAAGGTCACACCTTCTACTAGTGCCACTCCCTGGGCCAAGCATATGCAAACCATCACACAGAGGGACCTATTACCTCAACAAAATAAATACTGAAAATTAGTGTCAGAGGATACAGTACAAGATGTTGGGCCACAAGGACTCCTTAGGGGTTATCCATGACATAAACATGTCTAGCCACCTGGTCACAGGTGGATCTGGAGGCCAAGGGAGACAGGCAGCCTTCATGAGTGGAGAAGGGGAGAAGACTACCCAGAGTGCACTGGATGGACCAGACCACGTCCCTACTGTCAGAGTCAGGCCCTTACTTCTCTCCCGAGAGGCAGGGATTGCTCTGCCCACGGGCCTGTGCTCATCAAGATATCTGCTAGGAGATACTGTTCTCCCTTCTCATCCCTGAACTGGTCTACTCTGGTCATTCCTCTCCCATCTGATCAAGAATCCTGGTGTTCTTGTCCCCAGAATCCACCGTGGTGTGTGACAACAGATACCATCATTATCACCTCCTTCTTCTGCATCTGGAGGCATCACCATTTCTTAGCACGCAAGCCATGGTCTAATTCCTCCACCAGTGAGAGCACAATTATAGGCATATATCCGCCCCCCCCCCCATGCTGGCTACTTGTGCTGGTTGGTTCTTGTTAACACAAGCTAGAGTCACCTAGGAAAAGGAGACTTGCCTCCATCAATTTGGCCTCTGGACACATCGGAGGGCCATTGACTTGATTGCTAGCTGATGTGGGAGGACCCAGCCCACTCTGGGTGGTGCCTCTCCCCACCAACACCCTCCATCAAGGGAGATGTCTTGGGTTCTGAGCAAGCCATGAGGAGTAGCCAGCAAGCAGCTCTCCTCCACGGCCTCTGCTTCTGTTGCTGCCTCCAGGTTTCTGCCTTGAGCTCCTCCCATGGCTTCCCTCAGCAAGGAACTGTTGGGAAGCCGTAAGCCGAATCAATCCTTCCCCTTCAAGTGAGTTTTGGTCGGTGTTGATCACAGCAACAAACAAAGCAAACTAGGGCAGTAATGCTGCTGTCCCCACTCAATGGCTAGGATGAGTCGGTCTTGGTAAATTATCTCGGTATGTTCACACAGTGAACAGATGGCCGACGTGGGGCCGGAAACCCGTCAGTCTGACTCCGCCACCTCCCTCTGAAGCTCTAGTCAGAGAGAGGATGCTCTGTAAATATTTGTTGAAATCGAAGACTTGGAGAGTAGCTGTTGACCCAAAAGAGAAGGGAAGGTGGTCAGGAAAGAAAACCCAAAATAAGTAAAACTGTTGGAGGGTAGAAAGTCCCAGAGAGAAGCAACTCTCTGAGATGCTTTTTCCAGGCTTCAGAAAGAAAATTAAAATTGGAAAAAAAAAGTGGGGTGGGGGTGGTTGGCTGGAGAGGTGGCTCAGTGGTTAGAGCACTCACGGCTCTTCCAGAGGTCCTGAGTTCAAATCCCAGCAACCTCATGGTGGCTCACGAGCATCTGCATTGGGATCCGATGTCCTCTTCTGGAGACATCTTCAGATGCCTGCATCTGAAGACAGCGACGATGTCCTTTAATATAATAAATAAAGTTTTTTTTAAAAAGAGTATATGGGGAATCACGGCAGCTCTGGTTACTCTGTGCAGTGGTACAGGGAGGAAGAACTTGACAACTGTGGCCGGCTGCTTCACGGACGGCAGACCTCATGTGATTTCTGTGCTGTGGAGATGTTTTCCACAGCATGAACAAGTGACCAGCAATGAGGCCCTGCCTGCCAGTCCCAGTGGAAAACCCCTCTAAGGAGCGTCTTGTGTGAGAATCGTGTGGATCACACGGATGTGCAGCTTTTGTCCCAGTTTATCTCACCATTTTCCGGATGCATTTACGGAAGGCACATAACAGGTCCTTGTGGAAAGAAACAGAGGGAAATAACTAAAGCCATTGAGAGAGCTCAGAAAATGGGGTTTACGCCAGTTCCATACAAGGATCCTGCATATCTCGAAGACCCTAAAGTTTGTATCATCAGATACCGAGAATAAATTTTGTTAAAGTTCCTGCCAATAAACCTGTAAGTGGTTATGTCAAAAAAAATAATAAAAATAAAAATAAATAAAATAAATTAAAAAGAGTATATATTATAGCGGGGCATTGGTGGCACGTGTGTTTAATTCCAGCACTCAGGAGGCAGAGGCAGGATGGTCTCTGTGGGTTGGAGGCCAGCCTGATCTACGGAGTGAGTCCCAGGATGACCAAAGATACACAAACAAATAAATAAATAAAAGAAAAAATAAAAGAAGAGAATATGCGTTGCTGACTTTTTTTCAATGCTATCACAAAATACCCAACAAGAGCAACTTAAGGAAGGAAACGTTCACTTGGGCACTGTTTGAGGGTGCAGTCCATCATGGTGGGGAAGGCAGGAGCTGAGGCAGCTGGGCCCGTTGCCTCCACAGTCAGGAAGCTTAGGATGGCACTCAGCCCATGGGAGGGGTCTTCCTACCTCATCCTAATCTAGAAACTCCCTTAGAGGCGTGCCCAGAGAGAGGTGTGTCCCCTAGGTGATTCTCAGTCCTATCAAGATGGCAATTTTAACCATCGCAGAGTGACAAAGAGTTATAGGATGTTTGTGCTTCGGACAGCTGGCTTTGGGATGTCTTGGTCCTCAAGGAGTTTGCTTCAGTGTTGGGGTGAGGTAGGGTACAGGGCATACCTACCACGCCACCATAACTAATTAGTTGGCTCCAGAGCTTTCCCCTGCTACACAGGGGAAGAAGGCAGCCCTGGACCCGGCTGGAGAGAGACGCTTACATGGCGGACCTGAGGTCTGAGGCACTAAAGAGATAGCAACTTGGCCAGTATTTCTTGGCCCTTGTTCTTGAATGGTCCCCAAAGTGTTTGGTGACAGCCTGTATTGTTATTTAGTGGTTTCGTTAAACTGGGTCACTTTTCAAGGACAAATCAATCCCTCTTGGGGAGGACACTTCTTCATGTCCCTGTGGTAAATGGGAACCCAGTAAGACCTGTCACAGAGACACAACCACACAACATGGGGACGAAAACAGCTGGGCGGCATGAGGGCACACACCCTTAGCTCCAGCACTCAAGGAAGAGGCAAGTAGATGTCTGTGAGTTCAAGGTTAGCCCAGGGGCTGGAGAGATGGCTCGGAGATTAAGAGCCCTGTTTGCCCTTCCACGGGTGTTGCTGACTTTTATCCCGCACTAGATCCGGCACCATAGTGCCCCAAGATATCTGGTACACATCTTCATCTCAATCAGCAAAGTGTCTCACCCGCTCTGCTCCATCCCATATCACACTCCGAAGGCTTCTCTCTGAGCCTGGCAGCAATCTCTCTCTACCCATCTAGTTTCCAAGGCATGTTGCCACCAGGCCAGAAATATACATCCCAATTCCATGGCGGCTTAGTGTCTCTGGCTGCCACACATTCTCTTAAACTTAAATCGCCACATGAAAGAACACACAACACAATAACCTCTGATCCAATTGATAAGATATAATTGCCCACCTAAACATACAAAGCCCTGTACATATCCATCTCTTAAGAATATAACAACCTGTAAATACACAGAGTGGAATCTTTTTTTTAATATTTTTTAAGATTTATTTATTATATATGAATACACTGTAGCTGTCTTCAGACACAAGAGGGCATCAGATCTCATTACAGATGGTTGTGAGCCACCATATGGTTGCTGGGATTTGAACTCAGGACCTGTGGAAGAGCAGTCAGTGCTCTTAACCACTGAGCCGTCTCTCCAGCCCCCACAGAGTGGAACCTTAACATCAGCCTCCAGGTTCTCTCTGCGGCTTCCCCTTGCCTCCTCCAGTCTCCTCCTCTCTCTAAAACTCTTCTCCCGCCCATCCTTCCTTCTTGTCCAATGACAAGCCTCGTTCTATCTTGTACCTGTCTACACCTGCGTGATTGACATCATCCTACACAGAAGTCCTGAGTTCAATCCCCAGCAACCATGTGGTGGCTCACAACCTTCTGTAATGAGATCTGGGGTCTTCTTCTAGCCTACAGGCATATGTTCAGGCAGAAAGCTGTGTGATGTGTACATAATAAATAAATATTAAAAAAAAAGACTAGTCCAACCAATATGGGTTTAGATTATGTTTAAAACCCAGAGATGGTGGGGGATAAAAATTAAACAAAGAAGCAATGGAGTTAGAAGGGTTGAGCTATTATTCAGCCAGAGAACTACTAGCCTAGCTTCCAAAAGGGGTCCATGCCGTGAGTTTCATCCCCAGAGTCAAAAAGAAAATAAATGAATGAATTCCATTTCTGGTGCAGTTTTGACTCTCGGCAGACCTAAAGAGGGAGTACAGACACAGGGGCTGGCGTGTGCATGCAGCTGAGGGACAGGGTACTGATTAGCACGCATGGGGCCCCAGGTTCCATTCCCAGCACAAGGCCCAGGCTAGACTTTCTCCCTGATTCAGTCCAAAGAATGAAAATGCACTACATTCCTCCTCTGGGAATATGGCGGATTGGCCTGAAAGGAATCCCTACCTCTTGGGTCTTGGGATAATTACCATGATGTTTCTCTCTCTGTTGTTAGGCTTGGGGAAAGTAAGGACAACACCCAAGGTCAGTGCAGAACGGGAGAAGCATACTGAATGGACAGCGTTTGGAAGCAGTCAGACAGCACAGCAGCACAGGGAGCTGAGCACCCTGGGATCCTTAAGCCAAGCTGTAAGTTCCTGTCAGCATGAAAGAATGCTGAAGCTCTTCCCTGAAGCCACGACCCTGATGGCAGCTCAAGTGTGTCCTGGTACAGTGACAGTGCCCTGGTACAGTGTCAGTGCCCTGGTACAGTTTCAGTGTCCCGGTACAGTGTCAGTGCCCTGGTACAGTGTCAGTTTCCTGGTATAGTGACAGTGCCCTGGTACAGTGTCAGTGTCCTGGTACAGTGTCAGTGTCCTGGTACAGTGTCAGTGTCCTGGTACAGTGACAGTGTCCTGGTACAGTGTCAGTGTCCTGGTACAGTGACAGTGCCCTGGTACAGTGTCAGTGTCCTGGTACAGTGTCAGTGCCCTGGTACAGTGTCAGTGTCCTGGTACAGTGACAGTGTCCTGGTATAGTGGCAGTGCCCTGGTACAGTGACAGTGTCCTGGTACAGTGACAGTGTCCTGGTATAGTGGCAGTGTCCTGGTACAGTGACAGTGTCCTGGTACAGTGTCAGTGTCTTGGTACAGTGGCAGTGTCCTGGTACACTGTCATTGTCCTGGTGTAGTGTCAGTGCCCTGGTAGAGTGACAGTGTCCTGGTACAGTGACAGTGCCCTGGTACAGTGTCATTGTCCTGGTGTAGTGTCAGTGCCCTGGTACAGTGACAGTGCCCTGGTAGAGTGTCATTGTCCTGGTACAGTGACAGTGTCCTGGTACAATGACAGTGTCCTAGTACAGTGACAGTGTCCTGGTACAGTGTCAGTGTCCTGGTACAATGACAGTGTCCTAGTACAGTGACAGTGTCCTGGTACAGTGTCAGTGTCCTGGTACAATGACAGTGTCCTAGTACAGTGACAGTGTCCTGGTACAGTGGCAGTGTCCTGGTACAGTGTCATTGTCCTGGTGCAGTGTAAGTGCCCTGGTACAGCGACAGTGCCCTGGTAGAGTGTCATTGTCCTAGTACAGTGACAGTGTCCTGGTACAGTGGCAGTGTCCTGGTACAGTGGCAGTGCCCTAGTACAGTGGCAGTGCCCATGTATAGTGACAGTGCCCATGTATAGTGTCAGTGCCCTGGTAGAGTGACGGCGTTGGTCTCTTTAGAAAAGACAGGGAAGGGCTGGAGAGATGGCTCAGTGGTTAAGAGCACTGTCTGCTCTTCCAGAGGTCCTGAGTTCAAATCCCAGCAACCACATGGTGGCTCACAACCATCTGTAATGAGATCTGATCCCCTCTTCTGGCTTATATATAATAAATAAATAAATCTTTAAAAAAAAAAAAAGAAAGAAAAGAAAAGACGGGGAAAGTCTACTAAGAAGAAAGCCTCTGGGTGAGAAGTTTCCAGAACCCTCCTAATTGTGTTCAACCAACATAGGCTCAGGATACAGAATCCATAAATACTCAGAGAAAGGAGCATCCCAGCAGGAGCCATAGAAGTAAGAACACAGCTTTAGAATCTCAGGACTTCCAACATGGAGACTAATGCAATATGAAGTATGGAACATGCCACATTTACAGAAAATGTCATTAAAACAAGAGAACAAGAGCTCAGGCAGCCACGGGAGGAAATAAAAAAAAAACAAAAACAAAAAACCACCACCACCACCACCACCACCACCACCACCAACAACAACAACAACAAAACCAGAAGTTCAGAGGGCTGGTGAGATGGCTCAGTGGGTAGAGGAGCTTGCTGCTAAACCTGATGACCTGAATCCATCCCCAAATCCACATAGAAAGGAAGAACCAATGCCTATGAACTGTTCTCTACTATGTTTATGTGCTTGCACACACAAAATATGCACAAAATTTATAGACAAATAATCACGTAAAAAGTATTAAACGTTTAGAAAAGAAAAATGGGATTTTGGCAACGGTGGATGTGTTTAGTAACAGACTGGAGAGTGCAGGTGTGGCCGTGTGTACCAGGAATCCAGCGTTCAGGAGGCTGAGGCATGAGGCTCCCGAGCCTTGGCTAAGACGGTTTGCCTGTGAAATATCCCCAAGACACCTCCTGTGTGAGCAATGGCTTGTTAGCTGGTGGCACTGTCTGGTAAGGCTGGGGAATCTTTAGGTGATAGAATCTGCCTAGAGAAGGGGAGTCAGGCCCTGAAAGTTTATTTTGAATTTTCACTATATTTATTTTTTAATGTTTTTTTTATTTTAATTTATTGAGCCTGCTTGTTGCCCACAGAGATGAGAAGGGGGCATCAGATCCCCTGGTCTTATAATGAGTTGCTTACCACCATGTAGGTGTTGGGGATCCAGTGTAGGTCCTGGGCAAGAACAACAAGTTCTCTTAACCTCTGAACCCCCAGATGTTCCATGCTCTTGGTAACCTGCCTTCCTGCCATGATACCCTGGATCCTTTGGGACTACAATCCAAAATAAATGCTTCCTCCCTTAAGTCGACGTGTGTGTGTGTGTGTGTGTGTGTGTGTGTGTGTGTGTGTGTGTGTGTGTGTGTGTGTTCAAGAACACAAGTAATGAGGGGAGTTGGCATTGAGGCATGGGGCTGCTGCTGACTGGTTTGTAAGGGGAGTATGGAAGAGTCTGGAGCTGCAGGCTAGAAACGCCATAGAACATGCTGAGTTCAGCCTGGTGGACTGTTCAGACCGGAGTCTGGAAGACTAGAACACCGAGAGACGAGTGGCCAATAAACGCCTATGTCACGAGATCTCCAAGGAAAACGAAAACTCTGTCAGGAGCTGAGCTAGAGACTGCTCACAGGATATGCCGGCAAAGAATCTGGCCGCTCTCTCCGCAAGACTTGAGAACTTGAATGACGTCACGTTACGCCACGCAAGGCCGTGGAGGTGGGTGCCTCTGCACGCAGGACGCCTGCTTAGATCCAAGTTCTTGAGACACATCTTCTTCCTATCACCCTGGCTGTGGGCAGGGCAGAATCAGGCGTCCTCCTGCTTTGTGAGCGCCTCTGTTCTCTGTCTCAGAGACTTTCGTCCTTCCTAGCAGTCAGCAGCACATACCCCATGTCCCTTATGGATTCTTTCTGAGCACAATCCCTACGGTTCAAGTTAGCCATTTGGCTATCGCTGTAGTAGGAGGGATACCTAAGGCTGTAGGATATTCTCAGTATGGCTTGATTGTCTCAGGGTGTTTTACTGCTGAGGACTTAGGGAGCCCATTTCAAAAGACAAACACTGAGTGCCAAGTCTTTTCTCTGGGCAATCTTATGTCCCCCCAAACTAATCCTCTCAAAGGAGATATCTCAGCTGACTGGTTTTCAAAAGGAGGCTCAACAGGAGGGTTTTATGCTCGAGGTAATCTTTAGGAATTCTTTTTTTTTTAAAGATTTATTTATTTATTATATATAAGTACACTGTAGCTGTCTTCAGACGCATCGGAAGAGGGCAATGAATCCCATTGCAGATGGTTGTGAGCCACCATGTGGTTGCTGGGGCTTGAACTCAGGACCTCTGGAAGAGCAGCCAATGCTCTTAACCACTGAGCCGTCTCTCCAGCCCCCTTTAGCAATTCTTTTTTTTTAAAATTGGATACATTTCTTTATTTACATTTCAAATGTTATTCCCTTTCCCGGTTTCTTGTTCATAAGCCCTCTATCCTCCCCCTCCCCCATAAGGGTGTTTCCCCCATCCACCCTCCCTTACCACCACCAGCCCCATTCCCCTACACTGGGGGACCAATCATGGCAGGACCAAGGGCTTCCCCTTCCACTGGCGCCCCAACAAAGCTATTCTCTGCTATCTATGCAGTTGGAGCCCTGGGTCAGTCCATGTATAGACTTTCAGTAGTGGTTTAGTCCCTGGAAGCTCTGGTTGGTTGGCATTGTTGTTCTTATGGGGTCTCAAGCCCCCTCAGCTCTTTCAATCTTTCCTCTAATTCCTCCAACAGGGGTCTTGTTCTCAGTTCAGTGGTTTGCCTCCCTTTAGCAATTCTTTTTTTTTTTTTAAGATTTATTTATTTATTTAATGTATATGAGTACACTGTAGCTGTCTTCAGACACACCCAACCCCATTACAGATGGTTGTGAGCCACCATGTGGTTGCTGGGAATTGAACTCAGGACCTCGGGAAGAGCAGTCGGTGCTCTTAACCGCTGAGCCATCTCTCCAGCCCCCCCTTTAGCAATTCTTAATCTCATATTTTACCATGACATGGGGAGAAAGGGTGTCTGCCACTGGCACATGGTAGATGGAGACCATGGGTGTTCCTAAATATCTCATAATGCCCAGAGCATGACTTCATAAAAAAGAATCGAATCCTGAATATCAGCACTGCCAAGGTTCAGACGCCACGCTGTAACTCACAGACAGGGACATCCAGATAAGCCATCTCAAACCTTTCCATGCATCAGAAACCCCACAGTTGGTGTCTGTAGCTCCGTGCTTCTCCACCACTTCCTGTGGTCCACGCTTCACTCTCCTCCAGTGCACCATCAAACTCTCCAATTGACCTTCCTGCCTCAGTGTCTTCGTACGTGCCCTTCCCTCCACCTGCCCATCTCCCTCCTCTTCCATCCTCAGCAGTCAACGGAAGGTGCCTGTCTTCTCTTCAACAAAGAGACACTTCAGCGAAGCCATCTCGCTTCACAAAGTTGCCCCCACCCACCACACTATTCTTTGGGTTCGAGGGTGCTGTTTGTCTGTTTCTTTGATTTCGCTTCTTCAACACAGGGTTTCTCTGTGTAGCCCTGGCTGACCTGGAGTTCCCTCTGCAGACCACGCTGGTCTCGAACTCAGAGTGCCGGGATTAAAGGCGTGTGCTGACGCCGCTCAGTTCAGGTGTCTGTTTTGCCTAGAAACGTTTTAAAGTAATGTCTAAGAGCTATATACACTCTGTCACACTTTGAGACCCTTACAGATGTTTTTTGGCTGACACAGCTGTCTGCCAGCGATGCAGCAAAATGACAGACACCAAGGGAAGAGGAGGCCCCGGTTCACGTCCTCTAGACTGGTTAGAAAACATGGCCGCACGTATGTGAGACGAGGGGGTCACACTCTAGACATCAGGGGAATGCACACTGCTCAAAAAGGACACCCCATAAATGTCCCCACGGCAGGCCTGGAGCTAGCATGCGTGCAAATTAAGGGCGAGATTCTCGCCAGGAGAATCTGTAGCCATCGAGCCTGTGAAGGCCCTGAGAGCCAAGAGGGCTTCCGTAAACCAAAGGAAAGTGCTCAGCAGAGGGGAGCCAATGAGAAAGCGCGGTGTTCGGCTGAAGAACGCCTGCTGCACACAGAGAGAGGAGCCTGAGCAGCTGGAGCTCGGTCCCCGTGAATTCACAGCTCAACGACAAAAACCAAACCTTCAGACCCTCAGCACCACAAACACTGGTGTGGCGCACCGCACGCTGGAATCGCGCAGGAAGCAGAAGGGTCAGACGTTCAAGGTCATCCTCCCCCTTCTATGACGAGCTTGAGGCCCGCCTAGGCTAAGCGAAACCCGTCTTAAAGGTGGACAGATGGATGGACGGACCGACGGACAGACAGACAGAATCCTTCATCACAAGTTTAGTAGCTGAAAAGATGGGACTCCAGAGCAGGAGACTAGAGGATTGGGAGTTTAGGGTTATCCTCTGCTACAAAGTAAGTTTGAGGCTAGCCTGAGCTGCACAAGACCCTAACTCAAAAGCTAAGTAAATTCACAGTTCAGGGCCTGGAGAGATGGGTTAGCAGTTAAGAGCACTTGTTCTCCCAGAAGAAACAAGTTCAGTCCCCAGCACCCACTTTGGTCATCCCATGACTACCTGTAGCTCCAGCCTTAGAGGATCGGACAGTGTCTTCTGACCTCTCTGGCACCATTGCATATGTGACACAGACACACACACATAAAGACACACACACAGAGACGCACATAACCAGAAATAAAATACAATTAATAATACTAATAAATAATCAAAATAAAAGCTTATTGAAAATGTGGCCAGTAGAGGGTGTCCGATCCTCTGGTACGGGAGCTACTGACAGTTATGAGCCACCATCTTGGTGCTGGAAACAAAATCCGGATCTGCAGGAAGAGCAGCCAGTGCTCTTATGTGATGAGCCGTCTCTCCAGCCCCCCATTCATACATCGCTGGAAGATTTGTAGTCATTAGTGGGATAAGGGAGAAGTCACTCTTCCTGTACATTTTTAACTTGTGAAGAGCTGTGCTAACTAAAGAGTTCTGTAGGCTGTGGATGCAGGCCAATGTTAACGAGCTGAGTAATGTACACAGGCTCAGGGCTCAATTCCAAGAAGTCAGACGGGGCAGGGAGTGGGGGAGAAGATTGAAATGAAAGGAATCTTATCTCACTTCTGTGAATTGTACTTATCAAAGACACACATTTATTAGAAATTATATGATGATAAGTCATTAGATGATTATTTCATGTGACAATTAGACTATCCTTTCTGGTTTTATTATTTTGATTTTTATGTGTTTTGTCTGCATGTGTGTCGAGTGCATGCAGAGCCCATAGAGGCCAGAAGAGGGCGCCAGATCCCCCGGGACCGTAGTTAGAGATCGCTGTGCGCTCACAAGTGGGTGCGGGGATTGAAGCCAGGTCCTCTGGAAAACTGGCCAGAGCTCTTAACCTCGGAGCCATCTCTCTAGCTCCTGTTCGTTTCTTTTCTTTTTAATTAATTAATTAATTAATTAATTAATTTACATCCAGATTCAAGCTTCTTTTCCCTCCTCTCCTCCCAGTCCCTCCCTCTCACCTCACATCTCCCCTATCCCTTCCTTTTCACTTTCTCCTCAGAAAAGGAGAGGACCCCATGGATATTATTAACCCACCTGGTATATCAAGTTACAGTAGGATTAGGTGCATCTTCTACTGAGGCTAAGGCAGCCTCCTAAGGCAGCCCAGTCAGGGGAAAAGGATCCAAAGGCAGGCATCAGAGTCAGAGACAGCCTCCGCTCCTGCTGGTAGGGGTCCCGCATAAAGACCAAGCCGCAAACCTGTTACATTTGTGTGGGGGTTTAGGTCCATCCCATGCATGCTCTCTGGTTGGCAGTTCAGTCTCTGTGAGCCCCTATGGACCCAGATCAGTTGATTCTATGGGTTTTCTTGTGGCGTCTCTGGCTCTTCAACCCTTCGTCCCCCTTTCCCCAGGATTCCCCAAGTTCTGCCTAATGTTTGATGGGTCTCTACAACCGTTCCATCAGTTGCTGGTGAAGGCTCTCTGAAGACAGTTATGCTGGACTTCTGTCTGCAAGTATAGCAGAATTTTATTAATGGTGTCAGGGGCGGGCTCCCTCTCATGGCATGGGTCTCAAGCTGGGCCAGTCATTGGTGGGCCATTCAGTCTATCTCTACTCCATGTTTATCCCTGCACATCCCATAGGCAGGAAAAATTGGGAATACAAAGTTTCCTGGCTAAGTTGGTGTCCCAATGCTTTCAGAAGTCTTGCCTGGTTACCAGAGATGGCCATTTCAGCGCCATACCCCCCATTGATAGGAGTCTTAGCTAGGGTCACTTTTTTTTTTTCTTCTTTTTTTCAGAGCTGGGGACCGAACCCAGGGCCTTGCGCTTCCTAGGCAAGCGCTCTACCACTGAGCTAAATCCCCAACCCCAGCTAGGGTCACTCTTATAGATTCCTGGGAGTTTCATTTGTCCTAGGTTTCCAGCTTGTCCAAGAGCTCTGCCCCCATCCCCATTCCAGTTCTCTGTTTTCTCTCTCTGTCCTCTTCCATTTGCTCCATCCCTGTCCTTTGTTGAAGGTGAGTAGTATAAATTAGAAACCTTTTGCTCTCCATTAAAAGATGTTACTGAGTTAGTGAGCTATTCTGAGTTTCCAGACGGCATACCCCAGGCCAGCAAAAGGGCTCACTAGGTGAAAGTTCTTGTTTCCAAGCCTGACTGTCTGAGTTGGGGATCCCCAGAACCTACATGGCCTCTGACTCCACATGCGTGCCAAGGCACATGCATACAGACAGAAAGGTGACTTGATAAATAAACTACGATTTTAAAATTTAAAAATTACGAAAGAAAGAAACACCTTATGGGTACTTTCAAGAACTATTAACTGTTATTATTCTGCTTTGAACACTTTTTTTTTAAAAAAAGAATTATTCATTTTATATATGTCAATGCACTACTGCTCTCTTCAGACACACCAGAAGAGGGCATCGGGTTCTATTACAGATGGTAATAGCTTTCCTTTTTTTTAATTAATTAATTTATTTATTATATATAAGTACACTGTAGCTGTCTTTTTTTTTTTTTTTTTCCTTCTTCTTTTTCTTTTTTCTTTTTTTCAGAGCTGGGGACCGAACCCAGGGCCTTGCGCTTGCTAGGCAAGTGCTCTACCGCTGAGCTAAATCCCCAACCCCTGTAGCTGTCTTCAAACACACCAGGATAGGGCACCAGATCTCATTACAGATGGCTGTGAACCACCATGTGGTTGCTGGGACTTCAACTCGGGACCTCTGGAAGGACAGTTAATGCTTTTAACCACTGAGCCATCTCTCCAGCCCCCTGTGCTGCTTTCTTAAGGGAGGCTGCTCGAACACTGTGTTCGCCTGCTTTCCCTTGCTAAAGACAGGCAATTCCTCAGCCTAGGTAAACTTTAGGAAAACAGAGTTTAATTAAGAGCAGTGACTGGGGGTTGGGGATTTGGCTCAGTGGTAGAGCGGTTGCCTAGCAAGCGCAAGGTCCTGGGTTCGGTCCCCAGCTCCGAAAACAAAAAAACAAAACAAAACAAAAACAAAAAAACAAAAAACAAAAACAAGAGTCTGTAATGTGTTCCGGGCTCTCTTTGTTATAAAATCACCAGGATTCCACCAAGGGGCCCCGCCCTGACAAGCACGCGGGAACTGCCTTCCAAAGGCCCCACCTCTGAAGGACACAATTCCGAGGCTTGGCCTCTCAACCTCTCATAGAGAAGATTAAGTTTTCAGCACAGGAATCCTTTGGGGACAACTTCCAAACCACAGCACGCAGCAACCCTGAATGAGATCTGCATGCCTGGGGCCATGCTCATCCTGGGGTTAAGCATAGCCAAGGGCTTTGTGTTTCTATAGCGAAGTCCAAAGGAAAAGAAGAGAGAACGGGAAGCAGCTGTGAGCGCAGGTTAGCTGAAACTCTGAGATGGGCGCCCTTCACTCTCCCCGCTTCTGCGCGCCGCCTTAGAGAGCGGATGCTCCCCCCGGATTTGTAACCACTCGGAAGAACGTTGAAATCCTCCATTGATGCTTTTCTTCAAGGTTCCTTTCTATTATCATTTTTGATTACCTGTTTCTGGCCCCACCGTCTATCTCTTTGGAATACAAGTGGCTCTAAAACAGGAACCTGAAAGTCTTGCTCCGTGGCATATCCTGGGAGGCACCCACACTGCTGCGCACGCATACTCCGTGTTTGCGTAGTGCATGCTGCCCTCATCCTCGTAATGTCCGCGTGACCACACTCCCCGCACCAGGGAAGGAAAACAGAAAAAAAAATCATTTTAATAACATTTCACCAGAAACTTCTTGATCATTTCCAGAAAAAAAAAAAAAATCCTGGGGATGAGCAAAGCAAGGAGCGGCCTTGCTCATTCTATGGCCTGAAGGCAGCTGGGTAGCAGACTCATTGCTCACACAAAGCTGTTTTCTCCCGGCTTTATTAACTTCTAAGCCTTTTCCTGTTTTCCTGTCACGGCCAAACCCATCTCTTGGCAGACACTGTCTGAGTATTCCAGTTAGATTCCGGAGCTGTGATTAAAACAGATTTGGGCCCTTAACGAAAGAGGTTCTAAATCAACAGCAGGCTCCAAGTTATAACATAGGGGCTGCACCCCAGCCTGTGGGCCTGGGACCCCATCTCTGGGCAAGCTGCTGTCTGCACTGGGGAGGATCCTTCAGGGTGGGATGGTGCGAGGTCTGTGACACTGGCACTCAGCTGTCCTCCTGACAGACAGCTGATGGCAGGATAAAATGTCTCTGGTCAAGCCTTCCGTATGTGCATGCTCTCCTTCAAGGAGACCATTCTGTGGGACAAGGAGTTCTTGCTGTGGTCATTTTCACAAGCCCACTTCCCACCCAGGGAAACAGAGAGAGAAAAAGGCCGGAACCAATGTCCACCAAGTCTTTGCCCCCGAGGACCTTCTTTTTTTTTTTTTTTTTTTGATTCTTTTTCCGGAGCTGGGGACCCAGAACCCAGGGCCTTACGCTTCCCTAGGCAAGCGCTCTACCACTGAGCTAAATCCCCAACCCCTCGAGGACCTTCTTTAACATCCCACACCCAGATGCTCGTCGGAGCTTTAACGCTTCCCATCAAGGGCCGGTGAACACACCGAAAGGAGCCTTCTCTGCATTCGTTCTGCTCCTTGTGACCAAAAAAAAAAAAAAATGCCAACCAAACCCCTACCGCCCCCTAAGGGGCCCCTACCGCCCCCCTACCGCCCCCTACGGCTTTGAACTCCGCTGTGGCTCTGCGTTTGCAGTGAACGCCGTCATCCCAGCACCTCGAAGGCTGAGGTAATCGAACCAAAAGTTCCAGACCAGACTGAGATTTTCTCTCAACGCAAACAAAAATCACAAACTCAGTATTCACCTTAACAAAGCAAACCCAGCCCGACTCTGATCCCAACCTACTGAAGTGGCTCTTGTCACCCAAATCGTCAGAGACCTTTGAATTCCAAGTGGATTCTGACAAGTTCCCCTTTTGGTTGGGGGAAGGTAGGCTGTAAACAAGCAATGAGTTGCTATGACAACAGTCACCAACTAAGGGAGTCTTTGCTTTTCTCTGAAGCAGTAAGAAGCCAGCAGGAGACTAAAGTCTCCGAGATGGGGTCCCTCACCTTCCCTTTAAAGGAACTGTTCACCTTGCTGGCCAGAATAACTTGTGTGAAGCCGGTGCTGTGCTGTACGTGTGACTTGTCCCACCTCAAGGGTCACGACGATTAGCCTGAGGCCTGTTTATCTGCATTGGAATAATGTCATTATACGTTCCAAGCAGATAACAACTTCTTTTATAGAGCACAGAAAGACTCCACACAATAACTCATTCTTTGTCTTACCACAATAGGGACAAACTTCAATCACCAAAGATTGTCCATGAAGACTCAACCGTGGGGGCAAGAGAAGTATAAGGGCTTGTCCAGCAAGTAAGCAGACCTTGCCTTGAACCCCAGCATCATACAAACTGGGTGTGGTATGGCATGCCAGTATTTCCAGCACTTGGGAGGCGAATGAAGGAAGATCATGAGTTCAAAGGTAGCCTTGGCTGCATTGTGAGTTCGAGACTACCCTGGGCTACATGGGGCCCTGCCTCCCAAAAGAAGAAAAGAAAGTGCCCCAACAACAAAAGCAAGTTCTTATCCCTAGCTTCTTTACCTTCCTAAGGAGCATTTCCTGGGGAGGAAACAGGTCTGGGGACTGGGAGTGTGTAGTTTACTGACAGAGTGCCACCACACCAGTGCTGAAAGGAAGAAAAGTAACTTTAGTCCAGGCGCCAATGGGAGGTCCTTACTGTTTAAGGGCAGAGGTCCACCCATGTAGGTTGCTCTAAATTCAAAAGCCTTGATTAAAGGCTCAAAGGTGGCACTCCATCGATGATACATAAAGATACCACCTCACCCTGTGCCACTCAGGCAGGAAGGTTTATCAGCATCTGATCATCAGGAAATGCCCCAGACTCCAGCAGAGGGGCATCCTACAAACACCTACCCTATCACCTTCAAGAAGTGTCGCATTCATGAAAGACAAAGGAAGGCTCAGTGATCTGAAATTCTCTGAAGACATGACACAATTATGAACCAGGGAAAAAGCAATGTTTTATTTTTTCTTTATGTTAAGACAGAGTCTTGGGCTAGAGAGATGGCTCAGAGGTTAAGAGCACTGACTGCTCTTCCAGAGGTCCTGAGTTCAATTCCCAGCACCCACATGGTGGCTCACAAACATCGCTAATGGGAATCTGATGCCCCCTTCTGGTGTGTCTGAAGACAGCTACAGTGTACACATATAAATAAAATAAATATTTTTTTTAAAAAAGAGAGAGACAGAGTCTTGTTACCTTGCCAGGCTGATCTCAGATTCTTTAGCTCAAGGGATCCTTCTGCCTCAGCCTCCCAAGTAACTAGGACTTCAGATGACAGACACCATGACAGTCTTCCACAGAATGTTGTTGGTCATGCTGAGGATCAAACCAAGGATTTTCACCATGGTGGGCAGCCATTCATCACCAAGCTACACCACTAACCTAGAGAGGTGTTTTAATGTTAAGTTTCTTAAGTTTGGTAATTCTGTGGTTGGCTAAGAGAGAAGTCTTTAATCTTAGGAAATTCACAAGCAAATATTGGGGACTGGAGGGCATAGTGTCTCTACGATTCTCCCAGTGACTCAGAAATACATCATTGCCCATCTACATGTAAACGCAGATAACACTAAATCACACGGAGGTGATGAGGCAAAACAGAAGAGGAATTCTGAAATTATTCTTCCAAACTCTTTCTTCTCTCTTTTTCTTTTGTTTGTTTGTTTTTGTTGGTTAGGTCTGTTTTGTTTATTTGTTTGTTTTCTAGATAGTGTTTTTCTATGAAGCCTTGGCTGTCCTGGAACTCACTCTGTAGATCAGGCTGGCCTGGAACTCAGAGATCTGCCTGCCTCTGTCTCCTGAGTGTTGGGAGTAAAGGCGTGCACTGTCTTCCACATAGCTCTTAACTGTTGAACCATCTCTCCAGCCCCACCTTCACTACTACTACTACTACTACTACTACTACTACTACTACTACTACTTCTACTACTTCTATTATTATTATTATTATTGTTATTATTATTATTACTATGAAATGCTTAACATGGTCAACATCTTATTCAGCTAGTCCTCTGAACCTACGGGTTCAACTAACCACAAATTAATATTTAGGAAGCTGGGCATGGTGGTGCATTCCTTTCTCCCTGTGTAAGGGAGACAGAAGCAGATAGATCTTCATGATTTCAGAGCCAGCCTGGTCTACATAGGAAGCCCCGGGGTAGTCAGGGCTACCGTGAGGCCCTGTTTCAGAAAGAAGCAGGTATTAAATATACACAGACATCATTACTCTCTTCCCCCTTCCCTCTAAACAGTGTACTTCAGCAGCTGTTTATTACCACATAGCACCGTAATGCATCGCATTACCTAATCAGTTAGCGTGAGTGACCTAGCTATGTTTTAAGTTCATGGGAGGACATGTTAAAGGCAACCTATAAATACAACCCCACTGTCCACAGGGACTTGAGTATCTGGGGATTATGATTGACAGGTTATATTTCTCTGCTGCCAGTGAAATGAGCCAATTCAAGCCAGATTAGGTTATATTAAAGGCAGGTTTATTGGGAAGCTGCTCTTGGCTGGGCGAGTTCACTGGCCCCAGGGACCAAGGCCTGGGAAGTTGCCCTGGGGAAAAGTAGGGGTCAGGGAGGGATGCAGAAAGAGAAAGAAGCATGTATACAGAGAGAGAGGAGGAGAAGAGAAAAACAGTAAGCAAGAAAGAGAAGGAGAGGAAGAGAGAAGAGAGAAAAGGAGAGAAGGGGAGAGAGATATGGGGGAGAGATGTGGAGGAGAGAGGGGGAGGGGGAGATGGAGAGGAAAAGGGACAGAGAGGGAGAAGGAAGGGGAGAGGGGGAGGGAAAGGGAGAAGGAGAGGGTAAAGGGGAGGAAAGGGGGAGGAAGAGGGGAAGAGGGAAGGAGAGGTAGAAGGAGAGAGGGAAGGAGAGGGAGAGGCCAAATGTCTGGATTATAACGGGAGGAGCCTCTGGGAAAGAGCAGCCCAGCCCCTAGTTCAGGGTTTGAGGGCAGGATATGTCATTTAGGGACTGAGGGATGCTGGGAGAACCTGGAGGCCAGGTTTGCTTTGTTATGTAAAGTGTGAACCTCAGTGCCTTCGGGGGAGGGGTCCGGAACCAAACAATAATATCCCTGCAAGCCACCTCCACCCTCACTTCAAGTCTGTGATGGGAAACCAGGTTCCTAGCTTTACACAAACTCCTTCGGGAGTCTGAAATTGTTTCACAGCCCCACAGGAATGGAGGCTTGAGACGAAAGCAGAAGGGACAATTGGCGTCTCACAGGAGCAGTGAGCACTCTGGCACTTAGGAGACACCAGTGGGTCAGAACTCAAGCCAGTTCCCACTCACGGAAGAGTGGAAGTGACTTCCTGGGTCTTGGCACAGAGTTCCTGAGCACAACTGGGAGTAAATCCAGTTATCCAGGAATGGGGCAGATTCAGGGAACCTTCGTAAGTCAGGATCAGGTGAAGGTTGGCCAAGAAGAGAGAATGAGAAGATGCTTAACTTAGTTCTAGTGTAGCAATCCATGCCTTAGGTCAAAGAAACCGGTTCCCTTAAAGACCTTTTCAAAACTCTTCTGTCCTAGACACTAGGGATGGATGATTGAGCTTCCTGGTGGGTACAAGCAGCACCTGATGAGAAAGGGACTGAGAACTCCTCAGGGCCTGGTAGCAACAGCTACCAGGAGCAAGACAGTAGTCACACTCCCGGCCCATGTGGGAGTTCTCCGGAATGGGAGTGACACTCTAAGAATGCAGACTCCAGGGAGCCCGAGGTTCTTCCCAGGAAATCAAGGTGTTTTGAGTTTATCTTCTTCTTACCCAACCTGAGCCCTAGGAAACAATGTATTCAGTGGCCGTATGGGTACTTCATGCTCTTGGAGAGTCAGTTGAAGGAGTTTCTGCCTCAGAACATTATCTCCCCAGGGAGCAACCCATGCTCTCCAGACTTGGCAGGGGCCTCAAAGAATGCAGCTAGTGCTGGAGACCCTAACACAGACCTCCAGCAATCCCTAGAACAAAGGGTCCCCTACCGTCTGTGTCATCTGCTCCTTCTCACGATAAGCAGGAGGTTCCAGCCTTGATCTGCCACCGAGAGACATGTGTTTCCTTTCCCTGTAGGACTCTGGATGTGTTTTAAGGTATGTTCTGAAGAGCCTACCTCAGCATGGGACCCCAGCTCTCCTCTCTTAACGAATGAGAACTTTGGAGTGACCCCAGTGACCTGCGCGTTAGCCAGCCCTGCAGGAGAATCAGTGCTAAACCATTCCCCTTGAATAGCGGGAGATCTTAGATCAAAGGTCCATTGGTCAGGTGAGATCCTCAAGGTAAGATCTGCACCCCTAGGGGCTGTGAGTATTACCTCGGTCTACCTCTGCCTCATTGTTATTCTGTCTTCCCACAAGCTGTGTCACAATCGGGAGGGACCCTTAAGCACATAGTCCATCTGCCCAGGGCCAAGATGTCTTCAACTTGCAATTTGCATTGCTGTGGAATGTAAACCCGTCCCCCACCCGGTGTCCTTGAGTGACCCTTCTTGGGGCCAGCACTCATCTGGCTATTCAGCAGGAAAACACACAGAACTACTGCAGACTCCCCCAGACCTAAATCCTCTCTTCAATACTCTTCTTGTCACCAGGCCCCCAACAGGAATCAGTGTCCACATCTGCCTTCCTCTATCCTCAACAAGAAGGTGGGGGACAACCAGCCTTCCACAACCTAGACACGACCCTATGACACAGGGAGAGCATCCCCCTGAGTGTACAATACAAAACACTCGCTTAGAGGAAATAATGTTGTAAGACCAGCTGGGGAGACATTTCTTCCAGGTCTCTCCTCACTTCCTGAATCCATTTCACTCCTATCTTGTAGCCCCAGGATAAGGTGCCAGCCGGCCCTTGAGTAATCCCTAGATTCGTACAACCTCCTGCCGGCCAAGTTACACCTGCTGCTGGGTCGGGCAGGCTCACTCTCACCCTGGCGAGTGACACAGAAGTGCAGCTAGTGAGTACAGCTTACCAACCACCCCTGTGAGCAAGCTTTCCAGGGACGCTTGTCTAAACTAGCATTTCCCCAAAAGGTCTTATTAATTAGCCAGTGGGGCAGAAGCGGGGAATAGCAGCTTTTGAAACAGTGTTGCCTCAGGATAAAAGGGCTTGCTAGCCTGGAAAGTTCACAACCTGAGTTTGATCTTTAGTACCCGTGTTAATGTAGGAGAGAGCCGGCTCTACAAAGCTGTCCTCTGATAATCACACACACACACACACACACACACACACACACACACACACACACACACACCCCAACCAGGCCATGGGTGCCCACACACAAGTGCACACATGCATGCATGCACACACACAATAAGTCCTTTTTTTTTTTTTTTTTTTTAAATCAACCTACTATTGTAATTCTTAAGATGAAGTCTGTTTGAAACCGAGGTCAAAGATAAACAGATGAAAACAGTTCATTTCACCTTCATGGGGGACTCTTAGGGGACATTCATTTTAAGCTCTCTGTAACATTTTTTTTTACATTTTGTGTGTGTGTGTGTGTGTGTGTGTGTGTGTGTGTGTGTGTGTGTGTACACGCGTGTGCTGTCTGGTCAGAAGGCAACATTCAGGAATGAGGTCTCTCATTTCACCATTGTGGGTTCAGAGCATAGAACTCAAGTCACTAGACTGGATGACTAAGCCTTCTCCGGGAGTGGGGAATTGGGGGCGGGGGTGGGGGGATCTTCAGATGCTTTTGTCGAAAGGAATTTATGGCATCTGGGAGTGGAGCGAGACCACCCCCAACCCTGCTCTTAAATTCCAGCAGGTTAGAAGGGAACTCTTGCTGATACCCACTACCTGAGAGCAAGGAAGGATTTTTTTTTAAAAAAAATCAAGAGACGGGGCATTATCAGCTAAACCCTAGGATTAAAATAGATGAGCTGAGCTCTTAGTTCCAGGTGAGTGGCTGCTAGTCAGGTGACACAGCTGCTCCCGTCTCCAGGTGAAGCCACAGTGTCCCAGTATCAGGAGGTCTCATGTGCTCTGCCTTTCAAATCTGTGTAAGTCGCTAGGGCCAAGCACTCTTCAAGGTCAAACACCCCACCCAGACAAGTACCTCACAAAGCCAAGTACTGCACTGGGGGCCAGCTGTGGGAGGACAGGCACCCCACCATCTATGCATCCACGTGCCTTGGATGAGGGCTCAATTAATTAACGCGAGCCGCCTCAGACCACCCAAACAACGGTTGTTTTCCTTAAACCATCAGATTCAATATTTACAAAAAAATTAAAAAGCCAATGCGTCGTTCTAAAACCATAAAACCAGCCGCACAGGCCACTGTGTGAGTCTCCCTTCTGCCCAGTAACAAGAAAACCTAAGTCGTGTGCCTTGCCCTTCAAAGCAGAATAGTAAAGATAGTAGAAAAATAAATAAAAATTGTAAAGCAGAACTGTGTATTGCATGTACCCCCACCCCACCCCCCCTTCTGTAGTGGAACAAAGTCAAACGCTTTTTTTTTTTTTTTTTTTTTTTTTTTGCCTGGGCTGGGCCCCCAGTGGCTGAGGCCCTGTAACTTTAAACCTGGCCTGAGGTCATCTTGTGATGCTGGCCAAACAGAATTCGGGGGCGGTCCTAGATCTCCGGGACCACCTGACGCCCACCCGCCCCCGCCCCCGGACTGGAGACATAAATCGCCGACTGTGCCGAGAAGTTGCCAGTTGCCAAGTTTGCTGTGCTTGCTCTCTCCGCGCGCCTTGAAAGCCCGGGCACTCTCTGGCGCTGGGACTCTTGCTCACCGCTTGCCAGCCTCCTCCGGAGCTCTTCTCGGCTGGGCCTGTGGCTTCGAAGTTTTTTCTTTTTTCATCTTTTCACAACCCACAAAAACCACTAGCTGCTGAGGCTCCAACGAGATCAAGATGTGGACCGCGCCAGTGTTGTTCTGGGTTTTGGGGAGCGTTTGGTTCTGGGACTCTGCGCAGGGAGGTAAGCGCCACGCCTGATTGGCAACCCCGCACTTGCTGATGGGGATGGAGGGAGGCGGGGGATGCTTGGGCCTGGGATCTGGAGGTGCGGGGGAGAGCAGTGGGGCAGCTTAGATGGGGCTTAGAAGAGTCCCCGGGAACAGCCCAGTGGGTGTGGCAGTAGAATCGGGATCCACAGGTGATAGAAGTACAGAATGGCCCTTACCCCCCCCCGGGGGGGGTGGGCTAATGGTCCGGGATGGGAGGGTGACGCCAAGGGCGACTGGACTGGCCCAAAGAGCAGTGCGTTAGCGGAATGGTTAGTGTCTCTGAAAACTAGGGACAGGAGAGCATAGGTTAGAACTCGGGGTCACACCCTAACTGGGGACAGACCTGAAGAGGCTTCGCAAATTAGGGTGGTAGCTGGAAGAGGCGGTGAAATAGATTGAACCACAGCTTGAACCGCACACTGCTGCCTTTATAGCACCCTTGTTGTCTGCCTCGTTTCTTCTTCCTCCCCAAACCCCTGCACTGGAACCCAGGGCGTCCAGCCTGCTAGAACGCCACTGAACTGTACCCCCCTAACCTGGAGGGTTGCTGTGAGCATTGAAGCGCATGTATTGAACTTGGCCAAGGACTCAAAGGCTGAATTAGTGTTAATAAAAGACCAGTGGAGCTTGAGCATGTAGTTCAGTTGGCAGAGTCCTTACTTTGCATGCATGACGCTCCCCTGTCCCATCCCCAGCAAGTACAAAAACCAGCCTTTCAAGGGGCATGAGGGGTTTGAAACTGGCCCGGACTTTTAAGACCCTGACTAGAAAGAAACGGAATGGTGGGGACCACCATCAGATCCTCTTCTTCTGTCTTCCGTTCCTCTGTCTGCTGTGATGTATGGCTGGGATCTAGGACCGGTCCCCATTATTTTTATTTCTTGCCTGGACGTTTTAAGTTGTGTGTATTTCGCTGGTGGAATCTAAGCTCTAACCTCGATCCCGGGGCCAAAGCATCATCTGACAGTAGCACTTGCTCAGTAAATACCGATTGGAGGCTCTAGCGGTCTTCGAAGGAGCGGTCTGTGTGAGATGGGTGGGCCTAGCCTAGGCTTCTATAATTCTCCACAGACAACACCTACCTAGTGTTAGGGAAATTATATAGAGTGCATTGGGTGGGGTTGTCTGCTTCAAAGGGACGAAGCTATTCTTTATGGTGCTCGGGGCTATTCCCGGCAGTCCTATCTTTGAAACTTCTCCTCGCGCTAGGATATATATACAGTTCTGTATTTCGGTTCCATTTCCGCGGTGGCGAGACAGTGCATGTTAAGAACATGACTTTTCACTCACCAGCGCAAAGCGAGGGGAGGCACCCACCCCAAACCACATCCTAGGAAAGCCAGAGGCTGGCTAACATCCTCCTAAGGCAGGGTAGAGTGCTCCTAAAATGTAGCTGGTATTTGGTCTTGTCTAGAAAGGCGTCATCCCTCAGTTATACCAGAAACTGCATAACAGAAGAAAGAGGCTTGGTAACGGGGTGTCCAGAGGGACGGCCATGTGGCCAGTTGTTTGCAGGCTGCCCTGCAGCAAGGTTGAGCCTGCAGTGTTTTTGTCTGAGACTAATGAATATGGATGAGTAACTCCATTGAGTTAAGCTATTACTGGGGAGCCAGATGGGGGTGATTGTGGCGGGGGTGATTGTGGCGTGCTAATTCTTCTGTTACAGTCATGCGCCATACTGACTTAATGTTATAATCCAACCCCCCTTGCAACCTCCGAAGTGGACTCTAACAAGGCCTGCTGTCCTCTCATCTGGCATCCCCCTCCCCCCTTACCCGGCCCCACCCTCACTCTGAACTTTCATCCAGAGCCGGTACCCCAGGACTTCCCCGTTAGACATTGCTTTTTATACAATTCCACAAGCTGCCGCTTGCCGCTAACCCACGGTGCTCTCGCTAACCCATGTGTGCTCTTTCCGGGACCAGTCAGAGCAGGATTAATCACGTGGCAAAGGAATCATCCTGTGATTTCCCTGAAGTTCTTGCCAGTTTCGGGGGCCCTGGAATCCTCACAAGCTGCTGAGAGCTTATGTGGCCAAGGAGGCCTTGAATAAAGCTGGTTCTGTTTGAGTTTCTGTGGGGGGAGCTGGTGCTTACAATCCCAAACCAAGTTCAGAGGGAGGGAAACGTCTAATGTGTGTAGAGCAGCAGAGGGCTGAGTGTAGCCACAACCAACAAGAAAGACAAAACACAGCCCACCATTGACTCGGCACTGGCACACGGACAGACCCAAGTCTTGAGGGAGAATGGCCCCGACTAGTGGGCGGGACACCCCCACCTCTTTGCCTTCCCATCCCCCACCACATTCTAGGAATGTCACAGCTTACCTCATTTAATCCCTACTACTCCTGTAAATTATACCCTCTTAACTCAGAAGCTGCTGGGACCGTGATTTAGAAAGTAAGTCAAGCCTTTTACTATGATTGACCTTAAGGGGGAAAAAAAAAGATGACTGAACTTGATACTGAAGATGGAGTTCACTTGCAAACATGAATTAAAAAAAAAATTACACACTCCCTATACTAGAATGGATTTGGCATGGTGCATTAAAATAGATTGCTTTATAAATTGTCACGGCAGGCAGGCTCTAGGGTGCGGCCTGTTGCTGGGTGTAGGAAAGCACCCAGCCGAGAGACTATGCTCCACCGTCCTTGCCAACCAAGAAGGAGCCTGTGCTCTGGCTTATCTGAATTTTTGTCATGTTTCTGGCCTCGGAGAGCAGGCGTTCCAGGTTACGGCTTGTGGAAGTATTTTGGGGGAGGTTAAGGAGGAAGCAAACGAAAATACCAGTTTGGCCAGGAACCCTGCAGAGGATCCCCAGCCCAGCCCACCTTCCAAGGAAGCTCTGATAGCCTGAAATCTCAGGAAAGAAGCCTGTGTGGTCTTGTTAGAAGAGGGTCCAATGATTTCGGGGAGGTCGAGATAAGAGGCTGTTTGTAGGGTTCCTGTGGGGTTCACAACAGATAAAGCTCCTCTCGCCTGCAATGTTAAGTACTTTCTCAATAGAGTTCTTGAAGTGTGTGAGTGTGTGTGTGTGTGTGTGTGTGTGTGTGTGTGTGTATCAAGTGTATCTTTCTCAATTACTCCGCACCATAGTTTTTGAGAGTGGAGCTCACCGATCACTAGGCTTACTGGGCAGTTGCCCTTAGGGATCTGGTTGCCTCAGCCTCCCCAGTGTTGAGGTAACAGAAGCTTCTGCCCTGCTTTGCATGTGAGTCTGAGGGCTGGAGCTCAGATGTTCATGTTTGTGTGGAGAGCAGTTTCACGGACAGCCATCTTTCCAGCCCCTGGGATGTTCTGGGAAAAGAAAGTTATTAGGCTTTTCATCCAAGATCTAATGTAGGATAGAGCCAGGTTAGGAAACAGCTGACATTCGGCCAAGTTCATCCAGGGCAGGAAATGGAGGTGGCTGTTTCCTCCCACATGTCTAACCACAGCGCCTGGCTGGCCATCATCCCAGACCGTTCATGGCCATCCAGGTGGGGGAAACTCTTGAACATCAACAGAAAGAGTAGAACACGGTTGGAGAGACATCTGGACCAGCATGACAACGTGAGTTTGGTTCCCAGAACCCATGTGAAAATGCCTTGCTTACTGAAGCAAGGGTTACCGTTCTGGGAATGCAGAGACAGCCATATTCCTGAGGCTCTCGGACCAGCCAGTCTAGCTCAGTCAGCAAGCTCCCAGCCATTGAGCTACCCTGTCTCAAACAATAGAGTTCCCCGGGGAATGTTAACCTGAGGTTATCATTTGGACACACACGCATGCTCAGCGGGGGAGGGGGTTTGTCTGCACTTGTGTCTGGTCCAGTGTCTTTGCCTGAGAGAACCGTCTGTATTTGGCGACGAGTTCAGGCTAAGTTCAGAGGGAGGCTTTGGACCTTGGGCAGCTGATCACTTAGGTGGAGAAACAGAAGACAATCGTGGTTGAAGCAAGGCAAAGCGGAAGCAGTTTCAAAAGCAAAAACCTACACAACGGACAGTTGCCTTTCTAGGTGAGGACGAGCTTGTGGCTTCTATTCCGAGGGCCAAAGATGACAGAAGTGCCTGATGGGAGGTATGGGCGGATCAGCCGTTGGTGCAGCATTGCTCCATCTGAGAGAGCCCCTGTTATGTTGACAGGGTGCGGGGGAATGCCAAGGAAGCCAGGGAAGGAGGATGGTACAAAAGCCGTAAAGAGTACTGCGGTGAGGAGGGTATTCCCAGAGTCCATGAGGGAAAATAAAAGAGCAAGTGAAGGGGCTGGGGATTTAGCTCAGTGGTAGAGCACTTACCTAGGAAGCGCAAGGCCCCGGGTTCGGCCCCCAGCTCCGGAAAAAAAAAAAAAAAAAAAAGAGCAAGTGAAGCAGTAAGTCAGAGGAGTGCAGGGGAGGGGGCGAGGAAGGGAGGAAGGTGGGAGGAGGGAGAGAAGGGAGGGAGGGGGGGGAGAGGGAAGGGGGGGAAAGAGGAGGAAGTAAGAGGGAGAGAGAAGTAACAGTGTTTGTTGACAGAAAGCTGTCCCGCCCAAGGAATTTGCTTATTTGACAAATATTTATTGAGTTCTTGCTGTGTGTTCAAGCACTGGAGTATGGCATTATCCTGCTTTGAGCTCCTACAGGGAAGTCTTGGCAGCCTTGGGGATTCTGATCTCAGTTAGGGTGGGTCCCCGAGAATTAGAGAGCTTTAATCCCTTGATCTGGAAACACATTCCATCCAATGCCTTTGTTCTTCCAGAGACCAATCATCTCTGGAACCCTTTTCAGCTGGGGAGGGCCTGTCGCAGGGAGCTAATATGTACACAGTGCAGAAGAGTGTATCTCGTTTGTGGGGGACGGGGAGAAAAATACCTATCTTGTCAGACTTTTTCATTTTTCTTTTTTTAAAAAGATGTATTTCTATGAATGCACTGTGACTTTCTTCAGACACACCAGAAGAGGGCATCAGAACGTGGGCCACCGTGTGGTTGCTGGGATTTGAACTCAGGACCTCTGGAAGGGCAGTCTGTGCTCTTAACCGCTAAGCCACCTCCCCAGCCCCTTTATCTTTTCTCTAAGATTTTTTTTAAATTATGTGTGTTCGTACCAGTCTATGTCAGTATGTACACATGAGTACAGGTGCCCACAGGAGCCAAAAAATGTCCAACCCACTCAGGAGATGGAGTTAACTGAGAAGCCTGAGCAGCCCTGAGTGGGTGCTGGGAACCAAGGTTCAGAAGTGTAGTATAAGCTCTCAACCACTGAGCTATGTCTCCGCCCCGCCACCTGGTTTCCTTGAGGCAGGCTCTCATCTCTCACAGGTCTGCACCTTGTCAGGTACGGCTGGCTGAGTGGCCAGCAAGCCCTAGAAGGTCATCTTGTTCCTTCCTTCTTTCTCCTCAGCACCTCAAATCACACACAATCAGACCCAGTCTGGGTGGTTCTGGGGACCCAACAGCTTTCCATCTGTGGCGATTTGAATGAAAACGGGCATATATTTGAGTGCCTGTCCCACAGTTGGTGGAACTGTTTGTGAAGAATTAGGAGGCAAATTACCAGAGGGGTGTTACAGGGTACAGGGTAGGGGTGGACTTTGAGGTTTCAAAAGTCACACCATTCTGTCTGTCTCCCTCTCCCTCTCCCTCCCGCCCTCTCTCTCTCTCTCCTTCTTTCTGTGTGTGTCTCCCCGTCTCTTCCTCTCTCCTCCTACTTGAGGTTAAGGTACAAGCTCTGAGATGGCTCAGAGGTAAAGAGCACTGGCTGCTTTTCCAGAGGTCCTGAGTCCAATTCCCAGCCACCAGGTGGTAGCTTCTAACCATCTATAATGAGATCTGGTGCCCTCCTCTGGCCTGTAAGTAGTAATAAATAAATCTTTAAAAAAAAAAAACAAAAACAAAAACTAAGATCCAAGCTCTCAGCTATTCTCCATTGCTGCCCTGCTTTCTACCATGATGGATGGTCATGAGTCAGTCTCTGTACGGTAAGCCCCAAATAAACTCTTTCCTCTACAGACGGTTGCTATGGCCATGGCGACTTCACAGCATAGAATGCTTACAAGGCAAACACTTTACTGGCTGTGTCTCATTCTTAATGCCCCTTGGTTCCTGGCATCTTGTGAGACCAACTCTTGGAGAGCGTCCTGACGTGAGCCTATCACTCCAAAGTAAGAGGAAATGTGAAGCTGTAAAGCCACGCCCTAGATTCCAGATGGGAGGGGCTAACTCCGCTGTAGCTTTTACCATTGGCTGAGCTAGAGTGTGCCAGCCACTCAAAAGCCCTGTTTCATTCAGTCCTCACAGCACAACTACAGGGTAGGAGCTATTTACAACTAATAGAGGAGTTAAGAGGCTCAGTTTGGTTCAGACAAAGCCAGTCATTAGGCAGCAATGACCTTGAATTCAAGCGTCGACGTATACCAAAATCTCACATTCTGGGCACATATCCTATCTAAATGGCCACCAGTGCTTTCAGCCACTACCCCGGCGCCATGGTTGGCTCCCGGCTGCCATGCTCCTTGTGATGATAGCAGTGGATTCTAAGCCTCTGAAGTCTTAAGCCTCTAAATGAACTGCTTTCTTTTTATAAGTCGCTTTGGTCGCGGTGTTTTGTCACAGAGATAGAAAAGTAACCAAGACAGGGGGAAAGGATGATTGATAGGTATGGGCGTGTAACTCAAAGGCATATGAGTTGTAGCGTCCCGTAGCTCATCGGGAATAGCTGTGATTGACAACACACAAGTGTGTATGCTGACACAGCCATGAAGAGGATGTTGAATGTTCTGACCGAAGTGATACGGGTTGGAGGTGATGGAAGCCAGCAGTCAGTCCGGCGCTGGTCCTTACATACAGTAGGAAAGTATTGAAATGTTGAATGTACCCTACAGATAGATGTTTGTCGTTCTTGTTCTTGCCTCTCAAATTTTATTTTTTAAAAAGAATTTCATTCATGAGTACTGTATCCACATTATTGCCACCTTCCCTCTTTTTAATGTGTGTGTGTGTGTGTGTGTGTGTGTGTGCGCGCGTGCGCGCGTATGTACCGGAAAAGTACATCAGACATCCGTAATGGAGTTACAAGAGGTTATGAGTCACCTGACAGAGGGAGCGCTGAGAAGCAAAACTGGTCTCTGGAAAAGAGCTACCAAGTGCTCTAAATTGCTGAGCCATCTCCCCACCCCCATCCCATGCCCTGTTTTTGTTGTCTGTTTACTTTTGTTTTTGGAAACAAGGCCTTCTGCATTCAGGCTGGCCTCAAGGTCACTTTGTAGCCCAAGAGGACCTCAGAGTCCTGCCTTCATCTCCTGAACACTGGGATTGTAGGTGTATGCATGCCTTGGTGGCCAGTTTATGAGGTGCTGGTCATGGTTTGTTCATGCTAACTAAGCAAGCACGCTACAACTGAGACAGGTGCCCAGCCTGAATTGTTCTTGAATTGAAAAACAAATGTCTATACCATGACCCCCCAACACCCCCGCCCCCCTCCTCTGTCTCTTTCTCTCCTCTCCTGTGTGATCACTCTAATGAGTGGAGTGGGGATCTCTAATAGACCTGACTTACCTTTCCTTTCCCTAACGACCAATGAATTTGAACACCTCCTCAGGCTGAATATCTTGGGATTGTTCAAATTTTAAATATTTTAAATTGAGATGTCTTCAGGTATATTTTGCTTTTTTTGTCAAGTAAGAAATTAAAGTTATTATCTGATATACATACAAATATGAGAAAAAAGAGGGGCCTAGGGTTGGAGTCATTTTTTAAAACAATTATGTCAAGGGCTGGAGAGATGGCTCAGTGGGTAAGAGCACTGACTGCTCTTCCAGAGATCCTGAGTTCAATTCCCAGCAACCACATGGTGGCTCACAACCATCTGTAATGGGATCTGATGCCCTCTTCTGGTGTGTCTGAAGACAGCTACAGTGTACTTATATAATAAATAAATAAATCTTAAAATAAATAAATAAAACCTTTATTCGAAAAAAAATTATGTCAAATGATTATGAATAAATTGTTTGCATATTCCCACTGAAACTGGGGAAAAAAAGAACAGCAAAGGAAAAAAATATTAAATGTTAGCATCTGGGTAGATCAAGTCTGTAGTTTCTTCTCTGAATATTAACTCCTTTCCTCGCATTTTGACCTATAACATTTTTCATTATCAGTAAGTAATGCCTTTAAATTTTTCTCATATTCAAAAGTATTTTAGGATTTTATTTATTTGTAATGTATGTTGCTGTTTTGCCTGCATTGTATGTCTGTGTGAAGATGCCAGATCTTTAGGAGCTGGAGTTTAGGCAGTCGTGAGCTGCCGTGTGGGTGCTGGGAATTGAACCCAGGTCCTCCGGAAGAGTAGCTGGTGATATTAACTGCTGAGTCATCTCTCCAGCCCAAGTAATGCCTTTATTTTGTTCAAAATTATGTAGATTGTTTTTAGTTGTGAGACATGAAATTTTAAGTGTTTTGAGTTCAACTCCCCAGCGCCCACGTGAAAAGCTGAGGGTGTCCATGTGTTCACACACAGGCACCTATAACTCCGGTGCTGTGTATGGAAGGTGGAGACAGGAGGCTCTCCCGGGTTTGCTGTTTGCCAGGCTCACTCCAGGTCCAGTGAGAGACTCGAGAGAATGAGGTAAAAGTGATGGGGTGGGACACCTGATCCCCTCCTCAGACCTACATGGGCACCCATGTGTCATACATCACACCTGCCACACACATACACCTTAAAATTTATAAATGCTGGACCCAGAGAGATGGCTCAGTGGTTAAGAGCACTGACTGCTGTTCTTCCAGAGGTCCTGAGTTCAAATCCCAGCAACCACATGGTGGCTCAGAACCATCTGTAATGGCATCTGGTGCCCTCTTCTGGTGTGTCTGAAGACAGCTACAGTGTGTTTTAAATAAAAAAAATAAATCTTTAAAAAAAATGTGAATGTTAAGAGAAAAAGCTTTCAAAGTGTTCCTGTGGCTTTCACTTTAATAAAAGAAGTAATTTTTTAATGGGTCTTTTTTTTTAACTCGTTGGTTAAAATTATACTTTAACAATTTTATATACTATAAGGAGTGGTGCTTTTAATGCTAGCACTTGGGAAGAAGAGGCAAGCATATGTCTCTGTGTGGTCAAAGTCAGCCCGGTCTGGTCTAGGCAGTGAGCTCCAAGTCAGCCTGGACAAAGTATTAAAGCCCATTTTCAAAACACAAAACAACAACAACACTGTGTGTGTGTGTGTGTGTGTGTGTGTGTGTGTGTGTGTGTGTGTGTGTGTGTGTGATTGTGATTGATTGATTGATTGATTGATTTAAATACTGGACTATTATTGGCTAGCTGAAGCTTCCCGCCTGTGAATTGGGCTATCTTGTTATTTTATGTTACTGTGTTCATTAGAGCAAACTCTTTAAGAGCGTGAACTCTGCTCTGTCTCCTTTTTTGCTTCTGCTGTTGATTGGTATTAACGTTGAGAGTTGCTGCTACCCCGAGCTGCAAAGACTGACTCTTCCATCGAATGGTTTAATTCTGACAGCAGTTAGTTAGGCTTTGATGCCCTTGCAGTGAACTCTTCAGTTGTTCTAGAACCTTCTGAGATGGGAAGGTAACTCTCCCCCACCCCCCTACACTGAATTATCATGGTGCCTTTGCCCTAAATCAGCTGCCGGTGAGCATGAAGGCTTCTCTCTGGGCTCTCCACTCTATTCTTTTTTTTTTTTTTTTTTTTTTTGGTTCTTTTTTTCGGAGCTGGGATCGAACCAGGGCCTTGCGCCCCTAGGTGGCGCCTACCACTGAGCTAAATCCCCAGCCCCTCTCCACTCTATTCTATTGGCTCGCATGCTCTCTCTCATGCCAAATCTGCTGGTCATTTGTAAAAATGTTTTTCCGCTGCTGGGAATTAAAACGCAGGCCATCCACATGCTCTGCTACAAAGCTCTCGGTTCCAAGTCTGTTTATATTTAATCATTTTCCTGAGCTAGGACTCTCTCTCGGCTGCATTTGCTGGCCTTGAATTTCCTGGGCTTATGAGATCTCCCTGCTGGGCCCACAGAATAATCAGCCTTGTCCAGCGGTAGTCAGCCTCGGTTTCTGCAGGTTGTCTCACGTTTAGAAGTCAGAGTACATGAGGCCTTCCTACCTGGTCCTCTATCGGGACTGCTGGTGTGTGGCTCAGGGGTAGGCCATTTGCCTGGCAAGGGGGAGGCCCCGTGTAAAGCATCTGGTCAGACTAGCCAGCCATCTGTCGAGATGAAGAGCACAGGTGTGGTATTATCCAAACCTTTCGGTAAGAAAGTCAATAAAAGAAACTGTGGAGCCGGAGAGATGGATGGGTGAGCAATAGAGAGAGAGCACTTCCTGCGTTTGCAGAGGACCGGGTTCCCACCTGAACTTCTGGGTCTGGATCTGATGCCCTCTTCTGATGTCTGACAGCATCAGGCACGTGTACTCATGCTCTCGAAGTAAGAATAAATCTGTAAAAGAAGGCAGACGCCATGGTGCAGTCCATGACCAGATACCTGACTGAAAGCAACTTAGGGGAGGAAGGGTTTACTCTGGCTCTTGGTTTGAGAGTGTCCAACACAGGACAGGAGTGTGAGGTAGCCGGCCACACGGACAGTCAGGGAGCAGAGAGGGAGGGATGCTGGTGCACAGTTTCCTTCCTCCTGTGCCCTTTTTATTCAGTCTGGACCCACCGCACGCATCTCCTCTTCTGGGCTACACCGCTCTATAAACAGACATACCTAAGATATGTCTCCTGCTTGACTTTACATCCAGTCAGACAATGACCCCACCCACCACCCATGTCCGTTATCTGTGGAAATCAGGTGGGGTAGGTGAAAGGTGAGGAAGGAGTTGCTGAGCAAATGCTTGCATCTCCATGTTAGACCCTGAGGTGATGGAAGATACGTGGACATGTGGAGGCCAGTGTGCTGAGAGGGTCTGAGCGGTGAGCCTGGGGATTGAGCTGGATGCTTGAGTTCCGCACAAACAAGACAAAGGGAGAGAGACAGCAAGGGTAGTTCGGAAGAGACCCTGCTAGCCAGTAGCAGCCTTTAAAAATTACATCTACCAAGCAAGGGCTGAGACGGACTTCAGTCACAGATGGTTGCCTAGCATACACTGGGTTTGCCTCCCTGGCCCTATGAAAACCAAACCAAGATTTTCCTAAAGCAACACGGAAATCTCCCAAGAGGCAGCTTTCAAACCAGGCTGAGGATCAAGGCCAAGGACGGCCACAGGCTTCCTTGTGCTCCAGGCTGGGCTGTCTGCCTGGCAGGTCAGATCTGAAGGGGCTCATCTTCCACTCTTTCGAAATCCCAGCCACTCAGCTGAGAGCCCTGACTAATCAAGAGCTCAGACTCTTGCTCAGTTCCCGGCAAAAGGCAAGTGCTTTCCACCCGCTGTGATGTGATAGTCAGAGTAGCACCCCTCAAACATCCTATGAGCTTACCGCTCTTCCCCAGAAGGTAGCCTTTCGTGCATGCCTCCTGCTACTGCTGAGTTCCAGAAAAAATTCTTAGGAGGTATGATTCCTGCCCACGAAACTGAGAATTCGTTTCCCCTTTTCCAGGAAAAGTATCTGCTCTTAGTCAAGAGCAAAAAAAAAAAAAGTGGTCTCCCCGAGTTGAGTTGAGTAATTCTGATGAAAGCTGGGCTCAGCTGTTTCTGTCTCACTGCTGAGGAATTCGGGGTGAGCAGGACATTGATTCACTTCCTGGAGCCCTAAAATGTGTAGCTGTTATTCATCTACTCTTCCGTGTCACCCTCCGACTGTGAGGAAGTGTGTCTGAGGTTGACCTCTGGCCTCCACATACATGTACACACACATGCTCAAACACCTGCCCCTCGTGTGCTCACACATGTGTCTGAACATCCAAGGATGGACAGGGTGGGTGGAGGGGAAGGAGGGAGAGAGACAGAGAGGGGGAGCCTTCAAGGAGTGAGGCCAGAGAGACCCAGAGACATGGTGGTTAAGAGTGTACTTTGCACTCTGATGGCTCCTGACCTCTAACCCGCCATTGCCACCTGCTCACTGAGCTGATGGCCCCCTAACTTTCCACCTCACCATCCTCCTGAAAAGCAGAGGATGGTACATGTTGCAAGATTTTTTTAAAGACCTCGGGGGGAAAGAAGTAGGTTTTATTCATTCTCATGTAAACTCAGTAAGAAGCAGCTATTTGTCAACATCTCAATGCCTGGACCCTTCTGAGGGGAGAGGAACCAGGTGTGCATGGGAGGCCTGGAGTATCCTGCCCTCCTCCTGCCCAGCCACTTACTGACTTCGAGCAGTCAGAGTGAAAACGGGGTGTCCTTAACAGCCATTGGCCTGCTCTCTTTTCTGTTTTCTCCCCTCCTCCTCCTCCTCCTCCCATTCCTTCTCCTCAACAGAATATGTCATACTCGGGAACTTTCTGCTTCAGTCCTTCAAGTGCTGAGATTACAGCGCTGTGTCATTACCACCCCTGTCCTCTCACCCCTGCCACAGCTGTCTTTTTTTTCCTTTCTCACTCCCTGTCTTTCCTTTGACTCTAGGCATTGATCCCAGGGCCCCTGTATGCTAACCCTGTACTCTACCACTGAGCCACACCCCTGCTCTTTCTTCATTGCTCTGGTCCTGCTACAAAAACTTGCAAAAGCTGCTTCCAGCTTCTATTTAGGAGGTGACCCGCAGCTAGCCAGAGGCCAAAAGAAACCTTTGAGCATCATGTAAGATCATGGGAACAGGCTCCTAACGTTTGTGTGCAAAGATTTCCTCAGAGGAGCTAGGAGCCTGGCTGTGCTCACCCCAGTTCTGACACCCCTCTCTTAAATGCACATGTTACCTGCTAGCAGCAGCACGCTGCCTGAGAGCCGTGTCCCATCTCATCTACCAAGCTTGGTCTACAGCTTGACAGAACCTGTGACAGTGAGTGACAGGCAGGGCCACAGAGTTCACCCTCACTGAGTTGTTCTGTGTCCTGTCATGCTTGCCCTACCGTAGGGAAACATGCTCACCAGCTCTGCAGTGAAAGCCAGTGTACAGTGGGAGGGTGACAATTCCAAGGAGTAATATACCTACCTGCCCATCAGTCAGTCACTCAACAAACACTTCGCAGGCACCTGCTGTGGCTCCAGATGCTGGCAGTATGTTAGGGCGTACCACGCTCTCCCAGAGGAAAACAAGCGAAGGCATTTCTGTGGGTGCCTCGGGGTGGCAGGGCCAAGCCTTCCGAGGGTTGTGTACATTAGTAAAGAGTTCTTTAGCCCCGGTGAATTGGTACACAAGCCTCTAATCCCAGTGCTTGGAAGTCGGTGGCAAGGAGGATCAAGAATTCAGGAGTAGCCTGTACTATATACACAGTGAGAGCTTGTCTCAAAAATGCAGAGGGGGCTGGAGATGGAGAGATAGCTCAGTGGGTAGAGTGCGCTTGGTGTGCAAGGACAGGGACCTGAGTTCAAGCCTCAGAATTTATGTAAAAAATGAACACTGTCGGGCGTGGTGATGCGAGTTTATCATTCAGAGTCGGGAGGAAGAAACCAGTAGATCTCCAGGGTTTCCTGGCTAGCCAGCTTGGAGGAATTGGCAAGTTCCCATCTAATGAGAGACCCTGTCTCAAAGACTAAAGTAGATAGCACCCTGAAGAACAATGCTGAGGTTGTTCTGATACAGACAGACAGACACACACACACACACACACACACACACACACACACACACAGAGGACACAAGTACAGACTCTCAAAGCAGAGAGGATGTTTTCCATCGCTGGTCTCTCGATCAGCTAACCAATTAGCCAAAAATTGAAGAGACATTTAAAAAAAGAATTCTTGGCCACACCCAACAACTACCAGGTGTTGAGGACCTCGGCTTGTTGGGGGATGGCTTTTCTTACCAGCAGAGCATTATAAATGACTGCTATTGCAGCTGTATTTCCAAAGAACGACTCCAACACAAGGCCAAAGGCAGGGCCAGCCCACCCCACAGACACTGCGGATCAAAGCCATAGTAAGCAGAGGGGCGCTCCGGGCTCCCTCCTTGTTGCAGAAACCCACATCCGGGAGGCTGAGGGAAGAGGCAAGGGCTCCTGGGTCAGCAGGTGGTCAGCAGGGCTGACACCTCTACAGCATGAGGTGTGTTCATTTTGGGACTTGTGGGGACAATTCGGGACACGATAGGGAAATAAGATGCAAAAGTCTTTACCAGGGTAAAGGGACAGACTAGAGGATGTGTTTCTCAAATGCATTCTCTGTGTGTGATGTATGTAAGTGTCCACACGTCAGTTTCTTTCCTGGATATCTCCCCCCCCCTTTTTTTTTAATTACACACGAGTGAAGGTGTCCTTAGAGTCAGAGTCGGATCCCCTAGAACTGGAGTTTCTGGCATTTGTGAGTTGCCTGACCTGGATGCTGAGAACCAAACTTTGGTCGCTCTCTCTAACCACTGAGCCATCTCTCCAGCCCCTCCACTTGAACTTGGAGCTCACTGATTGGCTAGACCAGTGCTTCGATTACAGGCACACAGCAACACTGGCTTTGCACATGGGTTCTGAGGTCTTCACGGGTAAGTGACAAACATGGTACTAAATGAGACACACACACACACACACACCCAGGTCTGGACTTAATTTGTTCTAAATGGTTATTTATGGTGGGGAGGGGCAGATGGATGCTGACAGTGGATGTGTGGAGGTCACAGGAAGCTTTCTCAGAGCCGGGTCTCACCTTCACTATGAGGCCCTAGGGGTGAAGTCGTGTCTTGATCACAAAGTTCCTGTATCCACTGAGCCATCCCACTAACCCAGGGGACTTGTTTTTCCTAATTAAAACCAGGGGACTTGTTTTTCCTAATTAAAACCCTCAGGGGCTGGAGAGATGGCTCAGTGGTTAAGAGCACCCGACTACTCTTCCAGAGGTCCTGAGTTCAATTCCCAGCAACCACATGGTGGCTCACAACCATCTGTAAAGAGATCTGATGCCCTCTTCTGGTGTGTCTGAAGACAGCTACAGTGTACTTATATATAATAAATGAATAAATCTTTAAAAAAAAAAAAAAAACCCTCAGGTTAGCATGGGAAGCGATGGGTGCCACCATGGCATCTTTGAGCATACATGACATTGTTCTTTGTCCTGCTCCTCCCCACTGTCCCCCACCCCCTCCCGCAGCTCCTCCCCCCACAGTTTGTTCCTCTTCAGCTCTCCTTATTAACTGTTTCGTTACTGTATTTTCCACCACCCCTAGGATCTCCCCTTCCCCTCATGACTCTTTCTACTTTCGTGATTACACATAAACACACACGCACGCACACGCATGCACACACGCACGAGCATTTAAATCGAGGTCCTGCCTCTGTATCTTTCTGAGGCTGGTTTATTTCCCTAATTGAAATGACCGCCAGTGGAAAAGGAACTTCATTTTTTTTTTTATTGTTTGTGGTGTTCGTGGGCGGTTGTTTTGGTTTGATTTGTTTTTGTTTAAGACAGGCTCTTCCTGTGTAGCCCAGACTAAACTCAAACTCTGGATCCTCCTGCTTCTGCCTCCACAATTTGGGGGGTCACAGGCAGGTACCTCTAAGGCCACTGATAAATGCCTTCCGATGACACCACTTTGGGATTCAATTGGCTTTGGATGGACAGAACTTTTGAACTGTTTAAGCAGGATTATTTTAATAAGCCTGTGTTTCATAGATGTCTGTCTGTCTGTCTGTTTGTTTGTTTAGAAACAGAATCTTTCCTGTGTAGCCTGGGCTGCCTAGAACTCCTTATGTTTGAGGCCAAGCTTCTGGAGTGTGGGGATTATAGGTGTCCTCTACCTGGCAGGCCTAGTTTTCAAATCTTTTTTACAAATTTTTTTTTCTCCAGATCTTTTCAAAGTCAACTCTCTATCCTGAATGTAACTGGGAACACATTACTTTGTTGTTGTTGTTGCTTAGCCTACAGTTTCTCTTAATACAAAAGCGGAACTTGCTAGGATTTCTTTCCTTTACAAGCATTCTATTTTTTTTTTTTTTTTTTTTTTTGTTTTCAGTAAAACCATTTCAAAGCCATTTAATCACCAGTACTCAAAGGCACGTCTGTGCGTTGAGGTATGGGCCAACCTAGAAGGACAAACCAGCCTTATGCATGTGAGTACACGGTAGCTGTCATCAGAAACAGCAGAAAAGGGGCATCAGATGGTTGTGAGCCACCACCTCACTGCTGGGAATTGAACTCAGGACCTCAGTGTTCTTACCCGATGATCATCTCCGGCCTGCTCCTGACTTTTTTTTTTTAAATCTTTTTAAAAATCATCTTTACCATTTCAAGATTGGTCAGATTCTAAAGTTACAGGCTGATCACCTGGAGCTGAGTAGTAGACAGAAGGGTGAGATGGCTTTCAGGAATGTAGGTCAGGAGTTGTGGTGATAGCCCACGCCTTCAACTCGAGTACTACTTGGGTGTGGAATGCAGGTGGAGTTTGACTCTAGTCGGTCTACAGAGCAAGTTCTGGAACAGTCAGAGCTGCACAGAGATACCCTGTCTGGGAGGTTTGGGGGGATGGGCGAAGGTGCTGGCTGCTAATTCGCTTGCCTGAGGACCTGAGTTTGATCTCTGAGATCTGCATTGTAGAAAGAGAAACTGACTCCCACAAGTTATCTTTTGATGCCCACCTGCATGTGATCACACCCCCCCCATAGTAGATAAGGACGTAATTGTAATAAAAAGTTTCTTTTAGAAGATAAAAAAGAAAGCTGTGAGAGTAAGCGTGGGGGGCTGGAAAAGGAATTGGAACTGTTGAATTAGACTTCACTTAGAAACCAGAGCAAACCCTCACAAGTAACATAGTATCGCTCCTTCAAGCCGGGCTGGAAAAGGAATTGGAACTGTTGAATTAGACTTCACTTAGAAACCAGAGGAAACCCTCGCAAGTAACATAGTATCGCTCCTTCAAGCTCAGCCGGCTTTGTGAGGAAGGGCCACTGATGGGAGGCGTTAGCATCTGAGCTGACTTCTCTGCCCCAGCTCCTAACCAGTGCCTGTGTCTCTGTACAGCTCATACACAGAGAGCCGCCAGACCCTGCTCGTCCAGTGCTTTCCTAGCACAGTCTTTCTTCAAAGCAATCCGTCAGCATTTGTGTTGCAGAATACGTGGTAGAGAGCAAGATGCTGATTAAGGGCTCTAGGACTGCAAATTGCAAGTGTCATCTTTAGGAGATTGAAAAAAGTTTTCATGGGGTTGGGATTTAGCTCAGTGGTAGGGAGCCCAAGGCCCTGGGTTCGGGCCCAAGCACCGGAAAAAAAAAAAAAACCAAAAAAAAAAAAAAAAAAAAAAAAAAAAAAGTTTTCAGATTCTGTTAGCTTTTTTGGGCCCTAACCACCCAGACACAGGAGTATCTGTCAGTCCAGGAATAAACACCCTTTTCTCATTATTATTGTTATTAATTATTAATTATTATTTTAAACAACAGCCAAGTGGAGAACACTCGGGTTAGCATTCACAATGCACCCACTAACAGATTTGCACTTTCTCTCTCCCGTTCTCCCTGGCCTATAACAAGAATGCTTCCTATTCAACAGCACACTCACTCTGCTGTGGGTCAGGACACCTCGCTTGGTGGGAAAACCTTGCTTGTCGTTTGCACTGATTCGGACCACATATCCCTTCTGTTCTCCACCCAGAGCACCAGCAGCTACTCCTGTGGCTACTTCTGTGGTCATTCGCTTATCTGTCATAGAATGTACGAAGTTTGTATTCCTTGTGGACTTCAATGAGTCTGAGATGGCTATGATATGACCGGGAAGGAGAGATTCGCCTTCGTCTTGACACAATGTCGGTCTCAGTCTTGGTACCACAGAAAAAGAGCCAGAGTTATCTGTGTTGTTTGCTTTGAAATAGGGTTTCTAACTGTGGCTCCGGATGATCCTGAACTCACAAACCTCCTGCGCCAGCTTCCAGAGTGCTTGTGAGATTACAGGCATCAGCCACCACACCCAGTAGAAGAAAATTCTTTTTTTGTTTTTTTTTTGTTTGTTTTTTACGTTGTATGTATGCATGTCCTTGGTTAGTTCATGTGATACTAGGGCATGAACCCAGACATGCCCGACAAGCAACCTACAGATATGAACTACACTCCTCGTCCCATGGCTCCTGTCCCTATGGTGGCTGCTGACTTTTCTTGATCAGCTAAGGGCTGCCTTTCTAAGACACGCACGCTTTTAGGACAAATCACATCTCCCCTCTAATCAACCTCCCACAGAAACAGAGGAATGTGTGGCACCATGACGCACACGATAGCTTCCGTGCCACATTTGAGCTCCACTGTAATCTTACAGGACAGAGGTTGCTGGGGACTGACTCTTGTTCTGTAAGGCAGGCAGGCATATTCCTGTTTTGTGGGCCACTTCAAGGAAACACAGATGAATCAAACGCTTAAGGAGGCAAAGACTCAGGGAAACAGACGTGAATATTCACGTAGCCCGAGGAAGGCTTTGTAAGTGTGGTGTCAGAAAATAAGGCGTCTGATTACTAACAGATCCAAATACCCACTTGTGGAAAAACAGGCTATAGCATCTAATAAAGAGGATATTCAGTGTGTGTGTGTGTGTGTGTGTGTGTGTGTGTGTGTTAATGTATATGTAATGTGTTTGTGTGTGGGTATATGAACCTGTACACTTGTGCATGTATAAGGCTGATATTGGGCGTCTCACTCACTCACTCACTAACCCCCCCCCACCATGTATTTTTGAGACAGGGTCTCCCGCCGAGCATTTCAGTTCTGCTAGACCAGCTGGTCAGTAAGCTCTAGCCATCCTGTTTCTTTCCTCCACCAGTACTGGGGTTATAGGTTTATGTCACCATACTTAACTTTATTGTTGGTGGTTTTGTGGGGGTTTTTTGTTTTTCAAGTTAGGGCTTCTCTTTGTAGCCCTGGCCATCCTGGAACTTGCTCCTCAGATCAGGCTGGCCTCAAACTTAGAGATTTACCTGCCTTTGCCTCCCTCATGAGAGAATTAAAGGTGTACCACTGCCTGGACATATTAAAAAACGATTTATTTTGTGTGTATGTCTGTCTTTGTGTATGTGTGCACGTACATGCAATACCCACAGAGGCCAGTAGAGGGCACCAGGTTTCCCCGAGGACAGAAATAACAGGCAGTTTTGAGCTTCCATGAAGGTGCTGGGAGCTGAACCTGGGTTCTCTGCAAGAGCAGCAAGTGCTCTCAACCTCTGAACTGTTTCTCCAGCCCCCCCCCTTTTTTAAAGGACAGCAATAAAAACACCAAGGGATGGATTTATATCATGTGGAGAAATTCCATTGAGTCTCTTGCCCATGCCAGCTGCAGCTGAGTGTGTCAGGAAGTGTACTCAGGTGACTGGGAAGGGATACAGATGTTTCCAGAACTTTCCTGGCAAGCCAGACTGAGAGCATCGGTTGCGGGTGTAGATTCCTCAGTCTCTGCTTGTATAGCATTTGTGTGCAAGCCCAAAGTGCAGCCCTGAGCGCCTATGTGCTGGTGCGTACCTCCTTGGGAGGACACATGAGTGCAAAGACATCAATCCACGGCTTGGAGATCACAAGAAAAGAGAAAGGGGACGTCAACTGCCGGCTGGAAACTCGGCAGCTGGCCTAGTCGACGCTCTCCACCAGGGAAAACCTTCCGCCAAAATAATTGAGAATCTTGTAAAGATAACTTTCCCATGGAGCCACAAAGAATGCCGGGCCGGAGAGACAAAAGACACGCATGGTCATTCATAAAACACCCTTTGTCTATTCAGGGCGACTTCAGTTCTTGGCTCCCGAGGGCCAAGGGGGAGAAAGAACAAGGAGGAATTTTTATCAAGTTACTCTTTCAGTGAACTGAGCTTTCTATGAAGGAATCGAAGCCAGCTTCATTCAGAACGTTTGTTTTTAAAAGCAGGGCTTGTTTTAGGTTAGAGACTCGGGACTTTGACAGTGGTTCCAGGAAACCTTGTAGCAAGTGATGTTTAGGAGCTGAATTCAATCCAAGGGAATGAAGGTTTTTTTTTTTTTCATTTGTTTGTTTTGTTTATTTGTTTGTTTGATGTTTTCCATTAGCATGTATTAAGTGTACATGATACTGGGTTTCCTTATGGCATTTTCATATATGTATATAGCGTGTTCTAACCGTATTCACCTCTTTCTGGACCTTGCTTCTAATCTTCATTCTCTTCCAAGCTAACAAGCTACTCCCTTCCTGCTTTCCACCCCACCTGTGTGTGTGTGTGTGTGTGTGTGTGTGTGTGTGTGTGTGTGTGTGTATGTGTGTGTTTGCATGCTTGTGTGCCTGTGTGTGTCCCAGTGTGTTGCAGTAGGGATGCCTACAGGAGGGGCGTGGGTACCTTACCAGTGTTACGCCTCCGAAGACATCTATTCCATGAGGATGCTTAGCTTTTTTTTTTTTTTTTTTTTCTTTCTTTTTTTGAGCTGGGGACCAACCCAGGGCCTTGCGCTTGCCCTGGGCAAGTGCTCTACCACTGAGCTAAATCCCCCAACTCCTGCTTAGCTTTTAAGTAGGGATTATTTGTCTGGAAAATGGACATTAAACATCTGTGTTCTCCACAGTCACAATCCCAGCCCTCAGCCCACAGTGGCAAATGACCACAAGAGATGGGCTACCATTTGTATGCACTGAGTTTTGAAGATTTTAAAGCTTTTCCTGAGTTTCTTTTTCTTTTTCTTTTTTTCTTTTAAAGGATGACTGTGCTAGGTAGCTCAACTGAAGCCATCCGTTGGCAACTGGAATAGGGCCAGCTGCAGAGAGAAGACTCCCGAAACACAGCAACATTCCTCCACAGGCCTCCCGCCCTGTTGGCATGAGCACTTGGAGTTATGACCAAATGTTTATTAGCCGTGCTCCTGGCTGGGCCGTCTTAACAGAGGGAAAAATAACACACCAAGGGAAGCATTGCTCGTCAGAGCAGCGCCCACCGAAAAACATCTGCTCTTTAATTACACGGGTGCTTTCCAAGCACCCCACCCCCATTCCGCCGATGCCTGCGCTTCTTTGGAAACAGCATTTAGGCATGGTGTTTCCATTGCTGTTCCAGTCTTGGGAGGAAGCTCACAGCCAGTGAGTCAAGATTTGTAACTCGTGAAAAGGATTACGCGAGTTAAGTAAGAGCAGATGCCCTGGTATGGAAAGCCAGAGGCAGCAGAGCGGGGGACACTTGTCAACTCCTCTCTCACTGTTTGAGGTCATCCATTTTCTATTGCTGTAGCAAAATACCCAAGACCATGTCATTTAGAAGCATAGATCTTTAGACCCCTTGTGGCTCCGGAGGATGGAAAGTTCTAGAGCATGGCGCCGTTTCAGCCAATGCCTTTGTAACTGCATAGTTTTGCGGAACGAAGATGTGATGTCTCAGGAAGAGTGCGTGCGACAGTTCAGATCTACCCTTCTCTTACTAACCCGCCAGTCACTTCCTGGTGACCCCCTCCTGGTGACCTCATTCAGTTCTCGTTACCTTTCCAAGGCCTCCGCTTCAAACACTGTCGACCTAATGCATGTGAAGGAGATTCGATTTCTAGCGGGATCTGGGGAGACAGATGAGAGCCCGAGGCACTGTACCATTAAGATTCCGTTTTTCTAGGTGGTTCCAGTTTATACCGGGGTTGACAGTAACTAACTCACCTGTCATCCAAGCATGAGGACCTGAGTTTAAAGCCCAGAACCCACAGAAAGCAGATGAGATCCAGAGTGAACAGCCGTGGCTCTAGTGCGTCCATTGAGAGATGGGGGTTGGGGGGTGGGGACAGGAGAATCCACAGTGCCCAAGCCAGCTACCTTGTGGCAAACAGTAAGAGACTCTAACAAGATGGCAGTGGAGAACTGATGTCTTACTTAGGGTTTAATGGCTGCGAAGAGACACTATGACCGTGACAACTCTTATAAGAAGGGCAGCACTTAATCGAGTCCGGCTTACAGTTTAGCCCATTGTCGTGGCAGGAAGCATGGCAGCGGACAGACAGACATGGTGTTGGAGCGTCTCCATCTCAATCCACAGATAGCAGAAGGAGAGTGTATACCACCACACTGGGCCTAGCTTGAGCACGGGGAACCTCGAAGCCCACAAAAACCACAATGACCCACTTCCTTATTCCAACAAGGCCACGCCTCCTAACAGTACCACTCCGTATGAGCCCAGCATTCAAACACACGAGTCTCTGGAGGCCATCTCTATCCAAAATGACACCTGAGATTGTCTTCTGAACTCTATGCACAAAGCATAGCCCATACATACCTACATGTGGGAGCATGGGCTCGCACATGCGTGCGCGCGCGCGCGCGCACACACACACACACACACACACGCACACACACACAAGCGAGGGCAGTTGGATCAAATAAGGTTTTTTTGTTTTAATTATTGATTTATTATATTTGAGTACACTGTCACTCTCTTCAGACACACCAGAAGGGGGCATCAGATCTCATTCCAGATGGTTGTGAGCCACCATGTGGTTGCTGGGAATTGAACTCGGGACCTCTGGAAGAGCAGTCAGTGCTCTTAACCGCTGAGCCATCTCTCCAGCCCCATGGATCAAATAAGTTTAGCTTTTGGCACTAAGCATCCTGTTGCATCTCGACACCTTTAAGTGTCCTGCTGACTCCATACTCCATATGTAACATGGTGGTACCCACCTTTAATCCCAGCCCTCAGGAGTCAGACACAAGAGAGTCCAAGGACAGCCTGGTCTCCACAGTGAGTTACAGAACAGCCAGGGCTATGTAGAGGGGCCCTGCCTATCTCACAGAAGAAGTTGAAATGAATCTTACGAGGTCAGTGAGTCAGCGGTCTTAGTTATCCAAGTGAGCTGAGATCTCAAATAGTAATGAGGATTTGGCTTGTTGTTATAGTTTTAATTTTTATTACACTTTATGTATTTATGGGGGGGTGGGGGGAGTGTGTCCTGTCATGGCACACATGTGCCCATCCGAGGACAATTTGCAAACGTTGGTTTCCTTCCACCATTTGGATCCCAGGTTTGATCTTGAATTATCAGGTTTGGCAGCAAAAGCACCTTTACTCTTCTCGGCCATCTTGCCAGCCTGTTTGTTTGTTTGTTCATTTTTAACTGGTTAATGTTTTGATGCTGGGAAATAAGACTAGTGCCTTGGGCATACCTAGCACGTGCTAGGCTATAACCCTAGGCCTGAGTCTGAGAGTAAAAAGCAAACAGATGATCATTTTGTTGGACACTGTAGGTTTGGACAGAGCATGGACCCCAGGCATTATATATAGAAAACTATTCAAATGATTCTACAGGGTTTTCCTGGTCTATACATTACTCTGTCTGTTGTCCGGAAGACACTGTCACTACTAAACAGGGAAAGGCACACATTTGCATACTGCATCCCTGACTGGCCTTGCTTTCTCAGGGGCCATCGGTGCGCTAGAAGATGATCTTGTGACCCCGGGTCCAGGAGATGACATGGTGAACCCAGGTCTAGAAGACAGAATAGAAACCACGGACACTACAGGAGAACTGGATAAGTCAACTGCCAAGGCGCCTCTGGTGAGTGTCAAGGGAGAGTGTCATTGGCTCCAAAACCAGCTGTCACATACCTGGGTATGATGTATGTTTATGTAAGAAAACAGCTCCATACAAAGAAATGGTAATGTGACTCATAACCAGTGACACAGGTCTCATCCAGGAACAGGGAGCTGGTTTGTTGGCACAAACTATTTGAGAGCAATAGACCACATCTTCTTGTGGGCTGGAGAGGTGGCTCAGTGGTTAAGAGCACTGGCTGCTCTTCAGAGGTCCTGAGTTCAGTTTCCAGCAACCACACGGTGGCTCATAACCATCTGTAACGGGATCTGGTGCCCTCTTCTGGTGTGTCTGAGGACAGTGACAATGTACTTATATAAAATTAATTAATTAATTAATTAATTAATTAATTAAAAAAGACCACATCTTCTCAAAGTAGTAAGAAACCAGCGTTTGCAAACTCGAGCTGGGGCAGGTAATTACACCTATAATTCCTGTATCCAGGAGGCAGATGTGTGTAAATATGAACTCTACGATGTGGCAACTATAACAGCAAATGGTAAAATAATTCCTATAGCCTAGTCTACGCAGTGAGCTCCAGGACAGCCTGGACTACAGAGCAAGATTCTGCCAAATAAAACAACAAATGAACTAAAAAGGACTGAATTGAGGGAACTTTGGTAGGACCCTGAGGAGGGGAAATACCTTCATCCGAAAATGGTAGGAAAGCCCCAAGCCAGTTCCTGCCCAACCTCTTCATTCAAATCATTTGCTCCATCCTCCGTGATGAACAATGAAAAGGTTTAAAAGCCACCACTGGGCTGGGGAAATGGCTCTCAGTAACATGGACGCCTTGCGAGCATGAGGACCTACCTGAGTTCACTCTCCAAAAGCCAGATGTGATGATATCTGGGGGCTGTCCTGACTCTGGGGAGGCCTCTGGGTCCCTGGGTGTGGTGGCCAGCTAGCCTAGCCTAATTGGCAAGCGCCAGGCCAGTGAGAGACCTGTGTCAGAGAACAACAAACACACATTCACATAGGCCCACCTCAACCCCTGCATACATTGATCCTTAAAACCAGAACCTCTTCGTAGGCCTCTGCTGCCGTGGAACGGCTGTGAGTTCTGGCACACTGTGAAAGCTCTTCAGCTCTTCATGGAATTTGCTTCATCAAGTTGCCCTTGGCATTGAGAATGCATTTAAAGGGCCGGGTACAAAGTAAGTTGTCAGTGACAGTGATACATCTTTCTGCCAAGTTGATGTTCTGAGAGGTTTTTTTTTTTTTTTTTTTTAATGTATTGATTCTTTGTGAGTTTCACATCATGCACCCCAGTCACAATTATCTTACTGTCCCCTAATACCTGCCCTCTTCCCTTGTAACCTCCCCTAAACAAAATAAACAAAACACAGCATAGAAAACATGTCATTGTGGAAGCTGTAATGTACCACAGTGTGCCCCACGGTACATCCCTCTGTCCACACATCTTCCTCACTTGCTGGGGTTCATTGCAATGAGTCATCGGTGTGGTTCGACGTCTCTGGCTTCTATGACACCATCCGTATTGGTATTGGATCCTTATCGGGGCTCCTCCTGATTGGTTAATTGCCCTGTGCCACAGAGAGCCTGCAACTTTGGATCTGTGGGACTGGCCCTTCCATGCATTCTAACCATTTGCAGATGATACAGATTTGGGGGTACGCAAACTCAGAGCCCTGGATCTGGGTCAGGTGGGTGGGAGCTGAGCTTGTCAGCCCCCTGTGAGCCAGTGTTTTTTAAAGAATTAGAGGACAAGAAGTCTCCGTACCTTCTTCATTTAGGATTTACCTTAACATTTAAGATTGATTTCTGGATTGAACCTGGTTTTATTCCCCATCTCCACTCCGTTACGGTTTGATTTGGTTTTGGTTCCACCTGGAATTTATGTGGGTTCCTTTGGGTGCGTGCTACCCTAAAATCTTTCCCGAGGGAAGGCAGACAGTGTACATTTTAAACCTTCAGAATTTATCTCCTCTCTTTCTCGCCTCACTTCTGACAGGTACCAACACAGCCTCCCATTGAGGAACTGCCAACCTCAGGAACCTCCGATCACAAAGAACACGAGAGTACAACCACTGTCAAAGCGGTGACCAGCCACTCCGCGGACAAGAAAACAACTCACCCCAATAGAGGTGGGTCCGTTTTATATAACCCACGAACCTCATGAGCAGAAGAGTCAAAGGGACTGAGGGAAATGAATCCCTCACCAGACTTTGTGTGGTGGGTCCAGAATCCGGTGTAACTGTGTCAAGTTAGTTTATTGGCTTTCTGGAAATATCTCTTAACTGTGACTGATAACTAGTGGTAACTCCCTACACACACGGGCCAGTCGATGGCTCCCCTTGTATTATACCCTTCTGTTAAGAACCTTGTGTTGGTGCTGGAGAGATGGATAGCTTACTGGACAAGCCCATGAATACTTTCAGAACTCATTCAGTTCCCAGCATCTCACAATGTCTCTGTCTTCTGAGGGTGCCTCACATAACAAACGTAAAATAAATATTTGAAAAGGAAAACCATCTTGCATAAGACAGGTCATATGGCTCAGTAGGTCAGCAGGTAAAGAAAGAGGCTTGCTGCCAACCTTGACAGTCCCTGAAACATACATGGTTAGAGGCAAGAAACTAAGGCCTAGAAATTGTCTCTTGCAGGGCACCACAGCACAATACCCACATACAATAAATGAATAAGTAAAAAAAAAAAATTTTTTTTTTTTTAACAAACCTTGTGTTGACACTGGAGCAGCAATTCTACTCTAAAGTTTCCCGTTTTACATTATGGCGATTATAAGTCAGACTCAGCAGGACCTTGGATTGTGTGTATCAACCAGGCTGGTGCCTACAACCTGTACTGACTTTTGTAGCTGAGGCTGTCCTTGAACCCCCAATCATCCTACTTCTACATTTTAAGTGCTGTGATTACATAGGCTACTGTGCCTGACTGAATGTTGTGTTACTTAATGTGTACCTCATGTCCAGGTGCCAGTCTGGCCTTAAGAGCTCAACACTTCTTTTTTTGTTATGATTTATTTTTATTTGGCATGCATTGGTATTTGCTGCCTACATATATCTTTATGTGAGGGTGCTGGATTTCCTGGAAAGCAAGTTACAGACAGCTTCAAGCTGCCATGGAGGTGCTAGGAATTGAACCCAGTTCCCCTAGAAGAGCAGCCAGCACATCTAATCACTAGTTCATTTTTCCCTAGATTTCCAAAGCCTTAAAATTGGAGGGCATGGCCAGCACATCTAAGGTCCTGAGTTCTATGGTTCAACCATCTTTGGGATCCATGCCCCTTCTGTGATGCGTCCTGAGGATAGTGACATTTCATATATGAAATAAAATAAATCTTAAAAAAAAATTGGTTTTAGATCCAGGTTTGTTAGTTACATGGCCATAATGGCTCATATTCTAAGGCACAAAGATTATTAGTTAGAGGCTAGCCCTGGCTACATAGTAAGACTTTATCTTATAAAATAGCCACATGGGGCTACATGAGATGCTGTTTCAAGAACAAAAAAAACTTCCACATTTGTACATATGTACAAATCACTGTCCGAAGTATTTAACAATTGGAAGCAGCAGGGCTCACAAACAGGTGAAAGATGTAATATCTTCACATGGTGGAATGTTACTTAGCTTTAAAAGAGAAAGGAACGCTGACACATGTTACAATACATGTGAGGCAGTTCAGTCGGACACAAAGGACAGTGTGGTATGAAATCTACTTGCTTGAAGCACCAAAAGTGCTGAAGCCAATGGACACAGACATTGGAATGGTGGCCCCTAGCAGCGTAGGAGGGGTAAATGGAGAGTTGTTGTGTAGTATGCTTAATTTTTACACGATGAGAAGGGGTTGGGAATGTGGCTCTGACAGATGCTTGCCTACCAAGGTCCTGGGTTTAAGCTGTGGTACACACACACATACAAAGAGCTCAGTCAACAGATGGAGGTGATGACTGTCCATGATTAAATATAATCTCACTGCACTGCACACTTAAAAGGATTTATGGTGGCCAGGCACGGTAGGACACACCACACCGTTAATCTCAACAATCAGGAGGCAGAGGCTGCTTGGTCTACAGAGTGAGCTCTAGACAAGCCAGGGCGACACAGTGAAGTCCTGTCTCAAAACAAAACACAAAGCCAAGTCGGGTAGGGGCTCTGTCTGTTCCGTTGATTGGTTGGGTATTTTGGGGTGCTCTGGATCTAATCCAGCCCCTTCCTCACAGCTAGGCAACCGCTCTGTCTACCACTGAGTCACACCCTGTAAAGCGCTTTGAAATGGATGGAAAGCTTGCTGCAAGCTGTTAGGAAAACGCTAACATTAAACACTGAGGTGGAACCGAGGCGGACCAAAAGAAGGAGGGGGTGTTACGACACGTTTCGAAATCGTAGAGGATTTCTCGTTTCTATCATGATTCAGCGTGTAACTAGCAGAAAAAAGCGGCCTTTCACGGAGCATTTCCTGCTATTGCTCTTAGGTGTTGGAAGCATGGCTCCGTGGCTAAGAACACTTCCTGTTCTTTGCAGGGGTCTGGGATCAGCTCCTGGCAACTATGTAGCAGCTAACAATCACCTGTCACTCCAGTTCTAGGAGATCAGATACCTTCTTCTGGCCACTGCAGGCTCGAGGTGCACATAAACTAACTCTCTCTCTCTCTCTCTCTCTTCCTCTCTCTCTCTCCCCCTCCCTCTCTCCCTCTCTCCCTCTCTCTCTCACATACAAACACACCAAATAAACAAACAAACAAATAAATAAATGTAGGCTGGAGAGGTGGCTCATCTGTTAAAGGCTAGGCTCACAACCAAAACTAAATCTTAAAAAGTTGAGTGTGGGGGTGCACACCTGTAATCTTAACACTGGGAGGAAAGAACTCGGAGGGTGTGTACTGGTGCTCGACCGGAACGCAAGAGGAAACCCTCAAGGACAGAATTGAAGTCTCAAGGGACCAGTTATCACTAGGCCTTAGCAGGGCCGGCTGCTGCCTCAAGATGTATAGGTCTGACCATCAGAGAAGAATGGAGTAGATAGCAGAAGGGCAGCCCAGGTTACCTCTTCCTAAATTAGAAGCCTGGTGGGAAAGCGCTCCATTGAACCGTATCATTCCGTGTTTTCCAGGATCTTGATAAAAAGGTGAGGCAGCCACACCTGGATTCTTTCGCTATCTCTTTTCGCAGGCAAGTTTCCCAACCCTTTATCTCCCAGCTCTGGGACTCAAGTGTCCTTGACTCTGAGAGTAAGATAAGGCAAAATCCTGCCAGTGCAAAAGCTGTGAGAGCCTGTAGGTGGGAAGTAGCAAATTGAGGATAATAGATACAAAGACAGCAGTCTGTCGGGGCTGCCTTCTGAACTCCCATCAGGTTTGTTGAGGAAATTACCCTCATTGCCGGTGTTTGCTACATTCCACTTAAGGTAAATTTATCTGCCAACTGTTAAATTATAGTCATTAAATCCTAATGATTCTGATGTCGCATCTTCCTCTTTCCAGATAACGCAGGCGGTGAAACGCAGACCACAGATAAGAAAGGTAAATGAGAGGTTGATATATTCCTTTGGGAGATAAAAAAGAGAACATCTTTGAGCTTTTTTTTTCTTTTTTTTTTTTTTTTTTTTTGATTCCATTCTTTCTTGGATCTCAGTCAAACAATAAACAGAATGGAACATCTTTTCTCTCTTCCTTTCTAATTCCCTCCTCCCCACCTTTCTGAAGTAGTGGGAATTGAACCCAGGACCTTACATGCTAAGCCAATGCTCTACCGCTAAGCAACATTCCCAGCCCCGTCTAACTTTTTACTTTGAGACAGTCTAAGTTTTCCCAGGCTGACTGCTCTGATAAGCCTAGCACCTTCATCTTTCTAATTATTAAGGGAAAAAAAGGAAAATCTGTGTATTTGAAAAGAAATCGGGCTGGCAGCATAGTTAACTTGTAACTCTGTTAGTATGGGAACCCAACACTACATAAATATGTATTTGTGCACACACACACACACACACACACACACACACACACACACACACACACGCATATACACACTTCCCCCTCCCCCGACACCACACTTAGTGTATTTACTTAATGACAGCTGTGAGGAATAACATATCACAATTACTCTTATATTGAATATGCTGGAATCTTTGTTCTTTGTCATGGACATATGAGGTTTTCCCACTTAATGTTGGCCGTAAGTTTTCATCCATTTTTTTTATGTATGAAACATACTTTTACTATGTCATGAAGTATGTTCCTTTCTTTTCAGGGCTTTGTCATGGAAGGGCTTTTGTCAGCCCTTGGAAGCCATAAAGAAAAAAAAGAAAAAGCATTGCCCATCAACAATGAATCCAGTGTGTTATGTGCGATAAATCTAGAGACTCAGAAACCTTTTGATTCACAAGATGGGATTGGGGGCTGGAGAGATGGCTCAGCGGTTAAGAGCACTGACTGCTCTGCCAGAGGTCCTGAGTTCAAGTCCCAGCCACCACATGGTGGCTCAGAACCATCTGTAATGGGATCTGATGCCCTCTTCTGGTGTGTCCGAAGACAGCTACAGTGTACTCATATAAATAAATAAAAAAAAGATGGGATTCGGCCAGGGCTTGGCTTGGTGGTACCGTGCTCGACGAGGCCTGGGTTTGCTCTCTGGTACCAAGCAGAGAAAAATGGCTCAGTGCTTCCACACTTGACTCCTCTGGACGAGGGAGACAGGCGGGGACCGTTCCCTGCCGAGAACAGTACGGCAGTTCTGTTGCTTGCTTATGACGTATGGTTCGGCACATCTGTCTATTCCTGGGACTCATGCTTCTTTCCCGGTCTATTCAGATGGCTTGGCTGTAGTGACCCTGGTCGGAATCATAATTGGCGTCTTGTTAGCCATTGGCTTCATTGGAGGGATCATCATTGTGGTTATGAGGAAGATTTCTGGAAGGTTCTCGTAAGTAACCTCTCATCCCCTTGTGACGTGGGAATGTAGGCAATTCTGCCACCGCTCAAACCTTTGCATGCGCGGAAGCCTCTGCACACGGTCCTCTTCAGAAGCCCATGGCCTCCACAGGCGCGGCCTCTGACGTCATCTGGGATGGATGTCAGCCCTGGCTTTAGAAGTTTCTGAGGGTTGGGGATTTAGCTCAGTGGTAGGCGCTTGCCTAGGAAGCGCGCAAGGCCCTGGGTTGGTCCCCAGCTCGAAAAAAAATGAACAAAAAAAAAAAAAAAGTTTCTGAAAACACAAAACTTAACTTGCTTTGAGGTCTGAGCAGATCTGATCTCTCGTCTTAATTTTCCAACTGCACAAATTTGAAAGAAAAATCCCAAGTTTTAACTTGTTTTCTTCTTTTTTTTTTTTTTTTTTTTTTTTTTTTTTTTTTTTTTTTTTTGGAGCTGGGGACTGAAACCAGGGCAAGGGTTAACCTTTTTTTTCTTTTTTGTTCTTTTTTTGGAGCTGGGACCCGAACCCAGGGCCTTGCTTCCCTAGGCAAGCGCTCTACCACTGAAGCTAAATCCCCAACCCCAACTTGTTTCTTAATCTCCTTGTTCCCTCTGCCATCAACAGCACCCATCACAGTGCCCCTGTTCTGATGAGGACCTACACTGTGTGCATGGGGGGCAGGCATGCATGTTTTGCATTTAGATCCCCCCCTGACACCTAATCCCCCTACCACAGAGGTCATTATATCCTCCTGGTTAAGCTTCCTTTAGAATTTAGAATGTTCCAACTCAGGACCAGAGGAAAGCCAGAGAAATACGACAGTCCGGGAGGGGAGAGGATGTGTCATCTATGACTGGGAGGTACACTGTCATGCAGCTGTCCATGCATCATGTTCGGAAATGTCTGGGGTCCTGACCCTGGCTACGTAAGGTGTGGATGTGGGGGAATATCTGGGGGGAAAGGGCACAAAGTTCCGGGACTGAAGCTAGAGAAAAGGACAATAGGATTAATTGACGGTGGGAAAGGGAGTGACTAGTCCCAACCGCAGTCCAAGCAGTAACTATGTTCTTTATTTTCACAGGCCCTAAAGAGCCAAACAGAACTGGTTGTTCTCCCAACACATCTGAAAATAAGAGAGCTTCCATCTTGCCCTGTTCCCCATCCTCTTCCTGTGGAGGAAGATGACCCATGGAATGCCCACCCGCCCCTCTCACAGCCATGGTGACCCCTCCACTTGCCAGCAGTACCAAAGGAAAGATACGGGACAAGCCACTGGCCCCTCGAAGCATCTGCCTTTGGAAATCAAATTTTTTAATATAAATGTTATGATTGAGGACCACATGCATAGAAAAATGGTGCAAAAACCGAGACAGTATCATCAGCTTTATCAACTGTAACCATGGGTTCTTCCGGGCCAGTCCCAGTCTGTTAAGAGGCAAAAGAATTTGGAAATGTTACCTCACAGAGGCACGGGTCTTTTTGCAGTTGCCAACCTGCAAATGCAGTTGATGCATACATATTCCAGCCTAGTGGGGTCTGAATCAGTGCAATGAAAGTGTAAACCTAAAATCAGGCATGATAGGCAGCCCCTCAGGGAGCTTCATTAGACCTTTTCAGAAGCATCCACTGTCTTCAGTTCCCGGAAGATACCTTGCTTTTTACAAGCCTCCCAACCCTCTCTAAGCCCCGGATGACTCGATGACCCAGAGGTCTGTCTACTCCACTCCCCCTGGTGATGGAAAGCCCAAGTTGAGGAACCATATCCTCACCTCCCTAGGCCTCAAGCCCTCAGATCAACCGCTTCTTTCTGGACGATGGAGACCTCATCCCAGATGCTCAGAGAGTTTGTTGGATGTCACAAAATGCCAGAGCCTCAGCCGCTGTCGAACCAAGAACAAAACTCAGTCCTTAAGTGGAAGTGACTCCTGTGCCTGCTTTAGTGTAGGAAATGAGACCAACCAGTTTCTAGCACCTGCCTTCTGCTTCCCAGGAAAGATGGGGAAAGCAAAAATAATCTTGTATGTTCTTAACTGCTTCTATCTAGGTGGTGGATGGAAAGGTTTGATGTTAATAGAAGATATTTCCGGTCTTCGTGACATTCCACATCTTCCCGTGAGGACTCAGTGTTGCTGGCACAGAGCTGTAGTGTCTTGGTCACCTGTGTTGGTACTCAATACAGTGTAGACATCTTTTCAAATAAAATATGATTGTGTACAATCATGAGTCCAACATTAGACACGTCTGTCGACTTTAGATGTCACTTCTGGTGATATATGTATGTTTAGTTTTGTAGACTAAGCTAGCCAGCCTCGAACTGAGACCTGTGTACACCCTACCTCCTTAGCGGTGGGACTAAAGGTATGTGTCACCACACTTGGCTAAGAATATATCTTTTAAACCTAGCTGCCTGTTGACTTAATGGAGAGAGAAGTATCCATGGTCACAGGAAGTTTAAACCCAGGGTGGGGAAAATGGACCACAGCTTTTACCAAACCTCTGCTAAAGTAGGGAGGCCAAGGCCAAGGACAGAATGGGATGAAAATCAGCTGTCATCTTGGGTCTTTTGTCCTCTCTGGTCTCAGGGTTAGCAAGGTCTTGCCTTGGCCAATGAGGAGAAGCCATGGGATGGAGCAATTTTACCTGGCCCTTAACACTTTCCTACGAACCTGACTTTGGGTTCAGAGCTCAGCTCAAGAACAGGAGGTGAGGGGGTTGGGGATTTAGCTCAGTGGTAGAGCGCTTGCCTAGGAAGCGCAAGGCCCTGGGTTCGGTCCCCAGCTCCAAAAAAAAAAAAAAAAAAGAACAGGAGGTGAGAGAAGGCAGGAGTCTGCAGGCCTGGGGAGCCGTGCCTCCATCCAGAACTCACTTCCCACTCATTCTCCCTCCGTGGAGACTGCCATAGTCAGGGACTGTACCCTCTCTCTGTCCATCACCTGTCCCTGCTGCTCTGCTGGGATTCTGTGATACTGCTGGCCTTCTCCGAGCCTGTGCTCATGGGTAAAGGTTGAGTGTTGGCAACGAAGTTACCACCTACCTCTTTGAAAATAAGTACAGATGGCTGGTGCGATGGCTTGGTGTGTAAAGTCACATTCTACACAAGTCTGAGGACCTGAGTTCTTTCCAGAGAACTGATTCCTCAGACTACCATTCATACTCATGCACACAGTAGTAAATAAAATTTTAAATAAGAGAAATGTAGATAGCATTTCCTTCTCTCCAAAATGCCCAGGACCATTATTCAGACTTTTTTTTTTTTTTTTTTAGGAGCTGGGATAAACATAATATAATGTTTTCCTAGGTAAGCGCTCTACCACTGAGCTAAATCCCCCAGCCCCATTATTCAGACTTCTAAAGGGAGAACTGTAGGGTTGTTTTCAGATAAAAAATAATATAAAAATTTTTAAGAAAATAAGTATTTCTGTGTGTATCCGCATTTTGCCAGCATTTATGTCTGAGCTGCAGCCTGTGGAGGTCAGAAAAGGGAATGAGATTCCCCCAGAACTAGAGGTATGGACAGTTGTGAGCTGCTGTGCTGGTGTTGGGATTAAACCCAGTTCCACTGGAAGAGCAGCCAGTGCTCCTAACTACTGAGCCATCTCTCCAGCCACTTAGGATAGGTTCTTATCCCATAACCTAGACTTGCCCTTGAACTTACAGTTCTTCTTCCTCAGCATCCCCAGTTCTGAGAGTCTAGGCACTGTGCCTGGCTCGGACATTATAATGTGGGATGTTTTATGGTCTCCAGTTGAACATCCCTAGTCTAAAACTTGGGAGACCTATGGCATGCAAATCTGGAACTGAGCATCATGTCAACTCTAAACATTTTCTTTTCCTTTCATGTGCATTGGTGGTTTTGCCTGTAAGAGGGTGTAAGATCCCCTAGAACTGTAGTTCCAGACAGCTGTGAGCTACCATGGGGGATGCTGGGAATTGAACCTGCTTTCTCTGGAAGAATAGCCAATGCTCTTAACCTCTAGCTATCCCTCTGGCCTCTCCCCAACCCCTCTAAACATTTCAGGCTTCAAAATTGAGAATGATCAACCTGTCTTCAGATTTTATTCAGTTTTGGGGGCTGTTGAATTTGCTAGACATCAGAAATCCTGGGTTCCTGATTCCTTAGAGAAGACTGAGATTTCAGTCCATCCATTTATTATAGATGCAACTCCTTAGAGCCCCATTTAATCTTTGGGGCTCATTTGTAACTACTTCGAGAGACTGCAGAAAACTTCCCTTGTCTAACTAAAGACTATCCACGTCTAACCTCACAGCCTCAAAGGGAAAGTGCCCCCCACCCTTTCATCTAGTGCACATGTGTCTTCCATTATGAACACTCCCAGGGAGACAGGCTGCCAACGGTGTGGGATGTTTAGGAATGGCTTTGTCTCCTCCTCTGCCCCAGACATCTGGGTTGGTGGCAGTGATGAAGTTCCCTGGTACTGCTATGTTAACCGCCTTCTTTGGCTGTGCACCTAGACTCCTGAACTCAGAAAGCTGAGACAGGGAGGGACATGAGTTCAAGGCCAGCCTGGCTGAGCTCTATTCTAAGACCGTAGATCAGTTGCCCCTCTTGGCTCCCTGCTCCCTGCTCCACAAGCTCCTGTCTTGACTTCTGTCCTCTTTCCTGGTCAGATCGTCAATGTAGAAGCTCACCATGATTGCAAAGTTAAATGTTCCCATCCCACCTCCAGTCTGAGCTGCGCTAGACCAGTGATTTCCTTCGTAGGACATCTTTCCAAACATACACCACCACATTACAAAATTGCTCCAATGGTTATAAAGTAACTGGGTAGGGGTTTCACCACCTGTATCCCACACACCCATACAACACTGGGATGAAAGCTGTGTGGTTCTAGATCTAGGTCTAACCTCAATTGGTTCACGTCACCTTGAGCAATGCACATGTTTTTCTCCTATCCTTACTCTACATCTGTGTATCCACAATCGAGGTAGAAAATAGTATGACTGAGAAGTAGTTCAGTGGGAGAGAGAGCACCTGCACAATGTGTGAGAGCCTAGACACGGGATCTTTCTCTGCAACTTGCTTCCTCTAGCCATGTTCTGCCTATGTGTCTCACCTTTGCTGAGGCAAATAACCCAGGTGCGTCCCAGCAGCTGGTGTGGAGGATTAGATCAGGGCTATGGCACCATTTGTGATCTTCTCCCCCACCCCCCTGTTGCTGGACATCTAGGCTGTTTCTACATTTTAAAATCTAAACAGGATACCCATAGTTAAAGACATTTTATGTTTTTAGAGTGCAGGATTTTGTTGCCCACAAAGAAACAAGTGTGAGTCTATTTATAAATTATTGTTGTTGTTTAAGTGTGTGAATGGCTGTGAGCATGTATTCAGGTATATGCAGAAACCCAAAGAGAGTGTTGGATCCGTGGGAGCCGCAGTTACAGGTGGTTGTGGGCTGCCCAGCATAGATATCATCTGAACTCAGTGCCCCTAACTGCTAAGCCATCTCCCCAGCACCTGTCATCCAACCTTTTGGTATTTTGATATTTAAAGATATTTAGTATCTTTCTTATAGCCTTTAGTTAGAAAATCACTTCACCCATTTTAATCAGTTTGTGGGTGATAGAGGTTGGCACAATCTGGTTTCATTTTTTAAAATATTTTTGAAAGATTTATTTATTATATATGAGCACACTGTGGCTGTCTTCAGACACACCAGAAGAGGGAATTGGATTCCATTACAGATGGTTGTGAGCCACCATGTGGTTGCTGGGAATTGAACTCAGGACCTCTGGAAGAGCAGTCAATGCTCTTAACCACTGAGCCATCTCTCCAGCCCTGTAGCCTTGTTCTTAGGGTCTGAGTTAATTGGATTTCCATAACCAATAACTTCATAAAGGTCTCTTTTCCCTCCCCATCTATTCCTGTTGGATGAATATCTGTGTGACTTCATTTCTGTATCTGGAAGAAACATGCTTATTATTTCTTTTCAAAAAATGATAGGGATGTCTCATCCACATTCCATAAAAATATTTGGAGTTGGTAATCGAACATAAATATAACTTAGTGAAATTGAAGGACTGCATTTGCTTTTAAAGTGTAAGATAACTTATCAAAAACAGGGGCGATTTTCTTTTGTTTTGCAGGGTTGTGTGTGTGTGTGAGTGTGTGTGTGTGTGTGTGTGTGTGTGTGTGTATCTTTGTGAATGTGTGGTGTGTGTACTTGTGTGCCAGGCATGGGAAACCTTTCATATTGTTGGTCAAGGTGGTTCAAGAGACACCTAAAACAAAACAGGACGTTGACATTGCTCTTGGCTGTTTCCCTCCATGTAAAAATGTTAAAGACAGGGTTGGGGATTTAGCTCAGTGGCAGAGCGCTTACCTAGGAAGCACAAGGCCCTGGGTTCAGTCCCCAGCTCCAAAAAAAAAAAAAAAAAAAAAATGTTAAAGACACCACACACTCCCTACCCAGGACACGGAGGCATCAAACTGGAACTGACCTGAAAGACTGCTTTTGGAGGCCATCTTTCGGGGAATCAGAAAGTGCCAAGCATGCTCCCTGGCACAAGGGAGAAGATAAACGTAGAGTCTCCCAGCTGTAAGACTTACAAATCAGCAATGACTAGGCTTGCGGGGTATCTACCGTTGTGCAGCAGGACACCCATGTTTTAGGTGTAACAAACAGCCGTCTAATTGAATTTAACCGCTCTCTGGGAGCAAGTTCATGCCTGGGACTGTAAACCTACCCAACTACCCATGCACACAGAGGTCATAGACACTAAGCGGGGAAATTCTGCCTTTGTTAACACTGTCTAAGCTCCACCCCCACAGGTACCTGGCAACAGCCAGGCGTGCCTGCCGCTATAAAAGGAGCTGCTTGCCCCCTCCTCACTCTCTTACTCTTGCGTTTCCTTTCTTCCCCCTTCATCCTTTCTCTCCCCATTCCCTTTCCCCCTTCCCTTCACGAGCTCATGGCCGGCCTCTACTCCTCTCCTCTTCTACTCTTCTCTCTCCCATCCCTCTCCCTTGTCTTGTCCTTCCATTAAACCTCTCCACGTGGAACCATGTTGACCTGGCGTGGTTTGTCCGGACGAGAGCTGAGATTTCTACCCCAACCGTCATTTCCCCAAATCAATACATTCATTCACTGCGCTCTAAATATTTATCTGTATCTTCACAGAAAGATGCTCCCCCGGGGATGAGTCCCCTGACAGGTTGTCTACTCCCGAGTGACTAACCCTAAAGAAATGTACAAACAAGCAATGACGAATGGAGTCTCTAGGTTGTGAGTATAAATGTAATGATAATAATTATGGAAGAAGAGGTCATGAATTTGAAAGACGGGGCACAGGAGGAGTAGGAGAGGAAAGAGAAGGGGGGTGGAAATGATGTAATACGGCACTCATAATAGCGGGCATTGATAAAGCCAGCGATGGCTCCAGGTTCGTCGGGGGACCCATCTCAAAATATAAAGAGAATAGTGACAAAGACATCCCATTCCAGGAAAATATGAAGGCTACCACTAAGTAACTATCCTGGAGCCACCAGAAGCTAGAGAAGGCTGGACCACTTCCCCAGAGCCCTAGCTCTGCTCACTCTTGATTGCCGGTGGGAACCCTCCCGGAAATGGGGGAGAATAAACTCCTGTTGTTTCCACCCTCCGACCTGTTGACACTTGTCACAGCTGCCCTGGGAAGTTAACACCCCTGTGAGTAACCCACTCTCGAGGGAGGAAGCTTCCCCACTCCCGTCCAGCTCATCTCAGACAGAAAGCAACCCTAACCTCTTCACCTCTGACCTTGAGCCGTTCACCTGATGCTTCCAAACAATAGGTGGCAGGCGTTGTACTTCCTTTGTGATGGACAGATGTTAACGGTCTTACCAACTGTTATTCGAATTTGTCACTGGCGGGTAATTCCTGTTGAAAGACTTATGACTTACGGCCTTGAACAATAGGCGTAGCCAACCCAGAAATGGGTATTGAAATGAAACTGCCCTAACTTCTATACTTGTCTCTTTACAAACCTTAAAACACCCTCCCTCCTCAGAGTTTAATTTGAATACATGATTCAAGCTAAGAAACATTCTGACATAAACAAAACCCCAACTTCTACTCCGCAGGGACTCAACAGACACTGCCTGAGTGTCTTGGCCACTGGTCAGGTGAGTCCTTAAGGTGTCAGTGATGAGATGGCATTGTTCTAATCAAAGAGTGTGGAACCCATTGTCCTTTGGGTTTGTGGCTAACTCGGCAAGTTTCTCAGGTCTAAGGGCATTGTGTTCATTCGAAAATCCCTGCGCAGTTTAATGTGTGGCTGTTTGTTGACTGGCCCCAGGCAACAGAGTTTGCCAGTAGCACCCAGACCGGCAGACACGGAGAGAAAGAGGCTAAGTGTAAACAAAGAAATCTCCCAGCTTCTTCATTCCAAACAAAGTGCCACTGGCAGGGCTCCCCTTCCTCCTGACTGGCCCCACTAGCCCAAGGTCAGTCAGGGACAAGTCTCAGTTTGCATAAAACTTCAGCCCTATCAGATCTCCCCTCTTTGTATAAATTAACCAATCCAAAATAAGAGGGAGACCTATGTTATACCAGAAGTCACTTAAAAGACCCAAGCCCTCTAGCAAGGTGGTTCTCAATCTTCCTAAGGCTGCAGACCTTTAATACAATTCCTCATGTTGTGGTGACACCCCCTCCCCCAACCATAAAATGATATCACGGGCTACTTCACAACTGTAATTTTGTAATATAAGTATCTGCTATGCAGGATACGAGACCCCTGTTGGGGGTCGAGACCCACAGGTTGAGAACTGCTGCTCCAGAAACTCTTGGCTTTGGGTTCTGAATCCTCGGTCCACTTGTGGGAATCTGTCCATCTGTGTGGGTGTGCATGAGCGCTTCCTCACTTTTAAGAGTTTGTTGCCTTCTGTGCTCAAGTTTCTTCCCGCCTTTTAATCCCTTAAGTGGCAGAAAGGAAAAAAAAAAAAAAGAAAAACCAAAGCAAATCAAAGGATGCAAAGACAGCATCACCGGCAAAATGGCTCTGGAGAAGCTAACCTTGCTGCCTTCCTCTCCTCTGTCCTCAGACTCCTGCTGTCTGTTGCCAGGAGCCTGCCCTCACTAGGCTGCCATGGATCCTGCTAAAGGAAGAGTAGGTAGAGAGGACACGGAGCGTGTATAGCACACTTCCTGCCTGCCAAATAGAAAAGCGGTCACATGGGCTGGAGAGATGGCTCAGCGGTTAAGAGCACTGATTGCTCTTCCAGAGGTCCTGAGTTCAATTCCCAGCAACCACATGGTGGCTCACAACCATCTGTAATGGGATCCGCTACTGCCACCTCCTGACAAGGCATCCACACACCCTGCTTATTCACAGCCACTGTCACTACCGTGCACTTGTGGCTTTCTCTGTGCTTACGTGTGTAATATCCTTTCCCTAGACGGAGCGTAAACTCCCATATTGATTTTCTATAGCCACTGCAACAAAAAGGCTACACATCAGATAGGTAGCCTGAAACAACAGCTCCAGAGCCCACACATCTGACCTCAACAGTGCTGCTGTTTCCTGGGTGGCCCAAGGAGGCTTTTGCTTCCATTGGTGTCTGGCTGTTGCTGGTGTTCCAACCTATCTGTTGCCCGACTCTCCAACCTGCCTTAAATTGACCTTTTCCTGTTCCCCATATGCTTGTCCCCTATGTGCGTATGTCCCCAAGCTCCTCCACATCTCTCTTCCTGGAACGCAGATGTCTGCACTTAGGGCCCACTTAGATAACCCAGGCTAAGAGCTTCCTGTCAGGAATCTTAATTGGGGCTGTAGGGATGACTCAGTGGGTAAAGTGTTTGCCTTGTAACATTGAGGGCCTGAGTTCGATTCCCAGAACCCAGGTAGAGCTAGGCCCAGCGGAGATGGGTGTAATTTGGGCCATGAAGGGAAGCAGAGAGAGACAGATCTGCATAGCTTACTGACCAGCTAGCTTAGCCTAACGTGGCAAACTTCTAGGCCAATGAGAAACCCTGTCTCAAAGGAAAAGGGGAAAAAAAAGTCCCTGAGGAGTAACACTGGGGTTTGTCTTTTGACCTCCATGCACATGTGCACAGATGTGCACACATACACATGCACAGACACACACATGAATACTTGTGCACATACATGCAGGCATATCAACACACACACACACACACACACACACAACACACACACACACACACACACGCAGGCACACATGCACACATAAATGAACCTCATCTTATTTAATTGCCTTTTTTTTGACACAAAAGATTATATTCACCTGTCCCCAGGATTAGCCTACTAAATACAGGAACTAACTGTGTGTCTCATTCTCACTGTATCCAAGAGAAGACAGGGTCCCCTGGGCACTGAGCTTTCCAGCACATCCCTATGAGTCTGACAGGGACCCTAGATCCCTTTCTGTTTTTTGTTTTTGTCTTGTTTTGCTGTTACTATCACTGGATACTCCAAACTCAGTAATTTAAAAAGAACAGAGGGGGAGGGGTTAGAGGGATGTTGGCCTGGAAACTGGGAAGGGAATAAAAATCAAAATGTAAATAAGAAATACTCAACTTAATAAAGATTAAAAAAAAAAAAGAAGAAGAAGAAGAAGAACAGAGGTTCATTTGGCCCATGGTCATGGAGAGCAGGAAGTTTCGCAAGCATCAGGCCAGCATCTTGGGTGGTCTCCCTGCTACATTGTAACACGGTAAAGGACAGTAGGAGTGGAAACAGTAGTCTTGCCAGAGAGAGTTTGATTGTGTAACAAATCCACTCTAGTGATAACTCACTCATCTATTTATGAAGGCAGAGGTGCAGGACAAGTAACTTTCCCAACGGTTGTCATGTCGGGAACCAAGTTGACACTGAAGAACATCAAGCTATATACAATATAGTTTGACTACAAATTCCCCTTCCCCCCTACTCACATGTTTGAATACTAGGTCTCTAGCTGGTAGTGCTGTTTGGGAAGATGGCGGAGCCTCTATGAGGAAGAGCCTTAGTGGGTCTCGAGGTTTTATAGCCCTTCCCTACCTCCTGCAAACTTTCTGCTTCCTGCGAGTTCAGATGCAGTGAAACCAACCAAGCAGCCTTCAGCTGCTGCCACCGTGCCTTCCGTTCCCACTGCCATGTCTTACATGCTGTGGTGCACTCTATTTTTCGGGAACCATAATCTAAAATAAGACCTTTCTCCCTTAAGTTGCTTCGTAGCTTAGCCACAAAAAAGTAACTAAGACGGCGTAGTAGATTTACGACATACGGAATTCCCCTTCCTGCCTCTTTGACTCTACTATCATTGTCCCCAAAAGCTGAGTTAATTCTGTGTGACTAAGCTCACCTCTCCGTGAAACTCATTATCACGCATTGTGGATTTATAAGCACCCACCCCCACCCCCGATCCTAGAAGAAAGACTCGTTCAGAGCTACCCATGTCCTAGCAAGAACACGGGGGTGGGGTTTGTCTGTGTTCCTAACCCTCTACATCCAGGAAGCCTTTGTGGGAAACGAAGACCCTCACTTCATAGTAAGAGCTCTGGAGTCTCAAAATTAGACAGAGTGAAGCAGTTTATTTTCGACCTGACCCAGTCGGGTATCAGCCTAGAACGGCAGGTATGGTGCCTGAGGTACAGTGCGGTCTTTCTAACCCTGGTGGCATGGTCCTTCCTCCCTTTCTGAACAACCAGGAGGGTACAATCTTCCAGCCATTTATGTCTCATATTTCTCTCTCTTACTCGTCTTTGTCTTTTTTTCTCAAAAAAAAAAAAGCAAACAAAACAAAACAAAAACAAACAAACAAACAAACAAAAAACCAAGCGCAGTTCATCTCTAGAGTTGATATCTTGTTTTGTTTTAAAGTCTGTTCGATGGGTGCTCTTGCAAAGCAAGCCAGACTACTCTCGACTTTGTGTGTGGGGGTGGGGTGGGGGGGACTTTCGATTTGGGGTGAGAAGGGAATAGTCAGATAAGCAAGTGTCAGGAGAAGTCCTGTGCTTTCTGTTTACTGCTAGACCTAAGTTGGGCGGAGGCACCTTTGAAAATGAGCCACTAGATTTTATTGCCAGCACTTCTTGGAAATGACAGAAGTTAAGGACGCGCTGGTGTGGCTGAGCTGTCAGCTCCCAGCTCGCCCTGCAGTAGCGACTGACAATCGCCCTGGGTCTCTTCCTATTGGATTCCATCGGAGACTTCTGTCTACCTCCCGGCTCCACCTCCCTCTTCCCTCCCACTACCTCCCCCTGGTGGCCGCCTAGTGGCAGTATTATCATCATATCAGCTGGTTTTCACCGTCACATCTAACTTTAAAGTTCCTGCGTGAGGGGGTTTGGAGAGATGGCTTAGCAGTTAGGGAACACGTGGTGCTTCTGTAGGGTGTCTGGGGTCACGTCACATCCACGGCTAGCAACCATCTATAATTCCCTCTCCGGGTTATCCAATGCATACGACTTTAGTGGGTACCGCATTCGAATGCCCATGTGTGCTGTGTGCCTACGCAAACACACACACACACACACACACACACACACACACACACACACACACAATTTTTTTTAAATCTTTTAACACTCTAAGTAAAAAGGAGACGAGTAGCCCATGCACACTCACTCATACTTCACCCCTGGTTGCTTTACTGGGAGTCTGTGGTTTTAGGGCTTCCCTCCCCAATATCCCCCACCTTTGTCTCAAACCCTTGCTTTTTAGTTCACCCCTGACTCGTTTTAGAAACTGGGTCAATCTCCCTTGCTCCCACATTCATTGTCTTTTTTTGCCATTTTGTTCGGGGTCATTTATCTTGTTGTCTTGTCCCTCCTTTCTACTTAAACTGGGTGACATATAAACTCAATCCCCCCTTACACAAACACACGTCCTGTTTATGTGTCCGTTTCCATTTCGTCTCATCCGGAGGTCCATTCGCGTGGAGTGAAGCTAGGCTTACTCAGGTCAGGAAAAGGCAGTATGATTACTCCAGTGAAAATTTCAATCTCTCTCTCTGTGTCTCTCTCTGTCTCTTTCTCCTTCTGTCTCTCTGTTCCTTTCTCTGTCTCTGTCCGTCTGTCTGTTTGCCTATTTCTCTTTCTTTTTGTCTGTCTCCCTGTCTTTCTGTCTCTCTGACTCTCTGTCTCTGTGTCTCTCTGTCTGTCTCTGTCTCTCTGTCTGTCTCTCTGTCTCTCTCTCTCTCCCTTGAAGAAGTCACTTTCTCTCTCTTCTCTTTGTTTTAGTTTCTCTGGTTCTTTTGTTTGAAGAGTTCTTTTTTTTTTCCCCCACTGGGGACCGAATCCAGGTCCTTCTTCTAAGTTTGTTTTAGTTCCCTCTGGTTCTTATTTTGTTTGTTTCAAATTCTTTTTGTTTTCAGACATCTACATGCAGACCCTGCTAAAACCGGTTGATTCTTTATTTTATTTTATCATTTTTTCTTCTTTTTTTTTCGGAGCTGAGGACCAACCCAGGGCCTTGAGCTTGCTAGGCAAGCGCTCTACCACTGAGCTAAATCCCCAACCCCCAATCATTTCTTTTTACTATTACTATTTATCTCTGCATCAGCTTAATCTGAGGAAATGATTTTGTTCCTCTTACAGCTCTGTCAGGTGGGATTCTCCTGTGATGTCAGGCTGTCCCTCTGCAACAGGGACATTTGACAATGGCAGTTTTCATTGGAACAGGAGGGTCTTCTTTCGTTCGCTCCCTTTAATTATCGAGTCAGGATCTGGTGTTCCGGCCACCCTCAGGGGACGTGCTTAATATGGTTTTCCTGGGTTGTTGTTTTTCTTTTTCCCTTCATTTTTTTCTTCCTGCGTCTTTCCATTACACCTTGATTATTATAAATCCATTGAAACTTCACATATGGATTCAGCAATTATAGTCATCTTTCACTTTTAAAAATTGTACGGGTGTGAGTGTTTGCCTGCACGCACGTGAGTGTGCTGCGTACGTGCAATGCCTGTGGAGGACAGAAGAGGGCATAGGGTCCTGAGAATTAGACACAGATGTGAGACCCCATGTGGGTACTGGGGAATGAACCTGGGTCTTCTGCAAGAACAGCAAGTGGTCTTAACCATGAAGCCATCTCTCCAGGACCTCCAAGTTTTTCTGAGAGAGATAAGGGATCGCGTGTAACCTACTCTGGCCTTGAACTTGCTCTATACCTTATGAAGTTACAGTCTTGGATTTCTGACCCTCCTGCCTCCACCACTTAATGCTGCTGTTACAGGCATGTACCACCCTGACCAGTTTCAGCCATTTTGGATGCTCAGGCTGGTTTTCATGGGTCAAGGGAGCCCTGCAGGCTGGGTTTCTGATACTACCTCTTTGTCTTTGGGGTTTATCCTGATTTGAGGGAGAAAAAAAAACCTTTTATTTACTTTTTTTTTTTTAAAGATTTATTTATTTATTGTATGTATAGCATTCTGCCTGCATATGTGACTGCAGGCCAGAAGAGGGCACCAGATCTCATTACAGATGGTTGTGAGCCACCATGTGGTTGCTGGGAATTGAACTCAGGACCTCTGGAAGAGCAGTCAGTGCTCTTAACCACTGAGCCATCTCTCCAGCCCCTTTTATTTACTTTCATTTATGTGTGTTTGTGGTGCCAGAATCTAGGTTAGGTGCCCACCGTGTCCAGGGGGCCTCCCAGAGACTGGAGTTATAAAGCACCTTGTGGGTGCTGGAAAGGCTCAAGGGGTCCTCTGGATTAGCTGCAGTTCTGGTAGAGCTATTTTCAGCTTCAGCAACCCCTGGCTTTTTGGTAAAACAAAACCAGGAAAACCTCAAAGCTTCCCTGTGTCAGCGTAGCCCTCAAGCCTGTCTCTAGGGCTCTGGTCTGCTTGGCTCAGCATTAGGTTCATTGTCACTGCGTCCTTATTGCTTCCATAGACTGACTTAGAAATCACATAGTTTTCAAAATAGGAAAGGCATCAAAACTTCCCAGTGACGTTTCCTCTTCAAACCGAACGAGGTCTGACTATGTCACTTCAGCCTTACGTCTGCGAGGCTTTGTTTTTGTGACACTAAATTCCTGATTTCTAACTATTACTTTAATTGCCGTAATAACTTAGGAGGCTGCTGTGTGTGCACAGTGACCGCGAACATCAGCCCTGGTGTTCATAAAAAGACTGCTGGGGGAGGCGTCTGCTGGGGGAGGCGTCTGCTGGGGAGGCGACTGCAGGGGGGCGTCTGCTGGGGGGGGCGTCCGCTGGGGAGGCGTCTGCTGGGGGGCCTCTGCTGGGGAGGCGACTGCTGCTGGGGGAGGGACTGCTGGGGAGGCGACTGGGGGGTGTCTGCTGGGGAGGCGTCTGCTTTCTTTGCTGCTCCCTTTTGACCCGTGATGCATTCCGCTCTGAAGGCTGGATCAGTAACTTGGAATAAAAAGTCTTTTATCTTGAGAGAACAGCACCAGTTTGATACATAATTTAGTACTTGTTTTGACTTCTTTTCAGATTTCAGGCCATACTTCCTTCTCGCCCTTTTAACTTACTTCGAATTTTTTTTTTTTTTTGAATGTATAAAATATTTAAGCAACTCCAAAGTCAAAGCTTTACAGCAAGAGACAACTCAGAAAGATCTCATTTCCTTCTCCTGGTCCTTCCTCTGGTCCGCCATTTCTTGTTTCCTTTGGAAAGTATGAATGAAAACTGTTTTTCTGTATTTGAGTGTGGGTATCCACATCCCTCCTTTTTCTTTTTTTTTTTTTTTGAGGGTTTCTCTGTGTAGCCCTGGCTGTCCTTGAACTCCCTCTGTAGACCAGGCTGGCCTTGAACTCAGAGATCTTCCTGCCTCTGCCTCCCAAGTGCTATGGTTATAGGCATGTGCCACCATGCCTTGTTTCTTTCTCTTTCTCTATGCTACACTATACATACGACTTGTGGGTAGAATTCTATGGAAATTCATTGACTAACGCTTCCATTGGCTTCCTACAGAAAGGTCAGCCTGGGGTGGTTTTAAGACCCAGATCTCGGGGCTGGGGATTTAGCTCAGTGGTAGAGCGCTTACCTAGGAAGCGCAAGGCCCTGGGTTCGGTCCCCAGCTCCGAAAAAAAAGAACCAAAAAAAAAAAGACCCAGATCTCTCCTGTAACACCAGAGCATGGAGGTGTTTCTAGTAACTGACTTAGCAGGGGTGGGAGCTTAGCCAATTACAAATACCTAGCCAGCTGATTGGTTACACAATTAAAGACCTCCCACCACACCATTTCCAAATGAGACAAACACCCAGCCTAGAGCACTCAGGATCTCTCTGCTTACATTGCTGCCATGGGCTCTCTGAGCCACGTCTCCGCCAGCTGCTCAAATGATTTGTGTCAACTGTGTATCATCTATAGCGTTTCTTTTTAATACCTATGTGCAGAAATGTATTTTGCTTTCCCTCTGAGTCTCTGTCATGTGGCTCTGTCATGTCAGTCAACCATTTCTCTATTGGTGGCGGTTAGGTTGTCACCAGAATCTTATTCTTATAAATGTTGGTGGCTTATGTCTGTTATCCTAGTACTTCTGGGGCCGAGGGAAAGAGTAGCTGGCAATTAACTGAAGGAAATCCTGAGCTGTGAGATCCTGCTGTCTCCAAACAGACAGAAAAATCTCTACTCCTAGATCACAAATTCACACATCTCCCCCTGGCATTGTATAATTTCATCAATAAAATTTAGATATTTGGGAAACATTGGGCTTCTTTTCTAAAAATGAAGCTAGTACTACAGTATATTCAACAGCTTCATTACTGAGTATACCTCTGTGGTGATTTGAAGGATAATGACCCTAAAAGTCTCATGTATTTGAATGTCTGGCTCCTGGTGAGTGGAACTGTTTGGGAAGGATCAGGAGGCGTGGCCTTGCTGGAGGAGGTGTGGCCTTGCTGGAGGAGGTGTGGCCTTGTTGGAGGAGATCTGTCACTGGGTGTCTTGGTCAGGGTTCTCTAGAGTCACAGAACTTACGGGTAGTCTCTATATAGTAAGAAAATTGGTTGATGACTTACAGTCTGTAGTCCAACTCCCCTAACAATGCAGTCCCACAAGTCCCCTGCTCACAAGGCAGGCAGGCGAAAAAGAGAAACCCTTTCTTCTTTCAATGTCCTTACATAAATATCCAGCAGAAGGTGTGTCCCAGATTAAAGGTGTGCACCACCATGCCTGGATCTGGGACTTGCTTTGTCCTAGATGACCTTGAACTCAAAGATCTCCTTGCCTTAAGCTTCTGGGATTCATAGCCATTTTGCCTCAAAGATCTCCACACCAAGATCCAGGTCAGAAACTCAATCAGGATCAATGTGAGCCTTCCAATTCCAGATTGTAGTTCATTCCAGATATAGTTAAGTTGACAACCAGGAATAGCCACTATACTGGGGATAAGAATGGAGGTTTCAAAAGCCCATGCTAGGCTCAGTCTCTCTTTTTGGCTTGCACCCTGTGGATCAGAAGTGAATTCTCAACAATTTCTTCAGCATGCCTACCTGCTGTCATGCTCTCTGCCATGATGATAATGGACGAATCCTCTGAACCTGTAAGCCAGCCCCCAATTAAATGCTTTGGTCATGGTGTCTCCAAGCAACAGAACAGTAACTCCAAAGAATATTAACTTGCTATGGGAAGAGAAGTTTGTAGCCCCAGGTTTATTTCAAACCCTCCTCATAATAGCTAAGATAAGGAGTCAGTGAGGAAAACTGTCGGTGGACAAACGGATAAATAAGACAAGAACCGAGTACAGCGAGACGCTCATCCCAGCACTAGAGACACAGAGGCAGAGAGAACAAAAGTTTAAGGGACAGAACCTTAAGCTAAAGTTCCGGTTTAAGAGTTTAAGAGTTTGACTGGTGGGCTGGAGAGATGGCTCAGTGGTTAAGAACACTGACTGCTCTTCCAGAGGTCCTGAGTTCAAATCCCAGCAACCACATGGTGGCTCACAACCATCTGTAATGGGATCTGATGCCCTCTTCTGGTGTGTCTGAAGAAGCTACAGTGTACTCATATATAATAAATATTTTTTTTTCTTTTTAAAAGAGTTTGACTGGATAGTGCTAGTTCCTATCATCAATCTGAGTACTCAAGAGACAGAGGCAGGATGATCTCTGTGAGTTCAAGGCCAGCCTGGTCTACAGAGTGACTTCCAGGATGGCCAAAGCTACACAGAAGAAACTCTGTCTAAATAAGTAAGTAAGTAAATAGATAAATAAATAAACAAACAAATAAATAAATAAACAAACCATTTAAGAGTTGTATAAGAGCTCGGCTTCCAGCACTCAAGCTGGGCAACTTCCCAACTGCCTGTAATTCCAGCGTCAGAGGAATCCCTCACCCTCTTTTGGCCTCTAAGTGTACATGCACACACATGTTCATATATACATTCAGATACACATGCATACATATAAATTAAAATTAAATATGGTGGAGAGATGGATCAGGGATTAAGAGTACTGGCTGTTCTTACAGAGGACCTGGGTTCAATTCCCAGCTTCCACACAGCCATTCACAACTGTCTATACCTCCAGTGATGGAGGATCTGATGCCCTCTTCTGGCCTCCTAAGGCACTGCAACCATTTGGCGTGCACACATGCATGTACAAAAAAAAATTAAATAATTAAAAAAAATAAAGTCTATACTTTTTAGAAAGAATTTTAAGGCTCAACAGTCTATAGCAAGACCCTATTTTGATAAACAATGGTAGACACATACACACTAGAATATTATTGTGTTCGGTAGGGTTTACATTTCTATGGTTAAACTAAAAATAACTTAGGGAGAAAAGGATTTATTTCAGCTTACAATTCTTAGGTAGCGCTCCATCACTGAGGGAAGTCAGGGCAGGAGCTCAAGGCAGGAACCTGGATTTAGGGACGGGTGCAGAGGCTGTGGAGGGATGCTGCTTATTGGCTTGCTCTCCATGGCTTGCTCAGCCTGATTTCTTGTACTCTGCAGGACAACCTGTCCAGGGCTGCCATTTCCTACAGTAGTCTGACCCACCCCACATCAAACACTGGTTAAGAAAATGGCCCACTGGCTTGCCTACGGGCCAATCCTATGGGAATAGTTGATCAGTTGATGTCCCCTCTCCACAGATGACTCTAGCTTGTGGCAAGTTGACAAAAACAAACAGGATAATTATTCAGTCATGGAATCCTGTCATTTGCATCATCATGGATAGAATTAGAGGTTGTGGTGTACAACGGTATAGCCCAGACACAGAAGATACCACATGAGGGAAGACTCATAAATGAGTGGTCTACAGCTGTGTGGTCACTAAAGCCTACCCAGGACAGGAGGAGGAAGAGGGCCAGACAGAAGTTAGATAAGAGACCCTAATCCTGTTGGAGAGGAACAATTGGTTCTTGTTTTCTAGTGCTCAGTTAGTGATTTTTTTTAAACTTATTTATTTCATGTATGTGAGTACCCTGTAGCTGTCTTCAGACACAGCAGAAGAGGGCATCGGATCTCATTACAGATGGTTGTGAGCCACCATGTGGTTGCTGGGATTTGAACTCAGGACCTCTGGAAGAGCAGTCAGTGCTCTTAACCGCTGAGCCATCTCTCCAGCCCCATGTGATTTTTGATTTTTAAAAATTATTTCATATATATGGGGTTCTGTCTGCATCTATAACGATGTACCATGTGTGTGCAGTGCCTGAGAAGAACAGAAGAGGGCGCTGGATACCAGGAAGTGAAGTTACAGACCGTTGCAAGCAACCATGTGGGTGTTGGAATTCAACTGGGATTCTCTGGGAGAGCAGCCAGCACTCTTAACTGCCGACCCGTCTCTCCAACTTCTGTGAGTATTTTTTTAAAAAAATGGCTGGAAAGAAGACATTCTGAGCGTGTAGACATGATTAATGTTTGAAGAGACAGAATGCTTATTATCCTAATTTGATCATTACTCATTGTCGACGTTTATGGAATTACTATAGTGTACTCAGAATGATGTACGACTAATACTTCTCAGTAAAAGAAAAGGAAAGAAGAGGAATGCTAATTCAAAATAAATGTGAAGGGGCTGGTGAGATAGCTTAGCAGGTAAAACATTTCTCTGCATGCCCGACAACGTGAGCTCGATCCCTGGGACCCACATAGTGGAAAGAGAACTGACCCCTGCAAGCTCCACACTCATGTGTGCCACTGGCAACCTCCCCACAAAGTCATGAAGGAAATAAATAAATAATAAAACTTAGGTTTTAGGGTAGAGGAAATCTTTTTTTTTTTTTTTTTTTTTTTTTTTTGGGACCCGAACAGGGCCTTACGGCCCAGGCAAGCGCTCTACCACTGAGCTAAATCCCCAACCCGAGGAAATCTTGATGACCGTGCAGCAGATGGATTTTTCCCCCCTCTTCTCCAATTGTCTGAGAGTGGTTATGCCGTTGGAATCAGTTGATGTGATTGATGACCTGGTTATTGGATGTTCTCAGCTTAAGTCAAATAACGAATATTTCAAACATTCACCGTCCCCTGACCAACAGGCTCAGATTGGAGGACATTCTGAAAGGCGTGTGCTTTAGGAAAACGTGGTCACTTCCTGGCAGCCCTGTCCTTTGGCGTTCCTGCACTCCACTCCTCATTCTGCTGCCTTAATTTCCCTACTATGCAGACTGACACCCAGTCGGGGTGGGAGGATCCCTGTCAGCTGAGCTGTTAGGGTCATGTTCTCCCTCATTTTCAGTGTTATCTCATTTCCCAGGCACTCTCCACAACCTAGAGATGCCCCCCATTTCCATTCACTCTCCCTGCCCTCTATCTTCCTCTCTCCCCACACCTGATCCTGATTCCCCCCTTCCCCCTCCCCATTCCGTCTCCCACTCAGTTCCGTCCCTCCCTCTGCCTCCCATGACTGCTTTATTTCCTTTTCTGAGTGAGGTTCAAGCATCCTCACTTGGTCCTTCCTTGTTATTTATCTTCTTTGGGTTTGCGGATTGTAATGTGGGTGTCCTGTACTTTACGGCTTATAAGTGATACCCACCATGCATGTCCTTTTGGGACTGGGCTACCTCACTCAGGATGATATTTTCTGGTTCCAGCCATTTGCCTGCAAATTTCATGATGTCATTGCTTTTAACAGTTGAGTAATATTCCATCGTGTAAGTGAACCGCATTTTCTTTATCCATTCTTCAGCTGAGAGGCATCTGGGTTCTTTCCAGCTTCTGGCTATTATGAATAAATCTGCTATGAACATGGTGGAGCACGTGTCCTTGTGGTATGGCGGAACATTTTGGGTAGATGCCCAAGACGTGCCAGAAACCTCAGATGGGACAGGCTCCAGGGAGTCTATGAGGGTAACTTTAGCTGAGACTCCTAGCAGGGGGGGACATGGAGCCTGAAGTGGCCAGGCAGGACCCCCCAGTGGAGGGATAAGAATGACAACCCACCCACAAAACCTTCAACCCAAAATTTGTCCTGCTTACAAGAAGTGCAGGGACAAAGATGGAGGAGAGACTGGGGGACTGGCCAACCGATGACTGGTCCAACTTGAGATCCATCCCATGGACAAGATCCAATCCCTGACACTATTAATAATACTCTTTTATGCTGGCAGAGAGGAGCATAGCATAACTGTCCTCTGAGGGGCTCCACCCATCAGTTGACTGAAGCAGATACAGAGACCCACAGTCAAACACTAGACGGAGCTCAGGTCGTCTTGTAGAAGAGTTGGGGGGAATGATTGAGAGACCCAAAAGGGTAGAGACACCACAAGAAGGCCAACAGAGTCAACTAACTCTGGACTAACCCACCTGGACTCTTGGACGTTCCCAGAAACTGAACCATGAACCAAAGAGCATACATGGCCTGGACTTAGGCCTCCTATACATGTGTAGCAGATGTGCAGCTGGTCTTCAGGTGGGTCCCCCAACAACTGGAGAGGGGGCTGTCCCTGAATCTGTCGCCTGCCTGTGGATCCTGTTTCTCTAATTGAGCCACCTTATGTGGCCTCAGTGGGAGAGGACGTGCCTAGTCCTGCATTGACTTGATGTACTAGGGTAGGGTGATACTTAGGAGGGGCTTCTTCTCAGAAGAGAAGAGGTGGGGTAGGGGCTATGTGAGGTGGGGACCAGGAGGAAGGGGGCTGTGATTGGGATGTAAAATGAATAAAGAAATTAATAATAATAATAATAATAATAATAGAATGCTCCCCAGTTATCTTTGATTGGTTAATAAAAAGCTGAATAGTCAATGACTGGGCAGAGGGATAGAATGGCTGGATTTCCAATCCCTGGGATCCCTGGGAAAAGAGCAAGGAAGAAGGGAGTTTGCCATGAGGCACATGAAGAAGATCAAGAAGGACACCATGAGATCAGGCACGAGGAGGAGTGGCCAAGAGAGTCTCCATGAGGACAAGTGCTACAGCAGAGTGAGCCAAAGAGAGAGAAATAGCAAGTAACTTGGGGCTTATGGCTGGGAAGTAGCTAGATAGCTCAGAGGGATAGGGATATCTGTTCAGTTATTGTGCTTAAAGCTTGTTGAATCAACTTTATAGGTATCCGTCTCAATTATTCAGGAGCTAACTGTCAGGTTAGAAAACCTGCCACCTTTAAATTTCATCCTATAATGACACCTCTCCCCCAAAAGCTTCACCCAAAAGTTCAGAGGATACACTGACACCAAGCCTGAGGACCTAAGTTTTATTCCCTGGGCCCCACATGGTAGAAGAGGTGAACTGACTGCTGTTAGTTTTCCTCTGACCTCCACACAAATCAAGTTATAGGGAAAATTAGCAGAGGCGTGGAAATAAGAACCTCATATATCCTAAAGCATGCAAGGAAAAGATCAATAGTTATAACAGAACAATAGGAAGCATACACACAGCAGAGAGGTTCTAGAACACCACAAGTCAGTTCCTTAAAATGAATTATGTTGAAAACGCTCTGTGACTTAAGACAAAAAAAATCTCCTTTTATAAGAAAATGATTTGATTATATGAGTATTTGCTTGCGTCCATGTATGTGCACCGTGTGCATGCAGTACCAGCACTGACCGACAGAGGGCGCCAGATCTCCTGTCACTAGTGTTACAGGAAATTATGAGCGACCTGATCAAGGTTTTGAGATTCAAACTCTGGTCGTCTGAAAGAGCAACAAGTACTTTTTTTTTTTTTTTTGGGGTTCTTTTTTCGAGCTGGGGACTGAACCCAGGGCCTTGCGCTTCCTAGGCAAGTGCTCTACCACTGAGCTAAATCCCCAACCCCTGAGCTAAATCCCCAACCCCGCAACTACTCTTACTTACTGAGCCGTCTCTCCAGTCCAAGAAAACAAAGACTTAACATTTGTCTACCATCATTCTTCAGCGTGTAAGCATTATATTAGTGTATCTTTGGATTGTATTATGTCAGACAAACGAGCTCAGCCATCTCATTAATATGCAAATTTGCTTTGTTTCTAAGAAATGATAACATGATGTGTAGGCCAAGGAGCTGGGTTAAAATACCTTTCTTTGGGGCTGGAGAGATGCCTCACTAGTTAAGATCACTCGTTCCCACAGAGGATGCAGACTTGGTTCCCCAGTCCCACCCGCGGTAGCTCATAGACATCTGTAAATCCAGCGCTAGGGCCTCTGACGAACCACCTGACCTCCATGGCCACCAGGCACACATGCGGTGCACACACGCACGCAGGGAAAACACTCGTGCGTGTCAAATAAAACAAACCACAACTTTTCGACTAATAAAACAAGATAACTATGATTGTTAACAGGAAATGTTTGGTGTGTGTGCAATTTGGCCTATATACCCTGATAAATGATAAAAAAAAAAATTTAAGGGGGTTGGGGATTTAGCTCAGTGGTAGAGTGCTTGCCTAGCAAGCCCAAGGCCCTGGGTTTGGTCCCCAGCTCCGAAAAAAAAAAAAAAAAAAAAATTTAAGAAAAAAAAAAAATTTAAGATGAGAGAGAGAGAGAGAGAGAGAGAGAGAGAGAGAGAGAGAGCACTAAGACTGGAAATCAAGCAGGACTGTCCCAGCAGGAACCTCCATTGTCTGAGACATCATGAATGAGTGTGACAGTGAATCTGAAAACTTGAATAGAATAGACAGATCCTTCAGGAGAGAGGTTAGCTGGCAAAGCCAGTGTGAGAAGATATAGAATAACTGGAAATGTCTGCTACTATTTTTTTTTTTTTTTGAGCTGGTGACCGAACCCAGGGCCTTGCGCCTGCTAGGCAAGCACTCTACCTAAATTAAATCCCCAACCCCTGTCTGCTACCAAATTGGTAATAAAGAATAAAATAAACCCAGACTCCAGTGATTTTATTGGTGGTTGTCATTAAAGGGGCTAGCAAATAAAGGAAAATCTGGGCTGAGGACACGATGGAGTGGGCAGTGTGCTTACCTAGCTGCAGGAGCCTAGGTCAGATTCCCAGAATCGAGATGGGATTAGAAGTGCACACGTGTAATCTCAACGCTAGGGAGGTGGGTTGACCAGAAGTTCAGGATCGTCCTTGGCTACATGGAGAGTTAAAGACCTGACTGAGCCTGACATGTTGACTAAATATCTATCCATCTATCTATCATCTATCTATCTATTTATCTATCTATCTATCTTTTATCTATCATCTATCAATCATCTATCTACCTATCATCTATCTATCTATTATTATCTATCTTCTAGCTATCATCTATCAATCATCTATCATCTATCTACCTATCATCTATCATCTATCTATTATCTATCTATCTATCTTCTAGCTATCATCTATCAATCATCTATCATCTATCTATCTACTATCTATCTACTATTATCTATCTATCATCTTTCTATTTTTATGTATCTACTATCATCTGTCTACTATCTATCTGCTATTGTCTACTATCTATCTATCTATCTATCTATTTATCTATCAATCATGTACTATCTATCATCTATCTATCTATCAATCATCTACCTATCTATCTATCTATCATCTATCTATCTATTTATCATCTATCTATCTATCATCTATCTATCTATCATCTATCTATCTGTATGTATATATGTATCTCATAGATATATGAAAGAAGAGAGAGAGGGGAGGGGAGGGGAGAGCAAGGGAGGGAAAGAGGAGGAACAACCACTCAATTTCATTTGGGAAAATGAAAGCAAAAAGAAAAAAAATAATGTCGTATGAAATGGATATGACAGTCACATTATATGTATGCTAGGAATACCAAAGTTGATTTATGATTTTTAAGGATCCATTAACAACACCCACAGCAGTAGGAAATGAAATGAGAGGAACGACGTGGTGGCGCTCGCCTTTAATGCCAGCACTTGGGAGTCAAGAGACCAGGGGATCTCAAGGCCGGCCAGATCTACAAAGTGAGTCCTCAGCCAGCCAGGGCTACACACTGAGACCCTGTCTCAAAAAGACAAAACACACAAAATAAAACACCCAACAACGACAACAAAAATAAAATAAAAACTAGAAAGGGAAAGATGGGAGGGAGGGAGGGAGGGAGGGAGGGAGGGAGGAAAGTTAAGATGGTTCCCTGGGCAAAGCTGCTTGCTGCCAAGGCTGATGAACTGAGTTCAGTTCCTAGAATTGACACGATTCCCACAAATCGTTCTCTGACCTACACACACATATCACAACATACATGAAAAAAACAAAATAGAGGTGAAGTGAAAGGCTTCATCATTTTGTTCAATGGATACAAGGACGTATTTACTAAAGCAACATGCATTTGTGATAAAGCCCAGACTACAGACAGCATCCAGCAAAACCATCAGCGGCAAAGACTCCTCCGTTGCTCTTGGTGGCAAGATAAGGGCAGTTGCTGCCGTCATTGTTCATCATCGTAAGAGAGCCCGGGAAAGTACCGGGAGATAAGGGCGAGAGAGTGGATTAGGAAAATAGAAATATATAACAGAGCTAGAGAAGAAGGTTCTAGGGGCTGGAGAGTCAGCTCAGCACGTAGTTGTTAGCATTTTGTCTAGGCTCCGCCCACAGTTACCTGGCAACAGTCAAGGGTGCGGGACTCATTACAAAAGAGACGCTTTTCCCCTCTGCTCTTTTGCTTCCTTGCTGTCGCTCTGTCCTCTCACCCCTTTCCCCTCTCTCTCCATGTGCTCATGGCTGATCTCTCTCTCTCTCTCTCTCTCTCTCTCTCTCTCTCTCTCTCTCTCTCTCTCTCTCTCTCTCTCTGTGTGTGTGTGTGTGTGTGTGTGTGTGTGTGTGTGTGGCTGGTCCCTTACGGGGAAGGGATGTCTCAGCATGGGCCTGAAGAGCCCCCCTTCCCCCACACTGGGCTACACATCCACAAACATATTCTTTCTCTATTTTTATAACACAACAGTGGGAGCTCTCACTGCTCTGGTAAAGAATCCTGATTTGATTTCCAACACCCACATGGCTGCTCACAACCATCTGTAACTCCCGTTCTGGGATCAAATCTTCTTTTCTGACCACTGTGGGGACTACATACACATACTGAACGCACACACACATGCAGGCAAAATACACACATCAAATAAAAGAGAAACATCTTTTTAAAAAGAAGGTCCCTGGGTGGTTTTTGGTTTTTTGGTTCTTTTGTTTTTGTTTGTTTGTTTTCTTTTTTTAAAAAAAGCATTTATTTATTATATATAAGTACACTGTCACTGTCTTCAGACACACCAGAAGAGGGCATCAGATCTCATTACAGATGGTCGTGAGCCACCATGTGGTTGCTGGGAATTGAACTCAGGACCTTTAGAAGAGCAGTCAGTGCTCTTAACTGCTGAGCCATCTCTCCAGCCCATTGTTTTTGTTTTTTGAGTTGAGGATATATTACTAAAGTCACAGGAAAACATACATTCTACAATTCAACACGTGCAGATGTTATAGTGTAAATTACTTAAACAGGATTCTAGCTAACTAGTTCTGCTGCTTTGCTTAGGGAGGGCTTCCACGGCACAAATAAGGGGACTAATGTTTTTAATCTTTGTCTTTTAGATCTCTAGCCAAGTGTCAAATCTTTTGAAGGAGTCAAGAAAAATATAAAAATAAACACTTGTGCCCCCAATAAATTGGATGATGAAGTCAGAAAATTCTAGTGTTGGAGAGACTCAAAATGTCACCTCATTCCAACAGAAATTTCTGATGGGATGTGCATCAGCTCTGAGGTAACAGAGCTCCGCACAGGAAGGACAGAAGTCTTTCTATTGGTCAGGAAGATGGTGGACCAGACAAGGACATCTCATCCAACACAGGGAACAGCCAACCTTGGGTTGGTCACACCAGCTAGCGGAAGAAGTCATGAGTGATGTCATTTGCCAGAAAGGGGGAGGGGCACTCAGCCTAGGAGGATCTTAGAACTGTTTCCCAACCTCTTTTCAGGCCTGGGATTTTGGCCCACACGTTTAAATAATCACATATCTTTGTTTAAAACATGGAGGGCTGGTGAGATGGCTCAGTGGGTAAAGGTGCTTGCTGCCTGTGGTGGTTTGAATGTACTTGGCCCAGGGAGTGGCACCATTAGGAAGTATGGCCTTGTTGAAGTAGGCGTGACCTTGTTGGAGGAAGTGTGTCTCCGTGGGGATGGGCTTTGAGGCCCTCCTCCTAGCCACGTGGAAGACTTTTCCTGATTCTCTTCAGAATGAGATGTAGAACTTTTGGCTCTTCCAGCACCAGGCCTGCCTGGACACTGCCACGCTTCTCACCCTGATGATAACGGACTGAACCTCTGAACCTGTAAGCCAGCCCCAACTAAATGTTTACCTTTATAAGAGTTGCCTGGGGGTTGGGGATTTAGCTCAGTGTGTGTGTGTGCTGAAGGAATACTAGCAGCTAAAAGTCGTAATTGTTGTCAGAATCCTGGGTGGATGGCCAAGGATAGGAGCAGGTATAGAAAGGAATGTAAAAGCTTTTTACAAATTCTTTTATTTTTAAAGGACTGGAGAGATGGCTCAGTGGTTAGAGCATTTGCTATCTTTCAGAGGACCCAGGTTTGGTTCCCGACATCCACAGCGTAGTTCAAAGTCATCTGTAACTCCATTCTTGGGGAATTCAACACCCTGCTTCAGAACGAGCATACAGGCAAAACACTGGCATGCATAAAGCACAAATAATACTTATTTACTTGGTTTTTTTTGAGACTGGGCTTTTCCGTATATTCCCCAACTGTCCTGGAACGAGCTCTGTAGAGCAGTCTGTCCTCAGACTCACAGAGATCCACCTGCGTCTGCCTCCTGAGTGCTGGGACAGAATGTGTGCACCACCATGTCCAGCTTAATATTTTGTTTTAAATTATGCGTGTGCCCATGGAGGCCGGAACAAGGTATCCAGTCCGCTGGCGCTGAAAGGACAACATAAACCCCATTTGTCTCCATTTAGGGACCAGGCCTGATCGAAAAGAAGGCCCTAAGGCACCAGCTCCGGGAACAGACCGTAAAATCCAAGAAAGATCATTAAACCCCCTCCCAAAGAACAGCCTGGGGATAACCACAAGAATGGGAAACATCTTATCCCAGGATGGGCCCTCTGCGCTGGGCCGCCCTACCTTGTCCGGTCCCATAGTTAAACATTCATGACAGAGGAATGCAGAGCACCGACCTCCTGGCATAAACCAATCAGAAACCGACCCGTGTCCTCCCCAGCACCCACCAATGAAATTTTAGATTACCTAACCCGCTCTCTAAATATAAAAGAACTAACATAGTAGCCAATCAGAGTTATACTAATGTCACGACTTTGGCCCCGGCCAATCACATTAGAGATTACCTAATCCATCTAGACAGTCTCCCTCGTTCCCTATAGGAAGGCCTTCCGGCCTTTGTCTGGGGACACCATTTTGGAGGATTGTTGACCCCCACATGCTGGTTGTTTCGGTAGAATCAACCCTCCTCTTTGTCTCTGAACACAGAGCCTGGGGTCTTCCTTCAGCCATTTTCAGAGCCTACAGTGCCGGAGTTACAGGCAGTTGTGAACAACTCAGGGTTGGGTGCTGGAAGCTGAACTGGGGTCCTCTGACATTTCCCTAGCCCTGAAAAATCGTTGAGTTTGATAAGACCCACCCTCAATCCGTACAACAGTCAAGAATGGTGTGCATATGTAGTAATGTCTTGGTAGTTCACCCATCCCCGCCCCAGGTCTTTCTTCCGAGGCTTCCAAAACCTCCTCTCCCCGCCCCTCTCTATGGCACATGCCAAGTCCTGTCAGGAAATTGCACCATCTTTCAGCCCTTTCTTAATCCTTGCTTGCATCTAAAGCACCAGCCCCATGCTACACTCTGCACGAAGCAGCACAGCAGGTAAAAGAAACCCAAAGGGACCAGCTCATCCCCCATTGACTTTGACTCCGCTGGCTTTAGCACTGAAAGGCGGGCGCCCAAGTAATCTTTCAGCTCTCCGCAGACAGACAAAAGATTGCACTCCTTTAAAAGGCAATCTCTGTATTCTATCTCCTGTCATCTTAACTCTAACACACCCCATTATTTTAAACAAAGAAGAAAAAACAAAAACAAATCAGCCTTCCTCCAGGAAAAGGGGGGGGGTTAAGTGTAATTGTCCCACCTGGCCACCAGGGGGAGCCATGTTCTATATAAACAGCGTTGTTATTAGGAAGGAGCAGACTATTTCAGATTAGCCGCAAGTTTTAAAAGCTGTCAATGTTTATGTCTAGAAGGGAGAAGAAAGGCAGAGGTGGGGGAGGGAAGGAAGAGGAAAGAGGCGATTAAATGAATGTTATTTCTGTTACTAAAAATCGAAAACAAAACAAGACAATGCTGACACTGGCGGTCCAGTGACCTTGTGAAGTGAGAACACCGATAAGCAGCCAGAGGTCACAAAACCGTGTCATAATTGGAAAGCCTGGAACTTTCCGCGGGTTTTAAAGGTCTATCTGCAGCTGACCAGTAAGGGAAAATAGATTGGAGCCAATACTGCACAAATAAAGGAAATTTTGGTGTGCAATCTCATTGGGGAGGTAGAGGAAGTGACAGCTAAGACCTCTGGATTCCAAGCCACCTGCTCCGACAAAACACCGTGACCCCGACGGCGACTAATACCTCATTACATTCCGGTGCTTGGGAGGCAGAGGCAGGCGGGTCTTCGAGATTTTTGAGGCCAACCTTATTTCTACAGTAAATTCCAGAATAGCTGCCTGAAGGGGGAAATGGACACATGCCCCAATACTCTTGCAGAAATTACCTCTACTTGCTAATCACTTGCAAATCAAACAATAATTTTCTCTGAGGGAGTCTCCTTGCAGTGGATGGTCAACAAAGAACTCAATGTATCTTTAGAGGTGACTTATCTCATGATGTCATGACTCTCTTTTTTTTTAACTTTTACTTTTATTTTTACCCTAAACTTTCGCATGCATTCACGTGTGTGTGTGTGCGTGTGTGTGTGTGTGTGTGTGTGTGTGTGTGTTTCCATCTAGATCTGTTTCTTATGAGTTTTCTTATGAGTTTTCTTAGGCTCTTTCCCTTCTGTTTTTGTTGTTGTTGTTGTTGTTGTTTGTTTTGCCCTATTCTGACCTGTTTGTCTTCTAATGAAGGACAGAAAGGGGGTAGGTAGATCCAGATGGGGAGGACTGGGAGGGTAGAGGGAAGGGAGAGAGTAATCAGAATATATTATATGAAAAAAAAATCTATTTTGAATAAAAGAAAAGAGAGCATTCCCTGTGGGGCTCACAGTTTCGGAGGGTAACAGAGTCCGTGACCATCATGGTAGGGAGCATGGCAGCAGACAGACACGCAGGCGTAGTTCTGGAGCAGTAGTGAGAGCTTAAGACAGCAACCATGAGGCACAGAGAGGAGAGACCGACTGAGAAAGGCTTGGGTTTTTGAAACCTCAAAGTCTACTCACAGTGTCCTGCCTCCTCCCACAAAGCCACAACCTGTAATCCTCTCCTAACAATGTCACTAATGGGGAACCAACCCTTGCAAACTATGAGATTATAGGGGCCATTCACATTCAAACCACCACACTACCTGTCCCAGCCGTGGGCCACAATAGATGGACAGAACCAACCCATCCTAGAAGAGGACTGAAATACCAAGGACCCCCAGGAAGACCCCATCTGCTCCTCATTAAGACAAAGGAAAGGGAGCTGTAAAACACTGTCACCTGAGGTCAGGGTAGAAAGGGTCAAGAAGCAAGGTGGGGGAGGTGTGTCTTAGAAAATAAGTCTTGGTCTCTTGCTGCAGCAACGCGAGTGGGAGTACCTGGAGCGCGAGCTCGGAACGAGAATCCACGAGTTGTAAGAAAATGGCAGACAAGCCGGACATGGGGGAAATCGCCAGCTTCGATAAGGCCAAGCTGAAGAAAACCGAGACGCAGGAGAAGAACACCCTGCCGACCAAAGAGACCATTGAACAGGAAAAGAGGAGTGAAATCTCCTAAAAGCCTAGGAAGATTTCCCCACCCCACCCCTTCATCTCCAAGACCCCCTCGTGATGTGGAGGAAGAGCCACCTGCAAGATGGACGCGAGCCACAAGCTGCACTGTGAACCCGGGCACTCCGCGCCGATGCCACCGGCCCGTGGGTCTCTGAAGGGGACCCCCCCACTAATCGGACTGCCAAATTTTACCGGTTTGCCCTGGGATATTATAGAAAATTATTTGTATGATTGATGAAAATAAAACACAGATCGTGGCAAAAAAAAAAAAAAAAAGAAAAGAAGTCTTTAGTTCAGTTAAATTTAGATTCCTTTCTGTTTTTCATACCCATAAATGGTCTAAGACAATGAGTTTTACCCACCCCCTCCCTTAAAGAAAAACCTCTACAATAAGGTTCACTGTGATGTGGAATTGATTCTTTCCCAGTTTCTACCTTCTTGACATCCATAGTCTGAGTGATAGGCTTAGCTGTCAGGATAACGACTCTGCTCCACATTGCCTCATCTGAGACAATTAGAGCTTTGGGACTGTGCATTAGGTGACTGTCTCTGTCATAACCTGTTTGGCCACCATGGTTAGAAATAGATTACTATGACTTTTCTTCTTTCTTCCTTCCCTCCTTCCTTCCTTCTTTCCTTTCTTCCTTCCTTCCTTCCTTCCTTTCCCTCCCCTTCCCTTCCCCCCTCCCTCCCTCCCTCCTCCCCCCTCTCTCTGTCTCTCTCTGTCTCTCTCTCTCTCTCTCTCTCTCTCTCTCTCTCTCTCTCTCTCTTCTTTCTTTCTTTTTTTGCAAATTCTCCTTCCCTTCCCCACAGGTATATTTTTATCCAAGACAGCATTCCTCTAATTCAAGGCTCAAAAATGGAAGCCCATCTGATGTCAAAAAAGATGAGCGTTTTCCAATCGTGAAGCAGGTTGTAGCCTAAAAAAAGGAAAACATTCCTTCCCAACAAATCTTCTCTCCAGGAACCAAAAAGGGGAAGAAAAAAAAAAAGTTCTTGACTGACAGCTCTTTTTGGGCTCTGTTGAGAATTGCAGGAGATATGATTTCTCAAATCCTCACTAAGTAGGAAGACCCCTTTGTTCCTCCCGTGTCAAAATTGATGTGTAACGTTTTCCCATTGAAAACCCCTCATGTGTACAAATATTCTCCAAACTTGATGCATAGTCTCTGCTCCTTTCTTAGGTCCTGTATTCATCTCTCCACGACACGGCTTCACGGAGGACCACAGAGAATGCTCAGCGGCTCCGTTCAAGATAGCAGCGTTGGGGGCTGGAGAGATGGCTCAGCGGTTAAGAGCACTGACTGCTCTTCCAGAGGTCCTGAGTTCAATTCCCAGCAACCACATGGTGGCTCACAACCATCTGTAATGAGATCCAATTGCCTCTTCTGGTGTATCTGAAGACAGAGACAGTGTACTTATATACATAAAATAAAATCTTTAAAAAAAAAAAAAAATAGCAGCGGCAAATCTGACAAAGAGCCAATGCGGACCGGAGAGATGGCTGTCTGTAAAGCGTTAGCCACACAAGCTTAGGACGAGTGTATCGTGAGGATTTTGGTTTCTTTAAAAACCCAGTTATGGGGTTGGGGATTTAGCTCAGCGGCAGAGCGCTTGCCTAGGAAGCGCAAGGCCCTGGGTTCGGTCCCCAGCTCCGAAAAAATGAACCAAAAAAAGATAGCAGCGTTGATGAGCGCTCGCAAATCAGACAAAGAGCCAATGCGGACCGGAGAGATGGCTGTCTGTAAAGCGTTAGCCACACAAGCTTACGACGAGTATATCAGTATATCGTGAGGATTTTGGTTTCTTTAAAAACCCAGTTATGGGGTTGGGGATTTAGCTCAGCGGTAGAGCGCTTGCCTAGCGAGCGCAAGGCCCTGGGTTCGGTCCCCAGCTCCGGGGGAAAAAAAACCAAAAACCCAGTTATGTTATGTGATTATGTTTTTGTGTTAATCCCAGGTGTGGGATACCGGGCTGCTTCAGATGGTCCACAGGGGCTGACTGTGATTCGTTTCCTGCTTTAGGAGGGGCGTGATTTTCCCGCAGATAGTTTACTCTCCGAATGAAGGCCTACAAATTAAGATCTACCTATTTAAAATTTTGTCAGAGTTGTGACTTAAAAGGATTCTGGGGGCTCTTGAGAGGTTATAAATATGAGAGCCCCTGAAAGTCCATGGAGGCTGTTCCCCCTGCTGTGGTCCCTGCTGCTGTGGCTTGCCAAATGCTCTGGAACAAAGAAATGAGAAGAAGAAATTAGATATCCTGAAAACGACAAAGTTTGGACTTGCCCTAGGAACTCGATGCCCTCTAAGGGCTAATAAAAGCACTTTTAATCAGCAGGAAGTAGACTAAAGAAATGTGTGACCCCTTTCCTCTCTAACCTTCTGTCTCTCCTGCCTAGTATCATGGGTTGGAAGGGATTGGGGTGGAGAAGGGTAGTAGAGATAAGAACCCAATAAAGTAGCCAAAAAGTATGGCTACATCAGGTCCCCAGAGCCCACATGAAAAACTGGGTGATGCAGCCTGTGCCAGTGATCCATAAATAGGGGAGCCAGAGGCAGGAGGATTCCTTGGGTTCACTGAATGGGCAAGCTCCAGACCAATGAGAAACTCTGCCTTAAAAAAGATAAGGCAATAGTAAATATAAACTTTAAATAAACCTCTGGCCACTGCAAAACCGTACATGCTACCCCAACTATATATGTGTGTGTGTGTTTGCATAAGTGATGACATCATTGTTCCCCTGTTCAATTTCAGGGTTTTCACCTTGACTAGGTCTTATGGAAAAATGACTTGCAGATACTGATTATGTTCAGGAATATGTGCTTATATAGAGCTAGGAAGATATGACTCCGCAGTGGAGAAGAAATGTGTTTTTATTGTATTTATTTACTTATTAAAGTTTATTTATTTATTTACTTATTTGTATATTGTTCTGCCTGAATGCATGCGTGCAGCCTAGAAGAGGGCATTGGATCCCATTACAGCTGGTTGTGAGCCACCATGTGGTTGCTGGGAATTGAACTCAGGAGCTCTGGAAGAGCAGCCGGTGCTCTAACCACTGAGCCATCTCACCAGTCCTTTATTCATTTTTCAATCAGCTGCTCTATTGATCAGTGCTTTCTATTGCAAGCGATAAGCCTGAAAGAGCTTAATCTCGAGGGAAGTAATCGTGTGTGTGTGTGTGTGTGTGTGTGTGTGTGTGTGTTTTCACATATATGGGCACACATGTACTACAGTGTGCACGTGAAGGTCAGAGGACAACCTTTGGGTAATGGTCTTCAGTTTTTCACCTTCTTTAAGATGGGGATTCTTCACTACTTCATGTGGCAGGCTAGCTGGTCCATGAGCTTCTGAAGAGCTTCCTGTATTTGCCTCCCATCTCCTGAAAGGATGCATGGATAATACAGACTCTCGCTGCCCCTGCTGTGTTGGTTTTTAAATGGATTCTGGGTAGCTGAACTCATGTCAGCCTCACAGAGTAAACACCTTTGGCCACTGAGTCATCATCACCCCCAGCCTCTTAATTTTTCAAAAGGTATTTACTGACTTTCAGAAGCAGAAAGTTCAGGTGTACATTTTACCTCAGGCATGGCTGGATCTATGTGCTAAAACGCTATCATTAAGAAAGTAGGACTGAAGAGATGGCTCGGTGGCTATGAGCATGCACTTTTCTTGCAGAGGACCTGAGTTTGGATCCTAGCCAGGAGGCTCACGACACCTGCAACTCCAGCTCCAGGGGTCTGACACATTCTCCTGGCTTCTGCGGACCTCTGCACACATGGAATGCATACAAACACGCAAAGATAAAAGAACAAGTCTTAAAAACTCTTTTCTTCTTCTTCTCTTGTATCCCTGGTTTCAGTTTATTTAGATGGTTCTGGTTTTTGAGACAGAGTCTAAGTGTGACTGCGTTGCCTTTTTTTCTAGACCTTTCTGTTTACAGGGAATGGAAGGTAAAGGAGGGCTACGCCACACGTCTATGTATCATTCACTACCCCTACTCTTAAAAGAACCGAGAGCATTTGTTGCCCGAGGTGGCTCATACCTGTTATCCCAGCACTAGGAAAGCTGAGGCAGGAGGACAGAAGAACGACTGAGACTTCTCAACTGGCCACGCCTAGGGTGAGAGAACCTGTCTCAAAAAAGGAAAGGCTGGAAATACAGGCAAATATGGCCAGCATGTGTCCCAGATTCCACCCTAGAACCACAACAAACAAACACACCAAAACACTCCCAAAGAACAGATAGATCACCAACCATACCCCCACTTCTATCTATCTATCTATCTATCTATCTATCTATCTATCTATCTATCTATCTATCTATCTATCTATCTATCTCTATTATCTATCTACCTATCTATTATCTATCTATCTATCTATCTATCTATCTATCTATCTATCTATCTATCTATCCACCCACATCTATCTTTATCTACCTATCTATCCAATCTACCCACCTCCATCTATCTATCTATCTATCTATCTATCTATCTATCTATCTATCCATCCATCCATCCACCCACCCACTCACCTATCCATCCATCTATCTATCTATCTATCTATCTATCTATCTATCTATCTATCTATCTATCTATCATGCATATGAGTACATTGGAGCTGTCTTCAGACACACCAGAAGAGGACATCAGATATCATTACAGATGGTTGTGAGCCACCATGTGGTTGCTGGGAATTGAACTCAGGACCTCTGGAAGAGCAGTTGTTGTTGTAAAAATATAAAAATAATAAAGAGTATCGGTGTCTTTTACCCCGCTTGGTCTGCACCTCAGTGCCCCAAGATATCTGCTAGATATCTTGGCGGAAACACAGCCCAGCCGCACACTTTCCTACACTCAAACCCTCACATAAAAGAACACACAACCCAACAGTCTTAGATCCAATTGGTAAGATATAATTGCCCACTTAAACATACAAAGCCCGGTACTATCCATCCCTTGAGAACATTAATAACAACCTGTAAATACACAGAGCAGAATCTTTTTTTTTTTTTTTTTTGTTCTTTTTTTCGGAGCTGGGGACTGAACCCAGGGCCTTGCGCCTGCTAGGCAAGTGCTCTACCACTGAGCTAAATCCCCAACCCCACAGAGCAGAATCTTAACATCACCTGCCATCTTGTCCTGCCAAGGCTTCTCAGCCCCCCTCTTCCACCCTGTCTCCTTCTCTTCCTTCAAACTTCTCTCCTGCCCATCCTTCCTTCTCCTCCAATGGCAGGCCTCCTTCTATCCTGTACCTGCCTCACCTGTGATATCATCCTACAAGCAGTCAATGCTCTTAACCGCTGAGCCATCTCTCCAGCCCCATTACCTCCCCCACAACCCTTTAAAGCAGCAACAATGCTTTGGGAATGATGGTCCCCTTATGCTGGCCTGGATTTGTAGCCAGTCATCAAGCTTGGGGCTGCAGCGGCGGAGACCACACAGGATGTAAGCAGGGGGTTAGTTTTCTCCCAAAGTTTAGGATGCTCTGTTTAAGGACAGTAAGGCAACGCCAGGCACATAGAGGCACTTGTCCAGCACCGGGGAGATGGCTCAGTGGGCGAAGTGTCTGCTGCACAAGCATGAGGAACTGACTTGGACCCCAGAGCCCACAGAAAAGCCAGGCACAGTGCACGTCTGTAACCCCAGGGTTGGGGGCTTCGGGAACAGAGACGAGAGGATGTCTGAGGGGTCACTGACCAGCCAACCAGCTTACAAACTGGTAAGTTCCAAGTTCTGTGAAAGATCTGTCTCAAAAAGTATGATCGAGCTAGGTGTGGCAGCAAATCCTAGTACTCTCCATGGTGAGAATCTGTTTCCAAAGAGGTGTGTGTGTGTGCTCGCGTGTGCATGTGTGTGTACGTGTGTGTGCAATTGTGTGTGTGTGGGTGCGTGCATGTATATGTGTGTGTGCATGTGTGTGTGCATGTGTGTATGTGTGTGTGCATGTGCATATGTGTGTGTGCGTGTGTGTGCATATGTGTGTGTGTTTGTGTGTGTGCGTGTGTGTGCATATATGTGTGTATGTGTGTGTATGTGTGTGTGTATTTATATAAAATTATATTACATTTATACAAGTATATATGTTTATATTGGTAGACTATCTATGTAGACCAGGCTGGCCTCAAACTCACAGAGATTCTCCTGCCTCCTGAGTGCTTGGATTAAAGATGTCCACCACTACACCTGGCCCCCTGCCACCATTCTTGATGACATAGACTGGCGGCTCTCTGTGATCTCTGGGCTCGGCTGGTCCACATAGTGAGGTCTGATAGTGAGACCCTGCCACAAAACAAAAAACAAACAACAACAACAACAACAACAACAACAACAAAAAGTTTAAAAAGGATAGACAGAGGAAGACTCCTAACATTGACATTAACATCTGGTCTCCACATTTGCACACGTGAGTGCAGCCCTCGCCCACACACCCACACAGCCCTCACCCCACACACCACCACAGCCAGCATCCCACACCCTCCCACAATCCAAATCCCCACACCCCCACACAGCCTGTACTCCACATCCCACACAGCCTGTACTCCACACCTCCACACCTCCACACCCCCACACAGCCTTTACTCCACACCCCCCCACACACCACGCAGCTACCTCATGTACTAACCTAGACCTTACTAATTCACTGTCATCACATCAAGAATGGTGGTGGGAGGGGTGGGCATAGCGGTGAATGCCTTTAATCCCAGCATTTGGGAGACAGGAGGATGTCTGTGAGTTTGAGGCCAGCCTGGTCTACAGAGTGAGCTCCAGGCCAGCCAGAATTACAACCTGAGAAACTGTCACAAAAACAAACAACATCGCGTCAAGAGTTCAAAGCCAAGCTGGGGAAACTGAGGAAGAGGTAGAGAGTCAAACCCCACCTCTTTTAGCTTCAGTACTAAAAGCCAAGTGACTCCATCCCTGACTGCCTGGCTTGGGAAGCCCCTGAGGCACGGTGCCAGCCACAGAGCAGGGAGCTCAGGCTGGATTCTCAGCACCACAGACAAGCATACGTATTATCCCTACACCCTAAGATTGCTTCATTTCCCCCTTGGATTGCCTCCAGAACATGTGGCTTGTTTCTCTTCCGTGTGTCTGGTGCCTTTGTTATTAAATTCTAATTTTATTGCCTTTGAGCCGAGGAACAAGGTCTGCGTGGTTATGATCCTGCACCTTTGGAATTTACTGAGACTTAGTTTATGGCCCAGTTCCTGGTCTAATTCTGAAGTAATTTTTTCCATATGGCCTCAAGAATGTGCAAAAAATATGGTGAACTCTGATTTTTGTTACCATTTTCTTTTCATTCTGTTCTCCTATCTCAATATGCACACATACGTAATATATATGCTATAATAGGTTATATGAAAATATATGTTGTACATATTCATATACTTGTGATCATGTACTTATGTAGACTGAGCTAATTAATTACACTTTTGAAACTTTTGTTCTCTAGCTTTCTGGGTTTTGTTTTTAAAGATTTATTTATTATTTTTAGTTTATGTGAATGAGTATTCTGCCTACGTACTGTGTATGTGCCTTGACCCTTTGGAAGCCACAGAAGGGTTACAGACAGTTGTGAGCTGCCATGTGGGTGCTTCAAATTGAACCCTTGTCCTCTGGAAGAGCAGCCAGTGCTCTTAACCACTGAGCCATCTCTCCCACCACATCATCTGGGTGTTCTCGCCCCGGTGCCCCTCCCCCTTCTTTCCTATGAGAAGCTCTAAGCTCATTTCTTGGTTCCTCAGTTTCATGCTCACGGTACCCACGTGCTTTTATCCCTGCCTGGAGAGGAGGCAGGAGACACAGGCGCAACCGAAGTATGACAGGGCCAGAGGAAGTCGGACTCCCATCCGTTCCTACAGCTCCTCAGCTCCATGAGGATTTCTGGTACCCACAGAAAGCAGTGGCCCAGGATTATTGCAGTAAGAGGGGCCGCAATAGTGGCACAGGGTCACCCAGGAAAAATAGTAGGACCAGGAAGGCTAAGTAAGGTCCGTCCCCGGAAGTGACGTCTATTTCCTCAGCTGGACCTTGCAGCCTCCCCAGAGGATGTCTATCTTTACCTTTACCACTGCAGTTTTGTTCATTTGGTGGAACCCCCTCCCGAATTGCCTCTCTTCCTCCCTCCTTCCCACCTTCTGTCTTCTTTTCCCTTCCTTTCCCCCTCCCCTTCCCTCCTCTCTTCTGTCTTTTCTTCCCGTAGTTCTAGGGATGGACCCCAGCCTTGTGCACGCTAGACAATCTCCATCACTGAGCTACACTTCCACCCCCTCTCTTGTTTATTTTTAATTTCCTTGTGTGTGTGTGTGTGTGTGTGTGTGTGGTGCATGTGTGCACAGACGTGCACGCCTATCTGTACACGTGCTAAGGCTGAAATCAATGAACTCCAGAGATTTGTGTTCCCATTCAAGGACTTGTTACCGGAGCATGCTGGCATGGTGTGTACATGGGTTCTGGTTATCTGAACACAGATCCTCGTGTACTTTACTGACTGAGCCATCTCTTAGGATCCTTTGTTTTCGCCTCCCGTACTTTTTCCAGCACTGATTTTGGGCAAAGGAAAATATAGCTTGAGTTGACTTTGACAGGAGTATCCAAACATCCTTAAGTCCCAAACCCCTTCCCCGTGTGTATCTCTCTCCTCGGCCAGCAGGCCATCTCCGCTGAGGTGGGTGTACTCTGTCACCTGCTTGGCATCCTCATGGCACAGATTCCCGTCACTCGGGTTTGATCGTGTTTTTTAAAACTAAGGTATAATCCACATGCCACAAATCTGCTCCTTCTATATGCCCAGTGGTGTCCTGCTTATTCACAGAGTCTCAACAGCCATTGCCAAAGTGGGTAACATTTGTGTCCACCGGAAGAGAAACCACATTAACAGATGTGGCCGTTCCATGCCCCCAGCCAAGGCAGCCACAAATCTTTTTTGCTTCTATAGATTTGTTTTTGCAGATTCCCAAGGTCTCATCACATAAATGAAGTCACACAACCTAGGGCCTTTGGCTCCTGGCTTCTCTCACTGAGGACAATGTCTTCAAATCTCATTCTCAATGATGCTAGTGTGGGTGTTTGACCTGCTTTATGACGGAATGCTAACACATCTGTATGAACACAGCACCTGGGGTATTTGCATTTGGGGCTTGTATAAACTGCCTTGGATGTTTGAGTATGGATGTCTGTGCAGATGTGTGTTCTCGGTATGCTTGTGTATCTAGGCATGGAGTGCTGGGCTGTGTGGTAACTATGCACAGCTCTTCCAGGACGTGCCAAGCAGTTTTCCGAGCTGCTATTCGGCTTTACCTCCCTGTCAGTGTCTAAGCATTCCAGTCATTGTGAGGGGTGGGCAGCATTCGTCATTGTTGCTTATCCTGGGTGGGTGTGAGGTGGTACAATATATCATTATGGTTTTGATTTGCATTTCCCCCAAAATAAGAGATGCTTCATACTTTTTTTAATGTGCTTACTGGCTTTTGGTATGCCTTCTTGGAGGAAGTGATTTCCCCAAAACAAAAACAAAGAAAACAGAATGGGGGTGGGGTCGGGGGTGGAGAGGGGCACAGAAGTTAAGAGCATTTGCTGCTCTCCCAGAGAACCTGGTTTCAATTCCCAGCGTCCACACGGTGACTCACAACCATACGGTGACTCACAACCCCCCATGGCTTCCGGGCATGCGTGCGATGTGTGTACACACATTGCAGGCAGCACACACACGTAAAATAATTAAATGTAAAATTAAAATAAAAAGCAGGCTATTTTTCTTGTATTGTTGAGTTGTAAAAGTTCTTCACATAATCTGGATATGAGCTGTTTGCCAGAGACATAGTTGTAATTTTTTTTAGAGTGATTTGTTTTATGCATACGAGGAGGAGTATTTTGCCTGAATGCATGTATGTGCACCACACGGATGCCTGGTGCCCTTGGAGGCCAGATGAGGGCAAAGGGTCCTCTGAAATTGTAGTTTTAGATGGTTGCGAGCTGCTATGTGGATGCAGCTAACTGAGCCTGGGTCCTCTGGAAGAGGAGGACCTAGAGCTCTCTCTTTTTTTTTTTAATTCTTTTTTTCGGAGCTGGGGACTGGACCCAGGGCCTTGCACTTGCTAGGCAAGCGCTCTACCACTGAGCTAAATCCCCAACCCGCACCTAGAGCTCTTAACCACTGAGCCATCTCTCTTGCCCCAAAGTGACACAGTTTATAAATATTTCTGTCATCAGATAGCCTTGGACTTTCTGGATGGTGTTATCTGTTCCTGGGTTTCTAAATTGATAAGGTCTAATTGATAAGGTTTTTGTGAGAGCTTATCGCATTGGAAAGTCCCCACCTACCCAGGGACAGGAGGATTTACTCCTGTGACTTGCACACCTATTGTCATTGTAGCTCCCCGGCGACTGGAAGTCAAGGTTGATAGCTCCAGAATGCCTTGACCTCCGGGTGACACGGGCTCTGGCTTCAAAGGACAGTTGTAAATCCTAAGCACACGAGGGCTCACACTCAATCCTTCCACCCACTGCTTGGTGTTCAGTGAATCCGTGCTGAGTGGGCCAATGAACCTGGACAGGATGAACTTGGAGTTGACACCTAGTTGATTTAGTGACACAAACTATTTTCTTCCTACACAATTCTGGCCTGATCATCTAATAAACAGCTCAGTAAAGAGGGATGAAGGGGACCACCATGATGGCTCAGTTTTTAAAGGGGTTGCACTACCCCTGATGACCTGAGTTCAGTCCCCGCTGCCTACATTTTGAAGGATAAGACACTCATTTTGTAGCCCAGACTGGCCTTGTACTTGTAGCAACCCTCCTGCCTTAGCCTCCTGAGCTCCAGAATTTTATAGGTGTGCACCAACACCGGACCTGGTCAGAATAGTGACTTGTATATAAGATAACACATACGTGTCTTATTAAGTATATTTTCCTATCTCAGACTATGTTTTATAATATGTCTGTATCATGTAATGTATATAATCTATTTCTATGCATAGTTTAAATATCTTATATTTTATACAGTATTAAGCTTTGGGGTCTGTCGCTAAAAAAACACAATCCCATTTAACTGGAAATATCCAAATTCTATATAATGTAAGAGAGAAAGTCCCAGTTACACAATCGTGCTCTCTCATTTGTTTTGTACGTTGTGTGTAGCAGAAGAAGACTTACACAAGTTTTTACTCAAAGAACTGTTAGCGCTAAAAATGTGCAGATTCATAAAAGAATGTTTATAATTTGTGGAATTTTGGATTTTGTTTGTTTGGTTTGGGGGTTTCTGGGTTTTTTTGTTTTTGTTTCTCTTTTTTTCTCTTCTTCTTCCTCTTCTTCTTCTTCTTCTTCTTCTTCTTCTTTGACTCTTGTTTCTTTTTTTTTTTTTTTTTTGGTTCTTTTTTTTGGAGCTTTTTTTTAAGACAGAGATTTGTTTTCTTGTTTTTTTTTTTTTGTTTTTTGTTTTGTTTTGTTTTGTTTTGTTTTTTTTTTTGTTTTCCAGAGCTGAGACTGAACCCAGGGCCTTGTGCTTGCTAGGCAAGCGCTCTACCACTGAGCTAAATCCCCAACCCCAAGACAGAGATTTGTTATGTGGCCCAGCTAGCCTCCAACTCATGGTCCTCCAGCCTCTGGTTCCCGAGTGCTGGAATTACAGGGTGTATATACATGTGTACCATATGAACACGGTGCCTACAGAGGCCAGAGAAAAGTGTCAGGTCCTCTGGAGCAGGACTTACGGAAGGCTGGGAACCCTTCTGTCATTACAGCCGGCAACACAGCCAGTTCCGGGCCAGGCAGGGGCTACTTACTCATTGTTAAAACACTGTTGCAAAAAACCCAAACATAAGCGAGTTGGTCTTTTGAGTGTTCTTACCTGCTGACCCATCTCTCCAGCCCATATATATATATATATATATATATATATATATATATATATATATATATTTTAGAGCATTTCTCAGAATCTAAGAGATAAACTATTTGTGTTTCAAAACGCCTCTCGTCAATCCTGGCTGTTTTTAGTCTTCAGCTGTGAAATTGCTCTGGAGAAACGTGAGTAAACTCGACCAGAAGAGATGCAAGTCTTTTTAGGATTAGGCAGGGTTTTAGATGCTTAGCTTAACCCCTTTATTTCAGAGATATAACATAAAACAGACCCAGGGACATTGGACATCCGCAAGTTGTACAAATGCCCAAACCCAAACACTGGAAAACAACAACAACAAAAACAAACAAAAGCACCAAAGCTTTCAAAGGCTAAAATAAATATTTTAGCAACATACCCAGCGATCCACTCTACCTTTAAGCACTGTTTGCAAGTCTCACACAAAAGACAGCTCTCCTGCTAAAATGTTTGCTTGCCCTCCTGTGAGGACAGTCGTACTTACATTTCATCACAGTCCATTATAAGAAGCAGTTGAGGATTTGTGACTTGGGATGACAAGCCCATGGTGAATAGCGACCCCGTCCATCAGCGTGCTTCTCTTAATGTTAACCATGTTGTGAAGCTTGAGTCTCCTGGCCCAGGGCAGCTGCTTCCTCCCCTTTGCTCCGTCTGCTGGAAAGTAGTCTGAATCCCGCTCCGGCTGAGGGGATGCTAATGAGCTGTCAATCTTGCCTGTAAATTGTTTTGACAGCTGCTCCTGGAGAAGAATGTAGCGTATACAGCTCTTCCCTTGCCGTGCCTGCCACAACTTTTTTCTGTATGAGACACCCCTGGATAGGGGCTATCCCTCTCCAGTCCTAATGTTCTGTGAGTGAGGGACTATTTTAAGATCCAGTCACCACAGTGCCGGACTATGAAGCTTCAGTCTTCCCTTCAGGTTTGCTGAGCACAGTCCTTGCGGATCTTAGTTTAGAGAACAAGTTCACTTGCAGGTGCTCAGTCTTAAAGATAACCAGATAAGATGATACAATGTAGATAAACAAAATGGCAACACTCTCATGCTTCCAACTCATTGATACCTGTTGGGTGTTTGTTTGTCCTAATGGTTGGATGTCCTGGTTAGATCAGAACTGGCTGTGTAGACTAGGCTGGCTTCTGGTTTACAGAGATCCACTGGCCTCTGCTTCTTGAGTGCTGGGATGATACACGTGTGTGAGACCCCAATAGTAATTTTTGCTTATCCATTTGATGGGTGACACTTCTGGGAGTGTGTGTCCATAGCTCCACAGGACCTGCCCAATAGAACAGGGTGAGACTTAGATGGGATAGAAGAAAAAGAAGGCACAACAGAGGGGTTGGGGATTTAGCTCAGTGGTAGAGCACTTGCCTAGCAAACGCAAGGCCCTGGGTTTGGTCCCCAGCTCCGGAAAAAAAAAAAAAAAGGCACAACAGTGTGGCACTCTCTTTCTCTCAGCTGGACATCATGAAGTGAACTGTTTTGTTGGACACTACCCGTCCAGATGGATTCAAAGCTCTGGACTCTCCAAAAGGTAGATGCTGAGAGATTGCTGGAACTCTCAGATTCACGGAGGCAGAAAGCAGAACTGGGGTTGCCACAGCCTGGCAGAGGGAACTGGGAACTGTTACTTCATGAGTGCAGGGTGTCACTTGTATACGATGAAAACACTTCTGGAGATGGACGGCCGTAAGAGTTAAACATCAAACATCCTTCATGTCACTGGATTGCACACTGAAACACGCTTTAGATAGTAGATTTTACATTAAATATGCTTTGCAGCAGTTTTGGATTTTACTATTCTTAAAATTACAATATCTTTATTCTTTTCAGGTAATTTCATACACACATACAATGTATCTCAATGGTTTCACTCTGTATTCTTTTCCCCAGTTCTTCCCAGGTATACCTCCCTTCTCCCCCCAAACTTCATGTCCCTTTAAAAACATAATCCACAGACTCAAGCTGCACGTGCCCCTGCGGTCCAGACTGTGCCCGGATCTGAAGGGACCCGGTCAAATAGCTCCCTGTACCCAAATCCCATAGGAGGGAGAGCTAGACCTTCAGAGGGGCAGACACGCCTGGGAAGCCAGAGGGGACTACTCTCTGCACACATTTCTGACTCTAGAGGAAGACGCCTAGCACCATCTGGGCCCCCTGTACACAGAGACCCAAGAGAAGGTAGGGCAAGCCCTTCCGGTTGCTGCCATCACGGAGAGCTGAAACCCACCCCCAAGGAGCAACTTCAGGCCCAGAGGTAAGACCAACTTTTCTGTTCCAAGTGACCTTCCTGGTGGACTCAGGACACACGCCCACAGGAACAGTTGAAGACCAGTAGACGGGAAAGACTATACGTCTGAAAGCAGAACACTCTGTTCCCATAACTGGCAGAAAGAAAACAGGAAAACAGGTCTACAGCACTCCTGACACACAGGCCTATAGGAAGGTCTAGCCGCTGTCAGAAATAGCAGAACGAGGTAACACCAGAGACAACCTGATGGCAAGAGGCAAGCACAGGAACCCAAACAACAGAAACCAAGACTACATGGCATCATCAGAGCCCAATTCTCCCATCAAAGCAAACACTGAATATCCAAACACACTAGAAAAGCAAGATCTAGATTTTAAATCACATTTGACCATGATGACAGAGGACTTCAAGAAAGACATAAAGAACTCCCTTAGAGAAATGGAGGAAAACACAAATAAACAAGTAGAAACCTATAGAGAGGAATCACAAAAAATCCCTGAAAGAATTACAGGAAAACAAAATCAAACAGGTGAAGGAATTAAAAATGGAAATAGAAGCAATAAAGAAAGAACAAAGGGAGACAACCCTGGATCTAGAAAACCAAAGGAAGAGACAAAGAGCCGTAGATACAAGCATCACCGACAGAATGCAAGAGATAGAAGAGAGAATCTCAGGAGTAGAAGATTCCATAGAAATCATCGACACAACTGTCAAAGATAATGTAAAATGGAAAAAGCTACTGGCCCAAAACATACAGGAAATCCAGGACACAATGAGAAGATCAAACCTAAGGATAATAGGTATAGAAGAGAGTGAAGACTCTCAGCTCAGAGGACCAGTAAATATCTTCAACAAAATCATAGAAGAAAACTTCTCTAACCGAAAGAAAGAGATGCCCATAAACATACAAGAAGCCTACAGAACTCTAAATAGATTGGACCAGAAAAGAAACTCTTCCCATCACATAGTAGTCAAAACATCAAATGCACCAAACAAAGAAAAAATATTAAAAAGCAGTAAGGGTAAAAGGTCAAGTAACATATAAAGGCAGACCTATCAGAATCACACCGGACTTCTCACCAGAGACTATGAAAGCCAGAAGATCCTGGACAGATGTCATACAGACCCTAAGAGAACACAAATGCCAGCCCAAGTTACTGTATCCAGCAAAACTCTCAATTAACATAGATGGAGAAACCAAGATATTCCATGACAAAACCAAATTTACACAATATCTTTCTACAAATCCAGCCCTACAAAGGATAATAAATGGTAAAGCCCAACACAAGGAGGCAAGATACAACCTAGAAAAAGAAAGAAACTAATTGTTTTGCAACAAAACAAAGAGAAGACAAGCACATAAACATAATCTCACATCCAAATACGAATATAACAGGAAGCAACAATCACTATTCCTTAATATCTCTCAACATCAACATCGACGGACTCAATTCCCCAATAAAAAGACACAGATTAACAAACTTGATATGCAATGAGGACCCAGCATTTTGCTGCCTACAGGAAACACACCTCAGAGACAAAGACAGACACTACCTCAGAGTAAAACACTGGGAAACAACTTTCCTAGCAAATGCTCTGAAGAAGCAAGCTGGAGTTGCCATTCTAATATCAAATAAAATTGATTTTCAATCAAAACTCATCAAAAAAGATAAGGAAGGGTACTTCATATTCATCAAAGGAAAAATCCACCAAGATGAACTCTCAATCCTAAATATCTATGCTCCAAATACAAGGGCACCTATATACATAAAAGAAACCTTACTAAAGCTCAAAGCACACATTGCACCTCACACAATAATAGTAGGAGATTTCAACACCCCACGCTCATCAATAGACAGATTATGGAAACAGAAATTAAACAGAGACATAGACAGACTAAGAGAGCTCATGAACCAAATGAACTTAACAGATATTTATAGAACATTCTATCCTAAAACAAAAGGATATACCTTCTTCTCTCCACCTCATGGTATTTTCTCCAAAATTGACCACATAATCGGTCATAAAACAGGTCTCAACAGATACAGAAAGATAGAAACAATCCCATGCATCCTATCAGAACATCACGGGATAAAGCTGTTCTTCAATAACAATAAGGAAAGAACGCCCACATATACATGGAAGTTGAACAATGCTCTACTCAATGAAAACCTGGTCAAGGAAGAAATAAAGATAGAAATTAAAGACTTCTTACAATTTAATGAAAATGAAGGTACAACATACCCAAACTTATGGGACACAATGAAAGCTGTGCTAAGAGGAAAACTCATAGCTCTGCGTGCCTACAGAAAGAAACAGGAGAGAGCACATATCAGCAGCACACCTAAAAGTTCTAGAACAAAAAGAAACAGATGCACCCAAGAGGAGTAGAAGGCAGGAAATAATCAAACTCAGAGCTCAAATCAACCAAGTAGAAACAAAGAGGACTATACAAAGAATCAACAGAACCAAAAGCTGGTTCTTTGAGAAAAATCAACAAGATAGATAAACCCTTAGCCAGACTAATGAGAGGACACAGAGAGTGTGTCCAAATTAACAAAATCAGAAACGAAAAGGGAGACATAACTACAGATTCAGAGGAAATTTAAAAAAAATCATCAGATCCTACTACAAAAGCCTATATTCAACAAAACTTGAAAATCTGGGGGAAATGGACAATTTCCTAGACAGATATAAGATACCAAAGTTAAATCAGGAACAGATAAACCACTTAAATAACCCCATAACTCCTAAAGAAATAGAAGCAGTCATTAAAAGTCTCCCAACCAAAAAGAGCCCAGGTCCAGATGGGTTCAATGCAGAATTCTATCAGACTTTCATAGAAGACCTCATACCAATACTATCCAAACTCTTCCACAAAATTGAAACAGATGGAGCACTACCAAATTCCTTCTATGAAGCTACAATTACTCTTATACCTAAACCACACAAAGACCCAACAAAGAAAGATAACGTCTGACCAATTTCCCTTATGAATATCGACGCAAAAATACTCAATAAAATTCTTGCAAACCGAATCCAAGAGCACATCAAAACAATCATCTATCATGGTCAAGTAGGTTTCATCCCAGGTATGCAAGGATGGTTTAATATATGGAAAACCATCAACGTAATCCACTATATAAATAAACTGAAAGATAAAAACCACATGCTCATTTCATTAGATGATGAAAAAAGCATTTGATAAAATCCAACACCCCTTCATGATAAAATTTCTGGAAAGAACAGGAATTCAAGACCCATAACTAAATAGAGTAAAAGCCATATACAGCAAACCAGTAGCTAACATTAAACTAAATGAGAGAAACTTGAAGCAATCCCATTAAATTCAGGGACTAGACAAGGCTGCCCACCCTCTTCCTACTTATTCAATATAGTTCTCAAAGTCCTAGCCAGAGCAATCAGACAACAAAAGGAGATCAAAGGGATATAGATTGGAAAGGAAGAAGTCAAAATATCACTATTTGCAGATGATATGATAGTACATTTAAGTGATCCCAATAGTTCCACCAGAGAACTACTAAACCTGATAAAACACCTTCAGTAAAGTGGCTGGGTATAAAATTAACTCAAATAAATCAGTAGCCTTCCTCTACACAAAAGAGAAACTAGCTGAGAAAAAATTAGGGAAACGACACCCTTCATAATAGTCCCAAATAATATAAAATATTATAAAATAATATAAAATAACCAAGCAAGTGAAAGATCTGTACGATAAGAACTTTAAGCCTCTGAAGAAAGAAATTAAAGATGATCTCAGAAGGTGGAAAGACCTTCCATTCTCATGGATTGGCAGGATTAATATAGTAAAAATGGCTATTTTACCAAAAAGCGATCTACAGATTCAATGCAATCCCCATCAAAATTCAATTCAATTCTTCAGAGAATTGAAGAAAAAAATTTGCAGGGGTTGAGGATTTAGCTCAGTGGTAGAGCGCTTGCCTAGGAAGCGCAAAGCCCTGGGTTCGGTCCCCAGCTCCGGAAAAAAGAACCAAAAAAAAAAAAAAAAAAAATTTGCAAATTCATCTGGAATAACAAAAAAACCCAGGATAGCTAAAACCATCCTCAACAATAAAAGGACTGGTGGGGAAATCACTATCCCTGAACTCAAGCAGTATTACAGAGCAATTGTGATTAAAAAACAGACAAACAAACAAACAAACAAACAAAACAAAACAAAAAAAAAACTGTATGGTATTGGTACAGAGATAGGGAGATAGACCAGTGGAATAGAATTGAAGACCCAGAAATGAACCCACACACCTATGGTCACTTGATTTTTGACAAAGTAGCCAAAACCATCCAATTTCATTTTAGTAGCATTTTCAGCAAATGGTGCTGGTTCAACTGGAGGTCAGCATGTAGAAGAATGCAGATTGATCCATTCTTATCACCCTGTACAAAGCTTAAGTCCAAGTGGATCAAGGACCTCCACATCAAACCAGATACACTCAAAGTAATAGGAGAAAAAGTGGGGAAAAATCTGGAACACTTGGGCACCGGAGAAAATTTCCTGAACAAAACACCAATGGTTTATGCTTTAAGATCAAGAATCGACAAATGGGATCTCATAAAACTGCAAAGCTTCTGTAAGGCAAAGGACACTGTGGTTAGGACAAAACAGCAACCCAAAGATTGGGAAAAGATCTTTACCAATCCTACAACAGATAGAGGCCTTATATCCAAAATATACAAAGAACTCACGAAGTTAGACTGCAGGGAGACAAATAACCCTATTGAAAAATGGGGTTCAGAATTCACAGCTGAGGAATGCCGAATGGCTGAGAAGCACCTAAAGAAATGTTCAACATCTTTAGTCATGAGGGAAATGCAAATCAAAACAACCCTGAGATTTCAGCTCACATCAGTGAGAATGGCTAAGATCAAAAACTCTGGAGACAGCAGATGCTGGCGAGGATGTGGACAAAGAGGAACACTCCTCCATTGTTGGTGGGATTGCAGACTGTTACAACCATTCTAGAAATCAGTCTGGAGGTTCCTCAGACAATTGGACATTGCACTACCTCCTGAGGACCCAGGTATACCTCTCTTGGGCATATACCCAAAAGATGCTCCAACAAATAACAAAGACACGTGCTCCACTATGTTCATAGCAGCCTTATTTATAATAGCCAGAAGCTGGAAAGAACCCGGATGCCCTTCAACAGAGGAATGGATACAGAAAATGAGGTACATCTAAAGAATGGAATATTACTCAGCTATCAAAAACAATGAGTTTTTGAAATTCATAGCCAAATGGATGGAACTGGAAAATATCATCCTGAGTGTGGTAAAGCATGGTATGCAATCATTGATAAATGGATATTAGCCCAAATGCTCGAATTACCCTAGATGAACAGAACACATGAAACTCAAGAAGGATGACCAAAATGTGAATGCTTCACTCCTTCTTTAAAAGGGGGAACAAGAATACCCTCAGCAGGGAATAGAGAGGCAAAGATTAAAACAGAGACAGGAGGAACACCCATTCAGAGCCTGCCCCACATGTGGCCCATACATATACAGCCACCAAAGTAGATAAGATGGATGAAGCAAAGAAGTGCAGGCTGACAGGAACGGATGTAGATCTCTCCTGAGAGACACAGCCAGAATACAGCAAATACAGAGGCGAATGCCAGCAGCAAACCACTGAACTGAGAATAGGACCCCGTTGAAGGAATCAGAGAAAAGAACTGGAAGAGCTTGAAGGGGCTTGAGACCCCATATGTACAACAATGCCAAGCAACCAGAGCTTCCAGGGACTAAGCCACTCACTACCCAAAGACTATACATGGACTGACCCTGGGCTCCAACCTCATAGGCAGCAATGAATAGCCTAGTAAGAGCACCAGTGGAAGGGGAAGCCCTTGGTCCTGCCAAGACTATATCCCCAGTGAATGGAATTGTTGTGGGGGGTGGGCGGTAATGGGAGGATGGGGGAGGGGAACACCCATGTAGAAAGGGAGAGAATGGGTTAGGGGGATGTTGGCCTGGAATCCGGGAAGGGGAATAACAATTGAAATGTAAATAAGAAATACCCAATTTAATAAAGATGGAGAAAAAAAACATAGTCCACAAAGTTCAGTTTGTGGTGCTCATATACTCGTGCATGTGTTGTGTCATTCACTGGATTACCAGGGGCCACACACCCCTAAAGAAAACTGAGTATCTCTCTCCCAGAAGCCATCAACGGTCAACGACTCCTTCCCTGTGGTGCGAACGCCTGGCCCTCTTTGTCCCTCCATACTGGAATGGTGATTTATTTGATCTCGTGTAGGTCTTGTGCAGGCAGTCACAGAAATCAAGAGTGCAGCAGTCTTAAAGATACTGTTTTACTCTGGCCTCGGTCTCTCTCTCTCTCTCTCTCTCTCTCTCTCTCTCTCTCTCTCTCTCTCTCTCAGTTTATTTATTTTATGTCAGTACACTGTAGCTGTCCTCAGACACACCAGAAGAGGGCATCAGATTCCATTACAGATGGTTGTGAGCCACCATGTGGTTGCAGGGAATTGAACTCAGGACCTCTGGAAGAGCAGTTAGTGCTCTTAAGCACTGAGCCATCTCTCCAGCCCTCAATATCTATCTCTTACAATCTTTCCATACCCTCTTCTGGGAAGGCCTGTGCATCTCAAGGGGAGAGGGTGTGATGCAGATGTCCCATTACTGGTTGAGCACTCCATTGACACTTATTTCCTGTCCTTTTGTTGACTCTGCAAGAGTTACTGTCCACTGCACAAAGAAACTTCTCAATGAGTTCTTTGAGCTGCAGCAATCTATGGGTTGAGAGATAGGAATTTAGAGGGCAGTTTGATAATATGTCCGTTTAGCAAAATAATAGTAGGTATTCTACCCCTGGGTCCTATTATCTTTGGGCCAGATATACATACAAATGTTGTCCTAGTTAGGTTTTATTGCTGTGAACAGACACCATGATCCCTGCAAGTTTTATAAAGGACAACATTTAAACGGGGCTGGCTTACAAGGTTCAGAGGTTCAGTCCATTATCATCATGGCGGGAGCATGGCAGCATCCAGGCAGACATGGTGCAGGAGGAGCTGAGTTCTACATCTGCACCCGAAGAAGCTAGAAACAGACTCATCATCTTTGGAGGAGGTAGGAAGAGGGTCTCCAAGCCCACCCCCACAGTGACACACTCCCTCCAACAAGGCCACACCTTCTAATAGTGCCACTCCCTGGGCCAAGCATATGCAAACCATCGCAAAGGAGTTCCTTTTTATGCATCAGGCCTTAAAGCCAGCTTGAGAGTAACAGGTTATCCCCGTAACATTTATACCACCATTGCATTATGGGATACATATTACCAGGTAGCCATTATTGGAGCACTGCACATTCTCAGCTGGGTAACTTTCCTCTCCTACCTAGAAGAGGCTGTTTAGCATTCTCTGCTACTGGACAATCTGTCTAGAAGCAAGGAAACTTCTTGGTCAGTATCAGCCAAATTCCCCCAGGACCTGTGACAAAAGCATGTGGTATCCTCAGTAGCAGAGTTTGACCATTAAAAACCAAGAGCAAGAACAGCAGCCTATACTGTTTGTGGGGGAGGGTCTCAAGGACACAACCGACTAACAGTTTAAGAAGATGTATCTTACACCTGGCCCTTAGCAACCTGTGGCTTCAGTGTAGGGTAACTCTTATTAAACACACACACACACACACACACACACACACACACCCCTCATAATATATTTGGCTTTTAAAAAACACTAGGTTTCTATATGCCTTGTGCAAACATCTTTAGAGTTATTATCTGTCTCCCCTCCTGTACTCTCCCATCCTTCTCTGCACTGAAACACCTCTCCCCACTTGCCCCTTATATACCATTTCTTAAAAAGAAGAAAAGCCTCACTATGCTGTTCAGGCTGGGTCGACCTCCTTAGTAGCTGAGATTACAGGCAAGCACCACCATGCCAACCTCACACCACACTCCATCCTAAGAGGGAGGGACCCATAGCTCCAGCTGCATATGTAGCTGAGGACGGTCTTAACGGACATCAGTGGGAGGGAGGGCCCTTGGTCCTGAGGAGGCTCCATGCCTCAGCATAGGGAATGCCAGGGCAGGGAGGCGGGAGTGGGTGGGCGGGTGAGTGGGGGAGCACCCTCATAGAAGTAGGAGGAAGGGGGATGGAATAGGGAGGTTGAGGAGGGGAAACCGGAAAGGGGGATAACATTTGAAATATAAATAAATAAACTAACCAATAAGAAATTAAAAGAAAAGGAAAAGAAAAAGAAAAAAAAATATACCCTAAAGCTCCCCAGACAGTGCCACTAGTTGGGGACCGAATTTTTAAATACTCAAAACCACAGAGGACGTTTCTTATTCAAACTGCCTCGGGGAGGGATTAAGGAAAACAAACACACAAAATGCAAAGGGCTCTTGAGATGGGAAGAAGAATAAAAACTGGTGAATATTCTTTTTTTTTGCACGGGTCTGGGCTCTATATTCCAGTCAAGCAGAAACACCTCAAGGTGAAGCAGGAAAATCAAACGTAGTTATCCAGCACAGCTCTGTGAACAGTGGTGGTATTTGCAGCCAGATATCCCTAGGATAAGGAAGATGTTTTCCTGTACCAAGTAGAATGTTCGTTTAGCAGCCTGCCTGGCCATGTCTGACTAGAGGCCACCCCTGCCCTCTAGTCGTTGATGACACTGCTGTTGCTCTTGCAAAATGTCCCCTGAAGCTAAGAAGTCTCACCCAGTTTCACAGTTAAAGTTAGTCACTGGCCCACAGGGGCTGATGTTAGTGCCTACGAACCCCCTGCTCTGGGGTTTCGGCCCTGATGAGCACTGCCTTGCCTCTAAAACCTGTATGGTGGCCTTATATTGTTCAAATGACCTTTGTGACAAAGGAATGTGACGCATTCTTATCACGACTGCCAAAGAACTTATATTTCTTTAGGTTGTTCAAGAATCTTATAAGGAAATCAGCGTGTCAGTCCTTTGCCCAGGGTGAAGGACAGAAGAAAGAAGAATTTAGGGCATATTCTATTCTACCCAGGGCAGAGGACTGAATCTAGCTAAACCAGGACTCTACTGCTGAGCCCCACCCCAGCTGTGGCTGTGGCTAATATTTCTGTTCTGGAGATCGACTTTTTTTTCCCCAAATCTTCCTTCTTTCTTTCTTTCTTTCTTTTTTTTTTTTTTTTCGGAGCTGGGGACTGAACCCAGGGCCTTGAGCTAAATCCCCAACCCCTGGAGATCACCTTTTAAAGATTTATTTATTTAATGTATATGAGTTCACTGTCACTGTCTTCAGACACACCAGAAGAGGGTGTCAGATCCCATTACCGATGGTTGTGAGCCACCATGTGGTTGCTGGGAATTGAACTCAGGACCTCTGGGAGAGCAGTCGGTGCTCTTAACCGCTGAGCCATCTCTCCAGCCCGGAGATTGCCTTTTAAATGACAAAACAGCACTGTGTTTGTTATTCAACAGTATCTATGAGGAAGGCGTGTGCCTGTCACTCAAACACGATGGAGATGTGATGCGACTGTTTCTCTCTCATGGAAGATACCTTTGGGGTATAAGACACACACGTTCAGGAATTGCACCGCCGCAGACAGACAGCACACAGGTAGTCGTACATACAGGTTGTAATGAGATCACGGAAAGAAGAAATGACGCATGTGGGCTCTATTTCTGGGTTACAAAGTGTCTTCCAACATTCATGTGCTCGGTGGCCTCGGAATGTGACCTTTCAATATCGTCTTTGCAGATACAACTCATGGATACCATCCTCATCTAGGGTGAGCCTCGAGTGTAGTGACTGGTCTTCTTTCAGAGAGGCCTTTGTGAAGACAGACAGAGGCTCTGAAGTGATGTGGTCCACACGCTGAGAAGTACGGAGGGAAACCCGGGATTTGGAGAGAGACGTGTAGCAGGTTATCCATCTGAATCCCCATGCCTGCAGACTGGTGAGAGAACACTTGCGTAGGCTTTAAACCAGCGACTTTGTCATAAGTACTGTGTTGTCTACGAAAGCCACATCACTAAGGAAGATTTCCCAACAAAGAAAGGCAAACTACGGATGCAGAGTAGAAATTGTAATGGGGGACACTCAGAAAAACAGAAAAAAAAAAAACAAAAAAACAAAAACCCACAAAACAAAAAACCCACCAACCACTCGTTCCCAAAGCATGGGGCTCTAGAGACAGCAGACAGCTCGTCTGCAGCAGTGGCGCCCCCTGTGTAGAGAAGGTTTATGTCGAGGATGTTTTAAAAAGGACCAGAAAGTAGAGGACCGGTCATCCTGTCTGCAGTTGCCCCTCAAATGCAGAGGGCACAGCTTCCACCCCGAGGAAGAAAACTCACCTCCCCGTGTGGCCTGTGGATTTGTGCACCCGATTAATCTTTCGCTTCCTCCCACACTGCCGCCATTTCCCCGCTGAAAACATTTCACTTTCCCTTTGTTATCAGCGGGTATGTTTTATTCATGCCGTCGTGGTGGTGGTGTTGGTGAATTAATTCTGCAATCGAGGACTGCAGAGAGGGAACCTTCCCTTTGTGTTCTTGGGAGCAAACTACGGAAGGCCTCTGAGCTCTGCACACTGCGGCTTCTGAGAAAGAAGCGAAAAGGGCTACTTAGGGGCAGCTGTGGGAATGGCTGGGCCTCTTAGCTTATTTTTTAACGTGTTTGCCTCAAAGGCTGCGAGGGAGAAATGAAGAAGATGACGTCTGGCTTCATTTGGGATAGAATAAGGTCATTTTTTTTTTTTTTTTTTTGCTAGAACTGTTACTGTTATTTTTTCATGTTGGAGTTGTTCTCTTTATTCTTTTCTAAAAAATGTATTTTAAAAAATGTATTGACTTTATTATGTATGTGTATAGGTGTTTTGCCTGTTCACATGTCTGTGCGCTCGGTGCATGCCTGGTATCCACAGAGGCTCCAAGAGGGCATTAGATCCCCTGGGACTAGAGTTATTGGGAGCCGCCATAATGGTGCTGGGAATTGATCTCTGGTCTTTGAAAAAAAAAGCCAGTGCTCTTAACCACCGGGCCATCTTTCTAGTCCTCTTCTTTATAAAAAGTGCTGCATTTTGGTGGTGTGGGGGCTGCCCGTGAGTTCAGGTGTGGCGGACATGCCTATCATTCTAGAGACAGAGACAGGAGGAGGAGTTTAAGGTCATCCCCAGCCACTTAGTAAGGTTGAGCCCAGCCTGGGCAGTAGGAGACTGCCTCAAACAAAACAAAACAAAACCAAAGCGAAACAAAACGAAGTAAAACCCCTGCAGGAGGCAGGAGGCAGGAGGCAGGAGGCTGGCTGAGCTGGTAAAGTACTTGGAGAAGAGGGAGGGTTTGAGTTTGGACCCCGCCCCCCATACATGTAAATGGTGGGTGATGTGGCCGTCCACCAAACATCCCAGTGCCCTGGAGGCTGAGACAGGGGATCCCAAAGCTAGCTGCTAAATTGTTCTAGCTGAACACAAGCTTCAGGTTCAGTGAGAGACTCTGCCTCAGTAACTAAAGTGGAGAGCAGTCAAGAAAGACACCCGATGCCAGCCTCTGCTTCCACATGCACAAATGTGCACTCGTACCTGCACTCTGCATAATATATTACAAGCACACACATGTAAAAGAACCCTCCCCCATAAGCCAGCCCTCCAGGAGCATGGCAATAGCAGGAGGGTGCAGTTCTAAGCCCTGACTGTGCTGTAAACTGCCTTTGCTAAGTCCAGTCCTCCAGCCTTGACTCCACATTCTTGCAGAGCTGGGATAGTGTCTTGGTCTCCAGTGCCTTGGAGCATCTTTATGATCAGAAGCTTCGTGAGCAGTGGACACATTCTGGACTTGGACACCACACACAGTTCCTTCTCTCTGCCTGTGGATTGCCACGAGCTGTCTGTCAACAACGAATCTCAGTTTCAGCCAGGCTGACACAGTGTCAGAGCAGGGAGGACGCTCAGAACAGATGCCTTCCATGCCCCTGCCCGGTGTTCAGCTTCATCATTGTGAGTAGCAGCTACATGGTGAGGCTGCAGCAGTCTTATGAGACCGTGTAGTTCCAAGTGTTTGTCATAAAGTAAGATGTGTCTTTTGTCCCTAGAACATCTAGCTTTGAAGTTCACTCATTTTTAATTCACGAGTATCTAGAAGATAAGATTCACATCTTTTGGTGGCTTGTGTGATTGTGAAAGATGTCATTCTTGTTTGTGGCAGAGGGAGGGAGGGCGAGAGGGACAAAGTCACCAAACCAAGGAAACACTGCTTCTTGTTGAGAAATAGTTCGTATCCAAAAGAGAAGAGATTCTGTTTTGGTTTCATTTAGTTATTTTTAAGGAGAGCAGTGCATTCATCACCTGAACAGGTAAGGTTATGAGACAGTTTCCTCAGAGCCTGGGACCACTTCTGTTCTTCGCAAAGCTATTCTTGCCTGACCATTTAGGGAGAACGTTTAGGATGCTCGTGCCCTTTTAATGCAGATACCGCTTTATACTTTGCCATGCTAGGGATTGAATTTAGGGTAGTACACTTGCTAGGAAGGGGCTCACAAGATTGCCTGGTCCATCCTTGTACTTCCTCTGTAGCCTAAGATGTCCTTGAATTCAGGATCTTCCTGCTTTGGCCTCCCATACAGATATGATTGTAGACTTACCTCATCAGTCCTAGCACTCTTTATGCATAGACAGACAGACAGACAGACAGACACGTGGTGATCTTGAATGTGATGACAGTTAATAATTGTGATTGGACTGGCCATCAAGGTAATATTTACCTTAGAACTTATGCTTGAGAGCAATACATACATACATACATACATACATACACACACACACACATATATATACATATACACATACATATATATACACACACATATGTATATATATACATACACACACACACACACACACACACACATATATATACACACACACACACACATATAGTAGTTGCCCACAGTAACTCCTGGTCTAGCTCTCGTGTGTGTGTGTGTGTGTGTGCGCGCCAAGTTGCTTCCTATGGAGTTGAACTGCCCAAGCTAAAAACCTGGTTTCATTTCTTTCTTTTTTTTTCTTTTCTTTTCTTTTTTTCAGAGCTGGGGACCGAACCCAGGACCTTGCACTTGCTAGGCAAACACTCTACCACTGAGCTAAATCCCCAACCCTTGGTCTCATTTCTTAACTGGGCAATGTCTTCATCCACTTTGGCCTTAGTTTCCACAGTGTACATGAGTTCACCACACACAGCTATTATGAATGTGACACAATTCATGTACAATGTCGAGAATGGAACCTAGCAGGGAACAAGTATTGTCATTCAGGGAGTCTTAAGTCCACTTACATTGTCACAGATACTGTAGTTTAAAGTCTTTAATCTTAGCTATAAAGTTTTTAATCTTTTAAGGGGCAATTCTGTAGAAATTGCTGTGGTTTTAATTATAATCACTTTTTAAAAAAAAATGAAATATAATGTTTGGGCTATATATAATTGCTTTAATCTATTTCCTCAGGGAGAGGCCATTTTCCCCCTATAAAAATTATCTGTTTAGTGCTTAGACATTGCTCTGGGTGTTCAGTGAAACATGTGCCCATGTTAACGCATAATGTGCAAAAGTGACCAGAGCTGAGCCAGGTGACCTGTGCAGCCTGGAGTGTCACTCATGTTGCAGACTTTGGTAGTGAGTGTGTTCTATACTCCCATCTCCTAATAATAGACCGTGAATTCTGATTAAAGCATCTCAATTCCTTCCCTTGTTCATTAGCAGTGCATTCCATCATTTCAAAGAAGGAAAACAATAGTATTTAGTATGTCTTACAGCTAATCATCACTAATGAAATTTCACTGACATCTCCATAGCCTTTTTTTTTTTTTTTTAAATTCAACAGATAAACTATAAAGCATAGCATTCAGTCTGGGAAGTACCACAGTTTACAGAATTGAAACACATCCAAACAAAATACACAGATTAAAAGTACACAATGGCTGGTTAGAGATGGTGTTTAGAATAACCGAAGATACTCAGTGTGGTAGGCCAAATAATAGTTTCTAAGCACCGGACCTCAACTAAATCCCTTGAATCTTCAAGCATTGCCTCATACAGAGCTTCTGTGGGTATGACTAAGCAATGAAGAGATCAACTGTGGTTTAGCTGGGTATCCTCCGTGCAACGGTATGTATTCTTTTAAGAAAGAACAGAGGGAAATTTCACTACCTACAAAAGAGAAAGTGAGGTGAAGATGGGGAAAAGAGTATGAAGATGTTGGCCTCTAAGAGTTGGGTGGCACAGCGGCAAGCCAAGGAATGTTGGCAGACACCAGAAGCTGGAAGAAGGAACCAGTCTCCCTTACAAGCCTTAGAGGAAGTGTGGTCCTACTGACACCTTAGCCTTAGCCTACAGATACTGATTTTGGACTCTAGCCTCTACATTTGAAGGTGATTAATTTTCTGTTGTTTCAAGGTGTCAAATCTGAAACTGGGGGGGTGGAGGGGAAGGCATTGTTGTTGTGGTTTGCCCTGGAGTTATCTGTATTTTGATGCTAATTCCACTGCCCCAAGGACAGCTGACTATTCATACTCAGGAATCAGGTGACTTCACCAGAACCTTCTCCCCATTTAAATTGTAAAATACAGGTGAGGGCAGGAACAGGATAGAAGGAGACCTGTCATTGGACAAGAAGGAAGGTTGGGCGGGAGAAAAGTTTGAAGGAAGGGGAAGAGACTGGAAGGGAAAGGAGAAAGAGACAGGAGGAAGAGGGAGAGGAGCCATGGCTGGACAAAATGGCGGGTGACGTTAAGATTCCACGCTGTACCTTTACAGGTTGTTACAAATGTTTTTAAGGGATGGATGGTACTGGGCTTTGTATGTTTAGGTGAGCAATTATATCTTATTAATTGGATCTAAGGTTATTGTGTTGTGTGTTCTTTCATGTGTAGATTTAAGTGTAATGGAGTGTGTGGCAGCTGGTCTGGGTCACCTCAGAGTTGGGATGTGTGTTTCTGGCATGGAAACCTGCCTTGGGAACTAGATAGGTAGAGAGATTGCTGCCAGGCTCAGAGAGAGGCCTTTAGCAGTGTGATATGGGATGGAGCAGAGCGGGTGAGATGCTTTGCTAAGAATTAAGATATCCAGATATCGGGGTTGGGGATTTAGCTCAGTGGTAGAGCGCTTGCCTAGTAAGCGCAAGACTCTGGTTCAGTCCCCAGCTCAGAAAAAAAAAAAAAAAAAAAAAAAAAAAAAAAAAAAAGATATCCAGATATCTTGGGGCACTGAGGTGCCTGACCTAGGGGGATTAAAAGAAAACCTTACTTTTATTATTTTTTATATTTTTACAACAACACATTGTCATTTTCGACTAAAGACAGGATGAACAGCCACTGACTTCTTGGCATGGTGCTCTCTGGTTTTTCCATGTCCTTTTCGATTTGACAGCCCCCTATTTTTCTCCTGCATTCTTTTGGATGCCAGGGGGGCATATAGATTTTTTTCTTTTAAAATGATGACTGTGGCCATTTGGTGGTAGGTGAGGGTGGTGGTCTCCCTTTTTCTCCCACACTACCTCAGATGATTTTTGACGCATGTTCTTAGTTGGAAGGTGCTATTCAAGTGAAGAGGGCAAACTCCAATGGCAACCTGTATCATAATAATATATAGTCTAGTGATGTGGTTGCATGTACCTCTTAGGTTTATAAACTCTTCCTTGAAGAGTGAGAGAAATATATGAACATTTGAGCTTTTATTTCCTTTCTCCGTGGGCTCTGTGGAGATCCAGACCTCGTTTGCACCTGCCAACAATACTGACGAGATGATCACCACATCACCAAGCCCTTTACAGAGTATACCACAATCCGCGTCAGTTGACATGCTTTCTAAACGACAGGTACATTTGATCAACTTGTCTGGTCTTTCCAAAGTTTCGGAGACACATTTGGACATAATACATTATCTATTACTCTTTAGATCCTTTTCACAGAGGACTAATATGGCCCACTACATTTAGATTTTTTTTTTCCCTTTCTTCTCGGAGGATAGCTTTATCCTGAAATACTCATGGCTTTAGTTGCCATCTAGATGTGACAACTGTAATTTTCTTCTCTCCTCAACTTCAGATTGATCGGCCACTGTGCTCCTGTCAAACCTCTTCTCTGGGATGTCAGAAGTGAGTTCAACATAACCTATCTCCACCATATACCATTGCTCACTTGTTTGTAAATAGTGAATCAGTTCCCAAGGGCAAGGTGAAGGCCGTGCTCTGCCCCACAGAGCCCTGGCACTGACCTAGGCCCATGGCTGACAATTGGCAAATGCCTCTTGGTAAGGATGAACACAGCCATACAGTTGTACTGCTTTGCTCAAGTCTCGCTCTGTGTGTGTGTGTGTGTGTGTGTGTGTCTGTGTGTGTGTGTGTTTGTGTGTCTGCACTGCCTTTGCACACAATCTAAGTAGACTATTTGCCTGACAGAGGTATAGTGGCCTTCAAAGTGGAGAGGTATAGTGGCCTTCAAAGTGGATTATGCTCGTTTTGCTTGAAACAAGGTCTCAAGGTGTGGTTCTGCCTCTCCTCGAATTTACTATATAGATTTGCCTGCTTCTGCCTCGAGTTTGAGGATTAAAGTGTACGCTACCATGCCAGTCAGTCCAGATCGGCAGAAGGGGGGTGGATTCGTTGAGGAAAATATGAGTTCCTCAGTCATAACTCTATAGTGGTCAGGCCGTCCAGGCAATGGCGACACGGGCTTCCTTTCGAGGGAAAGCTCTGGGACGAGTGGAGAACCAGTGATTGACAGAGAGGGCGACACAAGTCCGTCAGGGTCACGCCCGGCCGTCGTGTTAAGCTCCTTGGGGGTCGCAGGCCACGAGCTACGCGCGGGGTCGGTGTCGGGGTTGCGGGTGCCGTGTCGACGTCACTTCCGGCCGAAGCCAAGATGGCGGCGGCGCGGCCGCGGGCGCCAGGGCGACGGCGGCGGCTGAGGCTCTGGGCTCGCTGAAGCGTTGGCACGTCGCGCTCTGGTGAGGAGCCGCGGAGCCGGGGCGGGCGGGCCTCCGGGAATGTCCCTTGGTGTCAGTGAGGAGTGTGGCCACCGCGGCGGGGGCGACAGGGCCGGGCGCTAAGGGGACTGCGGGGCGGGCTAACGCGCCCCCTTCGAGCTTCCTCCGAACCGCCAGGAACCGGTGGCTAGCGCTGGCGGGCGCCGACGAGAGGCGGCGCGAAGGCTCCCGCCCCGCGACTCTTAAGTCCCTGCGGCCAAGTTTGGGGTCCGATTTCTGGCGACGCGGCGGACTCGGGGTGCGCGGCTGCGGGGTCGGCGGGGAGCGCACGTGGGCCCCGGGCGGTCCCCATCCGCAGGGCTGCGCTGATCTCTGCTCTTTTGTGTCCCAGCTGAGTGTCTGAGCGCATCCGCATCCTCGACTTGGTTCTGTGCCTCGAGCCTTTGTGTTTCCCCGTATAGTTTCCCTGTGCTCTAAACCTGGCAATGGTTTCCCCGAGTGTTCTCCACCGACCCACTGGTGCATATGTGCATGTGTCACAGGTGTGCACTAACATACATATGACTGGTTTTGATTAGTTAAAAGATCCGTCTACTATGTCTCCGAGGGTGACAAGTGAGACACGCAATACACCTAACAGGTCAGTGTTCTTCCACGGTCCACGCGTGAAGCACCCGCCCACGGCCTGGGACCGTTAGGTCGGGCCTCGAGCTGGGGAAACAATCCCACAGATAGCCGGGAAGTCCCGTTGCCCCTTACTACCCAGCTGGAATTTGCACCTAGAGAAATGGGGTTCCCCCACCCCCATGTTTCGTGTATTGAGGATTTGGGTGTATTTGACACATGAACTGCCTTTTGCGGAATTTCAGTTCCTTGCCCCTAGGACCCTTTTATCAAACCCGGGAACGTTTGTTTCTAGTACAAAATGTCCCCAGAACATGACTAAAATGTGTCTTAAAGTTTTTTGTTTACTTCAGGATTATTCTTTAAAGTCATATGTACAGCAAAGGCAACCCCCCCACCTCCAATGGTTCTTTTTAACCTACAATAGCACAGACTACAGTTTGATCTTTCCTGCCCATGGTGGTATTAGAAAAAAGGGTTTAGAAGTTTGCATCTAGATATTCGGAGGAGGAACCGAGAGACATTATTATGCTGTTTTCTTTTTCTGTAGAGTTCTGTTTTTTGAGGTTGCATGCAGTTGCCACCCTCCAAGCTTCCTTACAAGCACTTTATTTGGTAAAAAATTCTTTTTCTTGAGAAATCTCAGCCTAGCTTTGAAGACCTTCAGAGATCATTTAATAAGCCCCCTTTATTTCAAGACACGGGGATAGAACTGTAAACCCATTGTTGGAAGCAACAGTCAGTTGCGTTTGGTGTAATTTCAGGGCTCCCCCTCCCCCCTCTTTAAAACCATTGATGCATTTAAAAAGTCTTAGAACCAGGGATATAATGGTAACGTTCAATGAATGTTTGCTGTTTGTCGATGGAAGAGTTGGCTTCATTGAGGGTTAAGGGATTTTTTTTTTTCTGTACAGTGCTCCAGATAATAAGGTGTAACTTTGTAATAATGTGTTAGCTCTGTAAGCACAAAACAGCAAAATAGTCTCCACTGCAGGACAGTTGAAAAACAGAAAAGCACAAAGAAGGAATAGAAACTGGCCATAAACTTCCGCCTCCACAGATAGCCATTGTTAACATTGTAGCAGATTGTCACTAGTCCCTCAGGGTGTGCCTGCGAGTGTTTCTTTATTCACATATATTTATTTATAGAAGCATCCACTTCTGTATAATAGTTTATACAGAATTGGTATGTTGTGTGTATTGATGTAGCTTGTCTTCCACTATGCTGTTGTGTGTGTCTGTCTTTAACTGCTCTTTCAATGGCCGTCTAATATGTGGATGGATTCATCAACCAGTCCCACATTGATCTGTAAAGATTCTAAAGCCTTTTCACTAAATTTCGGAAGTTTTCTCCCCCCCTCTATGATGAATTTTAAAATTCTGCACTTATTTAAGATGTGAGGACTGGGAAATGTGCTTTTGTAGTGTCTGACCGTATATGATTTTGTTTCAGCTACCTTGCTAAGGAGTAACCTCCCTGTTTTCTCTGTGGTTGTCTGTAGCTCACACACATCTGCACCCAGTTTCTTTTGATGATTATTTCACATTGGCTATTTATTTATTCATGGGGATTTTTTTTTCCAGAATGCTGATATCTTTTCAAGTTTAGATCTGACTTAGAACCTTTCAGGGGTCTGTCAATTCACAGTTTCCAGGGTGGAGAGCACTACGGATGGTTTGCTATTTTCATGTCTTCTGACTAGCTTCATGTTAGTCCTAATATATGTAAAGGGGGAAACCCTACAGCAAACCTGCAGCTCTCACTGGGATGCTCCGTAGTGAGAGCGAGCGCATGGGCCCTTGAGGGGTATGCCAGACTTGCATGCAGAGAGCATCTACAGGGAATCCTGGGTACAAAGGGCATGTTACCTGCTGAGCATGACTTCTGCTGCTGCCGCCGTGCACTTAGTGCTTCACCGTTTGTATGCTGCCTATCAGCAGTTACAGTGTTTGGTATGAGGCCTGGTGTCATGTCCTAGTGCTTGCCTTTTGAAGTGAGACATTTTTAGTTAGAGCTATAAAAATGATTTTCTTAGAGCAGGTCGGGGAAAACTACCCCGTCTCTAGGGGTAGCATATTGAGTTACAAAAAACGTTGTTTCTCAGCTACTGTACTGTTGTTATTTCGGCCGGATTAGTCTTTGTGGGGGTGTCACTCTTGTCCATGGTGGAATGCTTAGCAGTTCCCCCACCCCACAAGATGCCCATGGTCCTTCCTTTAGTTGTGACAAGCTGTGAAGTCACCAGACATTGCCATCAGGAAGGACACAATTGTATGATTCTAAACTACCTCATTAAATGAAACTTCCTTTGTTGGGTGGTTGAATCACAGAAGCAGCCGTGGTGTCTCAAAGAACTCCAAGGATAGCTGCTATTGGTTAGACTTTGAAGAAGGGAAGGCTCTTCCCATCCAGATGTCTTCTAGCTTTTGCTGTGATTATAGAGTAACTCTGTAGTTGAACATTGGCGTCATTTTATGGGAAGAAACATGGTAGTGTGAGATAGCCTGGAGATTATGAAGTTTTTATGACATGGGATCAGCATTCCCCCTGTGCAGATTAAATTATTATAAAATTTAAATAAATTTGCATAGAGGCATTGCATGATTTAAGCATTTGGTCCATTATGCTGAATAGCACAGAAATAATTCTTCTAGAAAATAAGACTTGAAGCAACTCCTTGAAGATTGGCTAAACTGTACTTTTCTACCTTTTTTTCCTCCCTTTTTAAAACAAGCAAGCAAAAAATCCCCAAAAGAACCAGTTGGGGTTGTGCACCGAAGCTTGTCCAAAGGAAAGCAGGCGTTTGAAATGCTTACTTCAATGTATCTTTGTAGAAAACATGTCATTAAAGTACCTGGGGAAGAAAATATGTTTCCTAATCTTTATTTGTAATTATTGTAAGTAAAGATTGTATGAGTTGTGGCTCTTATCTGTTTATTTATTTATTTCTTTTGGCTGTGAAATAATATTGAGAATGCACCATTAAATACAATATGTGAAAAAAAAATCTGCTATTGGAGCCATATTTGGTAACAAGTGGTTTTTCTTAATTACAGGAATATCTGAATGATCTCAGTACAATGAAGGAATGCCTTTTCCTTTCTACCCTGCCTCCTTGAAGCATGCATTAGAGTCGTTGTATGTAGTAAACCTGGTAATTGCAATGATAAAAGCATGTGTTTTTCCCCCTAATTCTGTGTAGTACTTATTTTTTTTTTTTTTTTGGTTCTTTTTTTCGGAGCTGGGGACCGAACCCAGGGCCTTGCGCCTGCTAGGCAAGCGCTCTACCACTGAGCTAAATCCCCAACCCCTGTGTAGTACTTATTAATGACCTCTTGGTTCATGTCCTACTTGTACTGTGTTCTCATTTACCAGCCCCTTAGAACATAAAAAAAGTTTCACTGAATTTATCTATATTTTTTAGCTATTTTGATGAAAAGAATATTTTGTAGCCCTTGCAACAAATTATATGTTAGGCTTTGCTTTGAAAGAGCTGAATTATTCCTTGGCACAGCTTGTCTGAAATGTGTAAAGTTAAGTGGAAGTGTTAGCTTGATTGCTGTGGGCAGCCCATCTGGAAATTGGTAAAACCTACATATTTTATATGTACTTACATGCAATTTTTCTAAGACTTTATTAAACTCTCATGGGAAATTTAAATGATGCGTTCAAAATTTGAAAAGGACTGTGAGATTTCCCCAAACATGTATATATTTCAGCATGAATCCTGTGTATTTTTCAAGCCCTTATTCAGATGATATATATATATATATATATATATATATATATATATATATGAATGATGTGGACCTCAGACAGATGATGTATATTAAGTCTAAAAATGACATTCAGATTGATTCTCTGACTTAAAGACTTTACCATAGTTCAGCAAATGTGGCTTTAAGATAATATTTGCAAGTAGAAGTTTTGAAGAGGAAGCTCCTGGGGTGAATTTAGATGTGTAATTCTGTTAGAAGACATGGAGGTACTGTTTGCATATAGGCCTGTGTTATCTGGCAGAACCCTGTGTCAGCATACAGAACGACAGGACCACAGGACCACATAGCTGAGTGTGTGTGGTGGTGGTGTGTGACAGGGATGTAGGTAGCATCTCTTCTGACCTCTTAATGTTTACAAACTGGGGACAGATACTACTCTTTCCATTCACTGGGGTGTTTTGAGCTGACAAGGTAAAGAATGTGCAAGCAAGGCCAGCAAGATAGTTTAGCATGTTAAGGCTCTCCAGGATCCAACAGTAGGAAAGGGAGTACCCAGGAGTTGTCCCTTTGACCTGTGGTGCCTTCACATATATGCACACATGCACTATATGATTTAAGAAAGTTTTAAAAATGCAAGTAGTTTAATGTTTTTGAAAAACTAACATTTTTCTTCGATATTTCCAGTGCAGCAGGTCTTGAGAGAGAACGTAACTTGTTGAGAGAATTGTCCTTAGGTCTCACTGGGATGTTTCCCCTGTGTATAGTGTGAGTCAGTTCCATGCTTACCACAGAGTCAAATCCTGCATCTACTTACTGTAGACATATTCCCCCCGCAGTCCTCCTCCTTTAGTGAGACTAAAAGTGTCTGCATCTCCATCTCTGACGTCCATGCCAGTCTGTGAGGGGACCAGTTTCCCCCTTTGACTGATGTAACTTTCTTTGGGAATGTTTGCCTTCCAAGCAAGGCAGTGAATAGCATGCCTCCTCTGTCCTGACTTCCCTCAGTGATGGAGTGTGAGCTGTAAGGTGGCATGGACCTTTTCCACCCCAAGTTAGTTTGGTTAGTAGAAAGCAGTCTAGGACACTTACCACAAGGTCAAGCTCAGATTTAACCTGGAACCCAAAGCCTCCTAAAACTGTCCCTACCTGTTTTGTTCTTGTTTTCTAGACCCCTGAATCAGGGATACTATTTTATTGAAAATATCCCGACCAATATCAAGAGATTTTTTTTCATGTTTTTATCATAAATTCATAGACATTTACTTTTATGTTGAATTGAGAATTACAAATACATTATTTTGAAGAAATGTATCTTTCTTAAAAACAGTAACAGCAACAACGATACATTTAAAGCCTTTTTAAGCTCCAGAGCTGTGTACACACTTTGCAAACAGTAGTTACTGCTACTGTTTTTTTTTTTTTTTTTGGAGCTGGGGACCAAACCCAGGGCCTTGGGCATGCTAGGCAAGCGCTCTACCACTGAGCTAAATCCCAACCCCACTGCTACTGTTTTTAAGTGGTCTTGAGAACAATTGTTACACATTTATAGTGTAAACCTTAAACCTCACGTTATACAAGTTAACTCCCATTCCAAATAAAAGAAATCCAGTCAACTAAAGTGGTAGGTGAATCTTGATGTCCATGTGGCCAGTGCCTTGACCAAGCACTGTACTAGCTGTGATGTGTCTGGTGTCAGTCACAGTGCTCAGCTGCTCACCTATAGTAAGGAAGCCATTGTAGCTATGAGTTGTCTTACATTCTCCAATGTATAGGACAAACATGAAGCGCTGCATGTCGCTTTTAAAGCATGACCAAATGAAACGAATGGGAATCCTAGGGTGAAAACTTGGATTTGGGTGACATGCTCACCATGTCTATGTTGCCGTAGCTTGTTTTGTTTTTCAGGAAACTCTTAAGCAAGAGTCTGGATATTTTTCAGAGTTTGACCACAATAAGTAGTGCTGTTTTGGGAACTCTGACGGGAAAAGGTCACTCAAAGTGATCAACTGGAATGAGCAATCACATCGTTCCTCCCTTTAGACGTTCTTTTTAAGGCTCGTATTTTGAGGGTGTAGTGAAAAATTGATTTTACTCCCTTTTCCTTTTTTTTTTTTTTTTTTTTAAAAACTTCTTGGTTCTTGGTGAATTTTACATCATGTATCCCAGTCTCCTCATACCCGCTCTCTACCCTCGCAATGCCCGTCCCAACAGAGGGAAAAAAGTTGCATTATGGAGGCTGTAGTGTGTCACAGTTGTGTCCCACGGTATACTCCTTGGTGCACACTTCTTTGCTTGCACATGTTCACTGTAATAACTTGTACAAGGTCTCTAACTTGTGCTACTCTTTGACTGGAACCCTACTGTTGGATATCCTGTTGTTGCCCTGTGTCATGGAGATTGTGTAGTTTGGGATCTGTGGGACTGGCCCCTTCGTGCCCTCTGAAATTCATCCATGGGATAGATGTTGGGGTGGGGCAGTTCAAAGCCCTGGATCTGGGCCTGATAGGTATCTGAGCTGGTCAGCCCCCCAGCTCTCCTGCTCGTATGCCCTCATGCCTTTGGGTCTAGGTCACCAGCAACACCTCCTTACTCCCAACCAGGGCCAGCTCTACCTGCTGCCTGGCGAGGAGAGGGCCCACTCTCCTGCGTGTTACAGTTGGTGAGGGACATGGTCAGTTCTCCCACTCTCAGGACCCTGGGACCAGCTCTCCTGCCTGCCATAGATTGCAAGGGATGAGGGAAGAGGGTGGTAACAGATTCCTGCTGCTTCAGGGCCATGGACCCAGGCATGGTCCCTCCAGTGGCAGAACAGACTAGGACCCCACCATGGTCCCAGGTAGCATCACCAGCTATTCATATCAGGTACCTTCAAGTCTCTAGGTCTGCCTCTCTTCACTGTGCCCACATCATTCTGTTTCTTTTTCTCTTCCATTTCCCCACCACTTACTTGCTCCTCTTACTGGTGCCTGGGGTTATCTCAGGGGTGCCCTGGCTTATGAATTATGGTGCTGGGCAGGGGTCATGTTAGGTGTAGTGCCCAACTGGTGGTTGTTTTAGGCTCCCTGTCTAGGCCCCATGGTGCTGGTCTGGTGATCATCTTGGGTTCATTCCTCACCCTGCCCACCTGAGTGACTCCATGCCTAGTGACCTCAAGTGACCCCATGTGAGGGTCGTCTGTCTTGGGCTCATTCCCACCTAGGGCCTCAGACCCAGGCAGAGTTTTTCTAGTCTGTGCCTTGCTCCCCGTTCTGGGAGCCATAAAGGTCTGCCGTGCTGGACTGGTGGTCCTCTCAGGCTTGCCTATTTTCAAGGAATGTTAGTCTACTAATCATTTAGATATTCATTAGTCAGAACACTGAGGGTGGACATAGCCTTCACTGAGCGTAGACACAGCCTCTGTCCTGTCTACCCCTAACCTGTATAGCATAAAGCAGCACACCTGCAAGGCTTGTAGGGGCAGGCACTTCCTTTTCTATTAATGGATGCTGGGAACTTTTCCCCCTTCACAGTGCTGGGATTGAACCCAGTATTTTACTCTTCCTAGGTAAGCACTCTAACACTGAGCTACACCCCCAGCTTGAGATAATATGTTGTGAAGGATTTCCCATTGTTTTTATATTTATTTATTGTGTGTGTGTGTGTGTGCATATTTACACTCCTGGGTGCATCCAAGTGGGCACAGGTGGAAGTTAGAGGACGACTCTGGTGTTGATCCTCACCTTCCACCTTGCCTGAAGTTGTGAGCTCCCGGGGACCCATTCCATCTCCACTGGCCATTTCTGTGTAGAAGTGTGGGGATTACTGCTATTTTACCCAGCTTTTATATGGGTTCTGGGAGTTCAAACTCAGGTTCTCACACTCACATGACAAATACATATGTTACTTATTTGAGCCATTTCCTCCGCCCACTTTCTTTTTTGAGAGAGGTCTCTCGCTTCCCAAGCTTGCTGATGGACTTAGAGTGGTTGGCTGGCAAGGACGTAGTATCCTTCTGTGTCAGCACTGGATTACATGCATGTGTACTGTGGCACCGAGCTTTTCTTTTTAAACAAGGGTGCTAGTGATTGAACTCAGGTCCTCAGGCGGATGCAGCCACAAGCACTTTTTCAATTGAGTTATTTACCCAGCCCATTTTGTTTTAAGGCAGTGGCTCTCAACTTTCCTAATGTGACCCTTTAGTGTTGTGGTGACCCCAACCTAAAGTTACATTTGCTGCTACTTCATAACTGTAGTCGTCAAGTAATATCTGTGTTTCCATGGTCTTAGGTGACCCCTGTGAAAGGGTCATTCAGTCCTCAAGGGGTTGTGACCCACAGAGTAAGAACCACTGTTTTAAAGTTAAAAAAAAAAAATCCATTTGGTTGAAAACCCCTGGGTGCCTGCTGTCTAAGTGCAGATTTATAGTACTTTCCTATGGTATCACTGGTCTCTGATTTGACATTTTAATATGATGGTGTTTAATTGCTTAAGGCCCTCTAGAGCCATGGGCTGTTGACCTCAGAGCTCTCTAACTTACATAACTTACATATTTTAAGCAGAACTCTTTTTTTTTTTTAAAGATTTATTTATTTTATTTATAGATGGTTGCAAGCCACCATGTGGTTGCTGGGATTTGAACTCAGGACCTCTGGAAGAGCAGTCAGTGCTCTTAACCACTGAGCCATCTCTCCAGCCCTTAAGCAGAACTCTTAATCAGCCCCATTTTGTGTCAATAGCTCTAGGAATAGAAGACCTGGTTTCAGTGTGTTACGTGGGAACAGTTTTGTCAGCATCCGTAGCACCCCATTCCCCTCCCAGGTCCCCATTCCTTATTTAGGTTTGTGTCACAGAATACTTGGTGCTGTGCATTTTCAGGAACCTAGGCCCCGGGGCAGTTGTACTGGTGTCTGGGCTATGAGATGGAAATTAGTTTGCTCAAGTGGGAGGACACTTGAAGGTTGTTTGTGAGCAGCCTGTTCACTGTGCCTCTTCAAGTGATCTGTAGGCCGAGCAAGTGATTTACTGGTGTCTCTATGATATACTCTGTCACCTCTGTCCTTGGGATCGGGTGGAAGCCATTCTGGGGGATGAGAGACAGAGGTTTCAGCAGAGGCCACACCCTGTGAGTCAGCTTTTGCTCAATCTTCCTGCTTTCATGATCTACACACAGACATACAACTCTCCCTGATCTTACAGTGGTACATTTCAGTATTGTTCTTGCTACACTTTATGTAACCCAAAATACTGTCTCCATTTTCTTTTTCTTTTTTGGAAATGCTGTACAACTTTGCTCATGCTGTGCATGCAAACATGCCACTGACAAGCCACTCATATAATTTGTATCTTCAAGAAAAACTTAGAGCTTTGTGTTTTAGGGCAAAACTAGGTAATTTATGAAATTATGTTATTTTGGGAAAAGGAAAATAGACTCATTTTTCTCTGAGCAAGTTCCTCAGCAGGAGTAGTATGAGCAGAGTTCCAACACTGTGGCCGGGTAGTGCCACCCTCCTGGTAGGGATTCTGCTAATTCTGACAGTGTTTATAAGTTAATAACACTTATTTTTGAGAAGTTAGCATGGTTCTAATATTTTCATTTTTAAGTTTTTGGTCAGAGTAAATCACAGTAAATCTGCATAGCTAAAGGCTTCCTCTCCATAGATTTGTTACTGTACTGCTCATTTGCCGAGATTGCGTTGTAGTGATTAGACTTTTTATTATGGAGACTTATGAGACTCCTTTACAAAGTGCCATTTTCAAACCTTTCCCTGTGCCACCTTGTCTGTGTGTGTTGGTCTAACTCGAACACAGTGTGCTGGTTCCTTGGGCCTTATCTGTCTTTATTTGCATTTTGATCTAACGCTAGCTCAGCATTCTGGTTCCCGTGCTTATGTCTGTTTTATTCTTTGCCCGTGAGCTTCCAGAGTCGTACAAGCCAAGTAATCATCTACATGGTACACGTGTGGGAAAAATGACTTTTAGGCCAGAGAGACGGCTTAGCAAGTAAGAGCATTTGCCATCATCTTGGGCGACTAAAGTTTGGTCCCTGAAACTTTCTGGAAGGAGAGAATCTGCAGGTTGTCCTCTGACCCCTACACACAGTGTCAGGCACACATCTACATAGTACATACATATGCATGCACTAAATTAATATAATTTAAAATGAACAGTTTGAAGTTAATTACAGTATTTTTCAAATAAGAACAGAAGATTTCCAAACTGGTCTTAAAAATAACCGAGTGATTTATAGTTGAATGTATTAAATATTTTCATTGTTCTTCCTTTCTTCTAGATGTAAACTGATACTTTAAGAATAATTGCTTTTCCTGTAGCTTTGTAAAAGTCCCAAGTTTGTCCTGTGCAGAAAGACAGCATAACCAGTCACATCTGTTGGATTTGTGCTTGTATGTCTTCCCCTAGCTTAGTCTGATTTCAGAGGATGGTGAGTGGATATGTGACTGGGCACTCAGGGTCAAGAGAGCCAATTATCTCTACGTTTTCAGGTCTTTGGAGCATGTTTCCAGATGTTCAGATTGTTTTGATACTGAGAAATCAGTAATTTTTCATTGTTTTTTCGATAATCAAGTTGCCCTTATATCAATAAGTTAATATTGTTCCAGAATTTGAAAACAGTATCTTTGGAAAGTACAGCTGAATGTGGCCAAGTTCCTAGACTTTGCCTAGCATGGCAAAGCCCTGAATTTTGTCCCTAGCACTCTATAAACTAGTCATGGCAGCACACTCCTGTAATCCAACACTCAGAAGTCAGCATTAGGAGGATCAGAACTTCTTTTTAAATAGTGTCTCCTGTAGCCTAGGCTAGACACTATTTTTAAAAAAGGTTGCTGGAGAAAAGGGTTAGTGATCAAGATTTGCATTTAGAGAGGACCCAAATTTGGCTTATAGCCATCCCTAACTCTAGTTTTAAGGGATCTAACATGCTTTTCTGATCTCTATGAGCACTAGATACCTACATGACACACACACACACACACACACACACACACACACACCCACCTTCAGATAGAACAGCATGTGGTTAGACCTTCAGAAAGCTAAGGTAGCGTTGAAGCTTGTGTCACTTCAAGGATCTGTGCTATTTGTGAATAACTGAGGACTGAGATTCACAGGTTCGAAGCTTATGTGTCTGCCTACTGTACTTTTTCTATTATTTCAGTATCTACTAGTAATAGAAAATCAGAATCACTAAATTTTTAGTACTAAAGCAGAGAGTGCCGGCCTGGAGAGGTACTCAGCAGTTGAGTTCTTGCCAAGGACTGAAGTTTGGTTCTCAGTACTCACGTGGCAGCTCACAACCGACTGTGACTCTGCGTGTAGTCCAGTGCCTGCTTCTGACTTCTGTGGCCACCAGCAGTCATGGGGTACACATAGGTGAAACATTCGCATATATAAGTAAATCTTAAAACAATATAAAAAACATTTGCTGGGATGGTTTTGATGATATATGTGAGAAGATTCTTCTCAGCACTGATAGGATCCATTGTGCATCTCTCGTGGATAACTTTGGCTTTGAGATGCCATACATTAGCTAAGTGGGAATGTGGAAGTGATGTTGTCCCAGTCGGTGTTAACTCAGAGTACTGCCAGGGCCTTAGGGCTTTTGAGCAGTGCTGGTGGACCGTAAGAAGGTTACTTCAGAGTACCGTTTGGAGTGTGCCGTTGTTATAGGTAGCTCATGTGGTCCTGTTATCTAGACACATGGTTACTGCAGACCCTTATTCTGAGCCCTGAGCGTGTTTAGTTTTCTTCAGTTGTGAAAATGATTGAGGCGCTGCTGGCATTGATGGCCTACGGTAGTGCTAAATACCCATAGTAAAAGACACAGTCTCAGGCTAGGGGCTGTTCAGTTCAGTACACAGTTTCCCGTTGTTGTTGTTGTTGTTGTTACAGATAGGGGCTTGCTAGGTTGTTCAAGCTTGTCTTGAACTCCTAGACTCAAGAGTGATCTTGCTACCTGGCTTCCTGAGTAGCTGGGGTGACAGGCACACGCTATCATACATGGCTTTACTTTAGCATACTTTAATAAAGAATTTAGCCTTAAAAATGAAGAAGACTGGGGTGATGCCTCAGGGGATAAAAGCACTTTCTGCAAAAGTGTAAAGGCTGGAGTTCAGATTCCCAGCACCATATAAAACAGCGACTTGCCTCTCTGTAATCTCAGTGCCTGGGACGAGGTAGCAGGATCCCAGGGCAGGCCAGCTGCTCAGACTAACTGAATTACCAAGGTCTGGGCCCAGGGAGAGAGAGATCTGCACTTAGTAAATAAAGCGGGGAGCCATTGCGGAAGGCACCATATGTCAACCTACTGACCTCCATGTGCATGTTCACACACGTTTACAAGACACTTGCACACTGGTGTGCTCCTCACATGTGAACATGCCCATGCACACCCTTATATGCATACCCTTATAAGCACTATACATGTACACATGCTAAAAATCAGCTAAGAACTCCTTTGGTTTTGTAATAGCTCTGTTATTCTGGAATATTCTTTAAAGGTACATTTATTTATTGTATTTGTGAACATTTATGTATGGGTGCATGCATCCTGCATCTCCCCGTCCTCTGCTCTCCCCTCACCCCCTGGTGTCTGTGTAGGTCAAAACAAATGAGAGGATTGGTTCTTTCTGTTCACGTGTGTTCTGGGGGTTGAACTCAGGCTATCAGCATGACGGCTAGTGCCTTTACCTACAAAGATGTGTTTTAGTGGTTAGGATTAGAGGTGACAGAAGAAGGAGCAGTGGGCATGACTGTGGAGTGAACTTTTAAAAGGTGTTAAGCCAGTGATGTGGTTCACACCTTTAGCCCTAGCACTTGGGAGGCAGAGGCAGGCAGAGCTGAGTTTGAGGCTAGCTTGGTCTACAAAGTGAGCTCCAGGACAGCCAGAGCTAACTCTGTCTTGAAAAACCATTTTCTCCAACAAGAAATGATGAATGGGCTTTGTTTGGACATGAAGGGAGGTACGGGAAGTCCTAGGCTGTGCTTCAGAGTGTACCAACTCAAGTTACATAGTGTGTACCAACTCAAGTTACATAGTGCGTACCAACTCAAGTTACATAGTGCGTACCAACTCAAGTTACATAGTACGTACCAACTCAAGTTACATAGTGCGTACCAACTCAAGTTACATAGTGCGTACCAACTCAAGTTACATAGTGCGTACCAACTCAAGTTACATAGTGCGTACCAACTCAAGTTACATAGAGCGTACCAACTCAAGTTACATAGAGTGTACCAACTCAAGTTACAGAGTGCGTACCAACTCAAGTTACATAGTGTGTACCAACTCAAGTTACATAGTGTGTACCAACTCAAGTTACATAGTGTGTACCAACTCAAGTTACATAGTGTGTACCAACTCAAGTTACATAGTGTGTACCAACTCAAGTTACATAGAGTGTACCAACTCAAGTTACATAGAGTGTACCAACTCAAGTTACATAGAGTGTACCAACTCAAGTTACATAGTGTGTACCAACTCAAGTTACATAGTGTGTACCAACTCAAGTTACATAGTGTGTACCAACTCAAGTTACATAGTGTGTACCAACTCAAGTTACATAGTGCGTACCAACTCAAGTTACATAGTGCGTACCAACTCAAGTTACATAGTGTGTACCAGCTCAAGTTACATAGTGCATACCAACTCAAGTTACATAGTGCGTACCAACTCAAGTTACATAGTGTGTACCAACTCAAGTTACATAGTAGGTTTTTTTTAATTAGAAAAAGTTATTACTTATCAAGCTAATGCTTCAAAAAAGAAATGTTTTCCACACTGTACTGTTTTATCTGCCCAGTGTCAGATGACAGATAATTCTGCTATTTGAATTGTGCCTGTGGGTTAGCAACTACAAAGGTAAGGAAAAGGAAAGAAGACAGATGTGAAATAAAGAGGAAAACCAACTGCAACTCAGACAAGGGGAGGGCAGCACCCCTACAAGCAGCAGCCATATTCTCCCTTCAAGTCGTCCCCACTTGCCTTTTCTTTCATAATTCATCTCTAAGCGGGCAGCTAAAGTTATGGGCCCTAGTTTGTAAGCCTATCCAGGATAAGTCACTGCTTCCTTTCACACCATGCCAACTAGCATTCCCACTGTCTCTTTTGCCTCTGACATCGCCACCTGCACGCTGTGCACCTTGGTGTAGACTTCAAGCTCACATTCTGGGTCTCTGGTGCTCTTCCTCTTTCTTCCCATGCTTTCTCGGGGCACAGCTCTTCTTCCTGTCTCTAGAGCAGTGTCTGGATTGGCAAGTGTGGAGATAGGCAGAGTTGGTGATCCAAACCTCTCTTTGCTTTTCTGTTTTTTTTTTTTTTTTTTTTTTTAGGAGCTGGGGACCGAACCCAGGGCCTTTTGCGCTTCAAGCATTCTACCACCGAGTTAAATCCCCAACCCCTCTTTGCTTTTCTGCATAGCACTTTCTCCACGTTTAGGTATTTTCTGATTGTGGGCCCCTTCCCTAGAGGTCAGGGATTCCTGTTTGTGGCCCACGAGCAGAGCCTAACACATTAGTACTCGGGATGGGAGGAGTAGAGGGCAGTAGAAGGGCACTTACTCTCTTGTGTGGAATGAAGCGCTGCCTAGTTTCTGGAATGTAAAGTAAAGCCCATGAAGGTCATTCATCGGTGTGGCTTCTCTTGACAAAGTGCAATGTTCAGAACTGATAAATCTTTAGGAGAGTTAGTGTGTTAGTTGTTGCTGCTGCTGCAGGCTGAGGGCACACACTCTAAGATTTATTTATTTCATTTTCTGTAGACGAGTGTTTGGCCTGCATGTATGTCTGTGTACATACATGCATGTGTATGTATGTGCATGTCTGGTTGCCTACAGAGGTCAGAAGAGGGTGTTGAATATCTTAGGTCTGGAGTTACAGAAGGTTGCGAGCCACTTTTAGTCTAGGGAATGGAACCTGGATCCTTTGCAAGAGCAACAAGTGCTCTTAACCTCTGAGCCATCATCTCTCAGTCCATAAATGCTCTTGAACATACAATTCAATCGAGTCAGTTACACAATACATGACTAGCCCGGTAAAACTGTCAAATTACAGCAACATCAACCCAAACAAAGTCAAACAGTGGCATCACACCATTAACTAAGAGCAAGAAGCAGGTTTAGACACCATGGCCAAGGTTTTCAGTCTGCCTGGAGCTAAAGATGTCAGTGCTTTTCTCAAAACAAGCTAAGCGTGTGACGATAGCACAGGCCTGCTGTCCCTGGAAGAACTGATAGTTACAGTGATGCCAGGGAGTCTTAGGACAATGAAAAATGACAGAGGAAATCAGCACAGGAGTCTTAGCTTCCAAATAGCTTTCAGCAGAATACTGTATTTTGTTGCAGATTTCTGTCGTTTTTCAAAGATGTTCATGTGGCAGAATTTATTAAGTCACATGTGAAAGCTTGAAGAAGAAAGAGAAACTGGAGCCTGCCACACAGGCCTAGAGGACTTGATAGTAGCCAGTGAACACTGTGGGGTCAGGTATGCATATCTACGAGACCACAGACCTTAGGACTTCTTCACAGCCCAGAGCCACATTCAAATAGGATAACAGGTTAAGTCTCAGGCAATGGGTAGGGGCAGTTGTGTCCTGGGGAAGGCCATATTAAATATCTATGAGAAAGATGCTCAGTGTTAAACTTTAAAACAGCAGTTCTAGGGGGTTGGGGATTTAGCTCAGTGGTAGAGCGCTTGCCTAGCAAGCGCGAGGCCCTGGGTTCGGTCCCCAGCTCCTAAAAAAAAAGAAAAGAAAAAAAAAAAATCCACGTAAAACAGCAGTTCTCTCAACCTGTGAGTTATGACCCCTTGGAGGGAGGTTGAATGACCCTTTCCCATGGGTTGCCCAAGACTATAGGAAAACGTAGATATTTGCAAAATGATTCATAACAGCATCAAAATTACAGTTATTAAGTAGTAACAGGAATAATTTTATGATTGGAGTCACCAGACAGGAGGAACTATATTAAAGGGTTACAGCATCAGGAAAGTTGAAAACCACTTATTTAAAGGGACAGACTCCATGGGTGGCTCTTGAATTACCTTGACATTTTATCTGTCGAATATACTAAGAGTTTATATTGGCTTAACCAGAACTGACCTATGTAACCAGATGGCATGCTGTGGAGTACCTTCCTCAGGCTCAGTACACATAAAAATTAGTCCAGATAAGCATGTCCAGATTTAAGTATAATGTCTCACTTGTTAAAAGCCATCCATCAGGTGAGCATGGTTCTCAATAGCTCAGAGAAAGAACAGAAAGACATTGCCCCTTAGAACCAGCTAAGAATATAGCTTATTGGGTTGGGGATTTAGCTCAGTGGTAGAGCGCTTGCAAGGCCCTGGGTTCGATCCCCAGCTCCGAAAAAAAGAAAAGGAAAAAAAAAAAAAAAGAATATAGCTTATCAAAGCCCCTTCTGATGGGACAGGCATGTATTCTTCCAGTCTAAAATGTGTATCATTACATCACATGCCCCTTGTATTATTTATAGTCACATCGGATAGTTACCATGTAGGTGGTGTCTTGTAGATCAAGGAACTAAATGAAAAAATGGGAGAATTATATTGCATGGTCTCTTAAACTTCATGGTATGTTATATGTGCTTACTGGAGACATTTACAATGCTACAGTGGAGAGTCTACTGAATTGTTATGATTTGCATCTAAGAATCATAAATTCACTTTAAGAATATGTTATATCTTTATATTTTTAATTAACTTATTTTTATGGTTTGGATGCTGTATCATATAACTTAGGATAACCTTGAACTCCTGATTTTCCTGCCTTAACTTCTCAAATGCTGGGATTACAGGCATGAACCTTCATGGCATACGTTATATGGAAAGAAAGGACCATCTACATTGACTTTTTGTAAAAAAAAGATTTATTTATTTTATGTTTATGAATGCTCTTTTTGCATGTATACCTGTGTGCCGGAAGAGGACATTAGATCCAACTACAGATGGTTGTGAGCCGCCATGTGGTTGCTAGGAATCTAACTCAGATCCTCTGATAGAGCAGTCAGTGCTCTTAACCTCTGAGCCATCTCTCTAGCCCTGCATTGACTTTAAAGATAGCAGAGTTACATAGCTTAGGCTGGCCTTGAACTCTTGACTCTTCCTGTCTCTACCTAAGTGCTGGAATCACAATGTGACACCATACCTCTCCAGTAAGTTATTATTTAGAAATGAAGACAGTGACATACTACTTAAGGGTGTGTTCTGACAATGTGTTATTGGGCAGTTTTGTTTCTGAATGTCATATGCACTGGGACACCACTGCTGGGCCCAGTGCTATACCATGAGACAACGAAACAGCCTCCCGGGATCCTCACTGTATGTGTGGTCAGTGGTTGACTGCATTAGTGTTCTGCGGTACATGACTATGCCATGTATATTTACAAGAAGAACTTTTGTTGTCACATCTTTGACTATGTCAAATGTACACTGTAGAGATATAATCGTAGCTCTTTTAGGGTTTTGTTCATTTGTTTTTGGTTTGGTACATATCAATTTTTTGTTCTCTGAACTTTTTATTTTATAATTTTCTGAGATTAAAAGCCTTTGCACGGCACTGTCTGCTTTCTGTTCTTCCCTTTGAAGAGAATTTCATGTGACTCTTTTTAGTCAATCCACCTTACTGCTTCAAGAGCTTGAAAAACAGTAATGGAGTCTAATTGTGTTTGCATGCAGCAATCCTGAAAGCAAAGAGGGATATCTGCATGGCGCACCACTTACTCCTTCAGGTTTTGTGTTTCTGACTATTAACACGGCTAATTTATTTCTCCTAAGGAGCGATACAATTCTTAACTAAAAGTATGATGTCATCCTGATGCTGCTGCTTTGATTATAGAGCACAGTGAAATTCTAGTCCGGTTTAGTGAGCTGGGTGTTTATTGATGGGATGAATCTGAGCGGTTAGCTGTCCGTGTGGACTGAGGCTGACTGGCACGGATGCTTGATAAGCAGCCTGTGGAGCACGTTCTATAGCTCGTATGTGGTTTTTAATCACTGTGAACTTACAGGCAGGCGGATATTACAATTGTCTGTTTTTCTTTTTAGGGCTCATGTAATCAAAGAAGTTTCTTTGTTGTGTGTATCTTCACAGAACACAACAGGAATTGAAAATGCATCAGGTGAGTTTAAAAATAAAAATTTATACAAATTCATGACCTAGATGTTAGGCAAGCTATTGATTTTTAAAGCTAGCACCACACTCCCTCCCTCCCTCCTTCCTCTTGAATGTTTGCTTTTGTTTCCTAACACCATTCTCCGTCCGTCGTTGCTTTCATAGCGTGAGTTGTATGTGGTGTAGCTGTGCACTGATTGATGTGGGTTGGTGTTTCTTTGGGTCCTCAGGGAGACCAACTTAGGAACTTTACCTCAGACTTTTTTTCTGGAGCTGAGGACTGAACCCAGGGCCTTGCACTTGCTCTACCACTGAGCTAAATCCCCAACCCCAGACCTTCTTTTTTAACCCCTTCTCTGCTGCACTCAGAATTAGGGTTTTGTTCATTTGTTTTTGGTTTGGTACATATCAATCTTTTGTTCTCTGAACTTTTTATTTTATAATTTTCTGAGATTAAAAATCATTTTTAGAGACACTACTGCTCAAATAAACTTTCAAGTATCTTGCTCTTGAAAGCCCTCTGTATAAAGAAGAGGATGCAGATACTGAAATAGAAGATATTTTCTTTTGCAGGAGGATGTGTGATTACTGGGAGATTAAACTATTCTGCTATGGGATATTTCTGTAACCTCAAGGGTGATCCAATAATTGGTATTAGCTATGCAATTTTAATGCATTCTGTAGCAATTTCCTTACTTTTGTCTTATTCTCACAGTTACAGACATTTGTGGCTGCCAGAAACCATCTCCTAACAGTTTTTGTAAGCACTTTTTTTTTTTTTTTTGCACTGAGCATTTTTTAATCCCAGCTCTTGGGAGGTAGAGGCAGTTGAATCTCTGTGAATTTGAGACCAGCCTGGTCTACAGAGCTAGTTCCAGGACAGCCAGAGCTACAGAATAGAGAGACCCTGTCTCAAAACAAAAACAAAAACAGAAAACAAAAAACATATCACTGTCAGAAATATTATCCTAAAATTTTTCATAAGCAAATTTTTTAAAGAGGTGAAAAACAAAAGTATAAAGTATGTATTTTTTCACTTAATAGCTTAAAACATTTAAGACTTGAAAACATTTTATATCTTTTAAAAAAAATTTATTTATTTATTTATTTAATATATGTGAGTACTCTGTTTCAGACACACCCGAAAAGGGCATCAGATCCCATTACAGATGGTTATGAGCCACCATGTGGTTGCTGGGACTTGAACTCAGGATCTTTGAAGAACAGTCAGTGCTCTTAACTGCTGAGCCATCTCTCCAGCCCAACATTTTTTATCTTATCAATTGAAACTTTAGACACTTAAAAAGAATCATTTCCAGGTGTTTCTAACTAGAAAGCACAAGTATAATTTCACGAGGTGATGATGTTTAATACATTCTGTCCCATGTTGCATTGGGAGAGGTGAAATTGTTGGAGTGAGTCATTTTGATTTCATTGCTTTCATTATCAAAAATAAGTTTATTTTAATACACAGACTATACCTTATAAACAGGAATCTGGCAAGCACATGGGCACATGGTCTCCATTACAGTAATAGTTGAAGATTTACTGACATACTTCTGAAGGCAGCTTATATTTGAAATGGTGAGGGGTTAGGGAAAAGGCAGGTTGGATTTGGGGGATCATCCATCAGAGGTATATTTCTGTATGTGTTTCATTTATTTTCCTAATGTAGGGTTGACTTTTAATGTGAATCTGGTCACTCAGAGCAGTGGCTTTTCTGCAGTCTGGGGCTTGTTAGAGGAATAGGTTCTGGGTAGAGCGAGGGTGACTTCTCAAAGTGGAGTTTGAATGTGGACTTTGTTCTTGGTGTGCTGTTCTGTGTTCATTTATCTGAGGAGCTGACAGTTAAGCTTAGGCTTAATTGTGCGTTGGTTCTCATGTCCTACTGAGTCTGTAAGATTTCAAGTGTGTTTAGACATTCTTCTTCTGATTATTATTATTTTCTGATACTTTACACTTCTGCTTTAACATACATCTCAGTTGTGTCAAATGAAGAGTGTGCATGCAGTTTCAAAAGAGGTGTAATAATAACCATTTCAGGTTTTCGCTCTTTAGCAATCTCATGTTACTTTCGACAAGTTTTAATTTTAGATTTGTGCAGGGCTTCCTTCGATGCCAAGTGCCAAGGATCAGGAGCAAAGTAGGTGTGCTCTAACGACTAGCACGTTTTTTACTCGGCTGTGTGAAATGGTCTGATAATAAGTAAAGGTTTATTTTGATCATAAAACCATTCCACTTTTTCTTTTAGCACTTTCAGTTAAATTTCTTTATTAAGTTGGAACATTATGTTCATCCACAATTGTTCTTGTAATTAAAAAAAAAAAACCAGAGTAGTTTATAGTTTTTGTTCTGGCATTTATCACTCTTGTTGTCAGTCAGATTGTACTAAAAATCTCCAGATAACTACACAACAGAATCCAGGTGGAAGGAAGTTTGAACTTGAGCAAGACTAACTCATAATTAACATCCTAAAGGTATTGTGTAGGTCGGTGGGATCCCCTCTCTAGGAGATGGTTATGGTCTCTGCTGCACAGTCAGAGCCGTCCTCTGAGGGCTGTGGTCTTAGACACTAGCACAGACTCTTTATTCCCAGCCAGTGAACCAGTTGAGGCACAGGGATGATCTGGATAGGGTCATGTTGCTATGCGAATCCTTTAGGAGGGTTGGTAGCATTCAAAGCGTGCCCATATTGTACACACTACAATACACTACAATTGTGTTGGTGTGATCCAGGTCCCTCCTTGAGAGGTAGCTTGCTAGGCTCTCCCTCTGAAGCTATTCTGGGGCTCCATATACCCTCAGAACATGAGTTCTCTATGGTTGCTCCTCTTCCCTGTTTCTCATTTAGTGCCCACTCTTGCCATGTCTTTTCTCTGGATAGGTAGGTAAGTCCTTGTTCCTCCTCACTTTGGTGCCTAACTGGCAGTCAGAGTCACCTTTGCCCTCATTCTTTATTTTCTCTGTTTTTAGATCATAGTTGTCCTTTGTTTCTTCATTAGCATTCCACACTAATCCTATACAGTCGCTCCTGGACTTACAGTGTGGCTATATCCTACTAAACTCACTGTAAAGCCAAAGCAATTACAACTTTCCCCTTTTGTATCTTAGACTGTTGTAGAGTAGAGATCATCTCTGCGATATTCTCCTGTCGTTAATTAAAATAACGTATTTCTACTCTGCTATATTGATGTTTCTGTTCTTTAAATCTGATGACTTAAAGATCCATTTTGATTTAATGATTTCAAGATTAATAAGTATTTGGGATTATAAATTATGAAGTCAGTTAGACTTTTTTTTTTTTTTTTTTTTTTTTCGGAGCTGGGGACCAAACCCAAGGCCTTGCGTTTGCTAGGCAAGTGCTCTACCACTGAGCTAAATCCCCAACCCCGTCAGCTAGACTTTTATGTCTTTGTAAACTGCCCTTTCTATCTGTAAATAGAAAGTATTTAGAGCTTTAACTTATTTCATACATTTAAAGATATCTATTCTGTTTATATATGTGTGCATGTGTCCGTATGTAGATGACCTTGGAGGCTTTGCAGCTACAGATACTTCTGAGCCTCCTGAGGGGGCACTGGGATCCAGACCCTGCCCTTGAGATTGAGTAGTAAGTGCTCTTGACACTGAGCCCGCTCCAGTCTCTGCTTAGGTTTTCTGGAAGGAGGTGTTTAATGAACATACTTGGATTTTCCTTCTCTTTCTTTGTTTAATACTATAGACTGTGTTTATTCCAGTCATTGTACTTTTAAAGTTTGACACTCTTTCATGTTTTTTTCCTGTTTTCTGTTTTAAGTAATTCCCATCATTTTTGTTCTTGTTAAGATGTAGGGTTGCTGAGCTCTGCCCTCTGTGTTAGTGTTTTTTTTCTGCTATGTTAGTTAAGCTCTTTCTTGTTGTTTGCCTTAGCTTGCCATTGTAGTTGTATGTTTTTTCTGCTTTTCTGTTTTCTGAGTATCTCAGTAATGTTTTACCTCAGCTATTTATCTCTAAGCTTGCATTTTTAAGTTTTTTTTTTTTTTTTTTTTTATTAAATGAGGCTACTATGGCTCATTTTTTTTCCTAGATTTTCACCCCTGCGGTGTGATCTATGTGCCTCACTGTCCCCATTAGACCTGCATCTGTACTCATGGAGATACAGCCATTTGCTGGCTGTGGGGTATTGCAGTGTCCTGGGCTTCCCTTGCTGATAAGTCCTTCCCAGCACGCAGCTGCTGACGAACTTTGTTTCTCTACTGACACGGTGGTGCACTGTCCTGTTCTCTAATGTCCTAGCCATGCGGTCCCACGAGTGCATTCTGTGTTTCTCTTCCCCTGGCTTTGTCCTCCACCCGGCTTGTTGCTGCATTGCTGCTGCATTTCCTTGGCAGAGTTGTCATTGTTGTCGTCATTGTTGTCATCGTTGTTGTCATCGTTGTTGTCATTGTCGTTGATGTTGTTGTTGTCGTTGTTTGAGAGCCTCTGAGTGTGGCCGACTCTGTTCCTGGTATGACTCTACCAGGTGGTTAACGCTGTGGTGACTTCTTGCTTCCATTTTCACTATCTTCTTCCTTTGTTTCTAACCCTAAAAATAGACTGTTTCAGCATATGCTAATTATGTGGCAAAGAAATGTTTATAATTGTAGATATAAATTTAACGTCTCAAATTTAAAAAGACTTCTATAAGGTACTCCTAATTATGATTTAGATCTCAATAAATATTAGCTTAAGAAATTTATATTCTAATAATGGCACTTAAATCTCATTTTAAATCCTGTATTCTGCTAGATAAGTAATAATTTTTATAAACTTCGGTGTGGTTTTTTTGAGAGAAACGATTAGATTATCTGAAAATTGAAAAAAACAACTTGGATTGCATTTCTTTAAGTCACTAGAAGGCTTTGCTTTTTTTGTGTGAACATGGATTATGGTAGATAAGACTTAGGGCAGTTTGACTCGGCCTCAGCTTTGTGGTCTTTTGATTCATTCCCCACGTTCAAGTCTGAGAATCATATATTCCCCCCCCCCCTTCCGTGACCGATTGATTGCTTGGTTTCAGCTTCCTGATGGTAAGGCTGGGCCTGTCTTCCAGTCATGGTAAATAGAGTGGTCAAAGGAAGCCTCTGGGCCTCTGCCTGGGAGGTGGGAGCACTGTAAATTACTGCAGCCACTTCAGCCAGCAGCAGCTACACTGTGGTTCTGCTTTCTACTACCCTGTTGTCCATTTAAAGTCTTTATCATTACCACTGTGTGTGGATGTGGACTGTGTACTTGGGGAGCTTTGGTGGTTAACCCTGAGGAGTCTGTCTTCTTTCCACTGTACTTTCTGGGGTTTGAACTCAGGACATGTTTGCGTGACAAGAGCTTTCCCCTGCTGAGCTGTTTTGCTACTCTCTAATGCCTTCTGTTCACTCTTATTGTGGGTGAGAGCTCAAATCTCTGCTTGTTCTGGTACAGCAACCTCATGGGTTGTGTTGCTGACAGCTTCTCCATGGTCCTTGAGTCCTGGGTGTATATGACAGAAAAGTGATAGAAACTCAGAAAAGGAGCAATCATAGTGTGTTGTTTCTCTTCATGAATAAGCTGGAACTTGGAAAAATGAAGAAGACACTGACCGGCTGGAAGAATGGAGGCCTAGGAGAAGCAGCAGCATGAAAACCTGCCTTGTGATAGACTCTTTGATCTAGACGAGGGAGGACACAGAGGCTATGCCTGGTGTTTGTCAGAGGCCAGGGCAAAATGGCCACCTTTCCTCCCCAACAGAATTATGGGATTTTTGTTTGCTTTTCTTTTTGTCTTTAAAGCACACAAAAGACCAAACAAACTCCATCTGACAATATGTCTGTAGCCTTTGTTTGCTGCCCTTGATTAAAATAGTTTAAATAAAGTATCAATTTAGACCTTGGCTTCAGTGGGGCAGGACCTTAAATGTGTGAGTGTGTGTGTGTGTGTGTGTGTGTGTGTGTGTGTGTGTGTGTGTGTGTGTGTGTGTGTGTGTGTAAGAGATGGGAAGAATGAGTATGTGATTAGTGATCAAACCTAGGGCCTTGTCCATGCTAAACACGAGCTCTCCAGTCAGCCACATCTGCAGCTCATTGTGACTCTTGCTCTTGCTGATATTGATGGGGGACTCGCATGGCCTCCATCAGCCCGTGTGCTGCAGACTGGTCAGACCTGCCCTACCTCATTGGCTCATGGGACACTCACTGCATGTGTGGGTGAGTAGAGATTGTCTTGCCATTTCACACTTTAGGGCAGTGGAGACTGTGGAATGGATAAGAGCATCAGATACTATAGACTTCAAAGTACAGCCGTCTTGTTTGTGGACACCTTACTTCTGGAATTCCTTTCTACTTTGACGACATTGATACATGGATTCCTCTGCCTCTGTCATGGCTTCTAATAGAAGGACCTATTTCTCCCTTGTGTCTGTTTCTGTTTCGTGCTGGGATAGTAGCATCTTAAGTCCTCTACTTCCATGAACTCTTTCTGCACGTCCAGGAATCCATGTACTCTTCATCTATCCCTTTGTGTCTTGAAGCTGACCTTTGCTCATTTGTTCATAGCCCTCCCTTTTCTGTGTCTCCTATCCTGGACAAGACACTAGAGAGAGGAGTGCATGCCTTAAACCTGATCTTGTTTGACACACCAGCCAGTAAGGGCTCGCTAAACACCAGCCCCAGGAAGTCTTGCAGGGGAGGAAAGTGGAGACAGACTTGGGGCCTGCTGATCCTGGTGCAGTGTACAGGCTGCAGTACAAATGTAAATTGGCACCTTTAGGTGCTGGTTGTGGTGTGAGGCGTGGCTTCTTCCCTGGGCCTGGCAATGGAGAAGGGGAACTCTCTTGTTGCCTTGTTTCTCCTGGGGCATACTGCAGCTCTGAGGAAAGATCGCTATGCTTAGGACTCTGAAACACTGCAGTGCATCCTAGAATGTTCTAGTTTGTTCTCTCAGATTAGTGGCATCACCTTGGAATCCTACATCGTGCCATGTTCCTTTTGTCTCTCAGCTTTCCCAGTGGTGGCACTCACATAGCTGTAGGGGCTATCAAAAGTGGGATTGGTTTGCTTTAGGTTGCAGGGTTCAATCACAAGTCAGAAAGACCTCAGAAACTCAGTATTCACACATCTTGTCGGCTGTCAGAATGATGTATAACTCTAGAATAATTCGCTTTCCACACCAAATATTAAAGATGCCAGACAATCTCTTGGTGTTATTATGAGTGAGTCTGACTTTATGAACCCCAGAAACGTTGGAGCAATAGGGACCATCTGGGTTTTATCTGACTGCAGTGTTACACTGTGTAGTGTGGAAAGTGATTCTTTCTTACTGCAGTGTGGCCTGGTATCTGAAATCCAGATCAGAGCTTCACCGCTGGGCTTGGGTCACCTAGCTCTGCCGTACACTGGCTGTGACTGTGACTCTGTAAAGTAGGGGCCCAAAAGTACCTCTTACAGGATGCTGTAACACAGTGGGTGAGTGAGATGACCAGTGGGTGATGAGTGAGTGGGTGGGTGCGTGAGATGACGAGTGGGTGGGTGAGTGAGTGGGTAGGTGAGAGGGTGGGTGAGTGAGTGTGAGTGGGTGAGTTAGAGAGTGGGTGATGGGTGGTGAGTGAGTGGGTGATGAGTGAGTGGGTGGGTGGGTGAGTTAGAGAGTGGGTGATGGGTGATGAGGAGTGAGTGGGTGGGTGGAGGAGGAGTGGGTGAGTGGGTGGGAGGGTGGGTGGTGTGGGGTGGAGGGGTGAGGAGGAGTGGGTGGGTGGGGTGGGTGGGTGGGTGGGTGGGGGGTGGGGGTGGGTGGGTGGGGGAGGGGCTGGAGGGTGGGCTGGAGGGAGGGAAGGAGGGTGGGTGGGGTGGTGGGTGGGTGGGGTGGGTGTGGGTGGGTGGGGGGTGGGGAGGAGTAAGGAGGAGTGGGTGGGAGTGGGTGGGTGAGTGAGGGGTGAGTGGGTGGGTGGAGTGGGGGGTGAGGGGTGGGTGAGTGGGTGGGTGAGTGGAGTGAGGAGTGGGTGGGTGGTGAGGCAGTCTGTGCTTGGATGGTCCTGATCTTTTCCAAACACTGTTGAGTTCACTGCCTGTGTGGTCGCTGTGATAATTAAATGAAGGAATGTTCATAAACACTGAGCACACATCTCGACTCAGATGGAAAAGTGAATCTTATCTCCCCTCAGGTCCGTCCCCATCAGTCTAACATGAGTAAGTCACTGGGGCAGGGGACAGATGGCAGGGGAAAGCATGTCGTTCTGCACAGTTTCCAGTGAGGGCAGACCTGGAGTATCACATTTCAAAGGTTTGGTTGTGTCAGCAGTGGGGACAGAGGCTCCTCATAGGTGGGCTTCATGAGCAGGTAGCTGGCAGGTGTTAACAAACCTTTGTTTCCTTCCATTCAGCACAATGCCAGCCTGCAACGGCACTCAGGAAGTATTTGTTAATGATTGAATGAAGAAGGGAGAGCTTGTGACCATCAGTTGGGGACAACTGGATCTCTTTGGTTTGAGGGAGTAGAAGTTGAGGGCTTCAGATTGACAAATATCAGTGGTTGAAACTCAGTAACTCACTAACTTACTTACCACATTAAACTTCAGACTTGCCGTCCCAATTGGCATGTTTGGAGTGAGTCTTCATTATAGGAAAGCAGAAAGATCTTGAACGACTTCCCTCTAGAACATAGAGGTCTCATTTAAAAACCTAAAGCAGGGACATACCTATCTTGAGCAGCAGCAAGGACAGACAGATAGACAGACACTTTAGGCCTGAGAGTCTAAGGAAGCACTGGTTGCTTGCTGAGCACATCTCTCTGTGTGGTTGTCTCTTTGCCTTTAGCTCCGTGCTGGAGGGCGCTGTTCTCCAGGCTCGCTTACCTCTGGCTGTTCCTGCCTTGGCTCCGGCTGTCTCTCTGCGTTCACCAGGCTCCTTCCTAGTCAGGATGTGGTTCCTACGATTGCTGTTTGCATTTTGTCACACTTGAAGCCTAGTACATTTTCTCCAGCGTGGCACCTGGACTCCAGTCCCCTTACTGCTCATCTTCTACACTTGGTTTGGATTCTGGGCATGGGGCTTTGTTTAGATTTGATCTTTTGACGTTCCTCACTTCAGAGAGGCATTGTTGGGGCAACCGGGATGCCCAGAAGAGACTCAGAAATATATCAATGCATTAATTTTGAGTAGATAGATATTGTAGTTTCTTTTAGATTAAGACTGGAAAGAGAAACAGTTGTGATTGTTTCACGTAAGAACCAAGGCAGGTCAGTTCAGAGTATGAAAATCTATCTATATTGTCTAAGTAAATGTAGAAAAAGAGTCTAACTTATAAATGCTTCAGGGGACAACTTTTAAAAAAATATTCTTTTGCTCCAAAGGTTTATTTCTAACTTGCTTATTTCTAAAATTGTATTTTCTAATAAAAAGGACTTTTGTGTAGTAAGCCTCAGTATTCATGGCTTCTGCTCCTCTGGACTTCACCAAGTTCAGATTGAAAACGTATTTGGAAGGTAAACTTGCCTCTGCATTGGCCTGTGCTCTCCAAATAATAAGGATACCATGCACTTACATAGCGTTTAACCTTCACTGGGCAGATTAACGGATATGACAGATGTCTATTCATAGAAGGAACTCCAGCACTTTTGGACTTCGTTACTATAGACTTGTGGCTGTGAGTGGGAGGAGTCCTGCTCCTGGACCAGTTGGGGGACAACTGCATCAGCCCTGTGGATTATCTATTATAAATTCAAGACAAGAACTTCTGGCATAAAATATATTCTTAACAGTGACCCTGCTAGTTGAGGTGTGTCTTCTGTCTTAAGAGAGGGAAGCTGATGGTGGTGGAGTGCTGGCTCAGCATTCATGATCTGGGTTTCGTTCCCAGCACATACAAGGCAGCTCACGACTGTCTGTAATTCTAGTTCCCAGCACACACAAGGCAGCTCACGACTGTCTGTAATTCTAGTTCTGGGGCATCCGGCATCTTCTGGCCTCTGCACAAAGCACACATGAGGTGCATTTGTATACATGTAGGCAAACACACACACACACACACACACACACAGAGAGAGAGAGAGAGAGAGAGAGAGAGAGAGAGAGAGAGAGAGAGAGAGAGAGAGAGAGAGAGAGATTGGTTTGGTTTGGTTTGGTTTGGTTTGGTTTGGTTTGGCTTTAGAGTTTCTCCGTTAGCCCTGGTTGTTTTGGAGCTCTGTCTGTAGACCAGGCTGGCCTTGAGCTCTTAGAGATCTGCCTACCTCTGCCTCCTTCCCGAGTGTGTGCCACTACTGCCCAGCACAAATATTTTTTTAAAAAAATGTTGCATTAGTCATTTTATAGAGAATCATATCCTTATTCAACTATGTAAATGCAGCAAGTATTTTGACTCTCCAACAGTGGGAATGAGAGACACTGAGTGTGTCTGCTGTGGTCTCACAGGAATGCACAGTTCAAAGCATAACTATACAAATAGTTATGAAAAATTTCCTAAGAACTTTAAAAGAGAAACAGGGGAAGAGGGGGTGGTTGAATGCCTTCCATTTCTCAAGCCATTGCTTTTCTAAGAATGTGTTGAGCAGTTTGCAGCCATGGAGATGTTCCAGCAATTAGGCAGATGGGAGGGGAGAAGCCATGGCTGACAGTTTCTAGAGTGTTCTGCTGTGAATTTAGTTGCATCTTATTTTCACTGAAGACAACTACAGTAAACAGAAAAAAGAGCGTCTGCTAGAAAGATGAGCCCACATTAAAAATGATGGTTGAGTCTAGTTGTGGTGTCTCATCCTCCACATCCCAGTGCATCAGTGGCTGAGGTGGGAAGATCTTGAGTCAAGGCTACTTAGTAAGACCAAGAGCAAACCCAAACATACGACACATCCTGGGTAAGTGGTTGACCCAGAACAGCCCCTCTCTACCCCACACCACAAGAAGCTCTGCCGAGGTCTTTCATATTTACAGGTGTTTCGGGAGTTTTAGTACATGTCTCCATTGAAGCCACACATTTCCTGTGGAAGATCAGCCTTGCCTTGGGTACCTCCTGCTGCTATTCCCCTGAGTCTGGAGATTGAGGGGCAGAGGGTCTCAGATGATTACAATGGAGACCCACAATGACTATGGATTTGGGCTTTACAGTTAAACTAGTGTTCAGAGTCAACTGAGCAACCTACACCACTTTTCTAAGCTGCAGTTTCTTAGAGGGGTGTGTGTGTGTGTGTGTGTGTGTGTGTGTGTGTGTGTGTGTGTGTGTGTGTGTGCGCGTGTGTGTGTGTCTGTGTGTGTGTGTGGTTTATTTGTCTCTGTTTGCATCTGTGTATCTGTGTTGTGTATGTCTGTGTGTGTGTGTGTGGTTTATTTGTCTCTGTGTGTGTGTGTATCTATATTGTGTATGTCTGTGTCTGTGTGTGTTGCGTATGTCTGTGTGTGTGTTGTGTATGTCTGTGTCTGTGTGTGTGTTGTGTGTGTCTGTGTCTGTGTGTGTGTTGTGTGTGTCTGTGGGTGTCTGTGTGTGTGTGTGTGTGTGTGTGTGTGTGTGTGTGTGTGTGTGTGTCTGTAGAGGCTACCTCTTGGGGAGGGTAGGCAAACCACAGCTGAGGAAAGGGAAGAAGGCTTTCACTGATAATTCTACGTGGCCAGCCCTACACACTCATAATTCTGGCTAATATTTATTGGTGTTATTTTATTAGTGCCAGAGGTTAATCACATAATAGGATATTATCAGGTCAGTACTTTTTCCCTTTTGGCAGAAAAAGCTTATTTATTTTTCCAAATATCCAGCTTCTGTATTAAAGTATTTTAAATGGGAATCCCATATATAGAAGTGAGAAATGTCTGTTTATTGATATTTTTAGCTAATTAGAAGTACAGGAAGCTATTTCCTGGGGGCAATTTGAAACTTCTACTTTTAGAAAGTATGTGGGGATTTTGTTGGGAAAAGTCAGAGCAGAAGAAAATGTGCTTCTGAGGTGAGCACACTGGTGTGCTAGCTCAGCCTTGCCCCAGACATGATACCTCTGTAGGTGTTCTCTTGGGCTTTCGGACCCCAAGCCAGCCAGGGGACAGCCCATGATGATTGGAATTGTTGGAATTGATCTATTTCTTTTTTAATATTGAGATTCAGGCATTTTTGAGTTTGGATGGCTTGTTTTTATTGTTTGCTTTTGTTTTGGTGCCTAACGTTTTGTTACTGTTTGTGAGACAGGGTGTTTCTGTCTGCCTGGAACTTGATGTGTAGGACAGACTGGCCTTGAGCTCACAGTGATACTCCTGCCTCTGTCACTCAGTGCTGGGATTAAAGGCATGCTCCACCAAGACTGGCACACACTTACGTTATTGTGGTTTAGTGGCTAAGAGCACTGACTGCTCTTCCAGAGGTCCTGAGTTCAAATCTCAGCAACTACATGGTGGCTCACAACCATTTGTAATGAGATCTGATGCCTTCTTCTGGTGTGTCTGAAGACAGCTACAGTGTACTCATATAGAATGAATAAATAAATCTTTTAGAAAAAAAGAATTACAAGTGCTTCAGGCCCAGCAGTGGCGACACATGCCTTTAATCCCATCACTTGAAAGGAAGAGACAGGTAGATCTCTGAGTTTGGGGCCAACTTGGTTTACATAGTGAATTCCAGGACACTCTAGGGTATATATAGAGACCCCTGTCTTGAAAAACAGACAGACAAAAAAAAAATTAAAAATGCTTCCTTGCTGTAGGAAAATTAGTCTTTTTAGTTTTCAGTTTGATTTGGAAATTATTCTGAAAGCTACATCCTGGTTTTCCTTGTTGATACCAGTATCCTTATTCCTTACATAAACATCTAATACTAATCTTATTTTTAAGATTCTGATGAATTACAGCCTAAGTTTTGAGATGTAATTGTATAATGTTTTCTATTTCCTGTCAACCCTGAGATACTGTGGTCTTTGCTGTCTGATATACAGCAGTTGGCTATTGCTTCTTGGAAAGTGAGTGACTCTTGCCACTGGAAGTGAGGGCTAATGGTGAGCTGTCACTCTCTATGTAATGTCCAACCTGCTCAGGCTGCTCGAGGGATACAGGAGGGAGGCAGCATCTGATTGGTCAGATGGCTTTCATGGAGTGTGCCAAAACTACTCTTTTACGGCTGTAGTGTTGCTGCTAGTAGCCTTTGATTAGAGACAGGCGTGATCGTGCTCTGCTGCCCGGTTCTGTTAGAGCCCCGTTAGAGAGCACTGAGTGCTAAGGACTTACATGTTTTGAAACTGGATATAGGTGGCTGGAGCAGAACAGACCTGGCTTGCAGGTTGCTCGTGTTTCATTACGAGGCTCAGCAAATGACACAACAACTGCAGACCTGTTCCAGTCTGCTTTGTGTACTCCAGTTTCAGTTCTCGTATTTGCTTATTGGATAAGAAACTAAAGAGCAATGCAAAGCAAAATAAAAAACACTCGGTTTCCTTGCTTTTGCTATGACCCTTCTGCTGTTTGTCTTGCAGAACACTGAGTCTGTGGCAGCCACTGAGACTCTGGCTGAGGTGCCTGAACATGTGCTTCGAGGACTTCCAGAGGAAGTAAGACTTTTCCCATCTGCGGTCGACAAGACTCGGATTGGTGAGTGCTCTTGTTGCGGGAATCAGGCAGCAAAGAGTAGGCTGCTTTCTGGGAGAGCAGGGATCATGCTAGGTAGACATCATGTGCCCCCTCCCCCCCCAAAAAAAAAAAAGAAAAGAAAAGAAGGGAAAGGTTGAGTCTCACTGAAAAGATGTGGTGTGTATGCACTTTCCGCATGAGAATCCAGGGTGGACATGGGTTATAGAAAGGAAACCAGGGGTTGGGGATTTAGCTCAGTGGTAGAGCGCTTGAGCGCAAGGCCCTGGGTTCGGTCCCCAGCTCTGAAAAAAAGAAAAAAGAAAAAAAAAAAAAAGAAAGAAAGGAAACCAGCTTCCACCTACATATTCTGTCCTTGGTCGTATGTTCCAGTGTGCCCTCCTCTGCATCACCATGGGCCTCATCCCACAGAGTGGGTGGTTTCCTCTGCTTTCCCTGAGCCTTGAGTGTGATTACATTATCACATTTATTTCCTTACTTTTCATTGACTTTACAACTGTTCCTGTTACTGATAGTCTGCCTTGCCCATTGTCTCACCATTCTCACTTAAGTAGGTATTTGAATGAATGATGGAAGCTGGCTGAATTTCTTGTTGAGCATACAAGCTTGTTTGTATTTGATTTTTGTCTGTGATGTAAGTTTTAGATAGAACATTAAGAGTAAGTTGTAAAGATCCTGTAAGAACACACTCCTGAATAGATCACACTTCTATCCTTGTGTCATTTAGACATTCTTCTGGTGAGTGTTGTCATTCTGACCTGCACTTTTTCTGATTCTCTTGGGGTCCTTATACTGTTTAGTTGAACAGAAGTGGCCGTCTCACAGGTTAACTGATGGTTGGTGTTTATAGATGCAGTTCCTAGCTGACTTGTGGTGGGAGTGGAGTGTGTATATCCTAGCCACATACATCGGGGTGAGCCTCCACCTCCCGGTCTGTGTATGAGGGAACCTGTCCAGAGTGCGATTCTTCTGACTGAGGGCTCCTGCCGTTCCACTGACTGCGACTTGATTGACTCGCTGTACTTTCTGATAGGTTTTGTCAATCTGAACCTTGGGGAGCCAAGACATCGCATGGACTATGTTTCAGAAAGCTAATGAGAGGAAACGGCTTTCCACTGTGATGAAGGGAATCAGCTTCAAAAGTATTCATTTATAAATCCCAAGTCCTAACCATTATAAGAGCATTATAAGAACCACTTTTGTTTAGTAAGGACAGTTCGAGATGTGTAGAAAGACAGAATGAAGAATTTGAATTATTTGTAGTTTTATTCCATTCATATTTTTCTCTCATGTTAATTTTCAAGTGTTTATGATTATACTACATATGGTCTATTTTACATATAAAAGTTAATATAAACTTTTAAAAAGTTGTAATCAATGCAGATTCTTTACAGACTATTCAGAAGATATCCAGGGGCACACAGAAGGGAACAGAATCCGCTGGAGGACTTTATTGGTTTGATTGAACTTAATACAGTCACTTTGCTGTTAGGCAACCTAGCTTTTTAATTGTTTCGTAAAACTGAATGGCATTAATGCTTTCGATATTTAAAATATCCACATTACATTATAAAAATACTGGTTTTATTTTCTAGGTGTCTGGGCTACTAAACCAATTTTAAAAGGGAAAAAGTTTGGGCCATTTGTTGGTGATAAGAAGAAGAGATCCCAGGTTAGGAATAATGTGTACATGTGGGAGGTAAGAGAGTTTCAAGCATTTTAAAGAGCCCACTCCCTGTTCTCCCAGGATCTGATGTTTTGAATTTAAAACAATCATTTAAATATGTTCTTTAAAAGTTAAATATTTTTGTTAAAGAGAAAATTACTTTTCTGGGTAGACTGTTTTGTGTGTGTGTGTGTGTGTGTGTGTGTGTGTGTGTGTGTGTGTGTGTGTGTGTGTGTTTTTTTTTAAATTTTTTTTTCCATCTTTGTTAACTTGAGTATTTCTTATTTACATTTCGATTGTTATTCCCCTTCCCGGTTCCCAGGCCAACATCCCCCTAACCCTTCCCCCTCCTTCTCTATCGGTATTCCCCTCCCTCCCCCCCCCCTTACCCCCCCCCCCCCCACAAACACCTTCCCTGGGGTTCAGTCTTGGCAGGACCAAGGGCTGCCCCTTCCACTGGTGCTCTTACTAGGCTATCCACTGCTACCTATGAGGTTGGAGCCCAGGGTCAGTCCATGCATAGTCTTTAGGTAGTGGCTTAGTCCCTGGAAGCTCTGGTTGGTTGGCGTGTGTGTAGTTTGAAGCTGCTCCATTGTCCTTGATGGTAAATGGCACATCTATGTTTTGTATTCCTTGTTCAGGGTATTTTGCCTTGTACCTAAGATCTTGACTTCCTCTGTCATTTATGAGTGACACAGATACACCATAAAATTACTCCAAAGGCTGCAAAGAGCAGTATTGGATTCCTCTCTGCATGTCAGAAAGCAGCGTCTATGTCCCTGGAATATCCAGAGGTAGACATATAGAGCACACGACACATTAACATTGAACGTTAATTTTACTTCACACTTCTCCTTCATATATTCTCAACAACCCTGGAGGAAAAAGCAGGGAAGTGGCAGCCTTTTATAGAAGCTTTCAGTAAAGGGGGAGATGCCTTTGCTCTCCAGGTCCAGGGCAGATGTAGTCAGAGCCACATGTCTCCTGGGAACAGTGGGGCAGGTTCTTCTAGATTGCCTGGGCCAAATTCTGCTTCTGCATGAGTTTCCTGACTTAATACATGTACTGTGAAGCCTTCCACTTAAAGAGTGGGGAATTGAAAACATTTCATTAGGGCACTTGTGTTCTTGGGTTTTGCATGGGATTCTGAAGGTCAGTCAGTGCCCTGGGAAGCACCTCAGGGAATGACTCCTTTCCAAGTACCATTCTGAGTGAGAAGGAGTCATATCTGTTGCATACTTGCTGACATATAAAAGCTGACAGTGAAATGTGTGGGCACATACCGCCCAAGAATCTCAGAGCATCAGGGGAGGGGCGTTCTTAAGGCCGTGAAGGCTATAGCTTGATCTGACAGCTTCATCATTGAATTTGTTTCTTATGAGTCAGCTTTTTCCGATAGTATCTGACTGCGAACTCTGGGGGCTTTGGGAAACAAGAATTTACAAGTTCGTCAAAAGCTAACAGGCATGCTTGACCTGTGAGGAATGTCGGGGAATCCCATGCTCATTTATGATGTATGTATAGTGCCAAGTAGAACAGACGCCATCACTAGTAAAGGGGAGGCAGCGGCACCTTCCATGCAGTGTAACACTTTATATCGGACATGCCGTGTAAACCACCTCTCAAGTTCCATGAGCATTATCCTCTGCATTCAGATTCATGCAGTCAGCTAAAAACTGTGATTTACAGCTGAGAACAACTCATTTTCCTCTCCACGCAACATCCTAGTGCTGAGAATTTAAAACTTCACATATATAGGCTTCAGTTTGTAACTCATCGTGAAAGTATCGCTTCTGTTCAGTCAGGCTCAAGTTTACATCTTGTTCTTGTGCAGACTGACGATTCCTTACGAGGAGGAAAAGTCAGAATCTCTTTCACTTAGTTCTCATATCTGAAAGGGCTTTTTATTTTTAAAAAATGTTGAAATAGGATATAGATGACATAGGTGTATATACATGGGTCTGGCAAAGTATCAAGAATACTAATTATAATGGGCATATTTGTTAAAAATAAATTGAAAAAGTAAAATAGTTCCTATTTATTGATTTTACCCAGACTTGTATCAGAAAGTCTCTTCCTAGTATAGAGTTTGTCATCAGAACCGCATCTTGGTGATTGCTCTTCCATCAAAGCCCCTTAAGTTCTGCTTAAAATACCTCAGCAGTGGAATCTTACATCCCCAACTAGTAGACCATTGTGTGCTCACCGAACACAGTGCCAAATTGCCTTTCTTGAGCCCTTGACTGCCTGATTCCTTAAGTCCTCCAAGGTTTCACTGAAAGCATTCACATTCCTCTTAATCCAGAGAAAGATGAAGAATGCCCAGAGTGAGTTCACAAAGTAGGTTCTCCAGAGAGAGGAGAGCATGCTTTGATCTGCTTTAAGCCGGGCTGTGGGGACCTGACATTTCATATTGTCTGTAGCACTTCTTTTGACCATCCTGGTATGTTGAGCAATATCAGAATTTTGAAACCATCCCTGATAAAAAGTTCTCCCCTCCCATTTAAAGGCAGAGTCTTGCTTTGCAGCCTAGGTTGGCTTTGAACTAGGATCCATTTACTTCTACCTCCCATGTGCTGGAATTTCAAGCACGGGCTACTATATGCCTGGAGCTGATAAAAAGCCTTTCAAGTTTTGGGCTCATGTGGTTGCTAGTGAACAGATTTCTTTTAAAAAAATTCTGAGTAAGATTTATTTTAATAATCCTTTCAGAATAGATTATTTTATTTTGCTTTTATTGCTTTGAAACACAGCCTTGGTTGTAAGTTAGCCTCAAATTCAAACTCCTCCTGCCTTAGCCTCCTGGGTGCTGATAACACAGGTACACACCACTGTTTTAGCTCTTAATTAGATTTAGTTTTAGAACAGTGTTAGGTTCAGGGGAGAATTGATTGGAAAGTGGGAATGTTTCTGTTTCAGTTTATTTTGTTCTGCTGTGATAAAGTACCACAGCCTGCTTAATGTTCAGAAGCTTATCGTGAAGGCTGAGAGGGCCAAGAACAGAGAGCTCTGTATATCTGATGAGGGCTTCGTTATCTGTTATAGCATGGGGAAAGCATTACAGATCAAGGCAGAGCCGGAGAGGAAAGATGGAGCCTGAAACCCTTTTAAACCTGCACTCACTCTTCCATCCACAGAGCCAGAACCACCACAACCTGAACACCCCATTATGCCCCGTGTCTCACAGTACATGAATGTGGAAGCCATTTCTACCCAGTTTACCCTGCATACCCACAGGTTTTCCACCCATCAATATCTCAGGTATGCAGTACATAATCCCTTCTTCAGTGCAGGGATTCATGATGTGTGCCCCTGGCCCAGTTATAAGCCTTAAAAATTTAAACAGTGCTAGCAGTGGGCCTCACCGGGTGAAGGTGCTGCCCCCCAAGCCTGATGACCTGAAATCCACTGCTGATCCCACATGGTGGAAGGAGAAAACTGACGCTCCCAAGTTGTTCTCTGACTTTACACACACACACACACACACACACACACACACACACACGTGCGCACACGTGTAATTAGAAAACAGAAAAGAAAACTGTGTGCTTACCATGAGCTGTAATAATATGAGAGTATATAGAAAGATCACGCAAAGGTAAAGCTCGCCTGAACTCCTAGCACCCAGGATCTCTAAGCACATTCTTCTACCTCTGCTAAGCTGGGAGGAATTGCTTCGCTGAGAATCCCCTGTCGACCAGGCTGCCTTTTCTTGGCCTGGTGCCTCTCCTGTCTTGTCTCTTCAACACTAGTACCCGTTCCCACACTGTGCGTAGGAGTGTATCATGCTTGTTTACACCCAATGCCACAGGACTGTCTGTGTCAGGGGTCAGGTACTTTATGGTTGCCTTTTTTTTTTTTTTTTTTGGTGGCTGCTCATAAGGCTGCCATCCATGATTGCCTTCTGTTGAACATAAATGGCTTTAATCTTTAGCTGAGTGTGTACAGTTCTTCCAAGAATAAACTCGCTGTACTTGAAATATTCTGACTTGTCTGATATTTTCCTTGAGGAACATTCCTAGAAATGTAAATGTTTAGTCAAAAGTTATGTAAACTTCTGTACATTTTTGGTCAGTTTTGCCCAAAAGCCCTTGGAAATATTATAAGACTAACAAGAGTATATTTTTTTCTAGGCCTTTGAAAGTTAGTATTACTTACCTTTTTAATAACCTTTTAAAAAATCTATTCTTTTATGTGACTGATTACTGCTGCTAATGCATTTCGATCATCCTGGCGATACATTTTCATCTAGAAGACAGAGGGAAGAGGTAGAACTGCTTATCAATAGAAATTGATACAGAAATGATCACTGCATAGTGAGAAGATCTTAATACAGTTTTTTAAGGAGCAAAACCCTTTTCTTATTTAGAACTGTGAATAATTGTTAGTGTGTGAGCTCGATAGATAGTGTTTGCTGTGTCCTTATAATCGGATGTCACTGGAGTTTCTGCAGAGCCTGGTTTCAGAAAGTGTTAGTCATGCTCACTGCTCTTGTCCAGCTGTAGAACACTGTAGGAAAAGTTGTGTCTAGATCTAACTTACACCCTGTGTTTTAAAGCTCCAAAACTAAGAAGCATCTTCATGGTTTTAAACAGTGTGGCACATGAAGATACCGTGAAATTCAAATGTCAGCTAATGAGGAAAGTTCTATTGGTACACAGCCACATCCATTTGTCTGTTGTCTATGGAGTCGAACAGTGGCAACATTCTTATAGCTAGTGAGGCCAAAAAAGTACTTTTAATAAATGTCAGTGTTGTGCTTATATGTGTGCCCGAGCAGCACGTGAATGCCGTGCCTGCAGAAGCCATGAGAGGGTGTCAGATCTCCTTGGAACTCGAGTTGCAGACAGTCGTGAGCCACTGTGTGGGTGCTAGGAACTGACCCGGGTCCTCTGGAAGAGCGTCTTAACTCCTGTGCCATATTTCCTGTCCTCCCAAATACCTTGGCATTACTGTATGGAAAGCTTGCTGTGTCTTGGCCGTGTGAGGAAGGAGCCGGAGGAGTGAATGTGAAGGTGTGGTGTTTCTGGTTTACCCAGTAGGGTACAGCAGTATGAAGAACTTGGTTCTTCAACGGTAGAAATGGTTGTCATAGTGACAGCAGAGCCAGGTACCTGCTATTTGAAGAGTTTCACAATTGTTGAGGGTATTGAAGTAGAGAAGGATTAAATAAATTTTCAAACAGTTTAACTTTTACTAAGATTAGCATCTTAATATAGCACATTTTCCCCATCGGGAGTTTATTTATTCACTCATTTAATGTCTCTTCGTTAGGCTTTTCCTGTGTGTTTCCCAGCATTGATCTTGGCATAGAAACATGTGCTTCTATCCTGGCTTTATGTCATAGAGGTTGTTGGTCTGGAGTGCGAGACTCAGGCAGATGATAAGTCCGGATTCCTAGTGGCTCCTCGAGGACTTCACGCTGCTATACCTGGAGGCAAAACCAGACCAAGCCTCTGGGTTGCCGTCAGTATTCTTCCTAAGTATTTTGTAATGTGGGTCCTGTGTGTCATCACTATGACAGGATGCCAAAGATGGGTTATCTGAAGTTAGAAAGTTTTGTTTTGGCTCACAGGTTTATGAGCGACCATCCACAATTGGGCAGTTCTGCAGCATGGGCCTCTGGTAACATGGCGAATCCTGGTAGGAGCACATGTAGGAGACAAAGTTTTCTCAGCCTGGAGCAGAAACAGAGGGACAGTCAGGGTCCTACAGCCCCTTCTGAGAGTGTGGTACCTAAGGACCTTCCTTCCACCAGACCACATCTTGAAGGTCCATTACTCCTCGGTAGCATTTCACAGGGACTGGAGAGATGGTTCGTGGTTAAGAGCTCATATTGACGTTGCGAGAACTGAGAGTCCATTCCAGTAACTCCAGCTCCAGGGCATCTGACACCTGCCTTCTTTGGGCGCCAGCATTCACGGGCATATCCACACCTTCCCCGTAGACGGAAACACATACAAATATATTTTTAGAATTTCAATATCAAAACCGTAATATTTATAGGTTATGTTGTAGACTGGTACCAATCACATTCTCATGCCAGTTCCTCATTAACAAGCTGAAGCTCAATACAAGGAAGAACACTACATACTTTATTTTTTTATTGGATATTTTATTTGTTTACATTTCAAATGTTATCCCCTTTCCTGGTTTCCCCTCTGGTTATCCCCTATCCCATCTTCCCTTCCCCTGCTTCTATGAGGGTGCTCCCCTATCCACTTCCTCCACCCCGTCCTGACATTCCCCTACACTGGGGCATCGAGTCTTCCCAGGAACAAGGGCCTCTCCTCTCATTGCTGCCTGACAAGGCCATCCTCTGTTACATATGCAGCTGGAGCCATGGGTCTGTCCATGCATACTCTTGGGATAATGGTTTAGTCTCTGGGAACTCTGGGGGTCTGGTTTGTTGATATTGTTGTTCTTCCTATGGGTTGCAAACCCCTTCAGTTCCTAAAGTTTTTTTTTTTTTTTTTTTTTTCCTAATCTCTCCATTGGGAACCCTGTGTTCAGTCTAATGGTTGGCTGCGAGCATCTGCCTCTGTATTTGTCAGGCTCTGGAAGAGCCTCTCAGGAGACAGCTATATCAGGCTCCTGTCAGCATGCACTTCTTGGCATCCACAATTGTGTCTCGGTTTGGTGTCTATATATGGGATGGATCCCCCAGGTGAGGCAGTCTCTGGCTGGCCTTTCCTTCAGTCTCTGCTCCACACTTTGTCTCTGTATTTCTTCCATTGAATATTTTGTTCCCCCTTCTAAGAGAGACTGAAGCCTCCACACTTCCTTCTTCTTGAGCTTCCTGTGGTCTGTGAATTGTATCTTGGGTATTCTGAGCTTTTGGGCTATTATCCACTTATCAGTGAGTACATAGCATGTATGTTCTTTTGTGATTGGGTTACCTCACTCAGGATATTTTTTTTAGTTCCATTCATTTGCTTATGAATTTCATGAAGTCATTGTTTTTAATAGCTGAGTAATACTCCATTGTGTAAATATACATTTTCTGTATCCATTCCTTTGTTGAAGGACATCTGGGTTCTTTCCAGCTTCTGGCTATTATAAATAAGGCTGCTATGAACATAGTGGAGCATGTGTCTATGTTATATGTTGGAGCATCTTTTGGGTATATGCCCAAGAGAGGTATAGCTGGGTCCTCAGGTAGTGCAATGTCCAATTTTCTGAGGAACCTCCAGACTGATTTCCAGAGTGGTTGTACCAGTTTGCAATCCCACCAAAAACGGAGGAGTGTTCCTCTTTCTCCACATCCTTGCCAACATCTGTTTTCACATGAGTTTTTGATGTTAGCCATTCTGACTGGTGTGAGGTAGAATCTCAGGGTTGTTTTGATTTGCATTTCCCTGATGACTAAGGTTGTTGAACATTTCTTTAGGTGCTTCTCAGCCATTCTATATTCCTCAGTTGAGAAATCTTCATTTAGCTCTATCCCCCATATTTTGATAGGGTTATTTGACTCTCTGGAGTCTAGCTTCTTAAGTTCTTTGTATATTTTGGATATTAGCCCGCTATCAGTTGTAGGATTGGTAAAGATCTTTTCCCAATCTGTTAGTTGCCATTTTGTCCTAATGACAGTGTCCTTTGCCTTATAGAAGCTTTGCAGTTTTATGAGATCTCATTTGTCGATTCTTGTTCTTAGAGCATAAGCCACTGGTATTTTGTTCAGGAAATTTTCTTCAGTGCTCATGTGTTCAAGGTTCTTCCCCACTTTCTCTTCTGTTAGTTTCAGTGTATCTGGTTTTATGTGGAGGTCCTTGATCCACTTGGACTTGAGCTTAGGTGACAACAGATGCTGGCGAGGATGTGGAAAAAGAGGAACACTCCTCTGTTGTTGGTGGGATTGCAAGTTGGTACAACCACTCTGGAAATCAGTCTGGAGGTTCCTCAGAAAATTGGACATTGCACTACCTGAGGACCCAGCTATACCTCTCCTGGGCATATACCCAAATGATGCTCCAACATATAACAAGGACACATGCTCCACTATGTTCATAGCAGCCTTATTCATTATAGTCAGAAGCTGGAAAGAACCCAGATGCCCTTCAACAAAGGAATGGATACAGAAAATGCACATTTACACAATGGAATATTACTCAGCTGTTAAAAAACAATGACTTCATGAAATTCATAAGCAAATGGATGGAACTAAAAAATATCATCCTAAGTGAGGTAGCCTAGCCACAGAAAAACACATATGTTATGTACTCACTAATAAGTGGATAATAGCCCAAAAGCTTGGAATACCCAATACAATCCACAGACCACATGAAGCTCAAGAAGGACAACCAAAGTGTGGATGATTCTTCAGCCCTCCTTAAAAGGGGGAGCAAAAATATTCATAGGACGAGATATGGAAACAAAGTTTGGAGCAGAGGCTGAAGGATGACCATTCAGGCCTGCCCCACCTGGGGATTCAGCCCATATACATAAAGCCACCAAACCCAGGCAATATTGCTGATGCCAAGAAGTGCTTGCTGACAGGAGCCTGATATAGTTGTCTCCTGAGAGGCTCTTCCAGAGCTTGACAAATACAGAGGTGAATGCTCGAAGTCAACCATTGAACTGAGAATGGGGTCCCCAGTTAGAGAAAGTATTGAAGGAGCTGAAGGGGTTTGTAACCCCATAATAACAACAATACCAACCAACCAGAGCTCCTGGGAACTAAACCACCATCCAAAAAGCACACATGGACAGACCCATGGCTCCAGCTGCACATGTAGCAGAGGATGGCTTTGTTGGGCACCAATGGGAGGAGAAGTCCTTGGTCCTGCCAAGGCTGGATTCCCCAATGTAGGAGAATGTCAGGGGAGGGAGGCGGGAAGGAGTGGGTGGTTGGCTGGGGAACACCCTCATAGAAGAAGCAGGATGGGATAGGGGGTTTATGAACAGGGAAAGGGGATAACATTTGAAATGTAAATAAAATATATCCGATAATAATAATAAAAAGAATAGGTCAGTTTGCATTCTTCTACTTGCTGACCTCCAGTTGAACCAGCATCATTTTTTAAAAATGCTGTCTTTTTTCCACTGGATGGTTTTAGCTTCTTTTTCAAAGATTAAGTTAGCATAGGTGTATGGGTTCATTTTTTGGTCTTTAATTCAATTCCATTGATCTACTTGTCTGTCTTTGTACCAATACCATGCAGTTTTTATCACTATTGCTCTGTTGCTCTGTAATACTCCTTGAGGTCAGGGATGGTGATTTCCACCCCCCAGAAATTGTTGTTGTTGTTGTTGAGAATAGTTTTTGCTGTCCTGGGTTTTTTGTTATTCCTAATGAATTTGCAAGTTATTCTTTCTAGCTCTATGAGGAACTGAGTTGGAATTTTGATGGGGATTGCATTGAATCTGTAGATTGATTTTGGTAAAATGGCCGTTTTTACTGTTAATCCTGCCAATACAAGAGCATGGGAGGTCTTTCCATCTTCTGAGATCTTTGATTTCTTTCTTCAGAGACTTGAAGTTCTTGTCATACAGGTCTTTCACTTGCTTGGTTAGAGTCACACCGAGGTATTTTTTATTATTTTGGGACTATTATGAAGGTTGTCGTTTCTCTAACTTCTTTTTAAGCCCTTTTATCCTTTGTGTAGAGGAAGGCTACTGCTTTGTTTGAGTTAATTTTATACCCAGCCACTTTGCTGACGTTGTTTATCAGGCTTAGGAGTTCTCTGATGGAATTTTTGGGATCACTTAAGAATATTATCATATCATCTGCAAATAGTGATATTTTGACTTCTTCCTTTCCATTTTGTATCCCTTTGATCTCCTTTTGTTGTCTCATTGCTCTGGCTAGGACTTCGAGAACTGTATTGAATAAGTAGGGAGAGAGTGGGCAGCCTTGTCTAGTCCCCGATTTTAATGGGATTGCTTCAAGTTTCTCTCCATTTAGTTTGATGTTGGCTACTGGTTTGCTGTGTATTTCTTTTACTATGTTTAGGTATGGGCCTTGAATTCCTGATCTTTCCAAGACTTTTACCATGAAGGGGTGTTGAATTTTGTCAAATGCTTTCTTGGGATTTAATGAGATAGTCATGTGCTTTTTTTTCTTCGAGTTTGCTTACATAGTGGATTACATTGATGGATTTTTGTATATTAAACCATCCCTGCTTGCCTGGAATGAAGCCTACTTGATCATGGTGGATGATTGTTTTGATGTGTTCTTGGATTCGGTTTGCCAGAATTTTATTGAGTATATTTGCATAGATATTCATAAGGGAAGTTGGTCTGAAGTTCTCTTTCTTTGTTGGCTCTTTGTGTGGTTTAGGTATAAGTGTAATTGTGGCTTCATAGAAGGAATTGGGTAGTGTTCCTTCTGTTTCTATTTTGTGGAATAGTTTGGACAGTATTGGTAATTGGTCTTCTATGAAGGTCTGGTAGAATTCTGCAAGAAAGGCATCTGTTCCCGGGCTTATTTTGGTTGGGAGACTTTTAATAACTGCTTCTATTTCTTTGGGAATTATGGGACTGCTTAGATAGTTTATTTGATCCTGATTTAACTTTGATACTTGTTATCTGTTTAGAAAATTGTCCATTTCCTCCATATTTTCCAGTTTTGTTGACTATAGGCTTTTATAGTAAGATCTGATGATTTGGGCTGGGGATTTAGCTCAGCGGTAGAGCACTTGCCTAGCAAGTGCAAGGCTCTGGGTTCGATCCCCAGCTCCGAAAAAAAAAATAAAAAAAAATAAAAAGATCTGGTGATTTTTTAATTTCCTCAGATTCTGTTGTTATGTCTCCCTCCCTCTTCATTTCTGATTTTCTTAATTTGGATACTCTCTCTGTACCCCCTGGTTAGTCTTGCTAAGGGTTTATCTGTCTTGTTACTTTCTCAAGGAACCAGCTCCTGGTTTTGTTTATTCTTTGTATAGTTCTTTTATTTTCTACTAGGTTGATTTCGGTCCTAAGTTTGATTATTTCCTGCCATCTACTCCTTTTGAGGGTATTTGCTTCTTTTTGTTCTAGTGCATTCAGTGTGCTGTCAAGCAGCTAGTGTATCCTCTCTCCAGTTTCCTTTTTGGAGGCACTCAGAGCTAGGAGTTTATCTCTTAGCACTGCTTTCATTGTGTCCCGTAAGTTTGGGTATGTTGTGCCTTCATTTTCAGTAAATTCTAAAAAGTCTTTAATTTCTTTATTAGTAGAGCATTGTTCAGCTTCAGTGTATATATTGGCTTTCTGTCATTTTTATTGTTATTGAAGACCAGCCTTAGTCCATGGTGATCTGATAGGATGCAAGACATTATTTCAGTCTTCTTATATCTGTTGAGGCCTGTTTTGTGACCAATTACATGCTTAGTTTTGGAGAAGGTACCATGAGATGCTGAGAAGAAGGTACATTCTTTTGTTTCAGGATGACATGTTCTATAGATATCTGTTAAATCTGTTTGGTTCATAACTTTTCTGTTAGTTTCACCGTGTCTTTGTTTAGTTTATGTTTCAATGACCTGTCCAGTGATGAGAGTGAGGTGTTGAAGACTCCCACAATTATTGTGCATGGTGCAATATGTGCTTCAAGCTTTAGTAAAGTTTCTTTTATGAATGTGGGAGACCTGGCAATTTGAGCATAGATGTTCAGAATTGAGAGTTCATGTTGGTAGATTTTTTCTTTGATGAGTATGAGGTATCATTCCTTATCTTTTTTGATAACTTTGGGTTGAAAGTTGATTTTATTTGAAATTAGAATGGCTATTCCAGCTTGTTTCTTGGGACCATTTGTTTGGAAAATTGTTTTCCAGCCTTCTCCTCTCAGGTAGTGTCTGTCTTTGTCACTGAGGTGTGTTTCCTGTATGCAGCAAAATGCTGAGTACTGTTTATGTATCCAGTCTGTTAGCTTATGTCCTTTTATTGGGGGATTGAGTCTGTTGATATTAAGAGATATTAAGGAAAAGTGATTGTTGTTTCCTGTTATTTTTGTTGTTTGACGTGGAACTATATTTGTGTGGGTATCCTCTTTTTGGGCTTGTTGAAAGAAGATCACTTTCTTGCTCTTTGTAGGGTGCAGTTTTCCTCCTTGTGTTGGGGTTTTCCATCTGTTGTCCTTTGTAGAGCTGGATTTGTAGAAAGATATTGTATAAATTTGCTTTTGTTATGGAATATCTTGGAATGAAGAAATGAAGAAATGAAGAAAAATATCTTGTTTCTTCATTTATGTTAATTTAGAGTTTTGCTGGATATAGTAGCCTGGGCTGGCATTTGTGTTCTCTTAGGGTCTGCATGACATCTGCCCAGGATCTTCTGGCTTTTAGAGTCTCTGTTGAGAAGTCTGGTGTAATTCTGATAGGTCTGCCTTTATATGTTACTTGACCTTTTTCCCTTACTACTTTAATATTCTTTCTTTGTTTTATGCATTTGGTGTTTTAATTATTATGTGATGGTAGGAATTTCTTTTCTGGTCTACACTGGTATTCTGTAGGCTTCTTGTATGTTGATGGGCATCTCTTTCTTTAGGTTAGGGAAGTTTTCTTCTATAATTTTGTTGAACATATTTACTGGCCCTTTGAGTTGGGAGTCTTCACTCTCCTCTATACCTATTATCCTTAGGTTTGATCTTCTCGTTGTGTCCTGGATTTCCTGGATGTTTTGGGTTAGTAGCGTTTTGCATTTTGCATTCTCTTTGACTGTTGTGTCACTGTTTTCTGCCCCTGAGATTCTCTCTTCCATCTCTTGTATTCTGTTGTTGATGCTTCCATCTATGACTCCTGATCTCTTTCCTAGGTTTTCTATCTCCAGGGTTGTCTCCCTTTGTGATTTCTTTATCTGTTTCCATTTTTATATCCTGAATTGTTTTGTTCAATTCCTTCACTTGTTTGGTTGTGTTTTTTTCGTAATTCTTTAAGGGATTTTTGTGTTTGCTCTTTAAGGGCTTCTACCTGCTTACCTGTGTTGTCCTGTACTTCTTTAAGGTTATTTATGTCCTTCTTAATGCCCTCTATATCTCATCATTATGAGATATGATTTTACATTAGAATCTTGCTTTTCCAGTGTGTCGGGGTATTCAGGACTTGCTGTAGTGGGAGAACTGGGTTCTAATGGTGCCAGGTAGTTTTGGATTCTGTTGCTTAGGTTCTTGCGCTGCCTCTTGCCATCTGGTTAAGTTGTGTCAGTTGGTTTTGCTGTCTCTGACTGCCACTTGTCCCTCCTGTGAGCCTTTGAGCCTGCGAACTTAGGAGTGACATCACTATCACTCTTGGGAGACCATCGCTCTCCATGTGTGATTTGGGTACCAAAAGCTGTGCCACAGGGTTAACTCTGGGGTGCAGATGAACACCGGAAGGGGACACTTTAATTTTTAATTTAAATCTTAACTTTTTAATATTACTTTTTAAAGACATGGCCTATGTAGCTCTGGCTAACCTGGAACTCATTATATAGCCCAGGTTGGCCTTCTGTTCATGGAGATCTGCCTGTCTCCACCTCTGAAATGCTAAGTGCTGGTATTAAAGGTGTGTACCACCAAGCCCACTGTTTGTTGTTGTTATTGTTGTTGTTGTTGTGGTGGTGGTGGTGGTGGTGGTTTTAAAGTACAGCAAAGTTTTGGTCTCCCTGAGCATCCAGCAGACCAAGGGTAGACTTAGGGTAGATGTAGGCCTTCAGGACACTTCTGCCTGTTTCGCCACCCCCACCTCAGTGGAATGGTATTCCAGTGGAGGAAAGGCACAAAGTAAGATAAACAAAAGAAAAGTTACTGAATTATTTCATTTCCTCAGAGAAAACTATTATTTACTTTTAGATTATTTTTCTTCATATATTTTCTATAGTCTTACATTTAAGCTAAAAATAGATAGTTCATTTTTGTCAAGTAGTGGTTCTACTTAGTATTGTCTTTGTGTGATTTTGTGTGTGTATGGATGGGTACACTACAGAGCGAGATCCTCTCTCAGAAAACAAAACAGAAAAGGAAACAACCCCCAAATACACATACACCCCTCCTCAATCCCCTCTAGCATACTCATCTTTTTCTATGGAACTTTGTTCTTTATACACATCACTGTGCCTTAGAAGATGCCTCATTTTCCATCGAAATACAATGAGGTATGCATAGGTAAAGAATTTACTCAACCGGAACATTGTTATTTTTGCAAAGATTTGTTTTGACTTAAGAACCAGGAAGTTCCAGCAGAGCCCTAGTGGTTGTTAAAGCAGTTGGATAGTCAACTTGCCACGTTTGCCTTCTACTCCGTGGGTCTTCCTGGCTCCTGCTGCCCTCTGCAGTCCCACTGATACCTGTCAATGCTGCCAGTGTGTGGGTGGGGATCCAGTGAGACCCAGATGTCTACCAGTATACATTAAAAATAAAATAAAGGAAGAAAAAGACTATCTCTGAGGCAGGGGCAGAGAGATAATAATACCTGTGTGAGTCAGTGGACCAACCAGAGGATTGATTGCAGTGTCCCTCATTCACTCCTCTTTCCACATTGGACTCTGCCAGCAAATGTGCTCAATCATAAGTCTTAAACACTGGAAAGCAACTGCTATTGCTGTGTACTGTGTTTAGCATCACAGTTCAACTGCCTCAGACATACCATTTCAGGGCGTCTTTGTTCTGGAGAGACAGACAGATAGATAGATAGATAGTCTCGGTCTCAGTCTCTCTGTCTCTCTGTCTCTCTCTCTCTTCCTCTCTCTCTCTCCTTGTCTGTCTGTCTGTCTGTCTATCTACTCCTGTAAGAGCTGAGGGAAGAAGCCTCAGCAGCCCAGACTTGCTCAGGAAGTCAGCATCTCAGCCATTGGCTGAGAGCAGGACCTTTGTTCTAAGGGAAAGTTACCTAATGAAAGGTGATGAATGTGGTGGGTGAGGAAACGAGTAAACGGAAGGACTCAAGGGGTGTGTTTGTGTGTGTGTGTGTGTGTGTGTGTGTGTGTGTGTGTGTGCAATTTACTTAGGTGTTTTGCAGTCCGGTTTTGGGGATTAACTGGTATATTAACTTCAGACTTCTTGCAGAGCATCTCAGAGAGGGAGTTGAGCAAGCACAGATGATCAGAGAAGCTTCTTCCTAGAGTAGAGCCTGTGTGCTAGGTTTTCTGTGTGGTTTTTTTGTTTTGTTTTGTTTTGTTTTTTGTTTTTTGTTTTTTTTCCTTTCTGCAGCATCCCAGAACTTTGCACACCTGTTTGCTGAACCTTAGTTCTGACACATATGCTGCATGGTATAGGTGTTAAGGGTCAGTGAGGTTTACAAAACAGTAATAGCTTGTCACCCACATGGCTGATTCTCAACATGTATTCATTTTCTGAAGTTCCTGTAAATCATGCGGGAAAGAGACCGCTGACCTGTGTACTTTCAGTGGTATAGACCTGGATTGGACCGACAGAATCTCTTAGAAGGCATTGCTGAGTGACACTTGAGAGAATGTAGCTGTTACCTATTTCCATGCACAGGGAACATTCGTAGATCAAGTATATGACCTTCAGGTCCTCCTATGGTGGCAGGAGATGGGATGGGGAACCAAGCCTAAAGAAAGTCTAAGAGTTTACAGCTTCTGTTTTCTGTTTGCATTTTTCTATATTGCTTCTTTGAAGTGCTTTTAGAGTGCTTGTGTATAGTGAAAAGAGCTGAAGGAAAGTTGAGATGCAGCTGTTTTTAGGCATTCCTATCCTAATACAAGCTTGTTCTTCTCCATCCCTAGGTCTACTACCCAAATTTGGGGTGGATGTGCATTGATGCCACCGATCCGGAGAAGGGCAACTGGCTACGCTATGTGAACTGGGCTTGCTCAGGAGAAGAGCAGAATTTATTTCCACTGGAAATCAACAGAGCCATTTACTATAAAACCTTAAAGGTAAGAGTGTTAGTGTTGGTCTACTCCTGGCTACTTCTCAGGCATTCTCTAAATGCAGTCTAATTGTAACTGAAAACAACTTTGTGTTTGAAGTGGTTCTTCCATGCACCCACAGCTCTCTGTTAGATACATGGCTCATGATGCCTTGCATATGTTGGAGAACTAGAGCAAGAAGACTGTGTCACGTAATTGCAGACTGCATCTTTCTTCATACTGCTGGTTATCTGTGGCATCTGCTCCTCGCCTCTTCCTCTGACACAGACGCCCAGCTCTCAGTACCATGGTGGTGCCTGTTAACAGAGAGCACACTCCTAGTATTCAGACTGTGTGAAGCCGTGTATTAGCTTTGATTACATTCAGGAAAGAATTTGGGATATATTTCTTTTTCCTGTCAAAATATTTCTTGGGAAAATTAGTTGCAGAGATGAAGAGGAGCACACTCCGAGCTGGCGATGAGGTACCCAGCACATGTGGGACCCAGTACATGTGGGACCTTACTACTAGGCTGCTTTCCATGTTAGCATGTTTATGTGGTGAACAAGATTCTGGCTCCCTCTTTGTTTTCACTGTCGTGTTTCTGTAGCAGACAGATCTACATTCCATGTATGGAATGTTCTAGAATGGAGTCTTGGGACTGAAAAGATAGATGATAGTTATCTCTTGGAATAGATACCTCTGTCCAAATTGCTGTAACAAACAATAGCTGTTCGTTCAGTTGGTTCTACTTGTATATGTTACAAACTAGGGGACAAGTCTATAGATTATTTTCTTTCTTGGTTTAAAATCTTCAGAGTTGGAAACTCTTGAGAATTTCAGGCAGGGTCCTGAGTTCATAGGTGTGGTAGCAAAAGGCTTTCTGCAAGCTGTGCTAGAGTGTGGCTGTTAAATGTTCTTCAATTAAAAAAAAAAAAAAAGGCTCTTCCCCTCTTTCCTCCCCCAACCCCCCTCCCCACACTTTCCTCCACGTGCTCATGGCCAGCCTTTTCTTTCTTCTTCCACTCTTCTTCTCTCATTAAACGTTTCCACATGGAGAAAAAAATGTCCTTCAATTGTATTTTCTTAGCTTTTCCACTGTGACATGTTTATACCTAAACCTGGCTTCTAGGCACAGCAGAATTTGGATTTTCCCCCCATGTTCATACTTAGGCTGTCCAAAACTTGTTTTTCATTTCTTTCTACTGACTTGTAGCCACAGGCAGTTCTAGTAGACTTGCTGCCTGGTTCCAAAGGGCACTAAGGATCCGTCTGGTTTCTCAAATACATCTCAAGCAGGAGACACATCTGTTTCTGTTGGCAAGGTGGGATCCTGGTGGAGAGAGACAAGGTGGCTGTGAGACAGGCAGCGTACACTAGGGATGGAGACAGACAGCTGTATAGGTTGAGCATTCCGTGTTTGCGATGTCGAGTATCAGAGTGTTTTGGATTTTAAATATCCGCATACACTTAGTTCTTCAGGAGGGACCCACCTCTAAGTACAGAATTGACATATCTCAGGTACATTTGAGACAAGTGGACATACCAGCACTTCATGCAGGGGCTCTGTTATCCTGGTCTTGATTGTGGAGTCATGTCACCACATTTAACTTTGAAACTCTGGAGCATTTCCGGCTTCAGATTTTTGTATTGGAGTAGATGTTTTAGATAAAAGATTAATTCATGCAGTTGCTGTAAAAGTAGACGAATGCCGTGGGTCAGTGTAGGGTATTGACAGCTACTCTGAGTGGGAACTGACGAGCTGTACCGGCAGAGCGTGCCGCTGATCTGTGTGCGCCTAAAGGCACTTGTCCTGTTATGTTGGAGGCCTTTTGGATCCCTCAGCTGTGATCTGCTGTGCTCTCCAGGATTCAGCATTCCTGAGGCAGTCTTTGTAAATGAATTACAAGGCATGGCTCTGGTTTCTCTTCAGTTTATTGTAAGAAATCTTGAAAATGCTAAGGGGTACAAAATAAAAATGTGTCTGTTGGCATGTGGCTCCACAACATGGCAACACCTCAGTCACAGACAATGTGGAGAGCTGCTCAGTCGGAAGAGGAGGCTTCACCAGTCGGCCAACACTTATTTGATTCGATTGGTAGCACACACACATATTCTAGGCTGTGTTTTGCAGTAAAGACTAACTTGAATGGATGTAAGTTTCTTCTCTATGAGAAGTTTGTATTTATTTCTGCCCTCTCCGTCTTTGGTGTTGGGGCTCAAACCCAGGGCACCGAGCTTCGCTCCTATCTGTGCAGATGTTTACCTCATCTCTTTGTAAAGTAAAGCTCTCTCTGCTGATGGTCCAAGGGCAGGGAGAAGGGAACCAGGAGCTAGGAATAGGGCTCTTGTTCTTGGATGCCAGTGTTCTGACTATGCTGTGATGGAAACCAGGATAAGTGTACACTTGTCCTCATTCCCTTTACTTTCAAACTTTGCTTGTATTTTATATTTTCTAGAATCCTAATCATTCCACATAGTGTTTAATACCATTTCATTCATTCATATATATATATATATATATATGTATATATATCATAAAAAGAGAACTGAACTAAGATTTACACGATCTGAAAACAGTTTAATTTTGGAAAGCAAACAAATCAGATTAGCTCATCAAAGTCCCAAAAGATGTTTGTGATGGCTGTTTTAACTCATTAATAGATTGCCAAAGTAGGGGTTTTGGGTAAGTTTAGCTGATTCAAGAAAGGATATGAGACACTGGTTCAAAAACAGTAAAGTGGCAGATTTTAGCTATATTTTGGAGGAACAAAGTAAACAGGGGCTGGTTCTTTTATTTTAAACAACCTGAATATTTTTGAATAATGAGAGTTCTGTGGACAATGAAACAAAGTCATGCTTGCTGTCTATATTAGTTAGGGTTTAACTGCTGTGAGAAGACCCCATGACCAAAGCAACTCGAGGCTGACCTAAAGTTCAGAGGTTCAGTCCATTATCATCAAGGCGGGAACATGGCAGCATCCAGGCAGGCATGGTGCAGGAGGTGCTGAGAGATCTACCTCTTCTTCTACAGGCTGCTAGCAGAGTACTGGCTTCCAGGTAGCTAGGATGAGGGTCTTATAGCCCCTGCTGACAGTGACACACCTACTCCAACACCCTTATAGAAACAGAATTCTGGCTCTCATTTATCTCCTTGGCTTGGGCAGTTACTTTAGTCTTTGATAACTTCTCAGTTCTGAGGAGACTAAGTTTGGCCTTCCTTCTGATTAGATTCCACTTATGCCTCTGGGCATCCCAGAACTGATCTGTCCTCTGCATAGTCTCAGGATGCTGTCCATCTGAATCCTTTTAAAGACTCTTCCTCTATCTGTGACTGGTAGCTGTTTATGGGGAGAGGATTTTGACAGGAAGCAAATGTTTGGGCACTTACACTCTCACCTAATACTGGTAGGTCCACTGGGGGCCTTGTCTGGATCAATCTGTGTTCAAGATTGCAATATGGGTTATTTTAATTGCCTCATTCCCACTCATTCTACACCAAGCGAGAACATTCCCTTTTTTGTGTGTCTCTTCCTGTGATCATCTGTGTCAGCATGTGGGCTTAGATGGGCTTTTACTTGAACTTTCTGAACAGATGGGTTCCCGGCAATGAAAGAAAACTGCTAGCTACCTTCCCAATTCTGTTTAGGACTTGCTTTTCTACTTAAAATATTTCTTCAGGATGTTGCATGTATAGTTGTATGATGGTGTCAGATGTGACTGAAGAACTTACTGTTTTAGGAACATAATTCATGGAATGTTATCTTAGGGATTTCTGTAACGGTGATGTACACTCTTGATGTTTTCTAACAGCCTGCGCTGCTTTGATGACTGTGCATTGTGGGTGATAGGTTGGGCTCTGACTGAGCTCAGGGCTTCTGTACTTGGGTTGTTTATGGTTAAAGGTGTACCTCGTTCCTGCTTAACTTGTGCTTGGAATTAGAAACGTATACTTTAACTCCTTTCCATGCCATTTGCTTTGTAATAGCCCTTTACATTTCTCATCCACTTGAATTTCATGAGCAAAATCGTCCCGTGTTTTATTTTCTCTTTTGCGTGGGTGACATGAGGTTTGGAGCTAGCTGTAAGAATCTGGAGATAGAGGCTGAGCACTAGGATCAGATCAGCCGGTGCATGAACTCCTGCGAGCCCCTGTGACAAGCTGCCAGGCCGTCCTGCTTGTCCCTAATGCCCTGCCTTGGCTGTGCCAGCCAAGGAATTTTCTGCTAGCTCTGGTCGCGGCTCCGCCTTCTGCCCCCGGCCTGCGCTCTAGAGTCCGCCTCCTTCCAGCGCGCGCCCCGGCCCCGCCTCCCCTCCGCGCGCACCCGCGTCGGCGGCGCCCTCCCGACAGCTGTTTGCGGTCGGCGCGCCGCTCTTGCCCGCTGCTGCGCCGCCCCCGCCAACAACCGTGTCTCTGATTGGTCTGCCCCTTGTCTCTTTTCTTTGGTAGCCAATCGCGCCTGGCGAGGAGCTCCTGGTCTGGTACAATGGGGAAGACAACCCTGAGATAGCAGCTGCGATTGAGGAAGAGCGAGCCAGCGCCCGGAGCAAGCGGAGCTCCCCGAAGAGCCGCAGAGGTAGGAATCGCCGCCGCCGCCCGGCCCGGGCCGCACCCGTGCCGGCCTAAGGGTCGAGGTCCGGGCGTTGCCCGTAGCGTCGCGGTGACCTTTTCCGGGCTCGGCCCGCCGTCTCCGCCCGGCCCGCTGCTGAATCACGGCAGTCCCGGCGCGTTCGGGCTGTTTGCGAACTTGTGCCTGAGCGCTCGCGCGGCGGGAAGTGCGCGTGCGGCCGCCGAGTGCGGGCCCGGCCCTGCTCCCGGAATAGGGCTGGCCGCGCGGCGAGGGAGGGCCGCCTGCGCCTTCCGGCCCGGCTGACAGCGCAGGACGCGGCCGAGGAGGGAGACGGGAAGGGAGAACCGGACCTGGGAGAGACAAAGATGGGGTGCACCGGGAGCGGAGGGCGACAGGATGTGTTGGGCTTTGTGGAAGTTTAGGAGGCTTGCCGTGGCCTCAACTCTGTGGTGAACGATGTTTTGAACAGAAGGTAGAGTGTAGTCAGTCACACTTATAAAAGGGAGGGGATAATTTGTGGGTAGGAAAATAGTTTGGTTGGCTATATCATATTTCCAGCTGGCATACCGATACGTCGCTGAAATATTTTTGCGAAAAACTTTTAATGTGAACTTGGGGATCTTTTATTTGAGTCTACTTTGAATATCGTGCCAAGGCACGATATGGTCGTTTTTTATTAAAACAAGAACTTTGGGGTTTTGTTTTGTTTTGTTTTTTGCTCTCCCCTTAGTTTTTAGTAAATCCAAACAAGCCTGTTCTTTTCTCAGACATTGCAAAGTATTTTGTGGGAGTGAGGTTATAAATAAAAGCATAAACATGGTTTTGGAAAACTCTCAAGCCATATTTGATGAGCTCATTGTGACTTTTCAATTCCATATTCTTTGCGTATCACAGCAAAGTGAAATAGGCTCACCCAAAGGGTGGCTGGTAGGTAGCTTGCTGAGTACATTTTTCCATTTAGTGGTTGTGATTCAGGTGTTGTTTCAGGTCAGTAAATACTTTGATTCTGGATCAGATGATAAGAGTCCAGAAAATTCCAGCCCTCCCTCAAGTATTTTAACTGCATTGAGATTTTGTCGGCCGAGGCTCAGCAGACGCCATTATTTGACTCTTTTCTGTGCTTAATGTCTATTTCGTTTGTAAGCAGGAGTCATGCTGTCAGCCTTCCTAGAGAAGCTACGGCTTGTGGAGGCTGAAAATTAGGGGATCTGGGGACTTCCTTATTGTGCCACTGTACTTAATCCTGACATTTAATTAGATCTGTAACTCATGGCAGTCTTACTTTGCTTGTGGCAAACTTTGGTGTGTGTATTCAAACCTGCTTCATTATCCTTTTCCTTTATCCCTCACTGTTCCATTCAATTCAGTGTGGAGGAAGAGCCTGAAACTAATCTTTTTGTTCTGTTAGTGATACACAAATGTATACATTCCATAGCTAGATTGGTGGGTTTAGATTGTTTGGTGATTTTTTTTTTAATATATTTTTTTAAAGATTTATTTATTTATTTTGTATATGAGTACACTGTAGCTGTCTTCAGACACACCAGAAGAGGGCATCGGATCCCATTACAGATGGTTTTGAGTCACCATGTGGTTGCTGGGATTTGAACTCAGGACCTCTGGAAGAGCAGTCAGTGCTCTTAACCGCTGGGCCATCTCTCCAGCCCTGGTGATTTTTTTTTAAACTTACTTTTTAAAATTTTTTTCTTATTAATTTTTATCTATAAGAGTACACTGTTACTGTCTTCAGACACACCAGAAGAGGGCATCAGATCCCATTACAGATGGTTGCGAGCCACCATGTGGCTGCTGGGAATTGAACTCAGGACCTCTGGAAGAGCAGTCAGTGCTTTTAACCACTGAGCCATCTCTCCAGCCCGTTTGGTGATTTTTATTTTTTATTTTTTATTTTTTATGTTTTGGTCTGTTTGTGGTCTTTGGTTTTGTTTTTTGAGTCAGGGTTTCTCTGTGTAGTCCTGTCTGCCCTGGGACTGACTCTGTAGACCATGCTAACCTTGTACTCACAGAGATCTACCTGCCTCTTCCTCCAGGCTGCTGGGGTTAAAGGCGTGGGCCACCACCACTTGGCAGTGATGCATATTTCTTCCTGCCCCATTATTTTGATAAAGAGTCTGAGCAGTAGACAGCTCACTGAGGCCTTCTTGAGCTTTAATTAAAAGACTTGTGTGGAGTTCATACAAGTATGCCTACTACTTTAGGCAGCTTACTTCAGAAGAGGCCTGTTTGCTCTCTGTGACCTAGAGTTTGGGAATCTAGTGAATCAAACCTTTCTTAATTATGCTGTGAAATCTAACTTAACAGCTTGGAAGATCTGAAGGCAGAACCTTTTATATTCAGTCAGTACAACCTTAGACATTTTAAATAATAGTATCAGAGAGAATCAAGGTAAATTGGTTCAGTTGTTTCAGGTCAGTAAATACTTTGAATCTGGACCTGATGATAAGAGTCCAGAGAATTCCAGCCCTCCTTCAAGTATTTTAACTCTGCATTGAGATTTTGTTGGACTATTTCTGAAAGCCAGGTGTTGGGGACATACAGCTGTCTAGTAGATTGATATTGTGCATAACTGCTGAAACAAAGGACTGGATTCTTCACAGTTCTGGACCTCAGCCCCCTCCCTCCCTCCCTCCCTCCCTCCCTCCCTCCCTTCCTTCCTTCCTTCCTCTCCCCCCATTCACTAATGTTTGTTAGGCCCTGCCTTGTGCTGGACTGTTTAGCCATTTGTGCAGTTCCTTGGGAAACAGAAAGGCAGGTGCCTCCATGCATCAGGAAGGCAGTGATCAGTGTTCGAGTGGCTGGCAGGCCCTCAGTGAACACTCAGACAATGTGTAAAGAAAGAACAGTGCATGGTGCTTTCAGAAGGCAGTTCATATTGTACCTGACCAAGGAGCATGCAGTTTCCTGTGGTTACAGGTGTACAGCGCTAGGCACATTCAGTGGAACTCGGCTTTGCGTTTCGGCTGAGTCGTGTGCATGTCCGAGCAGCCTCTCTGAGGTTAACTGTCAGAGGCTTTGGACAGGGTAAAGCTCTCAGGTGGAACAGTGGGAGGTTACAGTTGGAGGTCTCTAGCTGGTTAGTGTGTACTATGTAACTGTAATGGAGCAGAGAAAAGGCCACATGTAGAATTTTTATTTCCTGCTTGATTTCTGTCTCCTATTCATGACTGGGAAATGCAGTTGAGTTTGCTAACCGTAAGTAATAACTGCTAATGAATCTTTCTTTGCTTGTGTAGTGGCACTGGAGATGAGATTCAGGGTCTGGTGCTAATAACAAATGCTGGGCCAGTTCTGGTGAGTGCGGCTTTGACACATCACTGCAGTAGCCGTGCTGTACCGAGCCCTGCCTGAAGGGGGAGCCACAGCAGCGCTGCACAGATGGGTTTGTTTGTGGAAGGAGTGGGCAGCATGAGGTACCTAGGCCTCTGCCTAGTGTGGAACGGTGGGCAGTCTTGACTCTGTTCTGAGGTACACTTTTCCAGCTTCAAAAATGAGTGATTGTGAAGCCGAGGGAGCTTGAGCTTTAACCTCAGGAGGAGCATGTGGGCTAACAAAGGGGGAGGGCGTTTTCTGAAATTTGAAGGCACTTGGAAACTAGATTCTAATGTGACTGTGGGTTTCTTGTTGAGGATTTACTGAGTTTGTGGCTCCTCCAGCCAGTAGAGTTCTCCCCCCATTTCCCTCACTAGGCTCAGCCTCACTCTCCTTCACCCTTATTAGTGGCCTTTCTAACCCACTGACCTCCCTGTTCAGGCAAGTTAGGAGAGAAGAGTTATTTATAGGAGCAAGAAGTCCCTTAGACCTGAGAGCTGGATGATTGAAGACTGCTTATGTAGCCATTACTGGGCTGCACAGGCTATGTTCATTAAGGTTCCGTCCTGTGTCTGAGAATATCAGCTGGTGACTTTCAACTAACACACAACATTTAAATTACAGTCAACCTTAAGGAAGAAGCGTTTCGTTTGTCTCCGCATAGAATTGTTCAAATGAAAACTCTTGGTGTAATGAAGAATGCCGAAGTGTTTTGAAATTGACATACTTGACATTCTTCCCCAAAGGTGCTGAGTAGCTCAGGCCAGGTTAGGAAAGATGAAGAGTCTCACATGCAGAGAATACAGTCCAGGTAGGGGCATGGACAGATCAGATAAGGTTCCTGCTCTCAGTGGGACCATTGGCCAAGGGCTCATAAGATCTGTGTGGAGTGTGGCACAACTCTTGTCAGGGCCTTCCTTCACCTGTGTCCTAAGTGACATGAAGCTCCAGGGGCTGAGGGCTCTAGGAGAGGAGCAGTGTATGATCTAGGCAAGCTTGTGCCCATGTGAGAATGTCTTGAATTGAAACTCAGCTCTGTATGTGGCTACATTGGCCTCTTTTCTGCCAGGTACCATGTTTACATTAGTTGGGGAGATTCAGGAGCTGGCTAAATTAGGCATCAATGCCAGCCCTGTGAAGTTCCTAGTCATACTCGGTGTTTCTTCTTGTTGATGTGGGTCAGCAGGGACCCCTTGATGCTTCCTGATTATTATGGGAAGGATCTTGAGAAAGAACAATGCATGAATTTTCCCTGTAAGGGATATGGCGTCAAAGAAAACTGTTGAGCCATGTTGGAAATGTGTAGAAGCAGAGGTGTGCGGGTGGTGCCCAGCCTCCTGAAGAGAGACTAGCAGACTGCTGAGCACCTCACCAGTGTTCACACTAACTTTGCATGTGTGGAGTGGTTTGTCCTAGCTCCAGGTAAAGAATGGGTACTTGTCAGGCAAGAGTCAAGAACTCGTTTGAGATGGTGGTCTGGTGAAGGATGAAGGATGTCAACTTAGTATGGGTGGGAGATGGCCTGGGCTGGGGCGGGGCCATGCTCTGGTAAATGCTGTGGGCTTCAGTAGAAGGTGTTGAGTTAACTCTTCAGAAGTACACTGTGAAAGCAGAGAACAGGCTGGCTTATATGAAACGATCTCTTGGTCTCTTCTGGCAGCTGGTGGCTCTGTTTGATAGTCTGTGGCTGGGGCTGGAATAGAGGCCTGATGAAGGTAGGCAGGTTTTAGGTAGACTTTACTGGACCCTCACCTCTTGAGGGTGTGGAGCAGGACTTCAGGGAGCCAGAGGCAATGTGTTCCTGTGCTTAGGGCTTCGGGCCTGTTAGGTCAGGCTGTGTGGCAGGTAAAGTGTATGGTGGGTCTCACAGCTGTGTCTCTCGAGGCCCTAGCTGCCATCCATGTGAGAGATGCCTTTGTTGAACAGTGCATGTCCTACCCACCTTTACTTCTGTGAGCTGTGTCTACATGCTCAGTGTGGTTTCAGTTACAGACGGAAAACTTCTTTTACCTTTCCTGATTCTACTTGTGCCATCACTGAGGTGCTCCAGATTTGGGCTGAATGTTGAAAATTGTTTCTATGTCTTTGATTCTTAATTATATGTAACCTTGTTTGCAGAAAAATTGTGTGGTTTAGTCATAATTTTGTAAAATGTTCTTCACAAGTGTAATTTCTTTATGTTTGTGTGCCTGTGTGTGTGCACGTTCACATGACGAGGCTGAGTGGAGTGAAGATCATAACTCTTGAGTGGAGGAGCCTCTGGGTTCCATGTGGATTCTGGGAATTAAACTCAGGCTTGGGAGCAAGTGCCTTTCTCTGCTGAGCCATCTCACTTGCCAGTCTAGAATCTTAATATATGAAAAACTATTTGAGACATCAGATGAAGTGTGTTAGGAGCTTGGCCATGTACTGCTTTGTATTCTGTCTATAAGGGAATTGAAAGGTGTGACTTGTCTAAACCAGAAAAAAAAAATATTCGATTGTAATTGCTTTTTCTAGAAGGCCCTTATAACGAGTTCAAGTTAGTTTAGTTCTTTTTTGATCTGACTATAACTTGAATGTTAAAACCCCCAATTTTGTTGTTTCCTTAGATATATGAACTCCCAGGTTCTTTGCTTAAATAACCAATTTTTAAATTGGTTTTAAAACTAGTTTGCTTCTCTTTTCCTAGGCAATTTCTTATTCCAGTTCACAGATGGTATTTAGATATGGGAACTCAGTGTTCCTAGGCATGGAACCTAAAAGAGGAGGGTGTAGTTTTATATTTGAAGTTGCCTCTAAAGAAAGCAAGAACCAGGTGTAGTACTGCACGTCTTTAATCCCAGTGCTCGGGAGACAGAGACTGAGTTTGAGGCCAGCTTGGTATAGAGAGTTCCAGGACAGTCAGGGCTACATAGAGAGACCCTGTCTTAATAAACAAATGAATAAATAAAAATAAAACAGGAATTGAGTGGAAAGAGAACACACTTTGGGGCTAAAACCCTTGACGGGCACTTTGAGTGAAGACTGCAGACGGAGCTGAAGCTGCAGCCCAGGTTAACTGGCATGGTGCATGGTTAACTGGCATGGTGCATGGTTAACTGGCATGGTGCATGGTTAACTGGCATGGTGCTGTGTAGTTTGGATTCCCTATGTGTTCCATGCTGCCAGAGAGAGATCTGGAGTTTGGTCTTTATTAACATTAATAGTTAGAAGAGCTTATATTACAGGACAGAAGCAAAAGACATTTGAAAGAGTTTGCACTTCCTTAATGAAAAGATAAATACTGAAAGCAGCTGTGCCCCTCTTCCTTTTACCCCTGCATAGCCTGGCTGTCCTGGAACTCACTCTAAAGACCAGGCTGGCCTGAAACTCAAGAGACCTACCTGCCTCTGCCTCCCAAGTGCTGGGATTAAGATAAATACCACCACTGCACAGTGAAAGCAGCTGTTTCTACTGTTCTGACCAAACCAATTTGATGCTTTGCAAACATTCTCTGCTAAATTAATTAATGAGGTGAGTTTTCATACAGACACGTGTCGGGATTTGGCATCATGCCATGATGCATCTGCTGACAGTGACAGCAGTGCTATTGTTTTCTAGCTCTGTGCTTGAGGGATCTTTATCCTCAGAGGAGACTAATGCTCCTATGCCCACGTTAACCAAGGGCTTGGTGCTCGCGCCCAATTTCCACCCCCAGCATTTCTGAATAGGAAAGGATCACAATGTGAAACAGCAGTGCTCTGTTGGCTTTGCTGAGTAGCAGGGATGAATTGGGCTGCTCTGTATACTTTCAGATGTAAACTTAAAATGAGAGCCAGTGGCAGTTTTCTCAGCTCTGAGAGGTTATAAATCAAGTTAGAGTCATTCTTTTCAGTGTCCAAACGTAAACCGTTTAAGGATCCTTCCGGCTTACTTGTGTTGACACGTTTGATGGTGTGGGATTTGTTGACTATTTCGTATTGTCACGGATCAGTCATGAAGCGCACAGAGCAGAGTTAAGACCTTGCTGCCCTGCCCACTTCCTGGCCGGCATGCTTTACTGTTCTGACCTGCTGAGGTGCAGTCTCCTCTGCAGCACTCCTGTGGTCTCGCTGCCGCCGCCGCACTGGTACTGTGCACTGGTACTGTGCACTGGTACTGTGCACTGGTACTGCTGCACTGGTACTGTTGCACTGGTACTGTGCACTGGTACTGTTGCACTGGTACTGTGCACTGGTACTGCTGCACTGGTACTGTGCACTGGTACTGTGCACTGGTACTGTGCACTAGTATTATGCACTTTCAGGTTCCCTTAGGCCAAGGATTAAGGACCCTGAACAGGATCTAATATACAGTCTAAAAATTAAATCTAGAAAGTGATTTAGTGTGATTCTGATTTATTTTGCTGCTGTAGTAGAAGGAAGTGAGTGATGCTTGCTGCTTTCCTTCCCTGCCTTAGAATGTAGGTAAGTGCTCTGGTTTTTCTGTTTGTTTTGTCAGAATGTTTATTTGTGAAGGGTAGTGTCTCATGGTTCATTTTGGCTTTTTGGAACAAGCATGAACTATCTTGAAGTGTTACCTCCAGAAGTCTGGTTTGCTGATGAAGCTGGTCGTGTCCTCACTGCCTGACTCATTCTGTAGGAGAGGCAGGAAAGTGGACTTAGTAGGAAGAGTTGCCCCAATCTGTCCTGGGCACAACATGCCTTTCTTCTCTCTCCTTGCCTTCCTTCTTAAACTGTGTTTTAAGTTTCTGATCCGCCCCCATCTCGTAAGGCTGGGGTAATAGGCATGTACTGTCAGGCCTGGCTGACCTGCAGACATAACTGGATTTTCTTAAGGATCCAGAGTTCATTTCTTCATTGTGTTTATCCCACAGTAGATTTTGTTTTTTGAAGATGATCTCCCTATGTGGTTCCTGCCGGCCTAGAACTTCAGATCCTTCTGCCTTTGTTTCCCATTTGCTGTGATCACAGTGTATACCACTAGTTAAACATTGTTTTTAATTCATTCTATGTCTATGTCTGTGTGTGTGGTGTTGTGCTTGTTTGGAGCGCGGGGACCTTAGGCACACTGAAGTATTTGCCATGCCGTGAGCTACTGCATCATTGCATCCTGGCCTGGCACACTGTACTGTCTTTATCCTTTTCCAACTTAAATATGGAATACAATGTGATAAATGTGAATCTGGAAACTTCGAGAGTATTGAGTTGTCCTCTCTGGAGTCAGGTGGCTGACATATGACCCAGGGGCCGGCTTGCCTGATTGGCTGGGTAAAGCTAGCTTTGCATTCAATTTCCAAACATCTTAAACATTTCCTTCCTGTTATTTTTTTTCCAGAAGTTCTGAGGAAGCGATTTTACTTACAGTATCAAGTAGCAGTGTATGTTCAGCCCCAGTAGAACAAGAGGGGAGACTAGAGAACTCTGGGAGTGCTGAACCAGTTCTGGCTATGATCTGGAAATTTAAAAAGGTTTTTTTTTTTTTTTTTTTTTGGCCTTGAACTTGAAATCCTCCTCCAGCCTCCATCCCTTGGTGTTCAGGGGTTAAAGTTGTATACGGCCATTTTGTCTTCAAAGTGCTTCTAAATGCTAAATGGATGTTTACCGTACAGTCACAGATATATTCAAAGTATACTATAGTACTTGTTTTGAATGTACAGTAATATAGTGTCAGAGGCAAGAAAATTGCAATGACATTGTTTCGTGTGGTATATAAAAACTGGTTTCTGAAATGAGATGGAGTCTTTGCTTACATGATACTTTGGGCCTTTTCACACATACATTACTAGTTTAATGGTGGCTTAACCAAGGCCAATTTTATATTTAATGAATGAGTACTATATTAATTAAGCAGAGGTTTGTCTCTGCATTGTTTAAAAGGAAAAACAGTGAATAAATATGCTTAAGTGCTCTCTCGTTCTCTCTCTTGCTCTCTCTCTCTCTCTCTCTCTCTCTCTCTCTGTGTGTGTGTGTGTGTGTGTGTGTGTGTGTGTTTGAGTTATAGTGATAATCTTTCCTCCTGTGTTTATAATCCCACCTCTTGAGGTGCAGTCTTTTGTAAGTTTCAATACATCACATGTCAAAAAAATGAAGACAAACTGGTTTGTTTGCCCATATTTAGGTCTAAGAACAGATTATGGGCATTGTTAGAAGTTCTAGTACAGTTGAGAATGGACAACAATTCAATCTTTGGGCCTTTGTTGTTTTTACTCTGACTTCTTAGGTTTAGTTTTCGTTTTCTTGCAAGTTTGAGAGGTAGAATATATGCCTTTCTGGACCTACTAGCTGTTTGTTTTTAATCTGGGATTGCCAGAGCCTCTTTCTCTGAGGGATAGTGTGACTACTAGCTGTAAGCTAAAGTCCAAAGTTTAAGAGAATAGTGAGGGCTTCACTCTGACGGCCTTCTTGGGTCCTTTGCTGTGAGGATGTGAATGCTTGCAGGGGCAGGGCAGGGGCAGTGTGGAGACTGTCCATGAACAGACAACTTTGAACTGTGGTGGCCCTGGCAGTCAGTCTGTCTTGTGATTTCTCCAGTGTGGAACAGTGTCCTGGTGTTTTCACAGTCTACTGTGCAGTTCACAATGGCACCCACACATTCTACATCTAGGAGGATTAGCCTGTCATTAGTTGCAGTTGATGGACTACTTTTTCTTTTTAAGGACTCAAAATGCCATGTGTATCCAGCATTAGGAATCCTAGCAGCAGCTACATGAATTACTCCAGGAGAAGTCTTTTCCTTGTTAGTTAGGCTGTGGGAATGCATGCTGGGTGGTAAGATGGAGTCCAAGTGTCATGCTGTAGTTACTATTGCAGCAGAGCTGTTGGCGATGTAGCCAAGGTAGTAAGTTCACAGCTACTCTGTTTCTAATACGGTGCAGACAATAGTAAGCTGTAGGTAGCCTACGCTTTTTTCTGGTTACGCTTTGAGGAAGACAGTGTCTTACACATCTCTTGGGTAATTGTCAGAAGTACAAGGAATTGTCCCACCTTCAATTTCTGGGTTAAAAAACGACCTAGATTAGATGTTTTGGTTGTTTTTTATCCTAAGCCAAGCAGAAATGCACTTTGCATGGATACACAGGATTCACTGTTGGTTGCTTCCTTATTGAGTACAAATCTATACTTTGCAAATGTGTAACTTCTTCAAATGGTGTGTGTGTGTGTGTGTGTGTGTGTGTGTGTGTGTGTGTGTGTGTGTTGCAGACCACTCTGTACCTCAAGTGTTGAATGTGTGCAGACTGGACTGTTTTTGCAGTGAGCAAAAATAGCACAGCCTTAGAATCAGAAGGGCCAGATTGAAAAGCCAGAAAATTAAAAGAAAAAGGCCAAATAGACTCCTTGTTTTAGTAGCAATGTTTTGCCTTTTAGTATAAGCCCCCGTAAGATGGGTAAGATGAACAGGTTGTGGTAGCTCATGCCACCTGAGCCAGCTTGGGTGTAAAAAGAGAGCTTTTGCCTCAAATAGCAACAGCTGCAGATTGAGGAGAGTCCTGTCCTCCCTTGCTGGTTGCTGTGCATCTATTGATCCTTGGTTTGTTTCATAGTAATGGAGGTACCCGCACATGTCTGAAAAGTCAAGTTTCAACATTTTCTAACATGTTCTTTAGAAATCTACAGTTCTGCTTTTGAGATACAGACTTAATTATTAGGTTCAGTTAGGTAAGAGTTAGTCCTACCTGTAGTCCTACTTGTAGTCTGGAGGTGTCTCCCTGCCTCCAAAGCTGCGATGTTGCACTTGTTACCTTAACTTGCTCACCTGTGCTGCTGGGGCGTGGTCAGATGACCTGTGGCACTTGATGTGTTGCACATCTTCTGCCCATCGCTGGCTTGTTAGGATGCAGGCTTGTTCTCTTTGATCTACTCCACGTAGTTCATAACACTCCTGACCACTTTGCCTTTTAACCAGGTTTTATGTGTTTGGCATTTTGAATGAAGTTTATATACATTTTCTCAGAAATCATTAGTCATAAAAGTAACAAAGCATTTCAGATATCTTCGTACTCTTTATGAGTGTGATGTTAGGAAAAAGCGGTGCGAAGAACTACTTTCTTAGAAGTTACTGTTGAAGCTGGCTTTGAGAGGAGCAGAGGGATTTGTCAGTCTGAGAAGTTGAGACTACACAGGTGTGCTTCTGTGGCGTGGACACTGCTTGTGTGCACTTGCAGCCTGTTTCCATAAGAGGAGGACACTTTATGTGGACTACAAAATGTGCTCGTGCCCAACGTGACTAACTTGGGGGAGGGACCTCAGGTTTTACCTGGTTTTCAAAGACTCCAAGATGTCCTTCCCTAAAGATTAAAAACTACTAATGTGAACCTCAATACATTTAATTAAAAAAAGAAACCCAAAACCCAAAAAACCCTTAGGTTGAGGGCCAGAGAGGTGGCTCAGCACAAAGAAGTGCTTACTATCAATGATGGCCTGAGGACGTTCCATCCCGGCAAGCACATGGTGGAAAGAGAACATCAGCTCTTAAATTGTCCTCTCACTTCCACACACAGTTGAGTACACATGCGTGCACATGCACACACATGCACATTAAATGTAACGGATGTTGAAGTTAGAAGAAGAGCAGATGGAAGGTCTGTGAGGAGTAGTCACGCCCTTCAGTGCAGACAGTACTGTACCCTACACTGGAAACTAGACTGCACTTGTATCTTACATCGCTCAAGCATTGGCGTGCAGTGATGCAGTGTTTATGAGTTTTGAGAATATTTTTCCTTCCTGCCTCATTAGACTTGTACATGTCCATAATTATCTCTGTTCCTATTCAGTGTAAACCTAAGGAACAAAACAAATGGCTGATGTAGAAACTTTACTGAAGGATGCATATGAAGGAACCATAGGCTGACAACTTAGACTCCCAAGTGTGGAGAAGTCCATGTTTTGTTGAATGGAATCTGTTGGGTACGCCTTGCAGATGATTCGGTTTACAGGATCTAAGAGGCTTCCTTTGTATGCTTGGTCTCTCTTGCCCCTCAGTGTCAGTGTCAGATTGCTGGACCATCAACATGTCCCAGGTGGCTCCTGTCTGCTTGCAACGGGGTTATTTCTTATTTCTCCCATCTTGGCCCAAGAGCTGTGGGGCAATACTTCCATTAGGGTTTGCATTTCTCTTGCTGAAGAACTTCTAATTTTGTGTGCCCCTTGATTTGGCTCAGTTCTTTTTTTTTTTTTTTCCCCGGAGCTGGGGACCGAACCCAGGGCCTTGCGCTTCCTAGGCAAGCGCTCTACCACTGAGCTAAATCCCCAACCCCTGGCTCAGTTCTTAAAAGAGAGAATGCATGACTTTGTGTATGGAACCGATCTACTGGGAACAGGTGAAATGAGGGCCTGGGTCGAGAATGACAAGAGACCCTTTCCCACAGCCATGAGCACTGGTCTTGGGAGACCCCATGTGCTCTAGTCTTCTTCCCACTCGTAGAGTGAGCACTCTTGTTTACCCTCCTGAATTGGCAGAATAAGAAGCATCTATGTATGATCGTGTGGAAGTTGGGGAGCCTGGAGCCCCACACAGGCTCTGCAGCAGCACCCTGGCAAGAGCAGGCACACAGCAACGCCGCCGCAGAGCTCTGGCTGTTGAGAGATCTGTTTGATATGTGGAACAACTTAAAGCCATGGAAGTTTTTTTTTTTTTTTGTAATTTGCCTCAGTGATTACAAACCGCTCTTAGTGATCCTAGCTGTAGAAAAAGAGGTGTGGTTGTGCTAAAGGAGCTTAGCAGTTTTTTACTCTCTGGTAACATTTGGAGTTAAATTAAAAAAAAAAAAAATCTGAGAAGTGTGTAGCATGTTTCTTTCATTTCTATGAAATGAAAAGTGAGTCCTGGACTCTTACCAGTGTCAAGCCTGTAGACTGACAGCACCTCTTCTCTGGTAGCTACTTGTCACGGCCACTTTTTGATGACCTTTACAGAAGGCCTCTGGGCACCTTGTCTCAGACACTGGTCCCTATCAGTCTGTCATCTCAGCTTCCTGATTCTCCCTCGTGTGGCTGTTGACGACCTACAAGTAAGCAGATACAGAAAATGGGCTGGGATTCTTCGTGGAGAACTTAGTGTCACATGTGTTCCCAGCTTTTCTCCTGTGTCCAAACCCACTGTAGGCCATTTAGTCACCTCCGGTGTAAGACAGTGCTGACATTGTTTTCCCGTGCCTGCCCACCACTGTCTAACATAACCTTAGTACTGAGGTGGCCGTTACCCATCTATTCTTCTACCTTAATTAACGCGATCAGAGGGTGGCTTTACTTTTAAAAATCTACCAGAGCATGTGCTTTATGCTTTCTCCCAGTTAAACTTTCCATCTGGTTTTCAGAACCCAAGTTTATATCTTAGTTGTATGTCCTGAGTGCTGCTCATCAGATGGCTTTGCCATACAGAAATGTGAGGAAAGATTGTGATGAGCTTAAGTGATTTAATAATTGACCACATTCTACCTGAGATAGAGAAGGATTCATTATGTCTCATTTTTAAGAGTGAAATTAGAACCTGGAAAATGTCATTAACAGTATCCTTGGATCACAGAGGATGGAGGGGAGAATTGGATGGGAATTGAAGTTCCAGGGTGGGTACTGCGGGTGTTGTGACTTGAGGCAGCTCACATAATAATGTGAAGTTTAAAGCCGTGTCTGAGGTCAGGGGACCTGGATATGGGCTTCACAGTTCTCCTCCTTCATGGTGCTAAAAGCAGCTCTCCAGCACCCATTACCCATGTTGTAGTCACTGAGCCTGTGTGCCTTTCTCATCCTAGTTCTCTGTTGAGTCTTTCTGTAGCCTACTACGAAAGCAGACTTTCAGTCATCAGATTTCCTTCCCCAAAGGGGCAGGAAGAAAGACTGTGCAGAAGCAGAAGATTGTGGATGGAAATGCTGTGAGATTAGGATAGGAAGAGGGATTCTAGGGATGGAAGATATTTTACCCCATTGTCAGGGGAAGAACACAAGACAAAAGAAATGGAAGGAACATTGAACTTGAAATTATGACTTCAGTGGTAATCATGGGAAATGAACTTTGTTGGAGTGGAGTTCAGTTGCTGGGAAGTTGGTCTGGCTGAATGGTGAGGATTGGAGGCAGTGGACAACTAAGGCTGATGGCCTCTTTTGATTCTGTTGGTCTGCCACTCAGACCTTCAGTGACCTTTCGTGATGAAGTGTAGAGTCTCAGAGTAATCTTGGTTAACTGTCTGTATCCAAGGACGAGGACAGTATGAACTCCAAAGAAAGATCCATGGACCTGGCTTTGGTGCTGCCCTAATTCTGTTGATACTGAAGAGATGATTAACTCCCCAGTGAGGAGGCAACACACAAGGAGAGTTCTGTGGACTTCTAAAATTAGTTCACTTACATGAGAATATGCAAGAACTTCACTGTTGTGCTGAATTTTTAATGTTGCTTGAGCAAACCTGGAATTTTGAATTTTCTTTGCTCCTGAACATTTTCAAGTGAAACATTATTCCCTAGTATTTCCTGTTGTTTGTCTAGTTTATTCGAATAGTAGAACATAGTCCAGATCTGGGTTAAATTATTAATGTGCTGCCTTAAGCAGTTTTGATTTTGCAATCCCACCTTGGGCACTAGCAGTGTGAGGCTGTCCATGGTCTACGGAAGCCGCCATTTCAGCTGTGAGTGTCTTTATATGGCAGCCATTTGATCGGAAGCTCCTGTTTTCCTTTCGGAATCACGTTTGTTCAGAGCAGTGATCTGTGCTATTGACTGATACTTGTTGATGTAAACGAAAATGGAAGAGTGCTTTCTTCTAACCTGACCGGCATCCTTATGCTGTGTGTAGAAGCTTTACGTATCTGCTTCATTTACCAGGCTAGTAATGGGTGCCAAGCATGGGGCGTGCTGACTGAGGCATTAGGAGATGGCTGCAGGAGAAAGAGCACTCTGAGCGGTATTTTCTTCATTAATTACGGTGCCAGAGCTACAGTCGTGAGGCCTGGGTAGGCGCTTCCCATCTCTGATCTGTGGGTGTCTCTATTACAGGCATGGGTTGGTACTTGGAGGTCTTCTAGAAGAATGGTCTGTAGGTGGTGTGAGCGGCACATCCTTGAACATAGGCATGGTATTAACCTGACAATGAGCCTAATACGAGGTTCTTAGCCTCGGCAACTAAGGACATAGGAGTGGCCTTTTGGGGAGGGTCTATGAGAGACTTGATGCAGTGGATAATTGCTCTTTGTCTTGTTTTTTCTTCATCCTTATGTGCACATTTCTTCCTCTACACACCAGGTGTTGTCTCACGCTATTCTTTGTCACTTCCATTTCACTCTCCTCATGTTTCATTCCTGTATCTTTCTTGTCTAGACCAAGTGGAGCAGCCAGCTGGCAGTAGCGCCATGTAGGACCTGCAGGAACCCCTGGTAAGTGCACTTGTGTACTTGCCAGCCACCCAGTGGTACCTCTTGCCTCAAGGATAGAAGCTACAAGTCCCCCTTTCCCTTCAGAAAAGTCTGATAAGTCATATTGTTTTCTCTTTTAATCTCTTTTAATGTAGCAGACAGAAACCGAGTACTTAGAAAGAACTTTCCTGTTTAAGGAGATGTGTCCAATAGCACTGGTGTGGTACCAGGCAGGCACTCACATAGCTGGAGCAGGATTTAATGTTTTCTGTCACAGATGTGTTTGTTCCTCTGTTCGTTGTCTGAGCCTTCAGTTTTATCCACAAAATAGCACTCTGATGGGGCAGACAGGCAGTTTTTTGGTAGTCCATTCCATCTCTAATCAGAGGGCCTCAAAAGAATCTTGATAAATGGTTCTGATTGAGAAAAATTTGATGTCTTAGCTCCATGAGCAAATGATAGTTTTGCTAGATTTCTGTTGCCACATAAATCCATTGTTCCTAAGTTACTTTGGTGGTTTCTTTCTTCATCTTTAGAATTAGTATATTGGTGTTTTTTTAGCATAATTATTAATAAATATGTAGGCTATAGAGTCTCATCTGTGTATAGTAACCTCAAATAAAGTAAGTACATGGGTTTAGTTCAGTGCTCTGATATTTGAGAGATCTCCCCACAGAGAGCTGGAGAGACTTTGCCGTGTTTTCATTTGAGGCTGACACACACTGGGACTGGAAGCATGCGGTCTGGGTAAAGCACCCTTCCCCTGCAGTATGCTGTGAAACATACTCCAGTGAGTCAGCAGTCCCTACAACTGACAGCTGTGTCACCGAGAGTCATTGGTGCTCTGCTTGAAAACCAGGCGTTGCAACTGCTGTGTGTACCTCTTGTTAGTCTTCTGAGAAAGGTACAGGAGGTGATACCAGCCTGATGTGGTCTGTCCTCACAATGGGTTGCATTTCTGTGGTGGCTGTGGCTTTACAGTGACTCCCTGGAGAGTAGGAGACAAACTTGGGGGAGTTCAGAAAGGGATGTGTGGCGTGAACTAGCTGTTCTAAGGGTGTTGTGTCTGTCTTAAGGCAGGGAACACAGTGTAACACAGCGTTTGCTTTTCACATGCCTAAGCAGCTAAATTTTGAGTACATCACGCACGCTGCTTGTTTCATTACAGTAGAAGTATATTTAATGTTGCGTTTCCATATGCCTGGTGTGCGTCATGACTCTCCTTGTGCTACAGCACCTAAGTTGTAGAAAATGTTTGAATTTCCTTGCCAGAGTATTTTGGTCAACAAATTGACACCTGTTTCTATTTAATTTTACAATGTGCTTTATTTCTAATGTATCTGAAACGTACTGCAGGGGTGGGGAGTGTGTTTAGATTACAGTTCTCCATTTGAAAACCTGTGAAGAGTTATTTCTCGGTCTGCGTGAGGACATGAGGGTGGTACTGGTCACACTGAGTACTGGTAGTCGTTCGAAGAAGGCGTGATTTAGATGGGGGGCATCTCTCTGTAGCTTTGATAGAATGTGTGCGGGTTCTGCTCTGACCTGTGCCACTGGAGCAGGTCAGCTGCCCTATATCATCAGATGTCCTTTGTGTTTTTGTTTGTGGTTAGCATGCGTCTTGTTTGGAGTTACTAATCTGATTGAGACTAAGCATCATACATACAGGAAGGACGTAGACATACTGAGGACAAGGAACTATTGAAGGGGAGAGAATCAATTTCTGTTCAACACAAGTCCTTCCAAAGCTTGTGTCTGCAATTACCAGGGAAATTGACAGGGGAGTCTGAAGAGCCTGTGTGGAAAGTGCCTGGGTGTCTGTCTGCCTTGTGCAGTGCCAATTAGGATGAGTCTTCACCTAGATATGGGGTCAGTCGTCCATTGCTCTGGCCCTCCGCTTCTTACCAGAGTGGATGAGCTTTTGGTCATGAGTGTGCTTGTGTTCCTAGCCACGTTAGGTGTGTGTGGAAAGGAGCATGTGGCCATACTGTTGGGAACTGCTAGCCATATTGTTGACCCTCTTCCCCACTCCTAAAGGAAACAAAGCAAGCAAGCCTGTTGTCTTATTAGCTAGAGGATGGGGCACTTAAAATGCTGTCTTAGGACTTCCCCTTGAAAGACCAACAAATAGCTTGTTCTGTGCAGTCCACTCGCTTCCTGTTATGGCTGCTAGATCTGTGTCAGATCTTTAAATTAGTGCTTTATATTGTAGTTGACTTCTGTGCTTTTCATAGTCTTTTCAATTATGCCATTTTTGTGTTTCTGACATGAAAACCATCTGTTGTCTTCATTTTAGCTGATCATACTCCTCTCGTGGTCATGTGCTATTGGGGCTGTGGAGAATTTGATCTCTCTGTTCCATAGTGATGAGTGGTTTCTTGTCGTCTGTGGAGGAGCAGGGAAGCTTTTCCTCAGGATATCTGGGAGTGGAGGGGAGTGTGTGTGGAGAGAATAATGCTAGAAGAGAAGGACGTGCTTGGGAAAGGACTTGAGACTCACCTGGCTCTGTTAATTCTGGGTTACCAGTTTGGGGCCAGTACTGCAACATGCTGTGTTCCTTTGGGGCTTCAGTTCACTGTTGAAGCTTCTCAGGAGAGGTCGTGCTTTAATCAGCTTTCTGTAGTTTGGGATCACTTGGAGTATAGTTAGTTTTCCTTAACTTTGTGTGCTCCGTGTTATTAATGAAATAAGGGACATGTTTGTGATTTCTCTGCATTTGAGAGAGGCCATATTTACCCCTTATAATATAGTGCAATGTCTGCTTCCAAAGTCAAAGGTTGCAGTTACGGATTATCCTGTCTTGACCAATAAAACATTTCAAGTTGTGACATACTGCTTCTCTCTAATATGCGTTTTCCTGTATTATTTATATGATTTCAACTTAGTTGATTCTAAAGAATTTTTATTTGAATTACTAACTTTTTTTTTTTTTTTTTTTCCCAGAGCTGGGGACCGAACCCAGGGCCTTGCGCATGGAATTACTAACTTTTTAAGAATACATTGTTCATTAATTTGATAGCTATGTGAAACTAAGGACCAAAGATCTAAAAAAAAAATGCAGGACCTACGAGTTTCTTTTTCTGACAGACTTGATATTTTTAGTCATTATCCATTCTTTTCTTTGGAAATCCAAAATGGTAATTGCCTACAAATGCATTCTGCTTTGCTTGGGCTAATACTTGTCTCGAGGGTCAGAGTGTAATGAGTGACTGAGTAAATAGATATATGCTGCGTTTCAGGGAAGAAGAAATCACACGAGAACAAAAATAAAGGCATCAGAACCCACCCCACACAGCTGAAGGCAAGTGAGCTGGACTCCACCTTTGCAAACATGAGAGGCTCTGCAGAAGGTGAGTGCTGGCCATACTTGGTGTGATCTAGACTTGTGTTAACCGCTTCTTTTCACATTTTGTATCCTGGCTAGCCTGCCTGAGAAGTGCCCAAGAAATATAGAGGGCTTAAACACCAAGAAAGCTGTCTGAGTTTACTGTAGTAAGCTGAACTTTCCACACTCTACTTCCTCTTCAGAATGCAATTATTGTCCCCATAAAGCATGCAGCATGGCTATATTCATAAAGAGAGACAGGCAGAGGGACTCAGGCCTTTAGTGTAAGCATGAGAGGCAGAAGCAGGGGGTCTGACTTCCAGGCTGGCCTGGCCTATACAGTGAAACTGACTAAACATTTTTTTATAGATAGATAGATAGATACATACATACATACATACAAACAATATGTTGAATGACATAAAAACAAAGAGGCCTCCTAGGTTACTAACAATGTGGCATTCTGATCTACTCAGTGATTACAGGGGTGTATTTACTTAGGAAGAAATTGTCTTGTGGTATACTTTATGATTTATCTGTACTAGTGTGTGTATCTTCAATTAAACATTTACTTACAAATAACAGACATTTTTGATTTTGTATAGCAGAATGAAAAGTGTTTCTACTTTGTATCAGAATTTTAAAAAATCGTACTTTGTTTCTTTCCATAGAGTTCTGTCTTTTTACGTGCCTCTGAGTGTTGATATTCTAGATCTTTCATGATATGAGAGTTTACAAAGAAGCAGTTTGACAGTCACTCAACTTAATCTCTTTAGTCTCCATATTTGGGACTTTCGTGTGCCTCAGTTTGTTACAGGCCAATTTACACAGAGACAGGAGCTTGGTTGAGTTGTTCATTGTGACACAGACAGGCAAACTTCAGAATATAGACTTGTGATTCTTGCAAAAAGCATCTGTGTATGTGGGAGCCATGGGGAAGTCAGTATTTTGAATACCTTTCATGGCCATTTAATTTGCCCAGTTTGTGCTGATAACATCAAAAGAATCATAGATTTTATGCCCTTTTGAGAATCAAGAATGGATAGGTTCATTGAGTGACGTGACCCTTAGGGTGGCTAAGGGAGTCAGGTAGAAGGTCAAACAGAACATTTAACTGGAAGGAGGGGAACCCGGCCTCCTCCACTCCCAAAACCCCTTTGTGCTCGACACCTGTGGGAAGTGAGATCAGTTCAGTTCCTAGCCTAATTTTTTTTTCAGTTAGGTCTAACTTTTGCCTTCTGAGAGCAGCAGATTTGCTAAGACATTTGAGCAATACCAAAAAAAAAAAAAATGCAAAACAATTTTTATTTTAAAGTAGAGTTTGAGGGTGGGCACTGGTTAGTGCATGCCTTTAATCCCAGCTGGGAGATAGTTCCAGGACAGCTAGGGCCACACAGAAAAACCCCATCCTGAGACACAAAAACAACAACAAAAGTGGAGTTTGACATTTTAAGAGATTAGTAAATTTTAAGAGTTAGTAAACTCAAGAGTTATATTTTTCTTGCTCTGCCATAAAACTACAAAAAAGACACTTGATGCTCAGGTCCATTGTTTGGCACTGGGTCAACATAAGGTAGCTGATGACCCAAGGTCTCCCAGCCCTGTGTATAAAAGCCCAAGAAGGTGGGCAGTGCTTTGGGGCCTGGCTTATTGGTAAGGTTGTACACATTAAGCTCCTATTACTTCCTTTAGGCCATTGGTTCTTAACCTATGGGTCACAACCCTTGGGGATCGCATATCAGATAAGCTGTTTATCAGATATTTATATTACAATTCATAACAGTAACAAATTTATAGTTATGAAGTATTAACAAAATAGTTTCATGGTTAAGAGTCACCACTGTTTTAAAGGGTCCTACCATTAGGAAGGTTGAAAAACCACTGAAATAGTTTCAAACCAGATTGATCACCAATTGTAGGGAGCAGCTTTTAAAACTAAGGAAACCACAGATCATCACAGAAAACAAATTTTAGAGAGACATTTTTGAGCCATTTTGAGCCAACATATTTCTGTTATTCTGTGTTGGCTTTTTTGCCCAGTGTTCGGGGTGTCTGTTGAAAATGTATCTGGGAGCACATTTGAAACGCGCTCTCACCACCGTTGACTGCTCTCCTGGCCTGTTGAAAGCACACAGAAGGTAGCAAAGGTGTCCAAGGGAGACACCTTTCTATTTAGAAACAGGCGCTTCCTGCTAATGAAGTGTCAGCAGATGGTAGCCGTAGGGCCCGCTTTCTAGAAAATAGCAAGAGGCTGAGGTCCGGGGTTTTAAGTGAGCTTACATCCTAACGTATATTTGTACAGACTGTAGCATTTGGCCACTCTTTCGCCTCTCCTCCCTCCACTGTTCCCTGTCTGTGTGTCCTGACACTTGGGCCACTCTTTTTTGCCTTTGTCTCATGGCATATTGTCCAACAGCACCACCCTTGCCTTGGTCTCAGCATTTAAGCCTTTCTCTGTCTCTTAATCTGCCTCATAGTTCAAATTTCCCAAATGACGCTTCTGTATTCAGATGCATACTGGACGCCATTACATCGTGATTGACCCCTTTTGCCTTCTCCTTTATCCTTGATGCTGATTACCTTTGGGTTTAGCCTGTGTAGCACACTTCACATTACTCATGCTTCCACAAATATGGCCACAAATTCATTAGAGGACAGTTGTTTGCTTGTGTGTGGCTTCTGCCAGAGTAAAACTGAACTTTGTAATAATTTTATCCTGCTGTGAACGTAGGACATATGTGTGGGAGTTAGGGTAAGAGTCTTGCGGTCTCATGTGACCTGTGCTGTGTGCTGTACATGCTCCGTAGCGATCTGTTGGAGAACTGTAGAAAAAACTGTAGCTCTGCTGCTGCTCTTACCGGGTGACTGTGGGGAAGGGGCTGGATTCAGTACCATGGCAGGTCATCTGTCTGCTGGGCTGGTGATACTGTGGCCCACTCCACCAGCGTTCACCTTGCATCTTCTTACTCTCTGCTCTGGAGGAGTCTTCTGTTCTCTTCCATGCACGAGCCCATTCTCTTCCTTTGTAGAGCACTTTGAAAGAGCTCCTACTATCCCTTCTGTTTCCTTCCTTCCCTCTGGGAGTTTGTCCTCACTGTTCTGCTGTGGCTGTTGTCTTAGTCACCAGACCTCCCTGTTGCGAAATGGAACACACCCCAGTTTTAGTCCTTTATTTACCCCAGCCTCCTGCAGCTCTGGACTGAGTGAACCATTCCTTCCTTGTGCTTGTTTCTTGGCCATTCCTTCTTCCTAAGTCCTGGTTTGTGCTCTGTCGCTGTGATAAAACAGCGACCAAGAGCAGCTTTGGGGAAGAAGCGGTTTATTTGGTTTGATTTATGGCCCATTGTTGAGGGAAGACAGCAGGAACTGAAACTATGACCATGGAACGTTACTGTATCGCTTGTTTCAAAGCTGATTTCTCAGCTACCTTCCTTATATAGCCTGGGACCACATGACCAGTGGTTGCATTGCCCACAGTGCACTAGACCCTCCCACTAGACCATCAATCAAGAAAATACCCATGGACATGCTGATGTCATAGAGGCACTCCCCCAGTTGAGATTCCCTCTTCCTAGCTAAGTCAGATGGTTAGCCTCAGTGTCTGGGATATAGTCCTTCCCTGTTTGTCTACTCTCTGGGTAATGTGCAGTTCACTGTCCATTTACTCTCTCCCCTAGGGCAGGCCCTCCAGCCTCTGTGTTGACATAAGATCTTCGGAAGTTCTACTTGATAGCATCACTGAGATATTTACCTATATATTACCATACCTTAAATTCCAGCTCATCCTAAGTAAATTCATGCATTTTTCTTCTGCCCTATGCATATATAGACATCCTTGTTCCTCCTATGGTCTTTGGTTTGGTAAGCAGGATTATTGCAGTTTCTTTCTTTGGCTTCTCATCACACCCAGTCAACAAGCACTTTTTGTCAGCTTCATTTCCAAAATACATGTACTCAGGATCTGATTACTTCCCACCACCTTCCCCAGCCTCCTACCTGCATGCCATCATCCTGCAGCTCTTCTGAAGCAGTGAGCTCTTCTTGCCCACCTCCTTCCTTTATCCACATAGGTTTTCATTTTCTTCCCAGTGAGCAACATGATTCTCTTGAAATAGAGCTGAAATACTTTTCTGTTAGAACTCCCTACAAGCTCTCTTTGATCTGGGGCAATAGGCAGCTTCTCATGGTGTCTTATCCTCAGTACTGTAGGTTACCCCAGTCTCATCTCCTGACTTTGAACCTGCATAGTACCATTTGACGTAGATCATGTATTTTATTTGCTGCTTCCTCTGCCCAAGGCATTCTGTCTACCAGATGATTGCATGCCTGTTTTTAAAATGTCTCCGATCGACTGTGGCCTCTTTAGCAAGCCCTCTCTGGGCTGTCTAATTCAGATGGGAAAGAGCATAGACTCACCAGTGATTGGTTGGGGATTGCTGTTTTATTCAGTAAAATGCTCCTTAGGCTTCTAAAGATGGACGTTTCTTTGACTAGAAGAGTGGGTTTCATCATCTAGACCAAATTCACCCTTCAGGTACACTGTGAAGACTTTAATCTGATAGTTTGAATCATGAGGAATTGGAATATGTAGCCAGGCTCATTGGTTGGTTCTGGCTGTCAGCACAGTTGTAGGCACTAGTTTTTATGAACAGAAATGCTTAGTACTCTGTGGTCATGCTTGTCCTGATGTGTCCAGAGCGTGGCCTGGTCCTCAGCGGTCTCCTTCGTTTGTGAAGTCGGTGGAGGGGATTTGTACCCAGCTCAACCTCCAGATGAACCATTTTTGCTCACATATCTTAGCAGCTTTCAGCAGTAGAGTCATAGGAGGCGATCGCAGCAGCTACTGGATCTTTATCTTTGTGCTTCTGCTCCTCTGTGCTCCTTAGGTCCAAAAGAAGAGGATGAGAGGCCTGTGGCTTCGGCACCTGAGCAGCCAGCCCCTCTGCCGGAGGTGGGCAGCCAAGACGCAGTTCCACAGGTGGCCATCCCTCTCCCTGCCTGCGAGCCACGGCCAGAGGCAGATGGGAAACAAGAAGTCACAGACTTCGAGGTCAATGATGTGGAGGAGGAAGAGGAGGAGGAAGAGGAGCTGGAGGAGGAGGAGGAGGAGGAGTTGGGAGAAGATGGGGTAGAAGAAGCAGACATGCCGAATGAAAGCTCTGCGAAAGAGCCAGAGATCCGGTGTGAAGAAAAGCCAGAAGATTTATTAGAAGAGCCACAGAGCATGTCGAATGAAACTCGTGAAGACTCTCCAGACGTGACCCCCCCTCCCCACACTCCCAGAGCTAGAGAGGAGGCCAACGGTGATGTACTTGAGACATTTATGTTTCCGTGTCAGCACTGTGAAAGAAAATTTGCAACGAAGCAGGGGCTAGAGCGTCACATGCACATCCACATTTCTACCATCAATCATGCTTTCAAGTGCAAGTACTGTGGGAAACGGTTTGGCACACAGATTAACAGGAGGCGGCATGAACGGCGCCACGAAACGGGGTTGAAGAGAAGACCCAGCATGACTTTACAGTCCTCAGAGGATCCAGATGATGGCAAGGGGGAAAATGTTACTGCTAAAGATGAGTCAAGTCCACCTCAACTTGGGCAAGACTGTTTGATATTGAACTCAGAGAAAACCTCACAGGAAGTACTGAATTCATCTTTTGTGGAAGAAAATGGTGAAGTTAAAGAACTTCATCCATGCAAATACTGCAAAAAGGTATTTGGAACTCACACCAATATGAGACGACATCAGCGTAGAGTTCATGAGCGCCACCTGATTCCCAAAGGTGTCAGGCGAAAAGGAGGACTCCTGGAAGAGCCCCAGCCACCAGCAGAGCAGGCTCCGCCCTCCCAGAGTGTCTATGTCCCCAGCACAGAGCCAGAGGAGGAAGGGGAAACAGATGACGTGTACATCATGGACATTTCTAGCAACATCTCTGAAAACCTAAACTACTATATTGACGGTAAGATTCAGAGCAACAGCAGCACTAGTAACTGTGATGTGATTGAGATGGAGTCTACTTCTGCACACTTGTACGGCATAGACTGTCTGCTCGCTCCAGTGACCGTGGAGATTACTCAGAACATAAAGGGCACTCAGGTCTCGGTGACAGATGATCTTCTCAAAGACTCTCCCAGCAGCACAAATTGTGAGTCTAAGAAACGGAGGACTGCCAGTCCACCTGTGCTCCCCAAAATTAAAACGGAGACGGAGTCTGATTCCACGGCACCCTCATGTTCCCTAAGTTTGCCCCTGAGCATATCCACAGCCGAGGTGGTGTCCTTCCATAAGGAGAAGGGCGTCTATTTGTCGTCCAAGCTCAAGCAGCTTCTTCAGACCCAGGACAAGCTGACCCCTCCTGCAGGGTTTTCAGCAGCTGAGATTCCCAAGTTAGGTCCCGTATGCGCGTCTGCTCCTGCATCCATGTTGCCCGTGACCTCTAGTAGGTTTAAGAGACGCACCAGCTCTCCACCGAGCTCTCCACAGCACAGCCCTGCCCTTCGAGACTTCGGGAAACCAAATGATGGGAAGGCAGCATGGACAGACACAGTCCTGACTTCCAAGAAACCCAAGTTAGAAAGTCGTAGTGACTCACCAGCATGGAGTTTGTCTGGGAGAGATGAAAGAGAAACCGGAAGCCCTCCTTGCTTTGACGAATACAAAATATCAAAAGAATGGGCAGCCAGTTCTACTTTCAGCAGTGTGTGCAACCAACAGCCATTGGATTTATCCAGCGGGGTCAAACAGAAGTCGGAGGGCACAGGCAAGACTCCAGTCCCATGGGAATCTGTATTGGATCTCAGTGTGCATAAAAAGCCTTGCGATTCTGAAGGCAAGGAATTCAAAGAGAACCATTTGGCACAGCCAGCTGCAAAGAAGAAAAAACCAACCACCCGTATGCTTCAAAAGGTTCTTCTCAATGAGTATAATGGTGTTAGCTTACCTACAGAAACCACACCAGAGGTGACCAGGAGCCCAAGTCCTTGTAAATCCCCAGATACACAGCCAGATCCTGAACTTGGTCCTGACTCGAGTTGCTCAGTCCCCACTGCTGAGTCTCCACCTGAAGTTGTTGGCCCTTCCTCACCCCCTCTCCAGACAGCCTCCTTATCCTCAGGTCAGCTGCCTCCTCTCTTAACCCCCACAGAGCCTTCTTCCCCTCCCCCCCGCCCTCCTGTGTTAACTGTTGCCACTCCACCACCTCCCCTCCTTCCGACCGTCCCTCTCTCCCACCCCTCTTCTGATGCCTCCCCTCAGCAGTGTCCCTCTCCGTTCTCAAACACCACTGCTCAGTCTCCTCTTCCCATTCTCTCCCCAACAGTGTCCCCCTCTCCCTCTCCCATTCCTCCTGTAGAGCCACTTATGTCTGCTGCTTCCCCTGGTCCCCCAACACTTTCTTCCTCCTCCTCCTCTTCCTCTTCCTTCTCTTCCTCTTCCTGCTCCTCCACCTCCCCCTCCCCACCCCCTCTCTCAGCAGTGTCATCTGTGGTTTCCTCTGGGGACAACCTGGAGGCGTCTCTGCCTGCAATAACTTTCAAACAGGAGGAGTCAGAGAATGAAGGTCTGAAACCCAAGGAAGAGGCCCCACCTGCAGGGGGACAGAGTGTGGTCCAAGAAACATTCAGCAAAAACTTCGTCTGCAATGTCTGTGAATCGCCTTTCCTTTCCATTAAAGACCTAACCAAACATTTATCCGTCCATGCTGAAGAGTGGCCCTTCAAATGTGAGTTTTGTGTGCAGCTGTTTAAGGTGAAGACTGATCTATCAGAGCATCGATTTCTGCTTCACGGGGTCGGAAACATCTTTGTGTGTTCTGTATGTAAGAAAGAGTTTGCCTTCCTATGCAACCTGCAGCAGCACCAGCGTGATCTCCACCCAGATGAGGTGTGCACGCACCACGAGTTTGAAAGTGGGACCCTGAGGCCCCAGAACTTCACAGACCCCAGCAAGGCCAATGTGGAGCATATGCCAAGTTTGCCAGAAGAGCCTTTAGAAACTTCTAGAGAGGAGGAGTTAAATGATTCCTCTGAAGAGCTTTACACGACCATCAAAATAATGGCTTCTGGAATAAAGACAAAAGATCCAGATGTTCGACTTGGTCTCAACCAGCACTACCCGAGCTTTAAACCTCCTCCATTTCAGTACCACCATCGAAACCCTATGGGGATTGGGGTGACAGCCACCAACTTCACCACCCACAATATTCCACAGACTTTCACTACTGCCATCCGCTGCACAAAGTGTGGGAAGGGCGTCGACAATATGCCTGAGCTGCATAAGCATATCTTGGCGTGTGCGTCTGCGAGTGACAAGAAGAGGTACACCCCTAAGAAAAACCCAGTGCCCCTGAAACAAACTGTGCAGCCCAAAAATGGAGTGGTGGTTCTAGACAACTCTGGGAAAAATGCCTTCAGACGGATGGGGCAGCCCAAGAGACTGAGCTTCAATGTTGAACTGGGTAAAATGTCTCCAAACAAGCTCAAGCTCAGTGCGCTGAAGAAGAAAAACCAGCTGGTGCAGAAGGCCATCCTTCAGAAGAACAGAGCCGCAAAGCAGAAGGCCGACCTGAGGGACACTTCCGAGGCGTCCTCACACATCTGCCCGTACTGTGACAGGGAGTTCACATACATTGGCAGCCTGAATAAGCATGCCGCCTTCAGCTGTCCTAAAAAACCTCTTTCTCCTTCCAAAAGAAAAGTTTCCCATTCGTCTAAGAAAGGTGGCCATGCATCATCTTCTAGCAGTGACCGAAGCAGCAGCAGCAACCCCCGGAGGCGGACTGCAGATACCGAGATCAAGATGCAGAGCACGCAGGCGCCCTTGGGCAAGACCAGAGCTCGGAGTACAGGCCCCGCCCAGGCCTCACTGCCCGCCTCGTCCTTCAGATCCAGACAGAATGTCAAATTTGCAGCTTCAGTGAAATCCAAAAAAGCAAGCTCTTCATCCTTGAGGAATTCCAGTCCCATAAGAATGGCCAAAATTACTCACGTCGAGGGCAAAAAATCCAAAGCTGTTGCCAAGAGTCATTCTGCTCAGCTCTCAAGCAAATCCTCCCGAAGCCTTCATGTCAGAGTGCAGAAGAGCAAAGCTGTTATACAGAGCAAGACTGCCCTGGCCAGTAAGAGGAGAACAGACCGATTCATAGTGAAATCTAGAGAGCGCAGCGGGGGCCCAATCACCCGAAGCCTTCAGCTGGCAGCTGCTGCGGACCTGAGTGAAAGCAGGAGAGAGGACAGCAGTGCCAGGCATGAGCTGAAGGACTTCAGGTAAGCCCAGAGCTCGGGGAGGTGAGGACTGCTGGAGAGCCGTAGCTGGCCTGGAGGATGTCTTTCCTCCTGCAACATATAGACAAGAGCATTTTAGCAAAGTGCCAGTTGCATAATTTGTAGCATACCCCCACTGCCTTGGCTGCTGTACAGATGAATAAACACATTTTATTTGACGTAGTACTCACAAAGTGGTACCATTTCTTTAATTTCGGAATGGAACTTGAACCCAGTTCCCTGTGTGAAAGATGAAGTTCTCTTAATTTACATCTTGGGCAGTGTTCCAGAACCACTCGTGTTGGTTCCTTGCCCTACATTGCTCCTTGGGATTAAGTGGGTCACAAGTCCATTAGCAACCACAGTGCACTCTTGTGATTTACTAGTTTGTGATTTAAGCAGAGTTGATAGTGTCTAAAACTGTTCTTATTAATGCTTCCATTTGCTAGTGTTTGCATTTAAAATTTTTTCCATGTTGCTTAAAATAAAATAACCATATATATTAAAAATGCCTTATATTCCTCTCTATAGCCCTCTGCCTACAGCCATAGTGAGATCAGCAGTTGAGTTCTAGTGGGGAAGAAGAGCAGGCCAGGCCCTGGGGCTCACTGCTTCTCCTGCAGTGTTAGGTTTCATTTTAGGTCTGAGCTGACCTTACTGCCTTATTCCATATTCTCCCCATGTACATATGGTTCTCAGGGACAGAGCGATGTGGCCCTAGTATGGTTTGTTATATTGACTTCTCAAGCTGAGTTGATATACACTTGGAATTCCTTCTCCTTCCCAGATAATGTCCACAGGTCAGTGGCTGTCAGAAGACTGCTCTGCACATACTCGGACAGCTTCTGTGTGGCCTGTCTTGTTTCTGGGCTGTCATGGCTGTACTTCTGGGTATTGGAAGCAAACAGAGTTAGGGACAGCTGTGGAGTGACTTGTTTTGGAGAGGACCTAAACATACTAAGGTTTCAGTGTCACTCAGAGTCCTCGGTGCTGTGTGTCTTGAAGCATAGCAGAAGAAAGCTCTAGACATTGGGCACAGCAGTTTGAGCAGTTTCCTGTAGGGCTGAGGATTGAGATGTTTGGAAGGTACTTCAGAGCATGCTAACTAAATGTTAGTTACCATCCATCTGGTCACGTGTGGCCACACAGATGCTTGGGCAGCATTGTTGAGTTGGCTGTGGTGACAAAAAGAGCTGTTTTCAGCTGTCAGTGCTCCTTACTTGTTACTGACCTCTGTTCTAGGGAATTCCACACCAACTTAACATTATCGAATCATCATTTTCATGAGTTACCATGCAGGTGATTGATGTTTTAGAGTGTACTTTCTTCTAGTGTTTTGTAAAAGAATTAACTGTTTTGTACTGGATCCTGTAGACTTTTCAAGGGTGTCTCTTTTCTCACTCCAGTGGATTTTAAACTATTTTGATAGTTAACAGAATTACATTGCTGGAGTTAAAGTTGGCCTAAAAAGCACCACTTAAAGCTGTAGATAAGAAGTCCCAAGTAGTGTGCTCAGTAACAGACGCGGCGGGATGTCCTAATGACTAATCCTTTTCCTTTGTGAGTCACTGCCCCTGTGTTCTAGACTGATCTGCAGGATGCAGGACATCATCCAAGACACTTACCAAGAGACTGTGACCTTGTGAATTGTTTTGGACAATTAAAAACCAAATGTGTTCAATTGAACATCGAGTTTGATTATCTAGCCATAAGAGTGGGCATTTCTGCAGACTGCATTTCAGTCATTACTACCCCTAGCAAATCTAGCAGTAGGATTCCTGGCTGCTGGCATCCATACACCAGGTGTCCTCTAACTCAGGGCTGCTACAGACTAGCCTGAGCTCTTCTTGGGGCTTGTGTGTTGTGTGCTACTAGGGAGGAATGTTTACTGACAGTGGTCCTCAGCTCCAGTGTTTGTCTGAGTTGGCTCAGAGGAGACTCTGGTGCATGGAACTCCCACGAACTGTCGATTTGCTGTCCTCAGCTCTGCAGAACCCGTAGCTTATTCCTTCCCTGTTTGTTGATGGCAGCAAACTGTGATTATATGTCATGTCCAGCATCAGGCACATGACACTTGAAAGCCAGCATAGATAGGGTTCTGCAGTTTTTCAAGGATGCAGATCTAGCCAGATGGTTACCCTTCCAGGATAAAGAGCCATATGCTCCAAATGCTTTTCTCACAACAAAGCCACCGAAAAAGCAGGTGAGCCTCTCCCTGAGTCTATCAAATCTGCCTGGGCCATCTTGCTACTGCCTTTGGATCAGTTGCTGAGAACTCCTTTCCAGAGAGGAGAGCAGACGCTTCCCATGTTCTTCCCTGTAATTCAAAGAGCTCCTCTATCCAGGCAACGTTTCCATTTCTCATGACACCTCCCGCACCCCCGTGCCCAGAGGTTAGAAAGGTGGAGAAGCAGCCAGGACAGGTTCTCCACTGCCACTACCAGTGCTGAGTCAGCAAACCACCCTACCCCACTGTGTGCCCCGCTGAGTGCCGTGGGTGGGAAACAGTCCTGTGTCCTTGGGCAGGAGTGGAGTTCCTAACCATTAGAGTTGTTTGTGTGTTTCTGTCTTGGTGACATTTGTCTTACAGTCTCTTCAGCTTTTCCTTTAATATGGTCAGTTCATACAAGGTTGTGTATGTTGTCATTTATCTTCAGTTTTCTTATTTTCTAGGAACTTCCTGTAGGAAAGGTCCCCCCCCCCAAAAAAAAACAAAAAAAACCTTAACTGACTAAAAGATATTGCATTCTCAACTTAGAGTAAGCACTACGGCAAAGGATAAGAAATCTACCCAGCTTGCAAGACCAGTTGAAGCTGACTCAAAAGCTGTATCATACAGCTGCTTACCGGCAGGCGTCTTGCCCTGGTTAGTGTCAGGCATCCGTCTTTTGGGTGGAGCTCACGTGTGTGCTGGGCTCTCAGGGGATTGAGATCCAAAGAGAAGGGTGCCATAAGATAGGCCAGATGGACTGGCTCTCCTCATCACCCGACTGGCAGCTCAGCTTTGAGTGTGGCCCTTGAGACTGGCAGAGAGAAGCTAAGAGCAATTGAACTGAACCTTGCAAAGCAAGTGCCCTTGTTTTATCAGTGGTCCTAGTTTCAGGGATGATAGATCGGGTGCACCCACCTCGAAACGCTTGCTTACACCAGCCCTTGATGCCTTTCTTTCATGTGAATTATACATTCATGTGAACGTCATGAGAGGCGTTTAGTTGATCCCTAGCCCTCTCCCCTTTAAAAAAAATCATAAGCAGATTGCCAGCATAATGCAGAGGAAACCAGATTGGCTAGGACTCCTTCTCATGCCTCTATTAGTGTTATAAGCATAACTTGTGTCTATAAGAGGACATTAGCCTTTCACTGTCTGGCACTAATTTATAGCTATTATGAGATGCTATGTAGCAGTATATCAGTGCACGGAGAGCATCCAGGCCTGGATAGCTGTTTGTGTCTGCACACCAGGCCTTATTCTTGTCTCAGTAGATTCAAAGCAACAGATCAGCCTCTTCTTTCCAATCGGGTCAGCACCACTTCTCCATGAGTGCTGATGCTTCCCCTAGATTAATGACTGAGGTGGTGGAAATGGCTATATTTTATTCATACTGTGTTTTGTACTCAACCTTAAAAGTAATCTACCTCTTAAAATTTGTAGTTTAATACTTGTTTGATGAATTTGTGCCACTTTAACCTTTCACTATCATTCCCATTGTGTTAAATTTCTGTTAAGGAGACTTCATGTTGGAATACTGTATAAAGCATTTGTAGCAGTTTAAAAATAAAGTATTTAAAGTTATTTAAACTGTTTGGGTGCTTCAATTGTATTATGTGGTCTGTAGCCTACATTTGTGTTCCCATTGTTAATCCAGACGGTGTCTGCTATACCGGAGTTTGCTGCAGTTACTTTATTGCTTCTCGTCACAAAGTGCTATAAAGATTATTCGAATGAAAGCATTAAAATTTATAATTTGACATACAAAAGGGATTGTTCACTAATTTTAACCAGTGTAGCCTTGACAGTTTATTACAGACACACAAGGGTGATGTTTGCTACTTTGTCCTGAGCATGGATACATCCTCTGTCAGGTATCTAAGAAGATCTTTTTCCATGTTATTTAAAATACTTGATAACTAGGGGAGAATTGGATGATGCATTCTCTATCATTGTAACTAATAAACTCTTTATAAACACTTGTGAAAGGACTGCACTTTGTCCATGAAGGGGAAACAGGACACTTGGATCTTGTTTTTTGTGTAGACTGAGTAGTCGGCCATTGGCCTGGGACCTCTCTCCACCTGTGTCTGTGTGGCGTCAACCATGTTTTGCTAATTGTAGTTGATTCCTCTTTGATGGTAGGCGCTTAGCTGGATCGAGAAGTGCCTAGTGGAGTGTGAGAAGAGTACAGAGGACTGAGGGAGCTGTTACCTGAGCTCTCAGCCGCTTCTCTGACCTTCCTATAGGGAGGGAACTGCAGGCTGACAGTGTGTCCAGATAGTCACAAGTCTACCTACTGGGTTCCAGGAAACCGGTGAGAAGGAAGGGAGGGTAATGGGAATTGGGAATGTCTTCAGCAATAGTTGGAACATTGTACACGTATGCATACAGATGTACAGCAGTGACCTGCCAGGAAGCCAGATCTTGGAGATACTCTGAGAAAGAGAAACAGCTTCCCTCCCACCCTGTCTGCTTAGCATTCATTCCTGGTACCCTTGTGTTTGGTGGGTTAGCCTTGGGTGAGTGCTGTTTTCTAGATCTTAGTTTCCAGTATGCAGAAAGCAAGGAATGGACTGCTGCTGGATCTGTGTACTGTCCCACCCACACTGGTAAAGAACAGGGTATGCTTCTCCCATTCTCCATGGCATCCCTGGCTCTGACAGGCGCTGGAACCTCAGACACATTTGCCAAATGGAACAGTTCCCAAGAAGCCATGCCATCCGAGTCTGTCTGGGGGAGCTGTTCTATTCCAGAGCTCTCACCCTTTATGCAGAGTGAAATATTTTCTAAACATTAGAAAGGTCAGTTATTGAAGCCTTCTGTCCCTCTCACTGTTGGAAGGCTCCTCATGTCATTTCCAGTGATGAACCCCGTGACAGCCTTTGAAAGCTCCCTCGGGATGATATTTCCTGGCGAGGAGAGCTTCTAGAGCCAACTTAGTTTAGAGTCTAAGTTTGAGACTAGGAAGGAAGGGTACATGGTAAGACCCTGTCTCAGAAGAAAAACCAGAACCCAGCAAAGCTGCCATAAGCCTGTGTTTTCCCAGTGGTCTCTCCTCATCCCTCCCCTCCCCCCCCAGGTGGAAAGGTTTAATGGGAGGATAGTAGAAGAGGGGAGGAACAAAGGCGGGCACTGAGCACATGGAGGGAAGGGGGTGGGGAGAGAAGGGACAGGGACAGAGAGGACAGGAGAGCAGAGAGAGCAAAGAGCAAGGGTGTGGTCTCTTAATTAAATGTTAATTAAAATCTTAATATTTGGAGTATTGCCCCAAAACTGAGTGAGAGGAAAGATAGAGCCAACTTTGAGTGTTGCTGTCTCAGGAACTCAGATGTTCATACTTGTATCAGTGCTCACTGACATCAGGGCTCATGTGGCACTCGATTGCATGTTGAGGTTTGCTTTGCTTTGACTGACATCCATAAGAAATTTCATAGAGGGTAGTTCACTTTGAAATTGGATCAGAACCCAGGTAGATAGATAGATAGAGAGGATTACGTGAATATCCGGGCCACCTTCAGGTGCCCTTAGGACTTGCCTGTTGGCTTTCCAGATCTGTTAGCCTCTAGCCTTTCTTCCCTGACACTAGCTTGAGAACATTTCTGCTAGAATGTGTGGACAGCCCATTATGAGAGAACCATGTCCCTTCTGGCTTAGCCCAGGGCCTCTGCAATTCACTGGAAGAGCTCTCCCTTAGCCAACCTCTCATCAACATAGACTGTGAGACCCAGGAGTGCTGTTCAGTCAGTCTCTGCTTTAAACGTTTTGGTTAATTTCAGCACACGCACGAGAGTTGAGTGTGTAGCTCGATCTTTGGGGCTCTGGGTTCTTGACCCTCACGGTGCCTTACGACCATCCTGCCAGAGCTCTGCAGGAGTCATTCCTGAACTCTGAATCAGGGACTTAGGGGTGTGCGCACAAGTCTCTTTTCTATACCTTGAGCCTACCTGCCACAGACCTGTTTGACCCAGGGCTTTACGTGAGTGGTGCTGTGGAATGCCAAATAATAGATCCGTGTTGAGTACGAAAGCAGTCAGTGTCATACAGGAAAAAAAAATGAGTCCGACAAACCTTGGGGTTTGTGACTGTGATTAAGAAAGGTGTCAGCTGCTGTAAACTAGTCTCAGTTGTGCCTTCTGTCCACTGCTCCATGCTCATCACTTACTTGCTTGGCCTCCCTTCCCAGTATCCCTTTCCTCTTCCAGAAGTATTAGGGTTGCCTTCCGGTCCCCCTGGATCGTCTTGGTAGGTTTCAGTTCCACTTCTTTTAAAGGAACACTATGGCTGAGGGACAGAGGGCAGTTCTGCCCCAGCCCCCTTGTCCTTCAGTCCTTCCCTTCAGACTAGGCAGTTTGTCATCACACTGACATCCTTTGGGGGGGAACCTTTTGCTTCATCAACGATTGACTGCAGTAGGAGCCAAGTGCATGTGATCAAGTTTGTTAGCATCGCAGACATCGCTAGCATCGTTTGACAGTGACTCTTACGTCAGCCAAAGACTGCCAGAGGCCATTGTCAGCTGTGTGTTAGCCCCAAAAGGAAGGCCAGTAGAGGCTCCTCAGCAAACTGCCGCAGATCTTCCTATGGTGGTATTGTTGTTTTAAGATGATTTGAAGTTTGTCTTGTGAGAGTTTTGCCTGTGTTTATGTAGGTGCAGTGCGTACCTGCAACAGTTGTGAGCTGTCACGTGTCGGGAACTAAACCATCATTCCCCTCCTCCATGTTGTAACAAGGGTGTTTAGGGCCTTAAGGGTCTCTGTAAGCTTCACTTACTTTCTGACTAATCCTGAGAACTAGAGATGGGGCGGGGTTAAGCTTACGTGACTTAATGCAGTTCCAAAAATCAAGATTCAACTTTGAGCCTCGGATGGGAAGTGATAAGAAATCCAGGCAGATGTCACGTAAACGTAAACATCTTAAAGAAGACATTAGTGGTCAGCCAACAAACCAGAGCCGAAAGCTTGCTAAAGAAGCCACTTCTCGGGGGGGGCTGTGATTAAGTCTCACGAGTTGTTGGATGGGCAAGACTGTAATGTCTTTAGGGAGCTGAAGAAGTGTAGGTGTATGGTCCAAGCAGGACCTCCTGTCAGTATTCAGACATTTACTATATCTACTGGAGTTCCACTTTAATAATGTGTTGAGTCAGCATCAATCTAAATGTAAATTTTAAACAGGACTCTTGTCAGAGAGACGTACAATTTGCAGCACACGTAAGCAACAAGAATGTGTGTCAGCCTTTGGACATAGTCCCAACATTGTTTTAAGAGTAGCTTCTGCTGAGATATATTTCAGTATTCCTTGTTGGGGTGAAGTCATGTAAGCCTCCTGGATTTAGTTTTGTGGTCATAGCGTCCTTTTCTGACATATTATAACCAGGGACAGCCACTGCTAACCCAGATGGCTTCTGTTTCCATTTAATGACTGGATGTGTTCAGTCTGGCCCCTGACCCCTGACAATTAGAAAACATCAGTGTATGCCCTCAGGTATCAGGCTATATTCTGCATCTTACTCTGGAACCAGAGAGCATTCCTGTGCCCTTGGGCTTAAAGATGACTCGTGGAATGAGCCAGTCCTGTTGAGCAAAAGTAGCCACTGTCCCCCTGTGTGGCATCTCTCATGAATGTATAGTGGGAGCTCACTCTCTGTTCTCCTGGGACCTGGGGCAAGTAGAATTCTCCATACAGGTAACCCAGAGGGAGAAGTGATCCTTGAATCCTGTTCCACACTAGTAAGGGGACCCCACAGCTGGCAGTCTGATCTACAGCACGGAGCCACCTAGTTATATTAAAAACCATATAACGCCTTTTGATGGCAGCTTGACACACATCACTGTCCAGAACTCGGTTTTGTTTCAGTGGAGTGGAGTTGGGAGAACCAGCTGAACTACTAAGATTTCCTTGGTTTTGTCAGTAAGGAGCACTACACAACAAGGTCTCCACCCATGGGGGTCACGCGTGTTAATGCAGGTGACACGGGCTCCTGAGAAGGTCTGGTAGTAACTGTCAACACCCACTGGATATCAAATACCAAAGTAACATAATCTTGGGTGGTGTCACTGGGTGACTGCCAGGTGACATTCAGGAACTGGCTCCATGTGAAGTAGACGGCATGTGCTTTGAGCAGTCTCCCGGCGGCAGTCACTGAGGGACTTTTGGAGGGAGGAAGCTGCTGAAGAAAGGCTGCTGCTGCTTGTCTCCAGTGGCGCTTGGATGGAGCCCGGGCGTGGCGATTAAAGTAACTGCTGTGCAAAATGACTTGTGTTGCTGTCCTTAAGCATTAATATTCTTTAAAGCCCATTAGTGGCACTGGGAGCCACTGTCTGGTGACATTCTGAGCTGTATGTGACCTGCTTAGGTGAGAGGGAGTGTTTTGCCAGAGTATGAACAGTCTTGTTGATTTCGGCTTAAGAAACTGAGAGAGCCATTTTGTGGCTGACCCAGAGCCCTGGGAAGCTTCTAGAAAATTCTGGAAAATTCTAGATAGGCTAAACCATAAGGCTTGAGACTTTGAAATTAGCCTCCCAAATGAGTTGTAAGCGGACTATGGAGTCCTTTCCCTCTTACTCTTCATGTAATTTCCTTTCAGTTTTAATTCTGCATTCCTCTTGCTTTTGTTGTGTCTTCTTGGTCTAGGGTAGAGTCCAGCTGTCAGTCTCTTTCATGCACGTTTCTCTTCGTCTTCATAACCCTCTGGCGACGGGGAAGTCAGGGATAGCGTCCAAGTCCAGGGCTCTCCTAAAGTCAGAACTGAGGGTTCTCTGGCTTTTCTGTCCTTTTGCAGTTTTCTGAAGAGGAAATAGGAACTTGAATCATTACTTGGGCCAGCTTGGTGTAGCACCTGCCCATCCCATGCTTCCCATAGCAGAGGGAAAGGAAATTTTTAGGGTGTGAAAGCTACCCCACTTCAAAGCCCCCCTAATGAAACTAACTGTAGTAGTTTCCAGGTTAAAACGTGACTCTTGGAGCTGTTGAAACGATCAACTAAAATCTAGTGAGGGAAGAGCACTAAAGGTTAGCGCATCAGAATGTGGTCCTCAAGATTAAGGATGCATGGTGTGGTTTTGGGAGGTAGCACAATGGGCAAAGAACTCGCTTTGTAAGCACAAGGGCCTGAGTTCAAGCCCCAGAACCTACAGGGAGGCGGAGACAGGCAGACTCCCCACTAGAGCTGGGTAGCCATTCAGTCTAGCCCAACTGGCAAGCTCCAAGCCATTGAGAACTACCTATTTCAAAGGACATGGACAGCATTTTTAAGAATGGCACTCAGGTGTGTCTTCTGGCCTTTATGTGCACTCACTTGTACTCACACATGCGCATGCTTAGAAAACATGACAGCTGATCCGTCAACACAGGCTATGCGTGCTGGCAGAACAGTGTAGCACCAGTCATTAATTCAGAGGCAGGGGTACATCTGACTGCTTCCTACACAGTCTGCACTGGTGCCCAGCACAGACCTTCCTTATAGGTAAGTCTTGACCTCAGCCAAGCCTCCTGAAGAAGGAAGTTGAACTGGCCACGTAGGCTTAGGAAGTTTTCGGTTGTGTTCCTCCAAGTGTGGGAGCTGCGAGTAGGCTCATCTCCTTTAGTCCCGTCACTTGGCATCCGAAGGCTCGCTTCCCGGTGCTGCCACCCAGAGTACACTGCAGCAGACACTCCTCTGTGTCTTCTGATTTTTACCCAGGTTAAGGAAGCCCCTTGGCTGATTTCTACGTTGGCCTATTTGCACAGAGCTGTACCCACTCGGCTGGGCCTTGTTTGAACAGGTTCCCAAGGCCTCGTTCCACAGCCTGCTGTCACACTCATCCTGGTGATTTCTCCATCACACCCATGAGTCAGAGCTGCTGTAATAAAGCAGCCGACAGAATCAAAGTGTGACGCTGCAGATGAAGAGAACGGGTCTCCTCAGTCAGAGTGTGCCACCCACTCGCTGTTGGGGCTGGCAAGGCGGGGAGGCCCCAGAAACACTCTGGCCTCTTGATGTGAAACCAGCTATGGGCAGAATGGCATGGTTGAGTTTGTCTTTAGCGTCACTCCAGCATACTGTGTGTGCCCAGTGGTTACAGTTTGATGCCTCTGTAAATCCCAGCCACCCCCCTTCCCACCTCCACCCCCCACCCTCACCCCCTAAGCCAGTGTTTACCTCCCAGGAGTCATTCATGAAAGTAACATTGTTCCTGAAAGCGAGTATGGTTCAGTTATGTCCCAGCCCTGGGTTAGCAGAGATGGGTGGATTCCTAGAGCTCCCTGGCCAGATAGCCAAGACTCCTTGGTGACTTCCAGGACAAGGAGAGGTCCTGTCTTTAAAAGCAAGGTGGACCAAACCAGAGGGACAATACCGGAGGCTGTCCTCTGTCTTTCGCATGCACACTAACACAAAAAACTAAACGTTCATCCTCTTGAGGCTTAGCATAGGCCCCTGAGCAAATCCTCCTTGGAGAACATCCCTTCCCCCCAAACCTCCGCACCCCCTGAGTGTGCAGTGTTTGAGCCCGGCTCATGGCTACATCACACAATGCCAACGGGTTAAGTAAACCAAGCAGTTGGGTCAGTAATGAGCTGTCGCCTATCCTTGGAGTCTATACTGCTTGAGCTTCAATCCTGGTTCTTCAAGCCAGGTGTCTGTGCTTGGGCGAGGTGCTTACCTCGTCTGAAATGCTGGCATACCCATCTCACACTTCTTGGGTGAGTAAATTTCAGGGAACAAGGCCCCCAGCATGCCATTAGCAAGGGCAGGTAAGGGGAAGGAAATGGAGTGTCATTTTATACCTGTCTCCACTTGGCCGCAAGCCTGTGTATTCCCCAAGTCAGAAGCAGCATGTAGCTGGGCCAGGTTGTCCGTCCCCAGCCAGGAGGAGCCTTTCTGGAAGGCCTCCACCCAGTGAGCTGGAGAAGCAGCCCAGGGTGGGACAGATGACCCGAGGCCACACTGTCTCCTCCAGTTTGCAGAGCAGGTTAAACCGTTTAGGTTGGCGCCAGACAGGGTGAGGACTTTGGGGGAAGGCACACAAGCAGAAGGCGGGACCTGGCCCCCATCCCATGATGTCCCTGCTCTTCCTTCCGGCAGCTCCATTCCCATTGACTAATGCCCATGCAGTCACTTGGTAAGCATGCCTTTCCAATGACAGTGCCAGACCTGTGTCTGGGACTCCGCTAGCCAGAAACGCCAGGCTTCTTCCATGGAGGTGGGGGGCAATAAGACTTTTGTGAGCTGCTCACCTCCGAGCTTGTTCCAATAAACCATCTTCACTGCATCTGATGACAGGCTCTGGAGTCCCACAGCGGACACTGACAACGCACGAAGCCCACAAGAACCTCTGTACCAACAATAGCACCCCGCTAGCCCCCCCCGCCCCGTGAAGGTCGAGCCTCGCTCTGCCCTGGTACTCTCCTCATCTTTTGACATCTTCATCTTTAAAAGACAGGTCCTAATCAGCATTCTCTCATCTCCAAAGGACTTGGTCTCGGAAAAGAGAAATTCCACGGAATGCCCAGGGAAGACCATCCCTCCCACTTTAGGTTCTCCACAGTGGTTGTCTTCATTTTCCCGGCACATGTCTTTATGTTCTTCTTACCTTCGTTGCAAATGGTGTCTTCTGACTCAACTGGACAAAAAGGAGAACCTGGAGGTTGCATTTGAGAGAGATGTAGAGAGGAGAAAGTTGGGGAAGAGAAGGGGGCGGGGGTGTCATTCTTAGGCTGCCTCAGGCTTCCCTACCTGAGCTGGACTTGTCACAGTCGCAGGGTTCCTATGGAGATGATGTCCCTGAAACGAAGGGGCAGCGCTAGTTGGAGTAGGGGGCGTGGTGCGTGGGAGTGGTCTGAACCCGAGGATGTATTCACAGAGTTGTAAAAGATAGACCTGTTGACCCGTGTTCTGGGCAGGACTCTGGGCTGCAGGTGCGTGGAGAATTGGACTCTTGGGAATGGGGACCTGCACGCTGGAGGCGTAGCTGCACAGAGAGAGAGCTTGGACGTGGATTTGTTCCCGACTGTTTGAGGATTCACTGTCCGAGCCCCCCTTTGTGCCCACGGCAGAGATGGCCCCATAGGTAGGAAATGAGCAGCTCTGAGCTGCCCCTTTTCTTTGCAGTCGGCGTGTTTTGGCTCAGCTGGGAGAGAAAGGAGAGTCTGTCCAAACAAGACCATTACCCGACTCCCAAGCTTCCCTCTGTGTTCCTAGGGCGACCTACACTCCACCAGCTCTCACCCTTGCGAGTCAGAAGCCACTGGTGGCCCTCTTACAAGGGCGCATTTGCACTGCCTTCACCAAGCGCCTTGCAGCCTCAGACTCAGCTTCCCCGTCTGACCATGACCTAGGCTAGCCTCTTCCTCAGCTGGCTGGAAGGGAGGCATCTACAGGGGTTTCCCCTCTGGCAGCTTCCTTGGCTGAGGTCCTCAGGCCTGGCTGTCCTGCCAGCCTTCCTGTTAACTGGGTCAAGTGTTAGGAGCTTGCCACACACCAGACGTTTCAAGTCCAGACCGAACGGGTTTGACCTGGAGGCCCCCAACGAGGCGGAGCTCAATAGATAGACCCTTTTGGGTGAGAGAGAGGTCAGGGCCTTGTGGTCCTGTTAAAAAGGAGAAACCCTCAGCCATCAAAAAGGGCACGGCCATCTGACAGTGTTAAAGAGGAGACTAAAAGGCTGTGTTTGCCAACTGCCCATGTCCACTGCAGCTTACCCCAGTATCATAGGACCACAGAGACCTCGGGTGTCCCAACCTGTAAGAATCAGAACCATCTAGGACCAACAATTTCTTTTCTTTCTGGCGTGTGTGTGTGTGTGTGTGTGTAAATGTGCTCATTTCATGGTGCATTCCACTTACCTCACTTTGAGACAAGATTGTTCTTGTTTCCACGACACTGCCTAGTTGACTTGGTAGTGACCGCTTGAGTCTCCTGGTGCCATCCCCCTGTAGGAGTGCTGGGATTGCAGATGCACACCGCTACATCTGGGCGTTTTTATGTAAAATCTCAGGAATCAGACTCAGCTATTCAAGCTTACGTCACATGCGTTTTAACCTGCTAAGCCATCTGGTCACCCAGGAGGGCCAGTGTTTTTCTGCCCCTCCGGGGCGGCCTCACCTTCCTTCCCCACTCCTGCATAGAGAGAAACTTGTTTACAGCTGCTGGACACCAGCCCCAATCCAGATCAGAAAGTCTCTGCACGCCGGGCCCCACCTACCCGTCCTCAGCTGCGGGTCTCCACAGATGCAGGGTACCAGACTCCCCTGCTCCCCCCACCCCGGTTTCTTTTAAGGCCTCTGGCCCAGGGCTGTTGGTTCTTAACTTCTGTAGTTACTGTGCTGCCAGACCAGAGACCTCGTTTTGAGCAGAAGTAGGTAGCTTGTCAGCTCTCAGAGCCTGCTCTCAAGTTTCCAGTGCTGAGCTATGGGAGAGGGGAAAGCCAAGTCCAAATATCTAAGGTTTGGAGCCCTATCTTGGGTGTTTTAAGCATTACCGGGGGTTCCCTTGAGCGTCTGGGTTAGAGAGCCTCTGTTCCCGGCTTCCTCTGAGCTGGGAAAGGGACAGCTCAAAGCAGACCTAGCTTGCTCCTTGAGGTCGGTCAGAAGATCTAGAGCAGCGGAACCCCCACACTGAGGAACCCATCATCTCCACCACTGCCAAGCCTGTGTCAGGGGTGCTCACAGACTCAGGAACAAAGGGTTCTGGATTCGTATCTCCACTGCTTCCCTGTAAACTTTGCCAGCCAGTGCCCCCACCCCTCTGAACCTTCTCTTTCCTCCAATAAGACGGGATCATGGCTCCGTGCCTTACAGGGCAGGGGATAAAGGAACTCCTGCAAGGGACCCAAAATAGCACCCTCACGGATGCTGTTGAACCACCGCCTCTCCTTGAGGTATTTATTTTGCAGTTGAGTCTACCGTGGCTCAGAGAGGTTGAGGGATCTTTTGGAGGCCCCAAGGCAAGTCAGAAGCAGAGCTAAGCTCTGGACGGGAGGGACCTCCTGGACTACAAGGAGGTACCTTCAATGGGTAAGACCAAGTGACCAACATTCCTGGAGGAGTCTGGTGGCTCCTTCACTCAGTACCCGGGGAATTTCGGGAGTTTCGGTTTTGTTTTCTCTTGACTCCAGCTTCTGTGCCTTTGTCCCTCTCCTCCACCTCTGGCATAATACAGGAAGTCCAGTACTGATTCCCACAGAACCGTGCCACGAATTTATAGAGATCGGTAAGACAATGATGATAGGCTTAATGTGTGTGTGTGTGTGTGTGTGTGTGTGTGTGTGTGTGTGTGTGTGTGTGTGTGTGTGTGTAAGACAGAGACAGACAGAGAGACAGAGAGAGAGGTGTGAACCAGGTGAAGGGCAGGCAGAGACCCCAGCAGCCAACCTCATGCCTTGGAGAACTCCTGTCCCCTTTAAGTCAGGTGCTCCCTCCAAGGTCCTCACCCTGCTCCCACGACCTAGTCTCTGTGCCTACATGTGCTTTCCCCTCAGCCCTCTCTTGAAGTCACTACTGCTGAGCGTTTATCTCTGAGCTGTGGAATCACAGTTCTCCAGGTTAACACGGCCTCTGAGAGACTGAATGTCTGGTGGTCCTGGGCTTTGGTGTTATACTATTCTAACGGTGGCCACTGTTACCTGTCCCTAAGATACTTTATACCTTGATGCGGTTCATTCTCACCGTTCCCACATCTCGTTGCACCCTTGGTCCCTGGACCCCTTCCCCCTCCCTTCATCTCCGGGCTCTGACAAGTCCCAGATTCATGTTCTCATCTGGGTCTTGCTTGGGTCAGCCATCCAGCATTTCAAGTTGAATCTGCTCCCAACTGTCGTGGCTCTCCCTGGAGTCCCCTGAGGACTCACAGCAGCAGGATATGAACTCATCCTGCTCTGGAGCTAAGCTGGAGTGCACGTTCTCTTCACACCCCTATGTCCAGCCCTGTCGTTGCCTGCCCTCCTTCTGCCATGACCTCAGTATGTCCAAAGCTGCGGCTTCTCACAGCTCAGCCTCCAGCAAGCCACAAAGGCCAGCCCCCTTTCCCCATCACTTCTCCCTGGATGGCATCAAGTGCCTCCCAGCTGGTCTCCCCAGTACTGGCCCTGGAAACCCACATCAGGGACAAGCAAGCTGTCATTTCACTCTGGGCCTACAATCACCTCTCTGGTGTTTTAGACGCCTCACCTCAGGGCATCTGCACAAGCACCTGTAAGAACCAAGTGCTTTTGAGATCCGTGGTTGGCCGCTCACACACAGTTGTATCTCAAACTTTCCTCAGACTTCGAAGCCCTTGCCTGCCCTCTGACTCCCTCCCGCCTTCGTTTCTGTGCATGTCGATCTCTTAACCGTTGTGGGCTGAGAGGTCTTGTGTGCTTGTTTGCCTTGTGACTATGTGTGCCACACATGCGCCCAAGGAGCCAGGCTTTCACACCCTGGGCGCTGTGCTGTGCTTCCGGGCCCCTTGCTGTGCTGGAGAACGATCTGTGTGTGCATCAGGTCTGGGAATGTGGCTTCAAGAGGGGCGTGGTGGGCAGGTTTCCGGAGCTGTGGGAGGAACCTCTGTGGTGGAAGCTGGGGATTGTCCTTGGGTTTGCCACGTCTCCTCACGTGCGAAGGCCACCTCATTCCGGACAGTGAAGGTGATGCGGTTCTTTCCTACGCCACTTGGCAGTGTTTGTCTTTGGAATTTGTTCAGTGACTTGGTATCTTTTAAAAAAGAACTTACTGATAGAATTACCCGTCTTCTACTTACTTATTTTGGGATAGCCCAAGGTGGCCTCGAACTCCTGCTGCAGCTTAGGACGACTTTGAGCTTCCGGTCGAGTTACCTCCCCAGCAGAGTGCCACCACGTTGGGTTTTATGTGCTGCTACACTTGAACCCGCAGCTTCCATCAAGCTGCCGACTGAGCTGCACCCCAGCTCCCTTTTGGGATTTTGTTTTTGTAGTTTTTGTTGTGGCTTTACTTCACCTTGGTCTCAGGTCCCCTGTCCCCTATCCCCGAGAAAGCTCAGGTGTTGTGACCTCACCTTTCCCCAGCTCCCCAAGGCTTGGTGATGCTTGGGCACCAGGGTAACCACTGGGGCTCCTTCACCTTATAGAGAGGCAACCAGGACAAACAAGCAGACGAACTCCCTCAGGGACCATGGGTTGCTGACAGCCTGAGACTTGGCTGCTCCTCTGCGTCCCTGTGTCACCTCTCTGCATCTCCACCTCCCACCCTGCTTCCGACCTCCCTCCCGTTTCTCCGGGACATACCATCTTACCTGGGTTTCTTTCCCACAGACTCCTGGGAGCTGTAAAGGAACAGTAGCCTGAGGCCAGAGCCCTAGAACCCAACTCCCTTGGACACAGAGCTGTTGCTCTGTAGGCCAGAGGGCAGAAGCCTGGATGCTGTGTGTGTGTGTGTGTGTGTGTGTGTGTGTGTGTGTGTGTGTGTGTGTGTGTGTGTGTGTGTGTGTGTGTGTGTCTGTGTGTCTGTGTGTCTGTGTTTGTCTGTGTGTGTCTGTGTGTGTCTGTGTATCTGTTCTCTCTGTGTGTGTCTGTGTGTGTCTCTGTGTGTGTCTGTGTATCTGTGTGTGTCTGTGTGTGTGTCTGTGTGTGTGTGTGTATGTGTGTGTGTGTGTGTGTGTGTGTGTTGTGTGTGTGTGTGTGTGTGTGTGTGTGTGTGTGTGTGTGTGTGTGTGTGTGTGTGTGTGTGTGTGCGTCTGTGTGTGTGTCTGTGTGTGTGTCTGTGTGTGTGTCTGTGTCTGTGTGAGTAATTTGCACATATTAGTTATGCATAATTGCATGATAATAGGTTTCATTATGATGTTTTGATACATCTGTATAGTGTAATTTGTCATATTCATCTCCCATTATCCTCTCCTCTCCCTTTTTGACTCCCACTGGTCCCCTTTCTCTTCCCAACTAACCATTGTCTCCTCCTCCTCTTCTTCCTCTTCCCCCTCCTCCTCTTCCCCCTCTTCTTCCTCTCCCTCCTCTTCCTCCCCCTCCTCCTCTTCCTCCTCCTCTTCTTCCTCTTCCCCCTCCTCCTCTTCCTCCTCCTCTTCTTCCTCTTCCCCCTCCTCCTCTTCCTCCTCCTCTTCTTCCTCTTCCTCCCCCTCCTCCTCTTCCTCTTCCTCTTCTTCTTCTTCCTCCTCCTTCTCTTCCTTCTCCTCTTCCTCCTTCTCCTTTCTTCTTTCTTCTTCTTCCTCTCCTCCTTATTCCTCCTTTTATTTTTTTCTTCCCCTCCCTCTCTGTCCTATCTCTTCATCTCTGTCTCTCCATCTCTCTCTGTCTCTCTTCCTCTGCGACCCACTCATAGGGTGCCATTAGGGTTGCTTATAGGAGTATGGGTGAGGGTTATTTACAGGATCATGGTCTCCTTAACAGTGGCTACACCACTGAATAGAATGTCTCCGTGCCCTCCAGCAACTATTAATCGCCTATAGACCTTCCAGGAGGGGTCAGGTACACTTTTTAACAGAGGAAGGAGGCGGAGTCAGGTGACGGTCTTGCAGGGAAGAGTGTCCAGACAGACTGAAGAGCCCGGCAGAGTACACAGGAAATAGAAGTGCTGGCCTGAGAGAGTGAATATGTCCTGCCCACCACAAGCAGGTTGACTTTTCCAAGCCTTGCCTAAGCGCCAAGTGTGGGTAAGGGGCCCTGTCTGTAGTATCTGCACCGTCCCATCTATCCCAACAGATTGGGGTAGGCTGCATGGTGTATGAGACCTCTGGACTTGGCTCCTGAAACGCAGCTTCCAGAAGGCACCTTGTGCATGCTGCAGGTGGTGCACCCCTCTGAGCAGAGCCAGTGTGTGTGAGGCACAGAGAAAGTCCCCCTCGGCCCCCGCCCCCAACACAGTTTTGCTTTCAGGGAAGTCAGATGCTTGAATGGAAATCTTAGGGACACGACTCTTGTTTCTTAGCTGTTCGAAAACAGCCGCTCCAAAACCCTCTGGCCTGGTTAGCTGAAGCGGTGAACCCTGAACTGACAGAGGTAGGCGAGGAGGTCAGTAGGGCTGGATCCTGTACATCCTAAGTAATGGAGAAAAGGTGGTCTTGTCCTGAGGGTAGTGGGAGGGTGAAGGGCAGTGAAGGGGTGTCATGATCCGGAGGGAGGCCACTGTGGCCAGGAAAAGCCCCATGAGGAAGGAACGTTGCAGGAAACCCGGAGAGAGGTGGTCCATGGTAGGGACTGAGGGAAGAAGGTGAGCCAGACAGTCCCCAACAGCAGCAGAGGAGGGGACAGGAAGACCCCCGTGGGCCTGGCTTTCAGGATGAGTACCGGTTGCCAAGAAAGAGCCGATGTGTGTCACAAGTTGAGGCCAGGATCTGAATTTTAGGGGCTTCCCAAATGTCCACGTGATGTCCCCTCTGCGTGGAAACGGTGTCTGCTCAGTGAGACTTAGCTCAGAAATGTCAGGCTTGGGCTCCGACCTTGGCTTCCTAAGCTCCAGGACCACGAGGTGGTAGTTACCAGCAGCCGGGCCCCAGAACTCATCTGATGCTTAGATTAGCTCGGAGACCAACTCCTTCCAGAGTGGCTGTCGGCACTTAACCTCCCAAGGCCAGGAAGGAGTCCGTCCTGCAGGCGAATCTTAACCTCAGACTTAAGGGGGGACACCAAGGTGGTGACCCTGGTTGGTGTCCACCACAGTCGGGGAGTTCAAGACCTTGGCGCTGCCATCCCAAGAATAAATCCCTGCCCTTGAGTAATGTCTCCATTTTCTTACCTATGAAATGAACGTGGAATCATTTGCTCTTTTTGATTCCTGGGGTGGAGGATCCAGAGAGAAAGATGTGGGATTTACAGGAACCATGCGAGTGTGGCTGCAATTGTCTTCCCTTTCTGCCAAAGATGCCCTGGGAATGACAGAGAGGGCCCTTCTGCTGGTTGCTGGGAAACACCAGGGTGGAAACCCTGGGTTGGGGAGAAAGTGCGCCCCCTTGTGGTAACGGCTGTATTTGCTGCCTCCTTGTGAGGAGAGGAACCTGGGAGAGGAATGGGGGCCCTGCAAGGCTTCCGTGATTGCTGATAGGGGCTGATTGTGAATGTTTGACAGATTCACAAGGAAGGATGGTCACAGATGCCAAAGAGTAGCTGTCAAGGCTTCTCAGAGGGAAGCTGAACGTGCAGCGAGATATCAAGAGAATGAACATTCACAGTTCTTACGCTAGCCTAGGTTGATGTGAAACTGTTGCACAGGTTGACCCCAAACTCATGTGATCCTCCTGCCTCAGCTTCCGTGTGCCGGGGTTACAAGCATGAGCCACCAGGCCTGGCTCATTTGATTTCTAAGTCGCACTTTACCACGGCTTGCATGTGTGGGACTAACCATACTGTTTATTGGGCTCAGTGCTGTCTCAGGCACCCACGGGGGGTGGGTTGTCTCGGGGAAGATCCCTTGTTCCTAAGGGGCACTACTGGGTTAGACTTTGGCTGTATAGCTGTTTGCTGCCTTGTGCACTGTGGGGTGTTTCATAACTTCCCTGAGCATTGCTTACCATATGCAATGTACACACACACACACACACACACACACACACACACACCCCTCCAGTGTGACAACCCAAATACCTCCAGATGCTGGCAAACATGTCCTGGTTAAATAAAACTGACTCCCACCCTCTTGTTTGCCAGAGCCGGGGAGGGCCCTGTCCCTATCTCTGGCTCCCCTAGGTACCCGGAGGTTACCCTTCAAGCAGGTGAACCAGAGAAATGCCTGCCCCGCCCACTTCCGTCTTCTGCACCTCACCTGCCCACTCTCACCCAAGCCATGCTCACCCCTTGTTCTGTGCCCAGAAAGACAACGGCCGCGGGCTCTCATGCCTTCGTTTTCCCCTTGTCAATTGAGGATGCTAAGGGTCAGAGTCAGTAGCTCCTGGGAGGAAGGGACTGGGGTGTATGAAGTACCTCGCACCGTCGGGCAAGCACCCTGGACATTTGCTCATTTTGCGACAGAGGCTCACTTTACGGCATCATTCAGGCTGGCTGCAGTCTCACGATCCTCCCGCCTCAGCCTCCCGGGCTGCTGGAGTTACTGGCACACACAGCCATTCCTACTCCAGTGGTGCAGCAGCGGCAGCTAAGAAGACGGGACCTTGAGCTCTTGGCACCGCAGGAGGAGGGCAGCTCCATATCGCACAGTAGCAGTTCAGGGTGCAGAGTGCTGCGGTGTGGAGACAACAGGGATGGGGCGTGGTCTGGGCTCACAGGAGGCCAAGAGGGCAGCCTTCCCAGCGGAGTTGGGAGTCCAGCTAGGCACAAGCTGGCTGTGCGGAAGAAGAGGATGAGAAATGGGTGGGGTCATCTCTCTTTCAAATGCTTCTTTAGAAGTAAAACACATTTCCACTAGGAAGTTGTATCGCCCTTCTAGATGCCGGGCACAAACATGCAGGAAGTGCCACCTTGTGTGGGCCAGGGAGGTAAGGGCAGCAAAGCGATCCTTGCCCCTTCAGCGATGCTAGGGGCCCAAACCGGTTCCTGATGGTGACCTGTGCCCTTCTTCCCACACAGCTACAGTCTCCGCCTGGCGTCTCGATGCGGCTCATCAACAGCCTCTTACATCACCCGACAATGCAGAAAGGTCAAGGCCGCCGCAGCAACTCCGTTCCAGGGACCCTTCCTCAAAGAGTAGGCACTCTGTCTGCTCCTTAACAGGTAGGAGGCAGAGGCACCCTGGCACCGTCTCAGTGGCTCTTGGGTGGGTGGGTGGGTGAGTGGGTGAGTGAGAGGGATGGTATGTCAAGGACCCTCAAGGCTAGCAATCGGGCCTCCTGCAAGCATGAGTTTTGTGACTTAGCATGTAGAATCTGGACCACCAGGGTTCAAACCCTGCCTACGCCATCCACTGGCTGTTAGGGCCACAAGTCAAATTTTCCAAGTTTCTACTTACATATGTGGGCATCTGTGCAGCCTCCAGAGGGGTGAGGGGCAAACCCATCGGATGATATTTTTGCTATAGCATCCCAAACAGACTCAGGCAATAAGATGGTTCTTTTCAAATTGTTAACACAGCTGGTCCAGCTATGGGATCAGTGCAAACATGCTTGCCCACGCCAGGCCTGCCAACCCTCAATCACGCAAAGGAGGTTTCGGCGCTTGTATTCCCGCTACCAAAGCAGTGGCCACTTATAGACTCTGGGACGTGGGGAGTCAGTGCCGTCCGTTGAGTACCCACTGGTGAGCTCCAGTAGACGTCTCTAGTGGAGACGTCCAAACCCAGAGTCACACAGACAGTCCTGGTTATACTCAGTGGGTCTCAAAACAGTAACTCGTGAAGATTGAAAAGGAACTTAGTAAGAGAGAGACTTGAAAGGAGGCAGATGGGAGACAAGGGAGGGTAAAGGAGGGTAAAGTCACCAGAATGCCTTATGTACACATATGGAAATATCAGATATCAAATCTAATAATCCAGAGAATTGTGTGTATGTGCACATGTGTATGTAGAGGTCAGTATGCACATGTGTATGTAGCGGTCAGAGAACAACGTTTAGGTTGCTATGGTCGGTTCTGGTGAGGTCCCTCTTTCTTTCTTAGCACATCCTCACATGGTGGGGCCCTAACCATCTCTGAAAGGCCCTGGTCCATCACACTGAGGGATTTGGTTACAACACAGGACTTCTAGGGAGACACAGTTCGTTGTAGAGCCTACTGCACACAGGTGCAGAAAGGTTTGTATCGTCTGTGACATAGAATCTCAGCTCAAGATGATAACACGCAGGTCAGCACCCTCCTGTTTCAAGAGGGAAATGGACGGGTAGGATGTGTATTAGAACTCTGGTCCTTTGAGTTCCAGCATGGATGGTGGTGAACCATAGGTGACTGTGCCCGGTGAGGGCGATCTGCCCACGTGCATGCAGGAGAACAGGTCACTCTGAGGACTGAGGACTTATATTCCCCGTGATCTCACGAGAAGTTGGTCCTCTATGAGCCTGCTTCCTCCATGATGCATGAGAGTCTGTGCTATCTGCCTCAGAGACCGTGTGGGGCAACACTGACTCACAGGGAGAACCAACCACTAGTGTCCGCCAAAACTGACCTCCTGGCTCCTTTGGGCCTAGCAGTGCCTCTGCCAAGGTCACCTTGGCATAGGCGCGTCATCCATGGCTTCTAGACACACACAGGATGTTCCAGTGGTGTCACTCCAGGAGCATCGCTGACCCACCGGGAGCGCCTGAGTTGGGCATTAGCACAGAGCAGACGGACAGATGTAGCATGTTTCCACAGAGCAGCACGTGGACAGAGCTACAGCCACATGGACAGATGGACAGAAATGCAGCATATTCAGACAGACAGAGCTGTAACTGCATGCCCAGAACTTCACAGGCAAAGTAAACTGAAACACAGAAGCTTAGGTGCCATTCAGCTCGATGCCCTGTTTAAGTTTTTAAAAATGAGCTAGGGTCGGTGGTGCAAGATAAGAGTTCCAGATGCTTGGAAAGCTGATGCAGGAGGATTTCTTGAGTTTGAAGTCTCCCTGGACCACATTGTGAAACTGTCTCAAAGTCAAGAGGGATTGAGGATGTAGCCCAGAGGTGAGGGTTCGTGGCTAGAGTGAGGGAGGTTCTCAGCGCCGTGGGAGGAAAGAACTCAGGGAGACAGGCAGGCCATCTACAGTGATTACAAACCAGGATGATGGCTGTTTGTGGGGAGGTGCCGTGAGGGCGGTGGCTCGGGACGGGTCAGGGTCACATTCTGCATCTTCATCTGATGCTGGATATATGCCGGGAAAATATATCCAATGGGGGTTTTACCCATACGTCCGCCCTACTTCAGGAAACTGCTTAATGCAATGGTTAAGCGTAGATCACTACGGACGGCAGCGAGTACTGGCCACCACTGTCATTTTCTTTCTGTCTCTCCTCAGCACCTGAAGTGACCTGGAATCAGTGAAGCCAAAGGGACCAGCAGTCTGCCCTGCAGAGAGCACTGACCTCTCCCAGTTGTGAGAGTGAGAGAACGAGAGAGAGAGAGAGAGAGAGAGAGAGAGAGAGAGAGAGAGAGAGAGAGAGAGAATGAGAATGAGAATGAGAATGAGAATGTGTGTGTGTGTGTGCTGGTGCATGTGTGTGGTCTTCAAGCCAAGGTCCCAGCCTCAGGAGCAGGACCTTCCCGTTTCCCGTCATCCTCTGGATGATCCTTGGACGTGGCCCAGAACCGTGCTCTGTGGTGCAGCCATCCTGCCCGGGAGGGCATCTCCTTCTATGCAATTTTTTTTAAAGAGTTCCTTGGCCCTGCTTTGTGCTTCTTGAGCTGTCCGTTTGCCACCGCTGGGACTTGGATCTGGCCCTGAGGGGTGGGGAAGAGGGCCTATCTAAGGATAACCTTTCAGAGGTCAAGCTCCCCTTCATGCCACCCCTCCCCCCTGCCCTCACCGACCTTTTCCCCACACTGTCTCTGGGAATCAATAGCAGATAGCATATAGATCCATCAGGGCTGAGCCTGAACCTCGGCCCTAGCACTAGGAAACCCCCCTTTTCTCCCTAAGCAACTGGAGCCGCCAGCTTTCAAGTCATTTCCTCCTTTGAGGTTCTAGAGTCCACTGCTCCGAAGTCTCCCCTGGGAACCCGGGAGCCGCGCGCCCAGGACACAGACTCTGTGCCCATTCTCAGACCTGAGGTAGAAGAAGCAGTGTTTTGGGACACTAGGGTGAAGGTGTGCCTACTTTGTCTCCTCTGGTGGGACCTCCTACACCATTAGCATCTGAACCTTGCAAGTTCGCTGCAAAGAGAAGCAAAGAAAAAAAAAAAACAATGGAAAAAGGGAAATAAGTAAAAGGATGTGTTCAAACAACCCCAGGAGGTTTTGAACAGGTGATTTTCAAACCGCTTGCCAGGGAAGGGCAGGGCTGACCCCTGCTGTGGTGGGCAGTTGGAGTCTGGGAGGAACACGGACCTTGGTCACTGAGGTTTTTGGGTTTTGTGCCTTTGGGGCGGAGGATGCCTGAGACAATTTTGGTACTGTTTCCTCAGCTCCATTCTAGTCTCTACCTGTCAAAGTGGGAGGACAGAACTTGGGAGAGTTGTCACACCAGAGAGGGGCTGCCTTTTTTCAGGGCTACTATGGTTGATATTGCAACTCTGTAAATATGTATGTAGACACTTTTAAAAGCACGTATTTATGGACCCTATTGTAAATGCCCCGTTTTTAAAGTTTTATAACGTGTTATTTAATTAATCAGTTGACTGGCTGCAGTAAGGGGGACTGACTGGTCCAGGAAAAAGGGTCCCTGGAGACCCTCACGTGGGCAGGAAAACACCCGTCATTGTCCAGTGTCACAGTTTTCTGATTCACCCACCCAGCCAAACTCTGGCGTACCCTTTTTTTACTTCTTCAACTGGAATTGTTCCTTCTACACACCCTGCAGTTAATCCTCGGAAGCATGGACTCGTGGCTGTTGCTAACCCCACTGACACAGTATGTCCTACGGACACACAGACTCCATCCCGGCCCCTCCCAGCAGCCAGGAAAATGCACGAACCCGAAGCCTTAGCAAGCTGCTTTCAACCAAACTTGGAAAACGTTGCTGGGCTCTTGGGGGATCTCTCTCTCTCTCTCTCTCTCTCTCTCTCTCTCTCTCTCTCTCTCTCTCTCTTTCTCCCTCCTTCTCTCCCTCTCTTTGCATGTGCAAACTGTGCTGGGTCACCCTTCAACACTTCCCAGATTGTCAGGAAAACAAAGAGAAAGCTTCGTCAAGCCTGGTGTTTCCTGGTCAGTGGAGGTCTTCCCGAGCGAGCGGATTTGGGTCCCACTGAAGGAGATTTAGCGTCTGCCATGTGAAGACAGTGAACAATAAAAGTGAGGAGCGATTGTGAAACCCGAGTGTGAGCATGCTCATTTCAGGCTTCGTCTCCTGTGTTGGCGGGTTCTCTCTCTGCCACCGGCAGAGCAAAGGTGGGCGGGGTAGGCTCTGATTCAGGAACAAGAGAAACCAGAGGCTTAGAGAAGGGCAGTGGCAGGGACGTCCTTGGGCTGAGCAAAGTTTCCCTAGCTTCAAGTCACTTTCCCTTGTGTCATAGTACGTTACCACATTCAGTTAAGGTTGGTCGGCTTAGGGGACAGGGAGGGGGATTTGTACAGGGGCCCTGTACCCGGACAGTGATGTTAGATATCCTAGGACTAGAGTTAAATACGGCTGTGAGCCGACATGGAGGGGTGGGGAGAGTCAAACCGGGCCCTCTGTAAGATCAGCTCATGCTCTCAATTCCCAAGCCACCTCTCCAGCCCCTCCAGCCCCTCCAGCTTTGCCTATGGAGCACTAGTTTGCTTTGGATGCAACAGACTTACAGCAGAACGCAGATCAGTGTTTTGCATTGTGTTATGGGCATATCTTCACTGATGTCCCGATACTGCACGAGGAGAGAGAGTCCAAAGTTCTCCCTTTTCACCTGAACACTCCTTGAAAAGCAGAAGTGGCGTGTCAGGGCTCTCCGGAGAGATAGAGCCAATAGGAAGAGATTTCCGTATACGGAATTTCCATATATGATCTGCTTGTCTGCAAGCCTGGTGTGGCCGGGCGAGCAACTTTGCAGGGGGTGCCACTCAGTCTGCATCTGAGGATCTGAGAACCAGGGGTGTCAGTGGAATGTCCCAGGCCCAGGCCAGGAGAGCCACATCAGCCCCTCAGTAGGGTACTGTTCTGGTTTCCTTCTATTGCTGTGGCAAACAAAACTCTTGGGCCAAAAACAAGTCAGGGAGAGGTGCGTTTATTTTGTTTCCACGTCCAGGTTGCAGCCCATCATCAAGGGAAATGGGGGCAGGAACCATGAAGGACTGATGCTGACTTGCTCGCAGGCTCGGGCTTAGCTTTCTTCTAGAGCCCGCCATAGGTTTGGCCATCCTACATTAACAGGGCAATAGCTTGTGCACACGTCCGAGGGCCAGTAGTGCAGACAGGCTCACGAGGAGGGGAGGACTTATGCTGTATCAAGGTGGCAGTTCGTGCTAGACAGGCAGGGAGAGGGCAGAGCTCCTTCCAATTCTGTTCTCTTCAGCTCCCTCCAGAGACTGTACAAGGCCTGACACACTCAGGTCCGTCCTCTGGATTGAAGCGATGTTCTCATGTGAAAACCTCACAGATAACTCGAAATCAGGTTCAACCCCGGTCCCATGAGCCTCCCACTCAGTGGAGCAAAAGCGAAGGCGAAACTCCACGTGGTGAGACCCACCCCTTCCATCCCTGGTCCTGGGCTTCAGGGTTGAGTTCACACAGGCCTCACACGGGGGCCCCACAGTGGTGGTGACAAGAAGGCTGTCAGCCAAGCTCATGGAGGAGAAAGTAGACCATTAGAGGTGCTAAAGAGAGCGAGTAAGGAGGTTAATCTCCTCGTGGGTGTTGAGAGCTCAGAGTTAGCCATCGGGGGTTCCTAGAAGAGGAGACATAGGAACTCTGGCTGATGCTGGTTAGGCCTCAGCTGATTTCCACATTGGGCACCAGAAGTGATTTCTCTGTATAGCAGAGTTGTGTGACAGACTTTTCCTGGGGACGGACACACACGCGCACACACACACACACACACACACACACACACACACACACACACACACACACATACGCACACACACACTCATCCCAGAAAGGGAGTCCATGTCAGGCCCAAAATAACAATTACACTGAAGTCTAACTTGGTGAACTGATGAGTTTTTGTTCTCGTAGATTTAAATTTATTTTATATGTGTGGGTGCTTTGTCTGCATGTATGTCTGCGAACCACACCAATGCAGAACCTGGGCAGTCCAGAAGGCACCAGATCCCTTGGAACTGGAGACACAGATGGTTGGGCGCTGCTATGTCAGTCCTGAGACTTGAACCTGGGTACTCCGCAAGGGCAGGGGTACTTTTAGCAGTGGAGCCATTGCTGGCCTCGATGGACTGATGGCTTTTTAACGGGGCTACTGGCAGGAGCATAGGCGAGGGATTATGGGAACAGGGCAGACGCAGCGGCTGCAGCTCTGAATAGCGCAGGTGACATTTCCACGTCGTGGCACACGAAAGCTGCAACCCTGGAGCTCTGCACAACTGACGGGCCTGAGAATTCTGTCGGTGCCTCGGCCGCCTGCAGCACATGGGCTCCTCGGAGTTCCCTCCCCAGATGTCGCCCCAGGTGTTTGCTGCTGCTTCACAGATGGCGTGCCGGCTGGTTTCTTGTCAACTCCACACAAGCTGGAGTCACTTGGGAAAGGCAACCTCAACTGGGAAAGTGCTCCCACAGATTAGTGCGTGTGCAAGCCTGGGGCATTTTCTTGGTCAGGGATTGACGTGGGAGGGCCCATCCCATCATGGGCTGTCCCACCGGCAGGGGCCACCTAGTCCTACATTGTGTAAGAAAGCAGGTTGGGCAAGACATAAGGAGCAAGCCAGGAAGCAACATTCCTCCATCGTCTGCTTCACTGCCAGCCTCCAGCCTCTGGCCCTGACCTCTGTGGATGATGGGCCACAAGCTGTAAGAATAAATCCATTTCCTCCCCAAGATGCTTTTGGTCATAGCGGGCTTTATCTTAATCCCGGGAAGAGAAGCAGCAGGGATGGGGCCTTTGAGGATCTTGCCACGTCTTGTCTTTCTAGAGGTGTGCCACTTGCTTTATCTCTGGAGCCTCACCGACTTCCCTTCACTCTTGGGGAGTATGTTTCAGCGGGAGGAAGATGCTGCACAAGAAGCAAGCAGGCTGCAATGAAGACGACAACTTTTAAATGGACCATTTTCCACTTCCCTCAGCTGCCCACACCGTGGTAGGACCGTTCCCAAGGCTCCTCTCTGCAGGTGTTTTTTTTTTTTTTTTTCTGACAAGCTAAGAAATGCATCCAGACTATACCTACTCGGTGTTGGGCAGGTAGGTGGCTGCTGTTGCAAGGAACCAGTTACTGAGCCCCACGATGTGCCAGGCAGTCCCAACACCCCATTTCTGTGGGCATCAATTACCATCGCACCAAAAGCTAAGAGAGGTTGAACAATCTGACCAACATCACACAGCACGTAGATGTGGATCGGGAACTGGACACAAACCTTTGAGGGACCAGTGGCCAACATCAATCACTTGCTGGTCCCTGCTTTCCCTCACTGTTCCCTCCACCTCCACAGGGTTGGTTTCTCCAGCAGGTTAGAACGTTGCCATGGGGACCAGTCTCCACCCCCTAGGACAGAGCACTCAGCTGCTGGACTATTTTTTGTTCCAGTATGTACGTATGTATGTATGTATGTATGTATGTACGTACGTATGTATGTATGTATGTATGTATGTATGTATGTATGTATGTATGTATGTACGTATGTGTGCACACGCCACGGTATGGGTATAGAAGTCAAGACACAACTTGTGGGAATCGGATCTCTCCTTCCTCTATGTAGGCTCTGGGGACTCAAACTCAGGTCGTCATGGTTGCAAGACCCGCAATTGATCAAGCTATCTTTCCAGCCCTCTTGTGACTGTGTTCTTCCCAGAGCCTGCTGGACCCAACCACTTGGCTCCAATGAGGTAACGAAAGGACAGGCTATTGAGATAGGAAACTCAGTATCCCTCTGTGGCAGCAGCAATTAGAATGGCCTCCGCTTCTCTGGGACGAGTTCAAACCCAGCAGGCATCACAGCAAGTCAGGACTTTGGCGAGGCCTGCAGTTTAGCAAACTGCTGAGTGACCGAGACGAAACTCATGTCTGCCCAGAGGACTGGAGTTGCCGACACACAGTGCTTCCTAAAGAGCGCCTGCTGCCAGCCCTGGCTAGGAAGTTGGACCATCATTCTGGGCACCTGGGAGGAAATGAAGCCTAGGGATCTGTGGATGAAATCCTGAGTGTATATACTGTTGACATAAGGGGGGCTTTGTCAAGGACATCGATGCCTCAGACCTATGGGAAATGGCAGGGCCTTCCTCTGATTTGTGTACCCATATTGACAGTGTATATGGAAGCCATCAACCACAGCCTTTCTTTACCTGGCTGACTGCAGCTGGAGACCGCTCCCTACAATGCACCCCTACCAAGGTTAGCTAACTTGCCTCCTCCTCATCCAGTTGTATACAGTGAACACACCGAGTTTTCCGGTTTCTGGTGTGTCTCCATCAGAGTTACACACCCCACCTGATTCCAGGTTTTCTGTACACACATCTGCAGTTTCGATTCCCATTGCCCAGGTCAGCTTAATCCCAAAGCTGTGCAGGTCACTGTAGGGTACCCAGCAGTTCAACCAAGGCTCTGATGCTGACAGCAAACAGAACCTCCCTGGAGTTGGGGCTCCAGGGTGCTGGGCAGGGACAGGGGTAGTAGGTAGGGGGACAAGGGAATCAGGAGCTCCTGTGCCTGTGAAAGGAAGGCTTGGGTGTACAGGCAAGGGGAAAAGGCCACACTCCGGGGTGAGATACCCAACTCCATCCAGTCAGCCTGGTCCCCAGGGCGGGGTGCTGCTCCTAGACCAACATAAGCTCAGGGTTCTGGGTGGTGTTACTAAATCCCCATAGGAGACTCACTCCAAACCTAACCTAACCTCTGCCCCTTAGTGATGATAACACACTGTTAGGTGTGGTTCCCAGCCCACTGGACCCACAGGTGGAGCATGAAGTCAATCTTTCTTCTTGTCCCTTCTGACTGGCCTTTCCACTCTGACAGTCATCCAGAAATACGGGCACATTTGCTGAGAGGCTATGCCTGCCTGGTCACGGGACAACAGCCACCCAACTCCTACCAAAAGAGCTATGAGTGAGAACTGGAACTCATGGGGATCCAAATCATTTTAAAAATAGTTTGTACTGTGTTTATTTACCTTGCGCAGGTGTGCATATGTAGAGGTGAGGGGACGGCTTTCAAGGGTTCCCTCCCCCTTTCCGCCATACAGGTCCTGGGAATTGAACTCGGGTCTTTGTTGTTGCAGTTGGCAACAACATCATAGCAACTGATAATCCACCTCAGCCTCCCAACTCAAGGGAATCTGAGACCGAATGTTTCTAACTTTGCACCCCCAAGTACCTTACTTGTCTACCCCAATTGTGGTCTAGGCGTTGTGTGTTTGCCGGGCTGAATAATCACTTCCTCCCGTGCCTTGTTCTCTTAGCCCACTCGTGGTAGCTGCATTCACTAAGGTATATGGGGATGTATACGCTATCTTCTGTCGTGGGGCATTGGCATGAACTGAATCTGTCTCCTGCGACAATTTTTCTTTCAGTAGTCACATGGCTCTCTGTCTAAATGCCACCTCTCTAGGCTCTCTCCCTGTCCACTCTGTTGGCAGTAGCCTTCTATTTGTAGCTGGTCCCAGATGGGATCTTCCAGACTTTAGCTTCTCTCAAGCATCAACTCTACGAATACAGAGAGACCCATTCTGTATCCCGTTGCCAGCTCCACCCTCTGGCCTTAGTAGGATGTCACTGTAGGATGCACAGGAGGCCTCTGTGTGTCGAGGATTAGACTGTAGAGAGGCCTTGGCTGTATTGGTTTTAACTTTATGAAAAGACTGGTTCGAAGGTGTCAAGCTGGGTAGAGTATTCAGCCCGGCGCTTACCAATGTTCTATCTGCTCTGGGGCTATGTGCCTGTCTCTCTTCTATACACGGTCTCTTTGTCTGGCTTGGCTATTGTGTCAGCTCTCTCTGTGCCCACCTTTGGGTCCAAGGTCCAAACGAGGTGTCTTTATAATAAATGTTGTTGCTTCTCAGGTATCTTGCTATTGTGCAATTCTATCCTCCAATTGTAACAGCTGTTGTCTTTGTTGACCATGCAGTGACATCCACAAGAGACTCCCATCATTGGGCTTGATGACTATTGACATTCCCACATGGAGGGTTACTGGACCCTCACGAGATTCTAGCCACTCCCTCTTATACCTTTTGGTTATTGGTATATAATTCTGCCCTAATTGCACATGGCCTCATGGCCTTGGACAGTGCTGGTGTTGAGGGACTGCATATATGCAGCTATGGGAAACTTACCATTCATGCTGGGGTGAGACTTTCCGGGAATGACTGCTACCTTGGAGCCACCCAAACACCTCTAAGCAACCCCTCCTCTATGCCCAGTTAACTCATTGGTTCCCCAAGTTGGGATTTAGGGGAATAATATTTTGGGTTTGTTGTTGGGCCCTTCAAGGAAAAGTAGACATTTGTTTACATTGTTCCAGGGAATGAATGAGTCCCCACAGCTCGTCATGTGTGAACTTCGGGAAAAAGTCACAAAAAGACTTTGCCATGTACGTCTGTCCATAATGTCGCACAGGGCACACTTATAATAATAAAATAACTGTGTGAAATTCAGATGTGCCTGGGTGTCCCGTGCTGCCTTGTCTGGCAGCCCTGTGCAGAGGTTAATCCCCCTTTACACCATCCCTCTCTTTTGGATCAGCTCGAGGGACTTCTGCAGTTGACAGCAAATGCTCGACAGTCGCCTGGCCTTTAGCCCAGCTGCTGGAGCAGTGGCTCCCCCGCTCTTAAGAGTAACTCCTGCCTTGAATGAGAAGGTCACCGAATGTCAAGTGGGGCCCCGAGGACTCTTAAAGAGTGCTCAAGTGACTCTTGACACCTGCCACTTACATCGGTGGGATTGGGACTCTGCCTCCTTCTGCTTCCTGCACACGGTTTTATTTCATTTCGGTTTTAAATACACAGCCTCCCTCTCTCACCATCTGATACAGAGACCCAGAGGCAGAATAATGAGTAAGAGGATCTGTTTGAGCAACGGCTGGCAGGATGTTACAAAATAAAATCATTTGTGGGCAAGTTAGGACTTCACCATCAGCGAACTCCCTTCTCTGTGCAGAGACACGCTGGGGGAGTGTTTCTTAATGGGCTGTTGCTGAGGGCTTCTGAGAACTGCCTTGGTATGGCTGCTGACCAAGAGAGGGAAGGCAGGATTGATACACAGAAGCCCTACCTGAGAGGAGAAGAATGCTGTCTGCCCACCTGGTCATCTTTCCTTCGGTGGCTTCTGAGACTTTTGCTATGCCTGACTACCCCCTAACAACCACACGGATGTCCCATTGAGCTTCCAGAGCACCAAGCCACTGGGCCAAGTCTCGTGTGATTACCAAAACACTATTTTGGTTTAAATTAGAACATTTATGTTGGTAGTAACTGGAAAAGAAAAGTTAGAGAAAACCTAACAGAATCTCCAATCTCCTGGTCTTTGTAAAAATAAACTCTAGGAACAATTGTGCCATCAACCTGCTCTGTGGCACTAGGGTGTCATTGTGCCTCCTGTACCTCAGTTTCCTTGTCTATAAAGTTGGCATGTTGTTGGGACAATTAGGTTTGTTTATAAAGCAAAAGCACTTCAATCCTGGCCTACAGACTGTTAGTGGCAATGTGTCCAAACAGATTGTTAAGCTCTATGACTGTCAGGGGAGGGGATGAGGCTCAGTTAATAAAGGACTTCCCTAGCATGCATGAATGCCCTGGGTTCTTCTCCCAGAATGGCATAGACCAGATAGGGTAGTATACAACCATGATCCCAGCATCAGGGAGGTGGGATCAGGAGAATCAGGAATTTTAGGCCGTCTTTGGCTACAAAGTGAGATCAAGGCTGGCTTGAGCTATACAAGACCCTCAAACAAACTCTCTGACAGCCATTACCTTTACAGTCCTTCAGTGAGGGTGATGAGGTTTCCAATGTAGGCAGTGTTCCGATTCCTTCTGAGTTTACTCATGGACTCAGGTAGGACGCCCTGTGCTGTGAGCTCGTGGCCTGATGTTCTGCATTGGGGTGGGATAATCGTGTTGAGAGGAATGACAGACAAGTCATACCAAATACGCAGCAGGCCAGTGACAGCCTTGGAGAAGTGGGGAAGGAGTGCCAGCCTTCGAGAAGCGGGGAAGGAGGGTCCCATTAGTGCTCCCAAACTTACAGAGAGGGAAACAAGCCCAAAGAGGACGAATGCCTCCATTGAGATCTCATAGGGGAAGCAAATCACCAGGACTCCGAAAGACCAAGGACGACTAAAGACCATGGCACCTTCTGCAGGAAGTGTTCTCCAGCTTCTGCAAGTGTCTATAGCACAAAGTTCTTCCTGGTTTCCTAAGGCTCTGTGGCTCGCCTGATGCTACTCAAGCTTCCTACGTCCAAGCTCTCTAAATCAAGATGCTGGCAGAGAGTAGAAGGGCCTTTGAGGGTGTCCTAGTACAAGGAACTCCTGGCATAGGTGGCGTTCAGGTGAGAAAGGGCATCCACAGGTCTATTTCTAGCTAGGTTCTGGGTCCACTAGGTCACGATATCCACGTGCCCTTTGCCCTTGACATAGCTGTGGGGAGCTCCTCTACAGAGTATGGATACAGACAGCCATTTCTTCTCCTCATTTATCCTTTTCCTTTGCTTTCAAATCGTTAACGGGAAATAGCTGAACACAACACAAGCCAAGAACCCCAATTCCATGACAATCATTGCCCCTGCGACCCCCAAGCACTGGGCAGGAAGGAGAACACGTCAAAGAGAACAGGCACAGGGTTCAGGCTGTTACCAAATTACACCCCGTCTTCCAGCTGCAGTTTTTCCTTTAGATTCACATAATTCATAATATATCCCTATTTTTTTTGTGTAGTTGAGAAATTACATATTTTCGAACTCTTGTATTTAGAGCTCTTTCCCATAGCCTGAAGGGCTGTCCTTAACATAGTCAGAGACATAGTCACAGCCTCGCCTCCTGGACTCCTGCTGTTTTTAATTCTCATGGACTTATTGACCCGGAGGATATTCATTGGAGGAAGGTGAGGTATGTACCTTATTACACAAACAAGCCTTACGCCATTCCATTGACAATCTGGGAGACTCATACCTGGGCCCTGTCCCACGGGCAGAAACCATGTCACTTTGTCCCTACCAAGGCCTCGCCTGGCTCAGCAAATACACATGTTCACACATGTTACAGGAGCACTGCCTCTGGTGAGCCCTCATAAATGTGCTGCCTGGACACATGTAGGTTTCCCAATTGCATCTGCTGAGACAGTGGTTGGGAGAGAACCTGCCATTGACCTTGCCTGCCAATAAAGGGATCGTGGGCTATGCTGGCTCCTAGAAGTTGTTCTGTTTTTTTTTTTTTTTTTTTTTTTGTCAGTTTAATACAAACTACAGTCATCTGGGAAGGGGAATCCTCAGTGCAGAGAATGCTCCCATTAGTTTGTACTATGGACAAACCTATTGGGTATTTTCTTAATGATTGATGTGGGAGGGCCCAGCCCACTGTAATCAATGCCATGCCCAGGCAGGTGGCCCTGGGATGTATATAAAAAAGTGAGCTGTGCAGGCCATGACTCGTGAGTCCGTAAACAGTTCTCCTCCAGGGCTTCTGCTTCAGTTCCTGCCTCCAGGGTCTTGTCTTGAATTCCTGCCCTGATTTCCTTCAGGGATGGAGCGTGACCTGAGGGTGGTAAGCTGAAAGACTTTCTTTCCAAGGCGGCTTTTGGCCATGGTGTTTTATCTCAGCAACAGAAACCTTAACTCTGACAGAGTGCCAATGTAAGACTTGAAGTGAGTCTTAATTACCGGGAGACCACCCCCCCAAGTGAGAATGGAGTTTGATGCAAACGAAAGAGGTTTATTTTCCTGCACGTCGGGGTTGACCTTTAATCAGCCCCTCGTGGTGAGTGACTAGAAGGTGACCCCAAATGGCTATAACAAGCAGTTTTTATACTCTTTAGGGGCACAGTTTACATCAGCAAGGTTACGGTTCAAACTTATTGGATAAGCATATTGACCTTTGAATCTATTGGTTAGCATGGGCAGATTATGACATGCATTCGAACTCTATCTGGGATCAGGTGACTATCAGTCAGTACATTCTGTGGTTTTTCAAGAATGTTCCTGCTCCTCCCTAGAACTGTGGGTGGAGAATGGAACTAGGCCTAGCCTTGACCAGAGAGGCGGAAAGCTGGAACCCGGCATAACCTTGCCCCGAGTTGGGTGGGTGTTAGGCTGACGAAAGCCCCTAGGGTCCTTCACCAACACCAATTCTTGACCCGAGGCCTGTGCTCTCTTAAGTACTTCAGAACACAGTCCCCTACTTAAAGGCTGCAGAGGAGCAGCCACAAGTCAATGGAGCCCTGCTCTTTGCTAAGAGCACGGTCTTAAGTTGGAGAGTGTGAGATTGTGTGTACAGGAAGGGAAGGGATGTGCAGGATGGTACCAAGATGGATTTGTCCTCTAATGCTTACAGTGCTTTCTTTAACCCAGGACTTGATGTATGGCCTTAGGGACACATGTGGCATCAAATATATATATGGATTGAGGAGGCTTGATTGCTTTTTTCTTTTAAAGCATGACCATCCTTTTTTTAAAAAAAATTATTTACAGACAACTGTGAGCTACCATGTGAGTACTGGGAATCGAACCCAGGTCCTCTGAAATTCCTGCCAGTGCTCTTAACCCCCAAGCCATCTGTCCAGCCCCGGTCTGATGGCGTCTTGATGACAGCATCTCACGTTTAAGTTTTGGGTTCCCATCAACACACACTCAGATCAACGCTGGCTTGTGACCTGTTGAGAGGATTACATAAGCGATGTCTACCTCCTTCTCACAAGGTCCCAATGTCAAACCAAAGTATGATTCCACCAGAGTTCACCATGTTGAGTCAGTGAGCTTACTGGGAATCCTTAAGAACCTGGGTGAGGGCTTATTGGCTGGAGCATGCGTGACCCCTGAAGCAACTACACTAGAAAGTCTTCCCCAACACAGACAATGGCTTATGTGGATGGAATCTCTCAGTTAACCTCGCCTGACCTATATTTCTTAGCACTGTCTGCCCTGAGATCCCAGGCCACATGCAGTGGGGGCAGAATTGCAAACTAATGGCTGGGGAGGAGTGACTGGAATCTCAGGCAAGGGTCTAATGACCTACCTCCCTGTGCCCTCCTTCTGGGATGGAATGTTAACTTTCCTGATGTTCTGCTACAAGAAGGCACAGCTGATCGGGTGAAGATGGCTGTTTTGGGGAGGGAAGAAAGAAGCAGCATTCTTTGTGTGTGTTCCTTTTGTTCGAATTGCTGCCACCAGAGTTAGAGGGATGACTCAGTGGTTAAGAGCACTGACTGCTCTCCCAGAGGTCCTGAGTTCAATTCCCAGCAACCACATGGTGGCTCACAACCATCTGGAATGGTATTCCATGCCCTCTTCTGGTGTATCTGAGGACAGGTACAGTGTACTCATTAAATTATATATATATATATATAGTATTATATATAATTAATATAGTATATAGTAAATTTAATTAAGTATAATTAATTTAAAAAGAAAGAAACTATATATAAAGAAAAAATACATATATATGTATATATAATTGCACCAAAAAACAAAATTCCTGCTCTTGTCCTTGCTTTTCCTGGCACTTACCCCGTCCTGTTACAACAGGACACACATCAGCTCCTGAATGTTTAGCAGCTGCTTTGCCAGATGGTCTAGCCAGTTCCTTCTCCCTCGGCATCCACCTCTGATGCTGTAGTGGACAGCTTTTACCCTGGACCCTGTAGTCTGTGGGATGCCATGACAAACTGCACAGACAGCTCCTCTGGCTGGAATTCCATGATCAAGGTGATGAGAGGTAGGTGCCTCCTGTGGTTGCTCTCCTTCCTTATAGGTAACTGCCTAGTCCCTGTGACCCAACATGGTCACTCTGGCATGGGAGCACGGCGGAGTGACCATGGTGTGTTGGGCTTTTCTTTTTTTTTTTTTTTTTTTTTCCGGAGCTGGGGACCCAACCCAGGGCCTTGCGCTTCCCTAGGCAAGCGCTCTACCACTGAGCTAAATCCCCAACCCCGTGTTGGGCTTTTCTTATGGCTACATTAGTCCTTGTGAGTCAGGGCATGTACATCCATATAGCCTCGCTCAGCCCCACTGACTTCCTTAAAGACCTGGTCTCCGAACATGGTCATAGTTTGCAGGGGGTGCTGGATAGTTTTAAGTCAACTTGACCATGCTAAAGCCATCTGAGAGGAGGAAACCCCTAATTAAGAAAATGTCGTAGAATCAGGCTGCAGGCGAGCCTGTAGGGCATTTTCTTAATTAGTGATTAATGTGAGAGAGCTCAGCCCATTGTGGGTGGTGCCATCCCTAGGCTGTTGTTCCTGGGTACCATAGGAAAGCAGGCTGAGCAAGTCACGAGGAACAAGTCAATAAGTGATACATCTTTGTGGCCTCCAGGTTCCCGCTCTGTGTGAGTTCCCGCTCTCGCTGCTTTATCGCTGAACTGTTATATATGGAACTGTGAGCAAAATAAAAACCCTTTTCTCTCCGAAAAGTTTTGACCATGGTGTTTCATCTCATCAATAGCAACTCTAACCAAGGGACAGGGTTCTTACAAATAAGATTTCAACTTATAAACATGCAGATTTGGGGGCTGACTCTGTCTATAGGACAGACATTCTGGGACATCTTGTTCCGTTGAAATGACAAGGAGGTACATGAACTCCTGAGTCTCCACTGAGGGTCTGGGGTCTATATAGATGTCCCCACTTTGTTAAAGCGGCCCAGTAGTTTCCCTGATTCCAATAGACACACATGCTCTTGGGTAAGATCCCAAGGTCCCTATTAACTATGAGGACACAGAGGAAAGTTCATACCTGAGTCAAGGGTCAGAGAAGACATCTTGGAACAAAAACAAACCCACAGCCAAGAGCTGGGACTGTAGTTCAGCTGGGAGAGTACTTTACCTGGTGTGTGTGAAACCCTGGGTTCAAATCTCAGCACTACACAAATACCACAAAAGCCAAAATGGCTTTAATGAGGAACAAGGTTATCTGTGCCAAAATCCAGTGAAACAAACAAGACCTGGGGGGGGGGAGGGGAGGGCATGGCTTCAAGATGTGCTAAGTCCTCTATACACTGCCACCTCTTCATGGGTTGTCTCTAAGAGTGACAGATCATTTTTTCTCAGGGATTTATACTTCTAAAGACCAGAGTCCATGTCTTCGCCCTCCCTTTGGAGACCTTGAACTTCTCAAGGTCAACTGAGCACCACGGAAATCCTCTGCCCTGACTGAACTGACCTGCTCCCTCCTGTGAAGATTTGGGATTAAATAGAATCACAAGCCTCCATGAAATGGTGACAAGAGAAGAGAGATGTCACCACCGCCTTGAGAATTTTATTTCTCTCTGCTACAGTGAGGTGGGAGCGGCCCCAGCCATGAGCCGCCAGAACCAACTGGCGGTGGCGTTAGTCACAAATCATGACGACGTTTATTGCAGCCGGGATCCCAGCAGATTGATTATTTAGGAAAAGAAGTGAAACGGAGATGGCCGAGCCTCATGAAAAATACACCCTTGTCACTTCTCATCCTGATGGAAGAGGGGGCTTAAATCGGGAAAGGAAAAAAGGCGCTATCGAATGTAGATCTTGTGGGTGCCTCGAGGGACAGACATCAGGCAGCTCCTGTGTGCCATCTCTGATCAATTGGTGGCTCTTAATTTATGGGAAAATCTGCACCACCCCTGGAGTTCTTTGGAGGGCAGAAATCTTCCTTGCCTGAAGCTAGGTCGCTTCTGGTTGGGCTAATGGGAGAAGAGCCAATATCTGTGCTTCAAGGGTGGGCAGTGATGGATGAGCTTCTCTGTGCTCAACACAGTGCTCTGCTCCCTTCCACTTCTTCCTTACCATGAAGTCCTTCCCTCCACACTGAGGCATTGATAAGCCCCGGGGAGGATGGCCTCTTTTCAGGGAGGCACAGGGCTCCTTTCTCCTTTGTAATCCAAGGCTAGAAGAAGCAGGCCCAAGAGGGAACCCGAGGCCCACTGTGATTGCAACAGGGAGTAGCCCTGTTACAGCAATCTGTAGTCAATAGCATGATACCCTCTGGGACTATGGTCTTCAGGGCTACAAAGCACTATCCAGCTCGGAGGGGATTCACACTTGACTGAATTCTCTTTTAGTTGGGAGGAGTTACTGGTCCTCTGTGACCCTGTTGTCCTTCTAAGGTCAGGGGCGTTCATGCTTGAGTATGCTAGTTTTCTGGGGGGGCCAGGACAGATACCCGTAACTGGGCAACTGGTACAACAGGCCTGAATTTTCCCATGGTTCTCCAGGCTGAAGTCCAAGACAGCAGAGTTCTAGGGTTAGTTGCTGAGGAGTGCTCTTTCTGGCATGCCAATGGCTATTTTTCTTATGCGGGGACAACTCTGTCTCTCTTCCTCTTCTCATACAGATGTCAACATGATTGGCTGTGGTCCGCTCTTAGGACCACATGAGCCTTAGTGGCCTTCTGATAGACCGTGCTCCCAAATTGCATCACAAAAAGGTGGGCAGGATGGGATTAGGGTTTCCAAGGGAATTTTGGAGGAGACACAACAGTGTACAGATAAAAGGGTATCCGTGGGCATGTCAGGCACTGGGTAATGCCCCATTTGTTAGGGTTTAAATCTCAGCCCGTGCCTGGACAGAACACACCAAGCCAACATGGTTCCACGTGGAGAGGTTTAATGAGAGAAGAAGAGTAGAAGAAGGGAGGAACAAATGAGGCCAGCCATGGGCGCATGGAGGGAAGGGGGATGGGGTGGGGAGAGAAGGGACAGGGACAGAGGGGAAGAGAGCAGAGAAATAAGAGCAAGAGGGAGAGGAGGGGGAAAGCAGCTCCCCCTATAGTCAGGCACAGCTGGCTGTTGCCAGGCAACTGTGGGGCGGAGCATACCTGGCTGTTCCCAGGTAGCTGTGAGGGTGGAGCTTAGACAGAATAACACCACCATTCACACATGAAGAGGTCCTGTCACAGTGAGCTATGAGCTTTTGAGACCACAGGTTGTCACTGTAACTGTGCCCCATTGTGTGTTGTATCCTAAGGAACTCATGGTCCTTCCCATGAGATGCCCTCCCCCGACTATATTACAATCGTTAATCCATTGTACACACACACACACACACACACCCACACACACACACACACACACACACACACAGTGAAGAACACAGGGCAGCGTACGGTTTGTTCTTTCCTTCCACCACAAGAGTCCTGGGGATGGAACTCAGATTGACAGAAGGTGTCTTTATCCACAGAGCCATCTCATCAGCCCCCCTCTTTGTTTTTTGAGTCAAGATGTCTCACTGGCCTGGAATTGGTTTCCAGTGAGTCCTTAGGATTCATCTATCTCTGCTTCCAGTGCATGGTTCTAAGCATGTACCACCCCACCTGGCATTCTTCTCTTTTAGATTTGTTTTGAATTTATATGTATAGGTGTTTTGCCTGTGTGTGTGTCTACACAACACATGAATGCAGTGTCTGAGGAGGCCACAAGAGGGTATGAATGCCTTGGAACTGGAGCTACAGATGGTTGTGAGCCACTATGTGGTTGCTAGGAATTGAGCCCAGGTCCTCTGGAAGAGCAGCCAGTGCTCTTAACCACTGAGCCATCTCTCCAGCCCTGGCGTGTGTGTGTGTGTGTGTGTGTGTGTGTGTGTGTGTGTGTGTGTAGGAGAGGTTGCATGTAGCATGGGACTCTGCCCTTTGTACTCTGACAAGTCCAACCTCAGTACTGAGCCTTTAGTTAAGATTTTGGGGTCACCAAGTTGACGACCTGAATTTCACTCCCAGAACCCCCGTGGTGGAAGGAGAGATCCATTCTTGAGACTTGGGCTGTGACCTTAATACATATGAAGTGGCATGAGTGTCCCCACTCTCATTCGTCCACTCCTGCAGACAATAAGAAAATGACATTAAATGTCGATGGTGAGCTCAGTTACAGATTTAAAAACACATGACTATGTCATTTGTCTTCATGTTCAGTTGCTTGGCAGCTCCTTCAATTTTGTGTCCCTGGCAGGTGCCTTGGCTTGCCTCACCCTGTAACAGTGGTTCTCAAAGCTGTAACCCTTTAAGATAGTTCCTCGTGTTGTGCTGACCCCCAACCATAAAATTATTTTGTTGCTACTTCATAACTGAAGTTTTACTACTGTTATGAATCGTAATGTAAATATCTGATGTGCGGATCCCAAAGGGGTCGAGATCCACGGGTTGAGAATCGCTCTCCTAAAAGACCCTGGTTCTCAACTCTTAGATCAAAGCCTGACTTTAAAGGTCCGTGGAGTAGAGATGGCTTGCTCAGGCACGGATGCCAGAGCTGTCTTCTGTGAGGCTGCGGGGTCAAAATCCGAGCTGAGAAACAGAAGGCATTAACTCGGAGTCCAGAGAATGGGTAGAAGCATGGCGGGGGAACCACAAGTGCTAACGTGCCATGCTTGGGGTAGGCAAACGAGAGCATGGAGGGCACTGGGTCACCTGAGTCTTTAGTTAACACTTGTTAAAGTCACAACCGAGCTCCGGAACCTCCTGCCTTTAACCAGCGGCCCAGCATCACAGCACATACTCAGATTTATAACCCCGAGAGAATCAACTGGAGCAGAGAGAGGTGTTGGTTTGTGTTGGTCACGATGGCAAAACATGCCCCAAGTGTCTTCTGCCCAGGAGTAGCCATTTGGCACGCAGTAGATAGTAAGGTAGGGAAAAGCACGAAAGGTCACGGGGGGCGCATAAAAGATGCATCCAGCACCGGTTTCTATTTCAGGGCTAACAGCATTAGCTGCTGTGTAGAAAGTAAAGCTGCTCAATTACCCTTTAATAATACGCCTGGCAGCACAGCCCGGATCCCAGAGGATCCCGGCTTACGTTTGGAAGCTTCTGTAGAGTCAAGTTCCTGGTCCCAGAATCCCTTGCGACCTTCCCTCCCAGTCTATCTAGAGCAGCCTTAGATTATGCCCACACAGCTATATTAAGACCTATATACGGATCCAAGACACTCCACGGTACTTTCTAGTTAGCTAGCTTGTTCTGAGGACCTACTGTGTCCACCTCCGCAGCACTGAGATTACACCACACTCACCTGGTATTTATGTGGCTGCTGGGGGAGGAACTGAGTTAGAACCCTAGAACTCAAGTAAAAACAAACAAAAGTAAAACCAAAGATGTGTTTCTAGGGAGGCCCAGAGAGGCAGATCTCTGGGACTCCCTGGCCAAACTAGCCCAGGCCAATGAAAGAGGGTCTCAAAAATGACCCCTCCCTCACAAACAGCACAAAAAGCCTCAAAGTAGACAGATCCTATAGAACAATACCCAACAATGGTGGAGAGGAGAAGAGGGGAGAGGAAGGGGAGGGAAAGGAAGGGGAGGAAAAGGTAGGGGAGGGGAGGAAAGGACAGACAGAAACGTACACAAGCAGGGGGTGGAGGGGGGAAGGGGGAGGGAGAGGAGGAGGGGAGGGGGGAAGGGAGGGGAGAGAGGAAGAGAAGAGAAGAGAAGAGAAGAGAAGAGAAGAGAAGAGAAGAGAAGAGGATATGAGTTTTGGTTAAAGTTTTGTAATTGTAACAAGGAGACACAGACAGGGACTAAGGCAGAGTGCCTATGCCCAGAAAACATCACAGGCATCCATGGTCCACCCCAGAGCCTCACGATTCTCTCTCCATCTTTTATCAATGTGAGCACTATTCTGATCCCTAGAGCCGCGACTCCACGGAATTCAAACGGCTTGAGCTCCGTGGAGTTGCACATGTATTTGACTTGGTTTTATTTCTCAGCTGCCCTTGCCGTCTGCCAATTTCATCCTGATTCTCTTCCATCGTATGAATATCCTCATCCACTTTGTTCTGCTGTGGTTGAAAGTTTGGGTTATTTGCGGCTTGAGGCTGCCATGAATAATGAATGGTTCCGGGAATGTTCTGCTGATGTTCTCCAGCTCTCTTTTGAACATACCTAGGAGACTTGCTAGGCAGTCTAGTTTCATTATGTTGCTGTGATAAAACACTGACTAAAAGCAGCTTGGGGGAAAAGCTTACGAACTCATGACTGACAGAAGCCAAGGCAGGAGTTGAAACAGAAAACATGGAGGAAGACTATTGCTGACTTGCTCAAAGCTCATGCCCAGCTAACTTTCTTATAAGCCCAGGACCACCTGCCTAGGGAATTATGCCACCTACAGTGGGCTTGTCCTGCCTACATCGATTAATTACCAGGACAATTCTCACCCATGCATCAATCTGACCTGGGCAAGTTCTTTTTTAAGACTCCCTTCTCAGGCAACTCTGGACTGTATCAGGTTGACAGTTAAAGCTCACTAGGACACAGTCACAGAGTAGAGGATGCTCAACTCTACAATGAGATGCCATACAGTTAAAGGGTCCTGTTGTTGTGTCCTTCCACCACCCACATATGAGAGCTCCTGTTGTATTGTACCTTTGTAAACATCCAATGATGTCGATCTCAAATGCTGGCAATGATGTGAATATATAATCAGAGTTCATCGATAAGCTAATTTGCTTTCCTTACAAATGTTGACAGAGAGTGTCTATCCATACTGTCCGTTTTAAATACCATGTGTTAGTCAGCTTACCACCACCATATTAAGATACCCAAGATAGTAAATTATTTATCAGGAGAGTGCTTTTATTCTGGCTTGTGGCTTTAGAGGTGCCTTTGTGATTGGTTAGACGCGTTGTGAGGTGTCATGTCTCGAGAGGAGAGATTGGTGGTAGAACAAAACTGCTCAGCTTGTAGCTAGTTTGCAAAGAGGAGAGAGAGAGGAAGAAACCCAGGTCCCACAGTCTCCTTTATGGTCACAATGCCAATGACTCCAAGACCTTATATAAGGCTACCTCTTAAAAGTTCTCATCACCACCTAGTAGAACCAAGCTGGGGAAAGAGCCTTTAACACAGCCCTGGAGACCATCTCAGAACCAAATATAGCAAAACATAGCTTTGTTCTGCAAAGTGCCTGTCCAGATTCCTCCCTTATGCTTTAGATGAGTTATTTGTCTTACTGATCAGAAGGAATTCTTTTTATAATAAGAGTATGCCTCTGTCCTAGTTTGCATTAACTGTGGACTTGACACAGCCTAGAGTCATTGACGGAGACAGTGTCAGTTGAGGGATTGTCCAGATTGGCCTGTGAGATTGTCTGTGAGGAATTCCCTTCATCATTGTAGGAGGGCTAAGCCCACCATAGGTTACACCATACCCTAGAAAAGTGAGGTAGCTGAGCCCGAGAGAGCTAGAAAACAGCTTTCCCACATGATTCCTACATCCAGGTTCCCGCTCTGAGTTCCTGACTCTGGCTTCCATCAGTGATGAACCATGTTAGAGAGGGGGTTCTAAGACAAATAAACCCCTTCTTTCCCTAGTTGCTTTTGGTCAGAGTGTTCTATTACAGCACCAGAAAGGAAACTAGGAGAGCATCTTTTCTTGGTATAAGGTGTTTCAGATCTCATCCCTTCACCAAGGGACAGCATCAGGAGAGTGTGAACACACACTGCAGGGTGAAGGGTGGTGTATGCATTTCTATGCTGGGTGCACTAGCCAGCGCATACACACTTGGAGGCTAGAGATTCAAACAGGGTGTCTTTCCTCACTTCTCCTTCCTTGTCTTTGTTTTTGAGACAAGGTTTCTTTGAACCTGGAGCTCACCAGTAACTAGATTGGCAGGGCAGTGAACTAGGAGAGGTCCCTATTTCTGCTTGCGTGGGGCTGAAGCTCCAGATATCACCATGCTTGTTTTTGTTTGTTTGTTTTTGGGTGCTGGGGATTTAAACTCAGTTTCACATGCTTGCACATTAAGCTTTTTACCCACTGAGCACCTCTCTAGCCCCAGACGATGTTCTTAACTTTGATGTCTGATGAGTCAGTCTCTGATGGGTCAGTGCTTTTCGTGTAAGAAGCCATTGCCTACTCCACCATACCAACATTAATAAAACTGATCTCCGTCACTGCCAGATTTCACACAGGGATCCGTAAGCCACCCACTTTGACTGTTTTTGTCTGTGAGGGCAAAGAAGTCAGGTTTTGCACCTCTTCACAAGGATTTCCAATTGCTTGAGCAGCACGGAACATTCTGCACTGCTGGGGGTAGCATCTTTGTCACGATGTCATCAGCTTCCAGCCCCGTTTTGTCATTTTCCATTCGTGCCTCTTGGGACTGCGATCCACTGTGTTGTTGTTGGTGGGGTGTGGGTATGATGTGTATACCTCTGTGGGCATCTGCTTTTATGTGTAGGGCCTTCTCCTGGTACCACGGTTATAAGCATATGTGGCCATTACACCCAGGTCTTTGCATGGTTGCTTGGGATATGAACTCAGATCCTCATGTTTATATATCAGGTGTCTACCCACTAGGCCATCGTCCCAGGTGTAGTGATTTGAACAGGTATGACCCCCATAGACTCATGCGTTTGAATGCTTGACCCATAAGGAGTGACACTATTAGGAGGTATGACCTTGTTGGTGTTCCTATGGCTTTGTTGGAGGAAGTGCGTCACAGTGGGGGCGGGCTTTGAGGTCTCATATATGCTCAAGCCCTGCCCAGTTGTGTCTCTTAGTCTCTTCCTGCTGCCCGTGGATCAAGATGTAGAACTCTCAGCTCCCTCTCCAGCACCGTGTCTGCCTGCATGCCGCCATGTTTCCCACCATGATGGTAATGGGCTGACTCTCTGAGTTGTAAGCCGCCCCAATGAAATGTTTTCCTTTATAAGAGTTGAAGTGGTTGTGGTGTCTCTTCACGGGATAAAAACACTGACCAAGACACCAGTTTAGGGGCTTTCTATGCTAATGCTGACGTGTTTGTTTTTCCGTTTCAAGACTCAGATCTTACCTCTTCTACTTTCCCTTCATCGTACCCTCAGGGGAGGCTGTCGCTTTTATGATGTGCTTCTTAGGGAAACGCTTCCTTATGTTTAAAAGTTATCCTTGGAGTCCGAGGAGACTCAGAGGTTCAGAGGACCGGGGATTCAATTCCCGGCACCTACACAGTGGTTTTATATAACTCGAGTTCTAGAGGATCTGATACCTTCTTCTTGCCTCCAAAGGCATCATAGTGCCCAGACATACGGAGTAGGCAAAATACCTATATGTGTAAGAGTGAAATAAATCTATAAAAAGAAAATTGTCCTTTATTTCTTTGACACATTTTTGGAGGCCTGAACTAGTTTGGCACATGAAGAGTTTTTGTGCTATTCCTCATTTTCTTTGTAGGAGAGAAATATTGGTCACAAATAATCTATCTATGTCCCTTGGTCAGTTCTGCTCTATTTTTAGTATATTGTGTAGGTTTTAGTTCTTCCACTTTCTCCTTGCAATACATCCCTTTTTTGCTTCATATTTGGAGCTGGTTGGATTGACTTGTTTTATTATTGTGAAGGACACTTCGGGCTGCCTCAGCTGCTTTTTTTCTTCTGGATAGCAACAGACTCATCATTGGTTTCTAACTCCCTATCCCCTCCCCTCCCCTCCCCTCCCCCCTCCCCTCCCCTTTTCTCCCTCTCCTCTCCCTTTTCCCTGCTCTCTCCTCTTCCCTCCTCTCTCCATCCTTCCCTCTCCTCCCTCCATTTTCTCTCCTCTCCTACCCTTCCCCTCTTCTCCCTTCTCTTCTAACTCTCTCCCACCATATCCTATTGTTGGAGACAGGTCTAACTATGTACCCCATGATGGCTTCAAACTTTTGATCTTCTACTTCATAATGCTGTGCTAGGATGACAGTCACACCCTCCCAAACCTAACTCTACACCAGCTCCCCCTCCCATTTTATTTATTTAATGTAAGAGCACACTGTCACTGTCCTCAGACGCACCAGAAGAGGACATCTGATGCCATTGCAGATGGCTGTGAGCCACCATGTGGTTGCTGGGAATTGAACTCAAGACCTCTGGAAGAGCAGCCAGTGATCTTAACCGCTGAGTCATCTCTCCAGTCTGATTTTCTGACTTTTTAAAGATTACTTTCATACTAATTTTTTTCCTATTAGCATGGTCAGATTATAAATTTTAAAATAATCTTCAATGACCATTCAAGAGATTTAAGTACGCACATGACTTACCAAAGGCTTATATACATTTATACCTTGACGTGGACAATGAAAGGATCTTTAGACTATTTTAACTTTATTTACCTCTTCTAATGTCTAAACTATTTTGTTCTATATTATTTCTGTGTATGCTTAAAACACTACAGCACATTAATATACTAGCGTAGACTAGAATGTCAGTTATGATAGCCATAGTTTGTATAATCTATGAGTATACACACACACATACATATATATATTAATATTCTCTATATGTATTAGGAGGATACGCATGAGCCCTCACCTCTTTCTGTGGCTGTCAGATCTTTTATGGGGGTGTTGTTCAAGACTGTAGGCATACAGCCTCTCACCAACCCTCTGCTCTCGAGCACTGCTGGTTCCTAATGACACACCACTGAGGAAGTTTGCAGACAGCAAACTTTCACTCTTAGCATTTTGCTTGGCATCTTGCTACAAAGAAAACCACTTTCTTCCACCTTTCCACATTTGTATGAATTTGTTTGTTTATGTCTGTACGTGCGTGATGATTCACCACGTGTCCACTCATCCATCCATTCATGCGGGCTCTGCTGCCTTTAAGCCTAGCACTTGGCTCCATTTCATGACATCGCACTGGTGGTGATATGAAGAAATCGGAGCCTTCTTAAGGGCAGGAAGGCAAAATGATGACACTGTTGGAAAGTGGGCAGTTCCCCAAAAGACTAAACATAGAATTACCACATGACCCAGAAAGTCTATTCCTCAATACATACCCAAGGGAAATGAAAATAGATGCCAGCATCAAAAAAAAAAAAAAAAAAAAAAAAAAAAAAAAGATGTGCTTCCATACATTCATAGCAGCATAAATAAATAAATGATATGATATGATGTGATATAAATAACGTGACAGTCAGTAGATGGAAGCCATCCACAAGCCCAGCATCAGACACATGGAAAAGTAGAACGGGGTCTACACACACTGCCTTAGTCAGTGTTCTGTGCTGGGAAGAGACACCATGATGAAGGCGGCCCTTAAAGAGAGAAGCATTGAGTTGGGAGTTTGCTTACAATTTCAGAGGCCAAGTCTATCATCATCACGGCAGGATGCACAGCGACATCATGTGATCCTCAGGCAGCAAGCATGGGGGGGGCAGAGACATAGAGACATAGAGACATAGAGACACAGAGACACAGAGACAGACACGGAGACAGAAACACACACACACACACACAGATATAGACAGACAACTGACTCCCAGGGACACACCTCCTCCAAGGCCACACCTCCTCATCTTTCTAAGCAGGTCACTAACTGGAGGCTAAGCATGCAAATGTATGAGCCTTCGGGGGCCAATCTCATTCAAACCACCACGTGTATATATATAGATTAGTATTACTCATAAAGAAGAACTGGGTGTTTCTAGATGCCGCAAGGTGGGCAGACCTTGAGAACACTCAAGTGCTAAGTGTAGGAAGCCAAACAAAAGTTAGCATGTTACAGAATCCTGTTTGTGTGAAAAATCCAGGCCAGGGAAGTGAATAGATATGGAAAATGTGTTCTGAGGCTTGGAAGGAGATAGGCTGGGGGTGAGAACTGAGTATTCGTGTGTGTGTGTGTGTGTGTGTGTGTGTGTGGGTGTGTGTGTAAACCAACCACCTCAGGAGCCATCTACCTTGTGTGTCGGGACAGGTCTCTTTCTAGGATCCAGGGTTTGCTAATTGAGCTGTACTGGCTGGCCAGTGAGCTTCAGGGATCCGCCTGTCACCACCATCCACCTCGGATCACAAGAGCAGGCAGTCGTTGTGCCTGGAGTGTCACATGGGTGCTGGGGATTGAACTCAGGGCTTTATGTGGCAAGCGCTTTATGACTGAGACGTCTCCACGGTGTATTAATAATGCCGACTGTGTCACTGACTGTGCATATGCCAAGACCACAGAACTCTATGTACCTCAGATAGAAGAATGATACAGCCTATGAATTGTGTTGATAAAAAAAATGTAAGAGAACATTCATCACCGTGATTTTTCTAGACTAGTCATTAACTAGTCATTATTGTGCTAAGCCAGAGCACAACTTCTCAACGAGATAGGCAGTTGCTGATTGGAAAGCCATGCGGCACAGAGGTAAATTACCTACTCAGGGCTATGCGACTCGGCTGGGGAATCTTGGCAAAGCGCATATATTTTTCTAAACTTACATTTCCTCCTCTGGGAAGGGATGTGTGAACATCTGCTATCCAATGTGAATGTTCGGTACAGCACGGAACATACAGTACAGTGAGATACAGTACAGCGTAGTCAGTGCAATAGTTCATGCTGTGCGGCCGCCTCTCCCCAGTGGCTCACAATGCTCTGAAATGTGCTATATTCACGGTGACGTTTGCCTTTTTCATGAAGTATTATAAGGGCGAAAACTCAATTTGACTACAGTGTTTAAAAGAGGCCTTTGGGCTGTGGCTAGGATTGGACAAGGTCATGAGGGTGGAGTTCCCATGATGGAATACTAGTGACTCTGTAAGAGGAGAGAGACTGGAAAGACACATTGCCATGTGCGGGTCACTGGGAGAAAATGTTTAGGTGGGCCAGCTTAAGGAAAGGCCCATCTAGGCCCATGGTTTCAGAGGGTCTAGTCTATGATGAAATCACTATGGGCTGTGTGTGTGTGTGTGTGTGTGTGTGTGTGTGTGTGTGTGATGTTGAGATATTGGGGGGAGGGTTGGTCAGCTGACTCCATTGTGCTGGTGAAGCAGCGAACCATAAACTAGTGTAATAGAAAGAGATACTGATTTCCTGACAGCAAAAAAAGGAGAGAGAGAAAGAGAGAGAGAGAGAGAGAGAAGAGAGAGGGAGAGGGGAGAGAGAGAGAGGAGAGTGAGATATTAAAACATATATAGTGAGAGAGAGAGGAGAGGAGAGAGGGAGAGAGAGAGAGAGAGAGAGAGAGAGAGAGAGAGAGAGAGAGAGAGAAGAAGAGGGGAGAGGAGAGGAGAGGAGAGAGGGAGAGAGAGGGAGAAGAGAACAGAGGAAAGGAGAGGACAGAGGGAGAGAGAGAGAGAGAGAGAGAGAGAGAGAGAGAGAGAGAGAGAGAGAGGAGGAAGAGAGGGTGAATGGACTGAGAACAGGCTAATCTTTCAAAGGCACTCTCGCAGTGACCAACTTCCTGCAACTAGGTTCAACCTCCAAATGGGTCCTAGCCTGTCAATCAATGAACTCCACAGTAGGTGACCATTGAACATATTAACCAACCATATGAACCAATCAGCTCTCAACGACACCTTCTGCTGAGGGGCAGGCCTTCAATCTATGAGTGAGTGTTGGGGAGAGCAGGGTATATTTGATATCTGAACCTTAACACGATGGGATGCCCTGAACCTCCCAGGGATTCTGCAAGGAGGAAGGCTGTTACAGATCCAGCCTCCCCACCTTGAACTTCTAAGAGAACCATGAACCAAAATGAAACATCTTTTTATTTTAACCACACCCAGGCTGTGATGCTGTGTTATTATCCGCCATGAATCAACCAGACTGACGGAATACTCTTTGGCTATGAGGGATGAAATATCACGAAAGAGCTGGTTCTAATCTTGGGTCACACTACCGTATACATTACCCTTCCCCTTGCCTCTGTCCGGGCTGTAGTTGCTTCTCTGCACCTTCTGGGGATTGCGGGTGAAAGCGGCTGAGCTGCTGAACCTGACCTGACCTGTGGAATCAGTCCTTAAGTCTCAAGGGCGGCTGAATCTAAGCAAGGTCAAAAGAGCCTTTTGGGAAAAGTCCATTTAGAATCTATTGGGCTGAAAATGTTCTCAGGGGGAGCGTAGACATGTGGGTCTGCACACTGACTTGATCCAGGGGAAAATTCATCTCCTTCTAACAAGCCCTAAGTAGACCCTAAAACCTTTTCAGCATAGCACACTATTTTAAACTGGCCTTGGACAAAGGGCTTGATTGAGCCAAAATCGTCTCCACTAGCACAAGCCTCTCCCTTCTACAGGGGTAATTATCCCTTCCTTCTTAGCCAGCTCTGATGCTCTGTGGCTCCCAGGGCTACAAAAGGTGCTAGCCCTTGCCTGTGCTACAATAAGAAGACCTCCCAAGCCTGAGATGTATGTACTGTGTGGTACGCCTGTCCATCCGTATGCCCAATAGCTCCTTAGATTCATCAGAGACAGATAGAAAACATGCTGTCTCTCCTTTCTCTCCTCTCCTCACTTCACCATCTACTTGTACACAGAGTTGGGTATCAATTAGTTCTTTGATCAGTGTTCTAGCAAAGATGGAGCACGAGCCCTGTCCATTAGCCTATAACTTTCCTAATCGTGAGGCTACGATTAGGCCTGGGCTCTGAGAGGAAGTCTCTGCTTTCCTTTCTGAAGCTGTTTCTGACCCTGAGCATATCCTTGTAGGCATGAGCCGTGTTGCAAGCTGGATCCACAGGAAGGAGATCTCTGCTGCTCCAGTTGACTGACGCACAAGGCAAGAAGGTTCGATGGTGGAAATCTGACCTACAGGAAACCTGGACTTCTTAAACGTTGCTTACTGGGCTGGGGAATAGCTCAGTTGGTAAAGTGCTTGCTGTGTGGACACAGGACCTGTGTTTGATTTCCCAGAGTCCACGTAAAAGGCTGGGCATAATGGTATGGGTTAGTGATTCCTGTGCCAGGAAGGTGGAGATGGGGCAATGTTGGGGGCTCACTGGCCAGCTAGTGTAGGTGATGTGGTTTGAATGAGAAATGTCCCCCACCAGGGTCAAGTGTTTGAATTCTTAGTCCCAAGTTGGTAGAACCATTTGGGAAAGTTGGAGGTCGTTAAGGAGGAGGGGCCTTGACAGAAGTATGTCACTAGGGGTGGGCTTGGGGGTTTATAGCTGTTGGTATATACTTCTTGGTTTTTCTCTCTGCTTCCTGTGTGTAGATGGAATGTGACCGTTCAGCTTCCTGACTCACGTAGGTCTTGTGTTCAGCTGTCTTGCCTTCCCTTCTATGGTGGACTGTCTCCTCTCTGGCCCTGTAGGACCTTTCCCCCTAATTTGCATTTTATCAGGGTATTTTTCACAGCAACAGAAAGGGAATTAATACACCAATACATTCAATTAAAGAGTCAAATTCTGGGCCAATGAAGAGATCCTGTTTAAAAAAAAAAGAAAGAAAAACTAGTGGTATCTGAGTTACCTCCTTGCATAAACAAGCACACATGTACACACACATAAACACACATGTATACATACACATAAATGTTGGTGAGTAACTTTATTGGGAACCCATAGAACAGGGCAGAGAAACCACCCCACACCCACGGAGACAGACTACCTAATGATATTGAAGTCACAGTGGGGCAGGCTGGGTAGGGCCTCAGTCAATCACCACCTGCTGGGCGGCTTAGACAACAGTAAATGTTTCTCTCTATTCTGCCGACCAGAGAATGTGCTACCAGGGCCTGGTCCTGGTGCGGGTGTCCTTCTAAGGTGGCAGACTGTCACTCCTCCCTGTGTTCACTTGGTGGAGAGAGCAAAGGGGAATCTCTGACATCCTTTTTATAAGGACACTGACCCCATTCATGAGGGCCCCACCTTCAGATCTAACTAGCCTCCCCTCTAGTAGCCTAACAGTTGGGACTATGATTTCAATATAGAGCATTGTGGGTACAGGGCATTTGGTTCATTGCAGGGGAGAAAAAGATGGTTTGAAAGAAACTGGTCCTGGGCTGGAGAGATGGCTCAGCGGATAAGAGCGCTGACTGTGGGATGATGTCACAGGTGAGACAGGTACAAGATAGAAGGAGGCCTGTCATTGGACGAGAAGGAAGGATGGGCAGGAGAAAAGTTTGAAGGAATAGGAGGAGACTGGAATGGAAAGGAGGAAGAGACAGGAGGGACAGGGGAGGAGCGGAGGGACAACAATGGAGGTTGATGTTAAGATTCTGCTCTGTGTATTTACAGGTTGTTATGAATATTCTTAAGGGATGGATGTGTATTGGGCTTTGTATGTTTAGGTGGGCAATTATATCTTTTCAGTTGGGTCAAAGGTTATTGTGTTGTGTGTTCTTTTCTGTGACAGTTTGAGTGTAGGAAAGTGCGGTGGGTGGAGACAGTGGGCCACCGCCCTAGAGTTGGGAATGTGTTTCCGCCAAGATATCTAGCAGACATCTTGGGACACTGTGGTGCCAGACCTAGTGGGGATAAAAGACAACCATACCTTTTTTTAAATTTTTTTATATTTTTACAACAACACTGAGTGCTCTTCTAGACCTGAGTTCAATTCCCAGCAACCACATGGTGGCTCACAACCATCTGTAATAGGATCTGATGCCCTCTTCTGGTGTGTCTGAAGACAGCTGCAGTGTACTTGTATAAATAAAATAAAATAAATAAATCTTTAAAAAAAAAACTGGCCATAATACTGGGGGTAGTGGAAACTGCCACTGCGTAATATCAGATGTATAAGTGGGCCCCTCATAGACTAAAACCATGCATGTGCCTTAGTTTTGTTTCCTACTGCTGTGACAAAATTCCCTGGAGAAAGCAGCCTAGAGGGGGAAGGGTCTGTTCAGCTCACAATTCCAGGTTACGGTTCATCCTGGTAAGGAAGTCACAGTGGCAAGAAATTGAAGCATCTGGTCCCATCGGACTCACAGTCAAGTGCAGAGAGCAATGAATTAATGTATCCATGCCTAACTCAGCACCCCCCCTTTCAATTGTTCCCACTTCTTTGTATGTGTGCGCATGTGCACATGTCATTGTATGAATGGGACCAGAGGGCAACATGTGGGAGTTGGTTCTCTCCTTCCACCATGTAGCTCCCAGGAATTGAGCTGAGGTTGTCAGGCTTAGAGGCAAGTGCCCTTACCCACTGAGTTATCCAGATGGCCCCCTTTCTTCCACAGTTCAGGTTCTTCTGTCTAGGGAATGGTGCCACCCACAGTGGGCAGGTTCTTCAGTCTAGGGAATGGTGCCACCCACAGTGGGCAGGTCATCTCCTCTCTGTTAATATAATCAAGATAGTTCCCCACAGACATACCTACTGGTCAACCTGATATAGACAGTGCATTGGTCTATATCACTTCCCGGCTGTTTTCTAGGTTGTGTCAAGGTTAACCATCACAGCACAAGAGGTAAAAGTGTGTTAGAAGGAGGCTCACTTCATGACCCAGAGGTAAGGGAGCATGTCTTTGGCAAGATTAGTAAATAAGACTGGAAGTTCAAAACTCAGTGGGTCTGACCACGTTTGTTTCTAGTTAAAACATAGATATCAGTTGCAAAACTACAGGAGGATGACCTACGGTGAGAAGACCCCACCAAAGCCTAGGGATAAGTAAGTGTTTAATGTGTAGCAGTCAAAGGACACTCTTGTAATCAGGAAGAAAGACAGGAAACGGAACGGGACCAGTTCACAGGGCAAGAGCTTGAACAGGAGAAGGAAGCACCAGAGGCTACTACAGTTTCCAGGGACTACTAGGCATTTAATTAAGGAAGGATAAAGCAAAACAATGAATCCAACTGAAAGACACCTGTTAGATTTCCCAGCTTCCTCCTTGTTTTTTTTTTTTCTAAGAACAGTTACTGTCAAAGATGTGGAGGTGTGGTAATATTAATTTCACATGTTGTAACCACTACTCTTTACTCAGTACCATGGACAGGATCAGTCCAGTATAAACTGTGCAGACCCATGCATTCTGGCTTGTGCCACTTACCCTGGTGTAATTGGTCACAGTGCCTCCATTTATCCAACCAGACCATGTACGGCTTGATGACTTTGAATCCTAGGGAGCACCATGGTTACTCTGGCCTCTGGAGCAGGCTGTTTCCCCTCTGCCTTAGGGTGTTCTTCTCTTACCCAAAGTCAAGGCTTCCCCTGACCCCAATCTGGGGTTGTCTTGGAGCCTCTCCTTCACTGTCACAGAGAGTGATTCCTGTTGTCTAAGACTCCATGATGTAAAAGACAGGGAAAGAGGTGCTCAATCTTAACACCAGAAGACAAACTGGGCATGGTGGTGCAGGCCTTTAATCCATAGGCAGAGGCAGACGGACCTCTGTGAGTTCAAGCTAGCCTCATTTACATAGTGGAACCCCCCCACTCCCCCACCCCCGTCTCAAAAACAACCAACCCGGGGCTCCTTCCTGTCAGAAAGCCTGTGTGTCCCTAAAGGAGCTGCTATGTTTTCTCTGGTACCTTCAATCGGGAAGAGGCTTTAAACTTCTCTGGAGGAAAACACACGCTAGAGCTTGAGTGACTGCAGCTGGCAAATTGGAGTTCGTGCTTACAACCTCCAGGTGCCAGTGTCATTGTCTAACCAGGTGATTGCCAGCCCTGGAGCCCCAACCATGTTGGAGTTGACTCCCCGGAGAAAGCACTACCAGGAGAGTTAGAGTGGGTTGGGACAGCATCTTTAAAACCATTTTTGTCATTGGCAGATGCTATGTCAACTTTAAGACCCAGAGTCACTGGGGCAGTGGTTGTATCCTGTGGAAGCTATCCCCACTTTCCAGACTAACTGCCCATGTCCTTTGGAATAGTGGGTCTGAACATTCTCCTCCCAGCCCAGGGTTAGGGTGTCTAAGATACAGTCCTCGCTGTTTTCTCCCTGCAGGGAGAAACGGATGACACGTCTCTGGTCTCTGGTCTCCTCTCCTGGATCTGTAAATTCCATGGCCAGCAGTCTGGTGTCCCAGGTCTGATGCTTCCTTGGCTGTGGACATGAAGAGGTTACTCCAGCCTTGGAGCCTGCTGGGCTGAGTTAGCACTTCCCTTCCACATCCAGGAGCTCTCTCCAAGTAACAGCTCCCTTTGCATCACAGAGAGGGGATAGCAGAGCAGGCTAAGGGACACCGCTGCAGTAGGTCGCAGCAGGGGTTCTGTCAGCATGTGTCATCGCGTGGATTCCCACCGTCAGGTCAGGCGGCCGGGAACTGGAAGGCAAAGGCATTCAGAGGAGTGAAGGATGAGCCAGCGACGCCGGTGCCCCCGCAGCTGCAGAGCGCCCCGCTGGAACTGCTGCCGCCTCTACTGCTGTCGCTGCGCACGCCTCTTGCTGTCTCCCCTGGCTGTAGCGGCCCCTGAGACCCAGAAGCCAGACTGGAGCCACAGAGATCCAACCAGGACCCAGGAGCCACGGACTGCCGCCTGTGAGACCAGCTCCCCAGGGAGCCTGGGCAGCGCTTTGCTGGCTGCCGGTGCAGGGCTGGAGACCTCTCTAGCCAGTGTGGCCGAGGAGCAATCGGCTCTTCCCTAGTCACAGGAGCGGCCCATCCACATCCAGGCTTCTTTCTGGAGCAGAGGAAGTAACTCCTGTTGGGGCAGCTTAGATTGAGCTCTACCGCTAAGGCTTGTACACCCCACCCCCTTATTTGCAGAGCCTCCCGGTGTCATTTCTCACCTGACAGGTTTGAGAAAAGAAAAGAAAAGAAAAAAAAAACCCACAAGGACAGAGCAGACTGCAGAGCCTTGTAAACTTTGGAGGCGGGAACATTCTCTTGAAGAGGACAAGTAGCCCCAAATCTACCACTGTTCTTGCGCTAGTGGCAAAGCCTGTTGGTGGGACACCAGCCACAAGGCCAACCGCAAGGACCTACGAGACCGTCATGGAGTCCGTGTTGACAGCATCCAGTTCCCCCACAGGCCGGGTTACCTTCTCCCGTGTCTTCGGCCAACAGTGCCAGCTAATGGAAGCAGGTAGGATGTGGCCAGAGAGTGAGGAACAGAATCTTCCAGTAGTGGAGGTCTGTCAGTGTCGTCTCATCGTTATTCTGGGATGCGATGGTTGGTTATGTTTGTCACTCTAAATGATGAACTTTTTAGGCCTGACTCTGAGACTTGAAGCCACCACTGGGGCCTGATGATGTGTGTGTGTGTGTGTGTGTAGGGGGGAGAGGGAGTGGGTGTCTCTATTTGTCTTTTGTCATTGTTTTCTCTGACTAGCTGCTGGAGGAGGGAAACTATGCCAGGAGAGAGAAGGTAGACTGGTGAGCATGCCTGCCTCTGGGGATAGCTGACAGTCCTGGACTAGTTGCCTTTCTGTTCCTTGCCTCTCTGATCCTGGTCGTTGCTGCAGCCATGCCTGGAGGCACTGTTGGAGTTGTTTAGATGCTCACCATTGTATCTTCTCTGGCCCTTGGCTCTGGTAGGGGATCTCTCAGGCAAGGAAGGCAGCAACCTTTGCTCGTAGGTCTCATAGGTAGAAAAGTTGACATTGTTGCTGTCAGTCATCTTGCTGAGATGTGCGGTTGATTACAGACCAAAGTCAGGAAGGGGTGAATGACCCCATGTGAGTGGTCACTGGGAGAAAGCCCACCAGCGGTGCGTATGGTGCTGTGGGAATCAATTCAGAACTCCTAGCTTTGCTTCTCTGATATTTTTATTTATTGATTGAGTTCATTACTACTGAGGGAAGGACTGGGTTTGAAGTGTATTTTGCCTTGAGTCTCAGGAAGGTGTTGGGAAGACCACTGTCTTCAGAGTCTAGGGCCGTGTCACACAGGTGCTTTCATGGGAGTTGGGGGTCCCATGACCTTGAGAATGGTAGACCCTTCCTCATCGGTGGGCTCTATCATTCTAGGTACCAAACAAAATGACTGCACTCAGGCCTTCCTGGTCTGACCAAACCCAAGGCTCTGCGCTTTCAGGAGCATGGCAGGGAAGAGATTTCAATGTCCTGCTTGTTTCTAACACGGCACGCACAGGGAGGCAACCTGTGTACCGTGGGTTTGAGTCCTGGCTTCGCTTGTGTAAGTTATAAGTTGCCTGTTTTCACACAGGCTCTCGAGCCTCTCTGTGCCTCAGTCAGCTCACCTGTGGAGTGGGGGATGCCAGGCACCATTACACGGGCCACGGTGGACACTTCTGTGTAGCTTGTGTGGACTTCTGGTCTTGCAGCGAAGGGCGCAGTGGACTCTGTGAGGAAAAAAAAATCCAGGAGCACAGAACATACCTGTCTGCCTTACAGATTGATTCTGGTTTATCCAGAGATTAAGAATCTCCCACTCCTCCGTCTGTCTGTGGAATAGTCTATTTAGAAAGGTGACTTCCACCCCAGGAGGGCCAAGAATTGCCCTGCTTCTCTGAGGTTGCTGGGGCAAGGCAGATTGCATTTCTAAAGCGCTTGGGTCCCCTGGGGCTTTATCCTCCTTCCTTTTCAGGCACCCTGACCTAAATCAGGCCACGAAACCCTCAATCTCCTTTGTAAAAAGAAAAACACCAAAAAAACCCAAAAAACAAAACACCAAACATCCTTTATGTCCAGAGGCCACTGCAGGACGGGATGACAAGGGCCAGCTAGTCTCTAGGGAGGACTCTCCCTGAAAGAACACAAGGAGGAATCATTAGCCTGCATTCAGGGAGCACACTAAATTAGGAGGTGGAGGGAATGAGGGGAAAGCTGGCCTGTCTCCAGACAGCCATTGGTAGCTGGTCAGTATCATAAAGGAGATCTTAAATGTATGTTGGAATGATTTGCAGACTCCAGAGCTCTGCAGCTGGGTTAATCATGGCTGTTCCCCAGGGAACAGCATCTGTCAGCCCTGTGTGTTCTTGAGGTGTTCCCTGTGTGCCCTCCGTGCTGCCAAGACCTGCAGGATCTACGGGGTGAGGTATGGCCCCCTTGCTCTGGGATGCTGGTCTGGCTGGCTGTAAATGCAAATTATCTTGAGGAAACGAGACACCATGATTTCTCAACTACACTACTTTCCTGGTCCCCGTCCTTCCATTTTATGAAAACTACTTGAAAGAGAGACAGAGACAGAGACAGACAGACAGACAGACAGAGAGAGAGAGAGAGAGAGAGAGAGAGAGAGAGAGAGAGAGAGAGAGAATTTGGTGCCATGTTTAACTCCTGTGGCTTGAACCTCACCGTTTTTGTTTTGACAGTTATTTCTAACTCCTGACGCACAGGGTTTTTAATTTCCTATTTTCTATGTCAACTTCAAACAGCAGTGAGAGGGTGGCTGGTGTGGCAAACGAAGGCTCCATCCTTCCTGCCTGATGCCTCCAAGTGGGAGCCGTCGGTGCACTATCCAGCCTCATTCTTCTTTCTGGCTTCTCTTCAACACTGTGCTAAGGATGCTGGGAAGTCCGATGGGACGGACAGCGGAGGCTCCAGCAAGTGTGTCCTTGGCTTCGGTGTAGCGGAGCAGTGTTCCATCGTATCTGTCTCTTCACTGGCCTGAGAAGTGTGTGCCCAGACGTGCTTCTGACTCAGTGTTTCGCTGAGGACTCTTGACGTTTGTGTGTGTGTGTGTGTGTGTGTGTGTGTGTGTGTGTGTGTCTGTGTCTGTCTGTCTATCTGTCTGTGTCTGTGGGTCTCTCTTTCTCTGTGTTTCTGTCTGTGGGTGTATCTCTCTCTCCCTCTCCTTCTCGCCCCCCTCCCCGTGTGTGTGTGTGTGTATGTGTGTGTGTGTGTTTATGTGTGCATGTAGAGGCCAGTTGCCAACCTTGGCTGTCATTCCTGAGAGATCAACTACCTTGTTTCGAGACAGGGTCTCTCACTGGCCTAGAACTCATGAAGTGGCTTATGTTGGTTGGCCAGTGCGACCCATGGATGTGACCGTATCTGCCTACCCAGTGCTGGAATTACAAGCACAGGTCCTGCATGACACCCGACTTTTAAAATTCGGGTTCTGGGGATCAAAATCAGGTCCTTGTGCTCACAAGCCAAGCACGTACGGACTGAGCCCCCCCTCCCCAGCCCACCAGGGTACTCTTGACCTTGGGGTAGCTAAGGAATCCCCCTTGTCCTCTTCAGAGCTCATGAAATGTGTGGCAGGCACGTCTCCAACTTAGTGAGTGGGCATGTGTGGTGGGAGACTCTTGACTCACCTTTGGCCTAGCATTCATTGTGGGGTGACCACAACTCGGAAGGGGCTTGGTTTCCTGTACCAGAGGCTGACTTGGGAAGCAGCCTCCATGTTCCCCTGAGTTAATTTGCATCGAGTGTTTTCTTTCTTTTTTTATTGGATATTTTTTTATTTACATTTCAAATGTTATTCCCTTTCCGGTTTTCCTGTCCCTAAGCCCCCTATCCCCTCCCCCTCCCCTTCTTCTGTAGGGGGTTCCTCTCCCCATTGCCTCCCTTGCTCCCCCCCCCACAATCCCTTACACTGGGGGTCCAACCTTGGCAGGACCAAGGGCTTCTCCTTCTGTTAGTGCCCAGCAAGGCCATCCTCTACTACAGAAAGCATTCCTATGGGTTTACAGAGCTTGACCAGCGAGACTGAAGTCACCCTGTCCACTGCGTTCTGCTGACACTGCAGGAACTCAGGCCCAGCTGCAGGGAAGGGGGGAGAGACCAGAGGAGAGGACAGGGAGGTGACAGGGTTTCATCACTTGAGGTACTGCTGCAGCTCTGCAGTTCCTGTGGCAGCCACGAAGCCACCACAAGGTTTCTTATGAGCACAGATAAGGACTCATCCCCTACACCATACCACATAGAAACTCAACTGTGCAAGCCATTACTTGCACAGTCCGTCTGTCTCTCACCATTCAGGCCAGCCTGGTCATTTTTAAATGGTTACCATGTTTGTTTGTTTTTCCCTGAAGACTGTATCCCTTTGCCCTGTCTTTAGGATGACACACAGAGATCCCTTCAAATAAGATGTTATATTTATCTGGATCCAGTCTCTAGATTTACAAGTGAGGGGTTAAGAAAGTGACATTTGGGGTTTCTACTGTGAACGGAGCAAGCTAAGCACATTTGAAAAAGCCAAACAAACAAAGATGCCCCAAAACAGAGAAGACCTCTCTGGTCTCTCCATCTGTGGGAATGACAACATGGATTATGGTTTCCTTATAGATAACGTGCATTAACGTTTCCTGTCTTAGGGTCTTATCTCTGAGATAAAACATGGCCAAAAGCAACTTGGGAAGCAAAGGCTTTACTTAGCTTACACGGTACAGTTCTTCATGGAGGGAAGTCAGGACTGGAAATAAGGTAGGAAGCTAGAGGCAGAAACTGAGGTAGAAGCCATGGAGGGATGTTGCTTACTGGCTTGTTTCTCCTGGCTTGCCCAGTTAGCTTTCTTAGAGCATCCAGGACCACCAGCCTAGGTGTGACGTTGCCCACAGTAGACTTGGCTACCTCATAACAATCACCAACCAAGAAAATGCTGGATAGCCCGTCCTGTTCTCCACCATGACTCATGATCAGGGTGAAAAGGAGAACCCCATGCAGGAACTTCGTATCTGCAAGCTCTGCCTCAATATCTGTGTGGGGGAGGGCGGAGACAGACAGACCTGGGCAGCCTACATGTTGGAGCAGCTCACAGGCCAGACCTCTGTGTTTTCTAAGCTAGATACACTGTCAGGTCCTTTGGCATCCGGAGAAATGAGAGAATTGCTGTTCACTGCACAGTCTGTGGAGCCAAGGCAGAGGAGATTCTGGACAAAGGCCTAACGGAGCGAGAGTACGAATTACAGAAGAATAACTTCTCAGATATTGGCGACTTCGGCTTTGGGATTCAGGAACACATTGACCTGAGCATCAAATATGACCCAAACATTGGCATCTATGGCCTGGACTTCTATGTGATGCTGGGTAGGCCAGGTTTCAGCATCGCAGACAAAAAAGCACAGAACAGACTGCACTGGGACCAAACACAGAATCAGCAAAGAGGAGGCCATGCGCTGGTTCCAGCAGAAGTGTGATGGCATCATTCTTCCTGGCGAATAAACTTTATCCAAAAGGCCAATAAAGTTTTCTCAGAAAAAAAGAAGAAGAAAATGCTGGACAGACTTGTCTACAGGCCAATCTAATGGAGGTGTTTTCTCAATTGAGAGTTCCTCTTCTCAAATGACTCTAGCTTGTGAGACATTGACAAAGATCTAGCCTAGACAACCCCAAAGTGGGATATCATGGTCCAGCATCCTGCCTGGCTGTTTTTCTGGTGGGAAACCCTGTGATTGACGGCCCACACCGAGATTTCGCAGGGCGAGCTGCTGACACTGCTGTTTATCACCACCCGCTGGTCACAGCACAGCCACAGCCGTTTGGAAACCAGAGGTGTGGTTCCTTCCATCCCTTGCCAGATCAGGACTAGTAATGTTTCCTCACAGAAAACGGGCCTGGGGAGGGTCATTAGGCCTGTAACCAAGATGGCAGCCAATCTTCCTCCAGCAGCTACCTCTGCCCTCAGTTTGGGTGTGTGTGTGTTACCAAAGGAGAGAGAATTCGAGATGGTTGGACTCTGGGCCAACCATCTGTGTGTGTGTGTGTGTGTGTGTGTGTGTGTGTGTGTGTGTGTGTGTGTATTCATGTTCACATGGAAATGTCTGTGGGTACCGGTGTATAAGCATGTGTGCATGTGCATGTGTGGAGGGCAGAAATCAACCTCAGACATTGTTCTTCAGGTCCCGTCTACATTGGTTTTTGAGATAAAGCCTCATATTGATCTGTAGATCATATAGCGTAGAGCAGACTAGACTCTGCCAGTGAACCCCAGGGATCCGCCTGTCTGTGCCTCTCCAACCCTGAGATTCTAGGCGTACCCCAGCACGTGTGGGATTCTTACATTGTTACTCAGTCCTCGGTGCTAGTGTGGCAAGCACTGTAGACTGACTACACCATCTCCCCAGGTCTCTTTTTTAACCCAGGCTGACTTCAAACTCTATGGGGCCAATGCCGGCCTTGAACTCTTGATTCTCCCCTCTCTACTTCCCAAGTGATTAGGTGACTGGCGTGCACTGCCACATCAACCCTATTCTTTTGTTTTTGATGGCAGCATTCCAGGGCAAAGGGAAAGGTCTTGATTTTGGTAGAATAGTGGTGGATATCGCAGAAAAATTAGAAAAATGCATATGTTGTTGTTGTTGTTGGGGGGGCGGGTCAGATAGACATCCAACAACAAACTCCAGGGGATTAAATGACCGACCACTAGTTTCCTTCTTGGAGTCAGCCTTCTTAAGGTTGGAAGTCCCCTGAGGGGTGGAGCCCAGAAGGTGCCTTTTCTTCTCCAGGAGGGGTGGCTTCTCCATTGATCTTTTTCTTGGATGTGGTTTGCTGATCACTTTCACAAGAGCTGTTTTCAATTGGCCCAGTGTGTTCGGTTGTCTGACGCAGCTCCTAAAATTAAGTTTGCTCTGCTTCCTTCCATGTTTCCAAACCTCACCCAGACAACCACTTTATCATGGGCAAAGCTCTCGGCCAGACAAATTCCCCGAAGCTCTTCCCAAAGGAAACGTGAGGAACTGTGGGTTTTGAAGACTAGAGGGAAAACACACCCTTCCACCATGTGCCTAGAGAGGTGGCTGGCTATGGAGTGGGGATTGATGGGAAGTGAAGTTCTCTGTGCCCTGACCTGGAGGACTTACCAAGCAGTAAGGGGTATTAGAAGGCTCCAGAGAGCCATTGTGGGGGATGTTTAACATAAGGGAGATTGTCATTCTGATGCTATAACCACTGTGAGATACTGTCCTGGGGTGGCACTGGGGTCCCTTCCACATCCTTTCTCCTCCACCTCTCACAGGGGAGACATTCAGACCCGCCGATCTACCCCAGGTTTTAACTCAGTCTCTGACTGTCTTTTGAAATACTTCAACTGCCATCCATCTTCCAGAGTATGTAAGACAGGAGCTAGACATAGCAGACACAGTGTCTAGGCTTTGACCAGAACAGAACACACATTTTCTCCCATCCTTTGTATCAGTGTCCACCCCAAGGCCTGTGCACAGCCTTTCTTTTAACCCACTCAGAGCGATACAGCATGCCCAGGAGAGAGCCTCGGCCTGAGTCACCAGAAGGTGACTCCGATGGGCTCCAGAGCACAAAGCTAAAGCCACAATGGCAGCTGAGCCACCAAGCAGGGACCCACGTTCAATTTGGGATTTCCTGAACCTTTCGCTCTTGCCTTTGATCTTCTGAAGTCATTATCAGAAACGCACTGTAAGCAAAAAGCAGCTTACAGAGAAGGTCAGCTTTGAGGACAAGCGTAAACAGAAGGCTGCAGCCACCCATCTCTGGTCTAAGAGACAACAGACATGACGTGGCCCAGGGAACACAGCCACTTCTCAGGTGACTTTTGTAAGAGGAAGTGCTCCTCAGGGCAAGGGGAAGTCAGATGTCTTGATCTTAAATGTGAGGTGAGAAGTGAGTCTCAGAAGGAACGTCCATTCTGGGTCCCTGGGAGTCTCTGAGTGACCTGAGGGCCCCAGGCAAAAGGGCGAGTTCCTGGCCTTTGGTCAGATGTGGTATATGGGGAATCCCTTGGGTGTCTACAGTAGAGCCAGAAGCAGGTCTTCAGCTAGAGTCATGTATTTAGTGAAGCAGTTTCCTGGGTAGAGGGATGGGTAAGGGGACTAGCTGAAGGAGGGGATAGAGGAAGATATGGAGTAAGAGCCTTAGGATGCTAACGATTGGGCCACACCCTCATCAGCATGGAGGTAAGGCAGTAATGAAATCCTGAGGCAGGCAGACGAGGAAATTAAGATTGGAGGTGAACTCTCCTTGCCGAGGAAATTAAGATTGGTGGTGAACTCTCCTTGCCTCTACCAGGAGATACTCCAATTTGTCTGTTGGAGAACACCCAAGAGTGAAGAGTTGGGTTAAGGTCAAGCCAAGCAGGAATCAAGAGAGATGCTGAGACTACCATGGGTGGTTGGAGCCAGGCCTGATGGAGGCCGGGGGCAGCATCGGGACAGACAGCTGGGCCATGGACAGTTCTGGTTCAATTTTGGCCATGCTCATTGAACAAGAATAGCTGGACTCAGAGTTCTATGTCGAGTTATTTTCTCTCAACATTTTAGGCACGGCATGCTTCTTTCTTCCGCCTTCTGTTACCACCATTGGCTGTAGTGATCTTGGGGTCGTTTCTCCATAGGTATCCTGCCTCTGCGAAGCACGTGCCTTAAAAAATCTTCGCTCTGCAGGCTCTGTAGTTTTACTATAAACTCGGTGTCTCGGAATGGATCTAAATTTATTTATCCTATTTGGGTCATATGTTGCTTAGATCTGACCCCCCTCCCTCTCTCTCTTTCTCCTCTCCTCTCTTTTTTTCCTCCTCCTCTTTCAATAATGTCACACTATATAGCTGAGTTTGTTCCTAAACCTATCTCCTGTCTCACCCTCCTAAGGGTGGGGATTACAGGCACATGCCACCACCAGCTTAGGCAGGTTATTTCCGTGGACAGGGTTTTCTCTCCATTCCTTCCACTCCCCCCCCCTTAGATATTCCTCATATGCACTGGTGTTTTCAAGATGATCTCTTTGATATTCCCTACCTCTGCCTCTCAGCTGTGGTCTGCAAAATGACTTAATAACAATCTTCTGGTTCATTAATTTTCTTTCTGGCTGTGTCTAATCTCCAGCCAACTCCAGACATTCCGATTTTTATTTAAATGTCTCTCTATTTATCAATCTCAGGAGGTTCTGTGTGAGTGGCTTTCAAATCTTCCAGATATTCTTTTACCTTTTAAGATAATAGCTTGTCTCCCTCATTCTTGGTTTAATTTGTTTGACTATTTAAACCAGTGGTTCTCAACCTTCCTAATGCTGGGAACTTTTTTAAATACAGTTCCTCATGTTCTAGTGACTCCCCCAACCACAAAATCGTTTCTGTTGCTACTTTATAACTGTCATTTTGCCTCTGTTACGAAGCGTGATATAAACATCTGCGTTTTCTGATGGTCTTAGGTGACCCCATGTGAAAGGGTCACTCGACCGCAAAGGTCGAGAATCACTGATCTAAATCATCTATCTGAAGAAGGAATTTCACGCTCCATATCTACAACTCTTGGGGACAGCTTTGACTCAGGCTCAGGATGGCTCTTTGTGTGCTCTGTAAGCTTGAATTTTGTATTTGTGTTTTGGGACTTTGCCTTGAGATACTGCTTGATAGAACCTTGATAGTATTCGATATACTTTACCTTGAGTTACTGTTATCATACTGAAGGCTAACTTCTGGACAGAGGATTTCCACAAATTCCCAGGAATGTAAGTTCGAACCTCACACCTTTGAGGAAAGACCAGAGGAGTGAGTTTAAGAACATGCTGCTTCTAATACTCCCACCCCCTCAATATAACACTCTTATCCAGATAGATGTTTCATCATATTTAAAAAATGCTTTTGTTTTTTTTTAATTGTGTGTGTGTGTTTGTGTGTGTGTGTGTGTGTGTGTGTGTGTGTGTGTGTGTAACTTTGACGTCTTCATCCCAGCAATGTAACACTCAAACATCACTTAACAAGGCCACGAGGCCTCTGAGACAAGTCTCAGCCTGGCCACTCGTACTATGACTGTGACCTTCGATTCTGTATTTCATTACTCTATTCTGTGGATGTATTTGTTTCCTCAGCCACTGTAACAAACTTACACAACACTGCTGGCTCCAACCAACACTCTTTTATTCTCTCGCGTTTTGGAAGCCAGAAGTCTGGAATGAGGGTGGCAGCAGGGCTGTACCCCACCTCCCCGCGCTCTTGAGGAGAAGCTGCTGCTCACCTCTTCTGGCTTCCAGGGACTGCCAGCATTTCTTAGCACGTGTCTGCAGCACTCCCATCTCTGCTTCTGCAGCTACACCGCTCCTTTTCTTGTTCTGCAAGTGATCTCCTTGTCTCTGCCTTAGGAAGGTGGGGTGGCATGTAGTGCCCTGGAAACCTTCTTACAACTAGACCTTTAACCCAGTCCCATCCATAAAGACCCTATGCCATGTAAGGTAACAGGTAAATGCCAAGGATCAGGATGCAGGTGTCTTTTGAGGGGACAATCTTTAGCCTTGGGCAGATTTTGCTATAGGAAATCATTTTTACATGTACCGCTCTATTTCTAAATGTCATGGTAGCTTTTTACCTCTCCACATGGGTCCATCATATTTGTTCTCTGAAAATGAGACATTCCCAAGGATCTTTAGGCTGGGAGGGAATGGTTCACTTCTGAGAGAGGACTGCTCTCCAAGGGCCAGAGGTTGAGGATGCCGAATGTAGATGCTGTTTGGTACCCGGAAGTGTCTCTTCTCCATTCCCATGAGACAGAACATCTAGGCTTTGCTTAAGCTAGTAAGACGCGCTGTGTGGTCCCACAGGACAGGCCCAAGTTCCTCTGGCTGCTTCGGCTCCTTTGTTTCTCTTTGCCTATGTTTGCTCCCATCTATGCTTCTGGGCTCCCGTGGATGGCCGATCTTGGGTTTTTCTCCCACCTGAACTATGGCGACTCCATGTGACCGCTCATGACAGACCTTGAACCTGTCCGCCCCTCTCGCTCCAGACACCGCATGGAAAATCCACTTGGGAGTTCCTTAGGCTCGCACTGCATGCCAGTGGACAGGACCAAGCCTTGAGTTGACTCTTGCTGAGGGCTGAGTACATTTGGGACAGTCTGTCCTGGTCCAAAGCTTCCTTCCTGAGGACAGTCAAGGAAACTGAGCCAGAAGTTGCGTCATGTGTCTTGTAGTTCTTTGAGGATAGAGACTGACCAGTCATTGCAAAGCAAAACCCTCAGTGTCCCTGGGTAATTAATGTCTTGGAGTGGTGATGGCAGCTTTTGGCTGCACCAACTCTGAGGGAGGTCAGAGGAAGGAAATACCTTGTGTGTATGGCATTTGTTTCCCTCCTTCTTGATGTGTCCCCACCTTCTGTTAAGGACTAAAACCTTAACTATGAGTATTTTTTATAGCCAGAGATAGTTCTGGGGTCTCTTATCACCCAGTACAGGTCCAAACTTCCTTGATAGCTGGAAGCCCACTTGTGTTTCTCACACTAATCCGGGGGATTGGTGGGCTAATGTCTCCTTCCATGAAGGTGAACAGCCCCTAAGAGATGAGCCAGAGATTGTTTAGAAAAGATTCTAGGCCCTAAACTCCCTGAGGCATTAAACAGGCCAGGGATGGTAGAGAAAGACCACTCACTGAGACCCTCAGCCTAACAATGACTGAGGAATGGCCAGGCTCAGGGTAAGACTTTCTGAGAAGTATGTATCAGTGACTCTGGGTTGCCTGGGAACACTGAAGGCTGGCATCATGCAGACCCCTTTCCCAGAAATACGTGATGAAGATAATCATCTCCAATTGTTTGGGAATGGCTTCTCCAACCTGGACTCCATATGCCCCCTGCATTTGGATGGTGACTCTTGTGGCCAGACCAAGTGAGGTTATAAGACTCTGTTGTTCATGAGACGCATGGGATGGACTCTTGGGGGTCTGGAGAAAGCAAGGCCAGGAGCAAGTTAGTAATCTGGGTCAGGCTGGGTGCAGCTCGGTCAGTAAGGTGTTTGCATGAGGAACAGAGGTTGATCCCCAGGAGCACATGTGAAAAGAGCTGGACGGATACAGGCACATAAGCTTGTAATCCCAACATCTGGGAGATAGTGACAGGTGCTCACTGGGGCTCACTAGCCAGCCAGGCTAGCTGAATTGATGACTTCTAGGCAGAGAGAGGAGACTAGGTCTCAGAAAACAGGGTAGGTGGTGTCTGAGGAGTGACACCTGGAGTTGACCTCTAGTCTTTGCATGAGTGTACCCATGTGTGTATACACACACATGTACACACACACACACATGCACACACAGAGGCACACGCACAAACACATGTGCGTGCGCATGTGCACTGACATGCATGTGTGCACATGTACATACACGCAGGCATGCAATGCACACGTGCTTGCTCACATACATGCATGCTCACACACATGCACACACATATACATGCACATGTACATGCATGCACATGCATGTGCACAATGTGGATCAGCTAAGAAAAGAATCTAAGACAGGCAGAGACAGCCTTTGCTTCCAACTGGCTTGAAGAAAATTTAACAATTTTAACCAAACTCCAACCACATTTTAGCAGCCAGTCGGGTTTTCTTCCTATTACAGAATTCTTGGACTTTATACCAGAGACACAGTTTACTTCCAGGAGGCCAGGAACTGGGGTTATTCAGGAAGCCGATGGCGGCAACATGTGTTCTTGGAGCAAAGAAAAGCACTTTTGCCTGCTCTCGCATGAAGGACCAGCCCCTTTCCTTTGAGGCTGATGAACAAGGTCATGAGAAAGTTGGGGGGCTTTGAGGAAGTGCGTGCTCCTCTGTAAGAGCTGGCTGAGGCAGCTGACATTTTGCTTTGGTCTTGGTGCCTCCAGCCAAGGAGACTCCAGCTACCATAGCTCTGTCCCCTGAGTGCTAAGCGGTCATTAGAAATCCACTTTGTCAGGTGGTACCACCCTGGTTGTCCCCGATTCAAACAAAAGTTCCTTTGTGGCCACTGGCATTGGGGATAGAACTGTGGAGCCATGTCGGGGCCAGAAGGCGGCCAGTGGGGCCTTGGGGCTATGCTCAGTGAAGTGTCCCTGATAAATGAGTCCCGTGCTCCGTAAGAAGAACCGGTCCTCCCGGCTGGTCTCTTGGGTGACTCTGGAATCACGAGAGGATTGGGGAAATGGCTCAGTTGCTCCAGTGCTTGTCATGCACACATGGGGACCTGAGTCTGGATCCCAGGCACTCACATAAAAAGCTGGGCATAGTGTGCACATGTATGTAAGCCCAATGCTGAGGAGACAAAGACAGGAGCATCCCTGAGGCTTGCCGGCCGGTCAGCCTGGACCAGTCAGTGAGATTCAGATTCCTGTGTCCTGGTCAGTTTTTGTCCATTTGATATGAACTTGGGTCACCTGGGAAGACTTCAATTGAGAAATTGCGCCCCCAGGCCTCCTCAGATGGGCTTATAGGCAAACCTGTGACACGTTTTCTTGATTGATGGTTGATGTGGGGTGCCAGGGTGACACCCCTGGGAAGATTGTCCTGAGGTGTATAAGAAATCAGGCCGAGCAAGCCATGGGGAGCAAGCCAGTAAATAGCATCCCTGCATGGTCTTTTCTTGAACTCTGCCGTCAGGCTCCTGCCTCGAGTTCCCTGCCCTTACTTTCTTTGATAACGGGCTGTGATGATGAAGGCTAAGATAAAGTAAATCCTTTCTTCCCCAACTTGCTTTTGGCCGTGGTGTTTTACCACAGCAATAGGAACCAAAGTGTCTCAAGATATAATGTGGAGGGTGAATGAAGTCACATGGCATTGGCCTTCGGCCTCCACGCATGTGTGCACACATGAGTGTGCACATCCTTCCACAAATGATGGGAGCTGTGGCTCCCTCTCAGGGTAATGCACTTCTCAATGATACACCAGGCCTGAACTGGGACCTGGAGCTGCCGAGCTTGGGTACAGAAGCCGTGACAAAGCTGTTGAGGACTGGGTAAGCTGCCGAGAAGAACAGAAGAGAATTGGTGATTTTGAAGAGCAGAGAGAAAAACGTAAGGAAGCCCTGGGCTGATTGGCTTTGTGAGGAGGATAGAGTCGAGGGGCTCTCAGCTCCTCTCTCTTTTGATGATCCTGTGAGACGAGGCAGGTGCATTTGGATTCCCGCAACATGTCTCAGCATAGTTCATCTGTAAGCTTTCCTATGGACGCACAATCAGTCCTAGACCCTGATAACCCTGGTATCTAGGCTTGAACATGGGGTTGGCTGGGGCATTGTTTGATTGAACTGACACTTGTATGGAACAAACATGTTTGTGTGTATCCGGTGCAAATATTTATGGAAGCCACATGGCACTGTGACTTGTCCCCTGAGCATCACCTTCTTTACTTTCGAGACAAGGTTTCTTGCTGCCTGGAGCTCACCAAGTAGGCTCCATTGGCTGGCCAGTGAGCCCCGAGAGATCGATCTACCTGACTCTGCCTTACCAGTGCCATGACTGTACCATGCTATTTTCTAAATGTAAGCTCTGGGGGATGAACTTTGGTCCTTGTGCTTGCAAGTGTGAGAAATAGATCGATATAGTCCATTTTCAGTGTCTGCAAGCAGACAGTCCAGTGACAGCAGGGGTGACTTCAGTTAGGGGACAGTGACTCTGGGATGACGAACAACGAGAAGGTCTGGAAGCTGACAACAGGCTTGTCTGCAGGAGGATAAGGGGGACGTGTAGAGCCCTCTCCTTTCCGGGTGGACAAGAGAGCTAGAGTCTAGTGCTGGAGGGTGGAGAGGTGGTAAACGAGGAGATTCTAGATCTGTCTCTCCTCAGCTACTTTCAACCCTGCTTTGTCAGCTCAACTCCGATGTTTCGGAGACTCTGCTGATCAATATTTCTGCTTGTGGTCATCTAGAATAGCATCATCTTTCTGGATGATGCTTAAGACCTGGACTGTACGCAGTGGGCCAATGAAGCCTTTACGAGTCGAGGAGGTCTGCGTTTAAACCCTTGTTGGGAAGCTGCACGGATGAGAATACAGGAGGGAGCCAGAGGCAGCCCTGATACCTTGTACTCTGGGCTGGCTTCATGACTCTGCTTCTTAGATTGAGGCAGGGACAGCCCCACTTAAGCCCAGAGAGGAGAGTGGTCTTCAGCTATCTCTGTGCATCAAGAGGCTGACCGGAGGGGTAATGCTGTCTATAAAGACTGGCATCTATGTTGGCTTCTTTAAACAGAGTTTGACACCCCTCATTTCTAGGTCTTTTCTATAATAAGAGGTGACTGGTAAAGACTATAGGCCACCGGGTATGACTGGGAAGGAGCGAAAGACGCCTGCTATCTGATGCTGCCGGGCAGATGCTCGCCTGACCTCTCATCTACAGGCGTTCTCTCATTCTGAGCTCTTTCTCTGACTACATATGCCTCCCAAGAGAGCAGAGACACGTGTTTTGAGTACACACATCCATCACCCAATAGGATCCATGATATCCTTACGTCTATAACTTAAAATCTGGGTGAGACCCGCAGCGGTGTGCAGAGGGAAGAGAGTGTCTGGCAGCACAGTCATGTGTCAGGAGTTGGGGTTGGGTCCGAACCTCAAGTCCTTCAAGGTGACAAGAACACAAAGGTAAAGGGATGGGTTTGGGGTCAGACTGGAGTACGAGCTACGGCGCCACCCTTTGCGGACCGTGTGACTTTTTTCTTCGCACTGTTACTGCTTGTAGGTCAAACAGGAATGGCTCCTTCATGAGCTAGGAGCTTGGAGGGTTAGAGAGAAACGCATGACCTGAGATGAGGGTGTGTACACTTGGAGCAGCCCAAACATCCGCTGTCCCCAGCCACGGGCAGCATCCGAGTGGGACACGCAACCTTTCCCTGCTCTGTCCTATGCTAGAGTACACAATCAGTCCTACTCTGGTGACTGTGACCTTCAGTTCTCTCGGGCCAGAAGACAGTCCTACCCTTCCACTGATCCTAAAGAGCTGCAGGATGACTGCCCTTCACTGACTGCTGACTGGAGGAACAGTGGTGGTGGCTGAGCTGTCCAGGTGGCTGATTTGTGTACGAGCGAGCGCACAGCCAGAATCAACAGCCTCACAGAGCACATGGCTGCTCTCGCTGGGATAACCAGGTGCCATTTTGTCAACTGCTGGGCCCAGTGCCAAGCACCTCGGGCTCCAGGTCCAGAGGAAGAATCTGAAACTGAGGGAGGGCTGGCTTGTGTTAACACTGCAGGGACACCTCTTATCGAAGGAGGAGGGAAGATGCATGATCCAAACACACACCCAAGGATAAAACTGGACGAGTTGGCTCGATTCCCATAGCTGTCAATGAAAGGTTATTTAATGAAAATTGTGTAATTCGCGCAGGACTCACCGGCTGGCATGCATTGTGGAGTAGCCAAGGGGAGGCTAGGCCTCATTCTAGAATACTTTTTTGCTTCTTCCTTTTTAAGGCGGTGCATCATAAAGTCCAGAATAGCCTCAAAGGCCCTCCTGCTTCCGATCCTCCTGCTTCTACCCTCTGAGTGCCGTGATATGGGCATGTACTATCGTGCTTGACTTAGCAAACTAGGGTAGACCCACAGCTCTGGTATTCTTGGCTGCAGGGAAGATCTCAGCTGCCCATGGCTGGGCTTAGCTCTCAGCGCTCACTGAGCACTTAGAAGCATTTTTCGTCACTAGAAGTCCAATGCGCTATCCATTGCGCCACAGAGCCACCTACTTAGAAGCATTTTTAACCCAAACCCACTTTGCCACACAAGGGGCCTTGGTGGGAAGAATTCTTTCTAGAATGGTCGTTTGACCCAGTGTTCTGTAATGGCTTCAGAAGTTTGTTTAGTGTGCAGTCTCCACTTCCCTCTTGAATTTATGAAGCCCAGACTCACTGCAGGCTTACTGAGCAGGGGCCTCCTGGGGCTAGAGAGGTGACTCAGTCATTAAGAGCACTTGGCGCTTTTACAGAGGACCTGGGTTCAGTTTCTAGTACTCACACGGCAGCTCACAACCATCACAATTCCAGATCCATGGCACCTGACACCCTCTATGGGCTTCAGAGGGCACCAGTCAAACACAAAATGCACTTTTATGCATGCAGGCAAGACAGCCACACACACATAAAAATAAACAATCCTTTCAAAAGCCACATGTAGGGCATGCAACTTTGACCTTGGTGCTGGGAGACAGAGACTGGTGGGTCATGAGCTCACGAGCCAGCCAACCTCGAGGATTCAGTTAGTTTGATGTTCAGAGAGAGATCCCGTCTCAAAAAGTAAGGTGGAGAGTCGTTACAGAAAGTGTGGGGCATTGACCTCTGGCCTCTGTAGACTACACACACATGCATATGTGCATTGGTATGCATATCTGCACACAAGCACATGTGCACATGTGTGTATGCATGTGTGTGAATGCGTGCATGCATTACAGAGGAGGGAGGGAGGGAGGTTGGAGGGAGGCAGAGAGAGAGAGGAAGAACCTTGAGTGACTTCTACTTCAGGTGGCAGAAGAGCTTCTCAATATGAGGTCCCAAGCCAGCAATCCTTAGGGAGATTGTTAAAGATGCATATTTTGGAGTTGTGCCCTTGACCTACTGAATCAGAAACTCCAGTGAAGCCCTGCACTCTGCATTTCAACAACAGCCACCCCTCACCCCACCCTACCCCTAGTCTGGTGCTTTCAATTCTGGATAGGGCCTGAGAAACTATGCACCAGGGTTTACAAGCAAGCAGAATTTGAAGGAGTTGCCAGCTCTGCTGATGTGTCACTTCCCTGGTCATGGGGACCAAATACGAGGATGAACAGGTATCTTAGGGTCCTTATTACTATGAAGAGACAGCAACTCTTATGAAGAAAAACATTTAATTGGGGCTGTGTTTACAGGCCCCATTAAATGCAGATGTCAGATCTGACAGAGAGTGACACTGGGTCTGGTTTGAGCATTTGAAACCTCAGAGTCCAACCCCAGTGATACACTTCCGTCATCAAGGCCATACCTCTTAACAGTGTCAGTACTTAAGAGCCAATGGAACCCATCCCTATTCAAACTACCGCAACAGGTTATTTGCTGGTCTTTGCACAATGGAGTCACTGTACTCAGAAGCGCCCCCTCACCCTTCTGTGATCTAAGCTATGCCACCCCGGACTCCGAATGCTGGCTCTGAGCACCTGAAAGCCTCCTGTAGTCCTCCAAGCAGCCAAGGGTTTATGTAGCCATCAGTCATAAGGGTGTTGAAATGTGCATGGGTGGATGGTACAGAATGGTGCCTGGCCTAGAGCAAGCCTTTGACGGAGATGGGGTGGGGGAAGCTATGGGTAGGAAACACCTGGGGTACGAAGTAGAACAGCTCAGGTTTGGGCGCATTCGAACGGAGACTTCTAGAAGACCTACAAGTCGTGTTGAGAAAGGAGCCAGGCTGGAGATGAGAATGGAGGAGTTGGAGTTAGACCATTTTAAGAGCTTTGTTTGAAATGTTTTCATGATGCCAAAGGCATGCACTCAACTTAATTGAGTCTTTTGTTCAGCTGTGTGTGTGTGTGTGTGTGTGTGTGTGTGTGTGTGTGTGTGTGTGTGTGTGTGTTCAAAGTTTCTTCTGTTTTAGGAATATGATGGTGATCGGGCCTCTCTTGTGCTCTGACTTTGCAAAGTAGACGATCAGGGGACAGACTCTCGTCTACACCAGGGACACTGAGACTTCAAACTGAAGTGCAACATATGCTAAAGGGAGCATTTACTGAGTCCTCGAAGGACATGTGTCTGTCCACTCAGCTCACCAAGGCTGGAGTCTGCTGGGCCCTCTTCTCATGCCTCGTTTGGTCTCTTCACAAAGGCTTTTCCAAATGTAGACTCTGCCCCGGCCTCTTCCCACGCAGTGTAGTTTTGCCTATTTGGGGGGTACTGACTGTGATATTCATCCACTTAAAAACCAGACTTATTTTTCAGTGTGTGTGTGTGTGTGTGTGTGTGTGTGTGTGTGTGTGTGTGTGTGTGTGTGTGTGTATGTGTTTGTGTGTGTGTGTGTGTGTGTGTGTTGTGTGTATGTGTGTGTGTGTGTCTGTGTGTGTGTGTGTGTCTGTGTGTGTGTGTGTCTGTGTGTATCTGTGTGTATCTGTGTCTGTGTGTATGTGTGTGTGTGTGTGTGTGTGTGTGTGTGTGTGTGTGTGTGTGTGTGTGTGTGTGTGTGTGTGTGTGTGTGTGTGTGTGTGTGTGTGTGTGTGTGTGTGTGTGTGTGTGTGTGTTTGTGTGTGTGTGTGTGTGTGTGGTGTTGGTGTGTGTGTGTGTTGTGTGTGTGTGTGTTTGTGTGTGTGTGTGTGTGTTTGTGTGTGTGTGTGTGTGTGTGTGTGTGTGTGTGTGTGTATGTGTGTGTTTGTGTGTGTGTGTGTGTATGTGTGTGTTTTTGTGTGTGTGTGTGTGTGTGTGTGTGTGTGTGCAGATGAGAATAGGTACTCATGGGGGATAGAGGCACTGACTCCCCAGGGATGGAGCTACAGATGGTTACAAGTCACCTGATGTGGGCTCTGGGAACTGAACTCAGGTCCTCTGGAGGAGCAGTTCGTACTCTTTCTGCATTGAATCATCTCTCCAGACTCCCCTTATCCCGATAGCATTTATGAGAAAGGTGTTTTTTTTTCTTCTATTGACTTACCTTTGCATATTCTCCAAAAGTAAGCTGGGCTGGAGAGGTGGCTCAGCAGTTAAGGACACTTGCTGATTTTACAGAGAATTCGAGTATTTTAGTTATTTTTCTACTGCTGCGAAGAAAAACCATGGCCAACATAACTTATAAATGGGAGCATTTAACTGGGGGGCTTTCTTATAGTTCCAGAGGGTTAGGCCAGAAACTACACGGCAGTGGGCAGGCAGGAAGGCAGGCAGTCATGGTGCTGTAGCAGTAACTATAACCTTACATGATTTGTATATTTCAGGCAGAGAGAGAGAGAGAGAGAGAGAGAGAGAGAGAGAGAGAGAGAGAGAGAGAGAGAGAGACAGACTGGTATAGGTTTTTAAAACCCCAAAGTCCACCCCTAGTGTCACATCTTTAATAACCCACACTTATTCTAATAAAGCCATACCTAATCCTTCTCTTTTTTTAAAAAAAGATTTATTCATTTATTATATATAAGTACACTGTCTTCAGATACACCAGAAGAGGGCATCGGATCTCATTACAGATGGTTGTGAGCCACCATGTGGTTGCTGGGAATTGAACTCAGGACCTCTGGAAGAGCAGTCGGTGCTCTTAACCGCTGAGCCATCTCTCCAGCCCCCTAATCCTTCTCAAACAGTTCCACTCTCCCTGGCCCAAACATTTAAATATATTAGCTTATGGTGGCCACTCTCAATCAAACCACCACAGCAAGTTTGAGTTGGTTGCTGGGTGGCTCACAAACACCGATAGCTCCTGTTCCCATACCTGCCTCCCAGAGGAGGCTTCTTTTGGGAGAGTCCTCATTACCGTCTAGCAGGGCTACTTGTTGAGCTGAGCCTCTGAGTTTCTGCTTGGTCAGTTTGAGTGGAATAGATGAGAGCCTTAGAACACAGCCTAGGATCCCCACCTCTCCTGGATTCACAGCTTCAGGAGCAGAGTCATTTGTTACCTTGAGAAGACATGGCCCAGCAAGTCAACAGCAGTACCAGGAGCTGGTGAAGTAGTGTGTGGCAGCTGGCGCACTCAAGGACATGCTCTCTCCTCTACAGTCAGCATCAGAAGCTCACACCAAGACTTTGCAGATGTATGGCCTGCTTGTCCTGCTTTTATACTCGGCATGCCATCTCCCAGCTACAAGTTAGTACCTAGAACATTGGCCAGCACTTAGCAGATACACAGGACGTAGACTCTAGCAGGCGGTCAACTTGACACAAACCTACCGTTACCTGGGAAGAGGGGGGCTCATTTGAGGGAGTGCCGAGATCAGATTGGCATATGTCCATGTTTATAGAGTATTTTCTTAATTGCTAGTTGATGTAAGAAGGCCCAGCCCTCTGTGGGTGGTGCCATCCCCTAGTCAAGGCATTTTGGGCTATATAAGAAAGGTAGCTGTGCAAGCCAGAGAAAACAAGCCAGTGGACTGCTTTCCTCTATGGTATCTGCTTCAGTTCCTGTCTTCTGGTTCCTGTCTTGAGTTCCTGTTCTGAGTTCCCACAGTGATGGGCTATCAGTGGTAAGATGACACAAACCCCTCTCTCCTCAAGTTGCCCTTTCTCATAGCAACAGAAAAATAACTAGGACAGGGGAACAGTATCTGAAGTGAGGTCAGGGAGGTGACAGATCAGGATGGGGAGACCAACTGCAGATGTGTCTATAGGCCACATGCATTGCAGGATAGCTACAAAGGGAGCCCAGCGTAGGTGTGCATGATGTCATAATGTCAAAAGGCTAGTTACCCCCAATGAGCCTCATAGAATCGTGAAAGGAATTTGTTTATTCTTCTACTAGAAGTCGAGGCGGACCTCAAGAAAAGCTTCACCTGGAAGAAAACCTTTTCTAACATATGCATTCAAAGACCCACTGTCTACTGTGTTCACAGTAGACCTTAGAATGACAGGTAGAGTTGAGACCACAGTTCAGAGAGTGTTACCCTGGGGTTTGTGGAGTTGTGACCAGCCTCAGTGTGTGTTTAAAAGTAGTGTTCATGGTATTTTTGAAAGACTGAATCCTTGGTAAGAGAGAACAAGACTGGAGTAGGTTTTATATGGAGAAAGAGGGCTCAGTGGACTTGAGGGATACCCTGAGTGTCTGGGAGGGTGGGGCAATTGTTGAAACTTGGTTGGGGCTGGAATAGAGTGAAGGGAGGATTAGTAGTTCGATTTCTACTACAGTCTTCCTCACCTTCAAATTTCTTTTTGAACAGCATGGTTCTTTGTGTCTATATGTATGTACTGGCTGGTTTTGTGTGTCAACTTGACACAGGCTGGGAGTTATCACAGAGCAAGGAGCCTCCCTTGAGAAAATATCTCCATGAGACTAAGCTGCAAGGCATTTTCTCAATTAGTGATCAAAGTTGGGAGGGCCCCTTGTGAGTGGTGCCATCCCTGGGCTGGTAGTCTTGGGTTCTGAGCAAGCTGAGCAAGCCAGGGGAAGCAAGCCAGTGAGTAACATCCCTCCATGGCCTCTGCATCAGCTCCTGCTTCCTTCCCTGCTTGAGTTCCAGTCCTGACTTCCTTTGGTGATGAACAGCAATGGGGAGGTATAAGCTTAATCAACCCTTTCCTCCCCAACTTGCTTCTTGGTCATGTTTGTACAGGAATAGAAACCCTAAGACAATTTATATATATATGCTCATATGTGTAGTTGCGTGTGTACATGTGTGTATGTGCATGTAGAGGCCAGAGGCTAACTAACATCAGGTATCTTTTACAACTGTGTTCCACTTTATTGCTCTTCATTTATTTTGCCTGTTTAATTAATTAATTAGCTAATTAATTAGTTAATTAATTAGCTAATTAATTAATTAATTAGAGACAGGGTCTTTTTCTGAGGGATTGGGGCTGGGGACAGATAAGGAGAGAGTGATGCTTGGAACAGACTGATGTCAATGGCCTGACTGACTAGCAAGATGGATCCTTCCATCTCTGCCTCCCCACCCCAGGGATGGCAGGCGAGCATCACCGCCCCGGGCTTTTTCTGTGAGTGCCAGGGAATCGAACTCAGGTTTAGAGCCTCATGTTTGCCAGGCCAGCACTCTAACTCACCCGCCTCTCCGGCCCACAAAGGATCTAGTTGCCATCAGTTTCTCCTCAGTGTTAAAATGAGTCTTTGGGTCAGTTCTCTGGAAGAGTCTCCCACACACTGGGTTTGGGTCCTGAGCCCTCCCTCTTCATTCACGTTCCCCTTTGCCCTTAGTTCCCCCCCAGGACACGAAGTTTCCCAAGCAGCCTGAGCACAGAACAGAAACACACCCCCAGGCTGACTCTCAGTCCTAATTGGACAGGGCTACCCCTGCCCACTTCCCCCGTGGAGAACAGGGCACACTGGCTGTTAGTCTGGTGGCTTCCCTGCCCGTGTGACTTAGATGTCTTTCCCTTCTTGCCTTGGAATGTTCTAGCTCAGTGTTATCACAAGGAGGAAGCAGTGTGTAAGCCCCTCTGGCTTCCGGGTCTCTTGACTCTCGTTCGCATCTCCCAGCCTCCTTTCTATTTTCAAGTCCCTTTGGCACAAAGGCACGTGCGAAGGTGGGAAGTGACACCGGGTACTGATTAAAGCGTCACTGACAGGTCTCCGTTATTAATGAGGACTAACCCGGATCTGAAAACGGGAGGGGAAGATTTATCTTCATTTTGAGGGCCAATCTCTCAGGAACCTGAGTGTATGCCTGCAACAAATGACTGTAAATCTTCCCAAGCATGAATCAGACTCTGGGTGACACATCGTTGGCTACAGTGACAGAGTGTATTTGATACTGAGGTGACAGGCAAAATAGTATCACCTTCATTCGCTGTTTTTCCAAGTTAGGGATTCAATGGGGATACCTTAGGGAGATGAGAAACATTTATCATCTAAAAATCTTCAGTCCACCCCAAAGGTTAATATTGTTTTGTTTAAAGGGAAAGGAAACCCCCGCAAAATAACATATTCTGAGTATACATTGGCTTTTAAGTGGCCAAAGTAAAGCGTGGCTAATGTAACCCATGATTTCCAGAGAAGCCCTTCATGGGGGATCTGCCTCTGAAGTGGGGTCTTGCTGCTGGTGAAGAGAGTCCATGCTTCGGTGTCTATGGGAGATTCTTGTTTCTCTGTGTGATTGAGTTCCATATTCTTTTCACACAGGCTTGCAGAGCAAGCCTGGTGCGGTTCTGGGCTTTGATGATGGGGGTATAACGTCAGGGTGTCCAGACTAATGGACCCATGGGAAAGTTCGGCTATCTTTCTTGGGAATAATCAGTCTTGATTGAAGAAGGACCCTGAGAAATTGAAGGGTCACACAGGAACCTTAAAGCAGGCCTGGAGACCATTCCGTGTCGAACACAGCTGAGCATGGTGGACTGTCAGGGGAGTGCAGAAGTGCTGGGAAGCTCTTCTCAGGCAGGGAGGAGCTATTGATTCTGTGCATGCAGTCAAAGAGCCAATGCATTCTTAATGCTGTGTCAAAGTATTTGACAAATGTCACCTGAAAGGAAAGATCAGGTATCACAGTGGGGAAGACATGGTGTTGGGAGCCTGAGGTGGCTGGTTACATCACACCTGCAGTCAGGCATCAAAGAGGAATGAGCAATGGAACTCAGTTCACTTTCTCTACTTCATTCACTCAGACAACAGCCTAGGGAATGGAACCGCCCTATAAGACACCAGCCTAGGGAATGGTACCTCCCACATTTTAGGCAGATTTTAATCTTCCCTCCTTAGTTAGCCCTGCTAAAAACTCTCTTACAAACATGCCCAGAGGTTTGTCTCCTAGCTGACTCTAGATTCTGTCAAGCTGGTAATAAGCACCCCAGGTGGCTTAGAATGTAGGTACTTAGGACCTGGATTTCAAGCCCCAGACTGTTCTGGGGATATGTGGGTTCAAATCTCAATCTCACTATCTCCTTTCATCCACTGGTTCTTGGCCTTTCAGTTTTGAGTCATGTACTATCTAGGCATGGGGACATAGTGAGCACAAGGCAGAGATGGCCCTCTACTCACGAGAGGCTCATGTTGTTGGGAAAGGAAAGGCAAATAAACCTGCATACACAGAAGTCATATAGCAATTAAGGTAGGGAAAGATCAGAGGATCGGGGTCACCCCAGTGCATGTGCAAAGGTGCTGTGCTGGAAAGGAGCTGGCAGAGTGTTCAAGGGCCGAGTGGAAGACAGTGCTTATATTCTAGATTGGTCTCACCCCATGCAATTGTTCAGACTCAGCTTTAACCAAGTGAGCTGCACACACAAAAGGGCCAGGGTGTGTATGCATCGTGAGTCAGGAGAGGCTTCACTGCTCAGTCTGCACAGAGACCAGACTTCTGTATGCAGTCAGGGAACACCTCTGAGATGGCACAACACCCAGGCTTCTTCCTGAAGGGCTTCCCCATAGCATGGTCCAACTCAGGGCTAATCTTCCTGCTTTGTACTGCATTATTCTTGGAGTTTGGATCATGGATATGCCCATGGTAATGCCAACGTTGGTGACAGTCACAACCAATATACAAAAGGCCGTCTGGGTTTCTTCTTCTTGAGCCCCTATTGCTGGGGCTCTTTCTCTCCCTCTGTGATCATTGAGGCTTGGAAGGGTCAGTGACTTTCCCAAGGGTGTACAAAATCAGCACTGCCTCTATACCCATGCCTGTCTTAATTTTTCTCATATGTGTGTGTGTGTGTGTGCATGTTTACATGTGTGTGCATGTGTGTGCTTATGTGTGTGTGTGTGTGGAGATTAACCTGAGGTACCTCCTTCAATCATTATCCACCTTGTTTTTTAAGGCAAGACCTTTCATGGGTCTGGAACTTTCTAGTTCAGTTAGACTAGCTGGTCAATGTGTTCCAGGGATCCCCTAGACTCCTCTCTCCAGCCTTGGGGTTACAAGTGTTTGCTGTCCTACCTGGCTGTTTAATCTGGATATGAGGATTCCAAATTCAGATCTTTATGCCTTCACCCCTTGAGTTATCATCTCCCCAGCCCTCTAATTTGTGATTTGTGACTACAAACAGGAGGAGATTTGTAGCATATTTGGAAGTAGAGTTTAGGAATTCATTATGTCCTGAACACTGTGATCTGTAGTTTGTGGCTCACGTAAGAAAACATTAAAAATGAGTTGGTTTTTTTTTTTTTTTCTGAGATAGAGTCTTGCTATGTAGCCCAGGCCGGACCAAAACTTTTGCTGCTTCTACCTCAGCCTCCTGAGTGCTGGGATTGCAGGTTTGTGATACCAATCTGGATATAAGCATGATTCTTGATATGAGTATGATACCCATCCATCAAGGCTCCGTGTGAAGGTGACAACTGGGACTCTGCACAACGTGGGGCTGGGTGCGTGATGTTCCAGGCAAGGGTAACATCTAAGACAAACTAAACATCATTCTCTGGTCTTTAATTTCTTTCTGCGGACTACTGCTGGAGAACGGTCTCTTTAAGGATGGATCCACATACCTTTTCAGTTCCCAAATTGGCTCTAAGTTGCCCTGGAAATGTACTTATGTGTTTATTCAGTTGACATGACCGGCCAGAGGTGGGCTGAGCCTGGGTTCTTGTTGGCCCCTGGGAGCTGGGTGACGGTACTGAAGTCGTCTCTCACCCTCTTGTGTGACTGTAAGGCTTTGTCTGGATTCGGTCTACCAGGAGCTCAGCTGCAGCGGAGGCCCATGTGAGAACTGTGGAGTGGCCGAGACTCCCACAGTGTGCCCTTTATCTTTTCATGGCTGTGCTCTGGCTCCTAGGGGGAGATGGATGGCCCGGGCGGCGTGCTGCAGCTCAAGCCTGGAGCCATCCATCACCGAGACACCCTATTCACGGGCACAATGACTTTGGGGATGCTTGCTTCAATGTCAGCCTGGGGCTGTCGTGTGGACGAGAGCCTGATGTTCAAGGGCACTGTGAGTGGCCATCGCAGCTGTACCAGGGGCTCATAAAAGGATTGAATTAATAAGATGAGGGATGTGGACCGGTTGGGTAGAATCTGGCCTCAGGGGCTGTGAGTTATGTGGGGTGGGGGCTGGGAAGCATCTGGAGTTTTTTGGAAGAAAATTCAACTCAGGAGAGACAACCAGGTAATTTCTGTCTGTCTCAGTCAGCCATCAATCACGTACCTAATTAATTTAAATTATCTATTATCAATCTATCCCCTCATTTATTATCTATGTATGCATCCATCATTTATTATCTATTTGATATTTATCTATCTTCTCTATCATATATTTGCTCATCCACCATCTATTCATGTAGCTATCATCCATCCATCCACCTACCTAAGCTATCTATCTATCTATCTATCTATCTATCTATCTATCTATCTATCATCCATCCATTCACCTACCTAATCTCATCTATCTATCTATCTATCTATCTATCTATCTATCTATCTATCTATCTATCATCTATCTATTAAGCATCCATTCATTCATCTAATCAATCATTTATATCTAATTATCTGTCATCTATCTAATCTATCTACCTATCAATTTATTATTTATTTCTCTATACATATAGCATCCATCAATCCCTGTGTTCATACATCTATTATATATCTCAATCAGCCACCATCTATTTCATATAAATATCTATTATTTATATAACAGTCACCTAATGTGTTCATTCATTCATCTATTATGTATCTATCATTTATGTATGTATGTATGAGTGTATGTATCGTCTATCCCCCCATCCATCTGTCTATATATCAGCCAATTTATTCATTTATTATTTACTTAATCTCTCTCTCTCTCTCTCTCTCTCTCTCTCTCTCTCTCTCCATCCATCCCTCAAACACCCTAAAAGGCAGTTGTTATTCTTAGGTTCATAGGTGACGAGTTGGAGGCACTGAATCTTTGAGTCACTTCCCCAAGCTCACTTAGCGAGGTTCAGTCAGGCAGCCTGGCCTTTGAATCTGGCTCTAAGCTTTTCCCTCTGTTGTTTTTCTCTTCACTCCATCCCTGTGACGGAGGCACACTCGCTCGCTGGCACACCTCTATGGAGCAGAGGAAAATCTCTCCCCCTCCCCCGCTCGATGTTGGACTTGCTTATATGACTGTGTGATTTACGTGGAACCTTAAACATCCTGGAATGGTCTATCTTGGAGTCCCCCTGTTCTGCTACCTGCTGTGAGAAGGGATTTCCCAGGAACCTGTTTCTGCACAAGATAAACTTGACCCCATCTTGAGAACAGACAGAGCCACAGAAGCAGAGCAGTCCATCTGCTGACCCCCAGGAAGAACCCCCGCGCCTCTTGTAGGCCCTTGGGCTCGGGTGTGGCATCCTCGAAGCATTCGATGCTTCATAAGGTGGGATCTTTGGAAGCTGTTACCTTGTCTCCCTCTTTTTTCTGCCTCTTCTCTTACTGTGTACTCACTGCGTGGCAGGTATCTAGACACAGCCTTGTCTCCACAAGCCCTGGGCATGGCGTTTGAAGACAGACTCACCAGAGTGTGTGTTAGCTTTTTTTGTTCCTGAGACAAAACATCTGGCATGAACAACATGAGGGAAGGATTTATTTTGGCTTGCCTTTCCAGAGAGCTCAGTCCATAGCCGTTGGCTCTGTTGATTCTGAGTCACGGTGAGTCAGCACATCACGACAGTGGGAATATTTGGCAGAGGATAGCCAATCTGTGAGGAATGGGAAACCAAGAGGGAGGAAGAGGGAAAGAAAGAGATGGACACAGAGAGAGAGAGAGAGAGAGAGGAGAGGGAGAGAGAGAGAGAGAGAGAGAGAGAGAGAGAGAGAGAGAGAGACTGACCTAGGATAAGATACAGATTTTAAGGACATACCACAACTGACTCATTCCTAGCTAATTCCCATGGAAAGTTCTAGAACTTTCTCTGTTGGTACCACCAGCTGGGGACCAAACTTTCAGCGCATACACCTTCGGAAGGACATATCCTGCCAATACTATAATAGATGGTAATGTTTAGCCTGTGCTTGGCATGCTGCATAGGGATTTTCTGGACTTGAGATCTAGAGAAAAGGCAGTGTTGGGTGAAATCACCCCTGCGTCCCTGGCCATCCCACGGTGCTCCCTCAATCATGAGTTAGAAACAGAAAACCTGACGCTTGGGGCATCCTGAGCTGAGCTCTCCCTCTTGGCCAGCCAAGGTAACTCCTAGGTTATCTGCCACCAGCGACCGTTTCCCGCCCTGCAAATCTTGTCTTACTTGTGTAGGCTTGAACTAAGCAAGAAGCAGCTTTCCTCATCCCGTCCCGGCAACCCCTGTGGTCAGAACATCTGTGCACAGAACCCTTGCTTCTCTGCTGATTAAATAATGAGAACCATTCATCTCATTCGCACTGGAAGGATTCAATTTCGCCAATTAATGCTAGCGAATTGTGAAATCCAAGGGAACGGCTAGTTTCTGGAAAATAGGAGCAGGCACCGTATTTCTTTGTGATTGAACGTAATGGTCTAAACACACAGCTCTGATTGCATTTATAAACTGTAAACATGAATTAGCAATTCTTACCCTCAACCCCAGCCAGGGTTCTTTGATGAATCTTAATGGCATTGTGGGGCAGTAAAGGCTGGCTGAGATGGGGGTCAGGGTGGCCTGCAGAAATCGCTCCTTTGGCAATGGCTAGCATTTTGCCACCAGAGGTGAGTGTGTACTGGAAAATGCGTGTGTGTGCACACATTGGCACATATGTCTTTCCTGGAAGGTGCTGAGTTGGGAACTTAAACCAGAAGGAGCCATGCTCACTCCAGTGTTCTGAGCCCTCTTACCCAGAGAAGACCCAGTATGTATAAAGTCAAAAACACGGATGATCCTCCCGGATTGTCCATTTTGTAAGTGTATTGGTTCCGACATGTGTTAACTTTTTTAAAACAAGGTCTTTATACTTTATTTATGCATGTGTTATTGTTTGTGTGTCTTTGTCATATATATGCAGGTGTCTGTGGAGGTCATATGTCCTGGAGCTGGAGCTCCGGGTATGGTTTGAGCTGCCTGATTCGCTATCGGTGTTGAAAACCAAGCTCTAATCCTTTGCAAGAGCTGAAACACTCCTAACTACGGAATCATCCCTTCAGCCCTCAGTTCCTATAAATGGCTTCAACTGAGCGTTCCAGAGACCAAAGCTAGGAAACAAAGAATTTACAGACCGAGTTTCCAATTGGCCAACCTGCCAATCATACAAAAGGACACAGGTTTAGTTTTACATTTAACAATCCACCTGCACGTCGTGACATCAGCTCCTTTACTTTCATGTACATCGGGAGCACGATTTTCAGTTCCTTAAGCACAGTAACTCCATGAATGATCACAGCATTGACCATAGACAGGCACTAACTTCTACCTCCATTTTATTGATGAGGGAATTGAACCCCGCCCCTGCTCCCCACCCCTGACACTCTCCACACCATTACATATGCTCTAACTAAATTAAAAATGAAAGATAATTCAAATATATGTGGAATTAAAGTAGGGAATTTGAGGTAAAGAGAATGAGCGTTTTAAATTCCTTAAGCTGTTTTCAAAGGGGTAAAATGAATAGTTGCTATCGGTTGATGTTAAGGCCAGACTTGCTGGCTGCTGAGACGGAACCTCCTGGCTCTCCTGTCTGCCTTCCCAGTTCTGGAATTGCAGGCATAAACAAATGCACTCCTTGTTTGTTTGCTTGTTCCTTCCTTCCTTCCTTCCTTTCCTCCTTCCTTCCTTCTCTTCCCTTCCCCTTCCTTCCTTCTTTCTTCCTTCCTTTCCTCCTTCCTTCTTCCTTCCTTCCTTTCCTCCTTCCTTTCTTCCTTTCCTCCTTCCTTCTCTTCCCTTCCCCTTCCTTCCTTTCCTCTTTTCTTCCTCCTTCCTTCCTTCCTTCCTCCTTTCCTCCTTCCTTTCTTCCTTTCCTCCTTCCTTCTCTCCCTCCTTTCCTTCCTTCCTTCCTCCTTTCCTTCCTTCCTTTCTTCCTTCCTCCTTCCTTCTCTTCCCTCCCCTTCCTTCCTTCCTTCCTTTCCTTCCCTTCCTTCCTTCCTTTCCTCCTTCCTTCCTTCTCTTCCCATTCCCCTTCCTTCCTTCCCTCCTTCTTTTCTTCCTCCTTCCTTCCTCCTTCCTTCCCTCCTTTCCTCCTTCCTTCCTTTCTTCCTTTCCTCCTTCCTTTCTTCCTTTCCTCCTTCCTTCTCTTCCTTCCCCTTCCTTCCTTCCTCCTTCCTTCTTCCCTTCCTTCCTCCTTCCTTCCTTCCCTTCCTCTTCCTTCCTTCCTTTCCTCCTTCCTTTCTTCCCTTCCTCTTCCTTCCTTTCCTCCTTCCTTTCTTCCTTTCCTCCTTCCTTCCTTTCTTCCTTCCTTCCTTTCTTTCCTCCTTCCTTCCTTTCTTCCTTTCCTCCTTTCTTCTTTTCTTCCTTTCCTCCTTTCTTCCTTTCTTCCTTCCTTCCTTCCTTCCTTCCTTCCTTCCTTCCTTCCTTCCCATGGATGATGGGGATCCAAACTCAGGTCCTCATGCTCACACAGCAGGCACTTCTCCAGTTGATCATTCCTCCAGCAATCTCTGTGTGTGCGTCGATCATGTTTGATCACTTCCTGCCATTTGTTGAAAGCAGGAAGAGGTGCTGGGTGACTTCCGATCACAGGTTCTAGGATAACCACTCATAGACGGCTGCAAGTTGTTTAGCCGCAAAGGCGTCACTATAGAGCACTCAAAAAGCAAGTGGGTAGAGTTAGGATGTGCAGAAGGAGATGGGCAGACAGTTCAGCAGAAATGAAGCAAGTAGGTAGCTGGCTTAAGCCCAGAATATCAATAATTACACCATAAATATGCAGAGACGGGATCACTGGTTCTCACCTTCCTAAGGCTGTGACCCTTTAATATGGTTCCTCAGGCTGTGGTAACTCCTCAATCAGAACATTATTTTCTGTTGCTGCCTCATAAATCTTGCTATTTTTATGAGTTGTAATGTAAAAAAGATACAATCTCGTGTTTTCCAATGGTCTTAGGAAACCCGTGTGAAAAGGTCGACCAGCTCACAGAGGGGTCATGATCCACAGGTTGAGAACCACTCTACTGTGTAGTTCAATCGGCAAAGAAAACGGACATTATGTGCCTGAAAGAGGCACAGCAGACAATCTTACAGACAAGGATGCCAACCGGGGGGAAGCTGTCATCATCTTGTGAATAGATATACATACACTTCAAAGCAAGAGCTGTTTCTGGATGTAAGGAGAAACAATCGATTCTAGCAATAGCAATTACAGGCTTAGGTCACCTGTGCAGGTTAGGTTTTTGACGACTTGACATGAACTTCAGTCACCCAAGAACAGAGAACCTCAAGTGGACGATTGCCAGCATCGTATTGGCCTGTGGGCAAGCTGGTAGGGACATCTTCTTGGTTAGAGATTGATGTGGGAGGTACCATTCCTGGGTGGGTAGGTCAGAGAGCAAGCTGAGCAAGCCAGTGGGCAGCGCCCCTCTGGTCTTGGCCTCAGTTCCCGCCTCTGGTTTGCTGCCCACATTTCTTCCCTGGATCCTCTTGCTGATGAACTCTCTCCTGTAGGATGAAATAAACTCTTTCTTCCCCACGTTGCTCTTGGTCAGGGCATCTGTCACAGCAATAGAAAAACTAGGACAAGACCCAAAAGATTAAAAACTCCCACAGTTTCCAGGTGACGCTTTCTCTTCATTGAGGGATGTAGCGCGTCACCCTCTGAGCATAGGGTCCCTCATCTTTAGGAGAATGACGGTGACCTCCTTTAGAAGACCAGGCTTGTTGGCTGTTGATGATGAAGGAGGGGTGGGGGAGCCATTGACCATCACATGGGATTCCTGGCCTTCTCTATGTAATTCGTCTCCAGTTGCGCATGGCTTTGTGGTCTCAGGAGATACAAGACTGGGAAAGACTAACTGAAGCAGGGGCTCCATCTGGGGCCCTGTGGGGGAGTGAGACTTTCTGGTGTGGATGCTTTGGGGTCACCCACACTCCTGTAAGTGGCTGTCCCCTATCTTCTGTGAATACGCTTCATAAACTCATTGGTTTCTCCAAGTTTGGCTTTGGTAGGATCCTGCTTTAGTTCATCATTCGGTGCCCCATAAAGAGGGGGAGACATTTGTTTACATCTCCCCAGGAGAAGCGTTCCCAAAGCACGGACCACACAGAGGCAGCATGTATTCCCTCATCTGACCCAGACATTCCTCATCAAGTCATAGATGCCCCAATGAACGTACCAGATACAGCAATAAATGACAGGGTAAGAAAGAATCCACAATCACAGTAGGCCATTGCTTGAGAGAGGCTCTCAATGTGGAGCCCAGGCTGGCCTGGAACTTGTGAGCTTCCTGACTCAGTTTCCCAAGTACTCAAATCATAGGTGTGCACCACCACACCAAGCTATTTGAACGTGACTGTCACATACATGGGTTTCAGGAAGGTACTTTAAAGGAACGTGTCCCCTTGGTGGTATAGCCTATGAGTGTGGGCAGGTGAGGGGCTAAATCTAACCCTAGGTCTTCAGTGGGTCTTTGTGGATCTGCCTTTGACAGGAGTCTTGATATGAGGTTTGGGGAGCCAGGATGCTGATTCTGACAAGAGCTGCTGAGTGGAGGAGGAGGCAAAGGTGTGGTCCACAGTCACCATCCCTGCGGGACCCCTGTGTTCGCTTCATTCACCATCTGTTGGGAGCTTCACTGCCCTGACTCCTGAAAGATTGCAGTGACACATTGTTGGGAGCACCAAGAAGGGCCAGATGGCTGTGGTCGGACAGTCTGGGCTCCTGAATCCTCAGGAGTGTCACTCAGCCTGGTGAAACTCACTTATTTTTGAATAAACCCTGAGTTAGCTTTTCTGTTTCCCTTGCTCAGCAGTTTCTGATGTTTTCCCCCATCAAGAGGCGCATACATTTTGGGCACACCAGCCACGTGGTGACTTCAGTACCATTCTCCTCTGCTTACTGCTTTATTATTGATGACCCCCCCCCCTCCACACACACACAGCTGACTTGCTTCATCAATCACAGGATGCTCAGCGATGGCACTGAGTCCAGATTTGGAAGCCCATTTTCCTGGGATCCGAAATGGGCTCTCATTCTTGCAGCGCTTGACAAATGACTTCTTTCTGCTCCTCCTCTCTGTACAATGCAGTCGAAGGAGCAGTTCCGAGGATCAGGAGACCACAAACTCCAGCGTAGGCCAATGCAGCGTTGACAGCGACGATTGTGCTCTGAATTTGCTGTAGAAAACAGGAAACATCTGGGGAGTAAGCACGGCCATTCTCGGTGTCACTGTCTGTCTCTCCTGGGTGCCCAGGATGATCTTTGGTGTCTAATGAATTCTTAACACATCCATTGAATCAATATTCTACAGACAGTTCCCCGAACCCTGAAGTTTGATATTCTATTTGTATATTATGTGTGTGCAAGTGCATGTTGTGTGTGTGTGTGTGTGTGTGTGTGTGTGCACTTCCCCATGCATGCATGCATGTGTGCATGAGCATGTGGGGGCCACGGTAACCTTAGGTGCTTTTCCTCAGGCACTGTCCATTTTAGTTTTGGAATCAAGGTCTCTCACTGTCTCTTGGGTCTTGCCAAGTAGTCTCAGTGGGCTAGCCAGGGCTCTCTGGATCTCTCACTTCTCAGTTCTGGGATTACACGTGCATGCTACCATGCCTGGCGTAGTGATGTGAGTGAGAGGTGTCCCCAGTAGGCTCAGGTATGTAAACCGTTGGTTCCCAGTTAGCGGGGCTATTTGGGTGAGGTTATGGGGAGGTGGCATAGCTATAATGGAAGAAATATGTCACTGGGGGTGGATTTTGAGAACTCGTAGCCTTGCCTCACTTCCAGCTCATTCTTCCTGCCTAGTGTTTGCGGTTTTTAGATGTGATCTCGTAGCTTCTCACTCCAGGTTGACACACACACACACACACACACACACACACACACACACACCTTGGTCCTTAAGGACTCTCCCCCATGGAACCATTAGCCAAAATAAATGTCCTTCCATAAATTTCTTTTGGTGATGGTGTTTTATTACAGCAATGGAAAAGTAACCAACACACCCAGATTTCTGATCCTGGGTAAGGTTTATTTTATTTTAAATTATGTGTATGTGTATATCCATGTGTAGGTATCCATACGTGTGTGTGGAGGCCAGAGGCATTTGATCCTTTGGAGCTGGAGTTGGAGGTGGCTGTGAGATGCCTGATATGGGTGTTGGGAACTGGCCTTGGGTCCTCCGGAAGAGCACTACGTACTCGGCACCACCGAGCCAGCTCTCCAGCCCATGTCTGGCTTTTCGAATGTGGGTTCTGGGGGATCACACTCGGGTCCTCATGCTTGCAAGGCAAGCACTGAGCCGTCTCCCCAGCCTTTGAATTTTTATACTCTCGAAGGTTGTAGAAAACTTAAAAAACCACAAGTCTTCATCATAAATCTTATTCAGTAAGGCTGCGTAAGTTCCCCAGTCAAAGTTAGATCGTGCTTTAAAATTAAGTAGCACATTATCTTCCTGCACCTCTGTATCAAATGGCCATAGACACGGTGAATTATGACAACCAAGCCTCCTGTCATGGTTCTGGACACTGGAAATAAAGAAGCCAGCAGGGCTATGTTCCCCACCCCCCACTCCTCTGAGGCTGCCTTGGCTCCTTTTCAGGGTGTGGGTGGGACAGCATCCCCCACCACCCTCCTATAAGCACAGTCTCCATCACACTCAAGGCTGGCTTAACCCGGGAGAGCTCTTGTTGCTGTTACCACAGAAGGGGACACACGCCAAGGAAGTGTCTCATCACGGGGCTCTGGAGGCTGAACGTCTAAAGAGAAAGTGTTGCAGAGCGAATGTCTCCCCAGGCCTCTCTCTCTGGCTTGTGAGCAGCACATCTCCTTGTGAAGTCACTTTTCCCAGAGAGTCTGTTTAAAGATAGCAGCTGTGTTGGGAGGGTTAGGGTCCGCTCCAGTGCCCTCGCTGTAAGTCATCGCCTCTGTAAAGGTGCCAGAGCCATGTGAAGCCACAGTCAGAGTAACAGGTAGCAGGATTTCAACATATGAATCCGGGTAGAGGTGGGGCATCAGTTTAATAACCCCGAAGTTGGCCGGCTGAACAGTACTTTCCCACGTTTAAGGAACAGCCACAGATTCCAGGAGGAAGAGCTAACCCGGGGGTGTGCGAGCCTCATCTTCCATAGCGGCCACCCTCTGGAACGGAACGGCTCTCAGAATATAGTGTGTCACCAGCTGCAGCTTCTGTAACCCACTGGTGGTCTTTCCTCCTGCCTCAGCTCTTACACTGAGTTATGTGCCAGCAGATGTTGAAACAATGCCGCCACCGTGCTCTGTATGCCTTCCGACCTCCCTGGCTGGGTCAGTGCCTTTCCTGGTCCACGTCATAGGACTTCAGCTTGCTCACCTGGGGCATTGCAGGGCGGTCCTTTCTCCCTGGGTTGTCAGGTTCACAGGGACAAGGCTGCATCTGCTTCCCCTCAGCGCGTATGCCCAGTCTTCGCCCCACCTGTCGGAATCGAGTCAGTGAGTGGTCTAGCTGCTTACGGGTTTCCTCTCCAGACTATCAGGTCCTGACGGGAAGTGGGCATTGTGATCAGATAGGATGGTTGGTTTTCATAGAGATGTGAAGGGAGGTGGAGGTAAGAAGGGAGAGGCAACAGGGAAGTGCACAGGAGGGTGGGGGCATTAGAGCCGTGGGCCCAAGTGTGTGAAAGATACTACCTGGGATCGGGGAGGCATCAGCAAGAACAGAAGACTGAATGCCCAACCTCGCCTGCTCCCTGTCTTCTGGACTAACCATGTACCTCCTATTGGCTGAGTCCACTGAGCAGCCAATGGACGAGGGGGTTCGTGGGCTGAGTCTGCTTGTGTAATTACTTTGTGCTCATGTGTGTGCACATGCACATACATGTGGAGACCAGAGGACAACATCTGGTTTTCCTCCTTAGAGGCCGTCCAATTTGGTTTTCCTTGACACAGGGTACTCTCACTGAGACCGGAGCAGGAGGACACCAATTAATCTAGACTGATTAGCCAGTGAGCCCCAGGATCCCCTGTCTCAACCCCACCCCTACCCAGTTCTTGGGATTATAAATGCAGGCTACCATGTCTGGCTTCCATGCTGGTGTCCAGGACTGAATTCTGTTCCTCCTTTTGCAGGGCGAATCCTTTTCCAACTTTACTGTCTGCTCAGTCCCTTGGGGCTGGCTGTGGGGATGGTGTCAGAGTTATGGGTTACAGGGGTGTCTGAAGGAAAGAATGGCTGGCCCTCTGTGATGGGTGACAAGCAGACATTACAAGAAACCCCAGGAGGAGAAGGAGGGACAGAGAGCTGCTGGTCTCCAGAAAGTGAGTGCCTGGAATCTGTGAGATTTCTTATTCGGACGGAGTACGGTGCATGGCTAAAGCCCAGGGGACAACTCTATCTGAGAGTATACTTGGGCTCCCAGACAGGCAGTGTAGCCTACTGGTGACAATCATGGGACCCGCAGGTAGGCTGCCTGGGCCCAAATCCTAGGTCTTACCTTGTCTTTCCCATCTGTGAAATGGGCACAGTGGTATATAGAGTTAAGATGAGCCAACACACTCAGTACAGTTAGAGCCATACCTGGCTTGTAGTTAGACAAGCACATTTGTCCGTGAGCTTGGACTCACTCCAAGGTCTGTCTGTGGTTCCAGAACAATTATTAGCCATGTGATTTTCACTCTCAAAGGAGCTGTGATCTGGAGTTAGCTCCTAGGGTCTTGCCCACTGTGAGGTCATATGGCAGCTGAGGGATGGGAGGACCCACTAAAGTGTGTGGCTTTACCCCTGACACAGGCATCGCAATGTCACCTGCTCTGATGCCTGCTCTCAGCTGAGCCATTAGGAACTGCTGGGTTGAGTTGACTGATATGTATTTAGCTCTTTACACCTCGAGACAGTGGGGCCGCAAGGATCTGGGCGGGTCCCAACACCGGCTGCCTCCAGTTTCTGCACTGGAGAAAAGTCTCTAAAATGAGTGCGCCACAGGGGAAATGGAGACCCAGAGTTCCCACAAGGAAGGTGTGCCTACGCCCTGTTCCCCATTGCCTCCCCTTCTCTCTAAACTGTGCTATTCCTTATCAGCAGGGTAGTTTGGGTAACCGTTTCCCAGGGGAACCTAAACCAGGCCAGACCTGGTTGCTCTGAGCAAAGGGTAGCGTCTTAGCCCAGATTCCTGCATGCCTGCAGGAGCTGCTGCTACTCTGAGGTCTGCTGGATGCAGATAGAGTTTTCCAGCAGCTTCGTGGCTGAACGGGAGAAAGGGTTTCCAGCTTCTGGAGGGGTGTGTCCTCTTCTCTCTCTCCTCCCTCTCCTCTCTTTCTCCTTCCTCTCTTTCCTTTCTTATGCCCCAAATATCCAGTGCTGGCCCTACCAACGGAAAGAGGCAGAAGGAGCAGCTGGGAGTAGGTCTTCTGGGAGAAACAGCGCTCCCAACCCCCTCGTGGGGCGTGTGAGCACGTTATCTGATGAAGCTGGTTCTGAACCATAGCTGGCTACAGGCATTTCATCATGTGGCTTAGCACAACTGTTCACGTGCTTCCTTACTGTTCTACATCTTAGAAAGTAAGAACAATTTTTAAATTAAAATGTAATTATTTCACTCCTCCCAGGTGTCCTCCAACTCTTTTAAAATTGACCACCTTTTTCTTTGATATTATTACGACATGTGTGTGTGTGTGTGTGTGCCTGAGTGCGTGCATGTGTGTGTGCATGTGTGTGTGTGTGTGTGTGTGCCTGAGTGCGTGCATGTGTGTGTGCATGTGTGTGCGTGTGTGTGTGTGTGTTTGTGTGCCTGTGCATGTGTGTGTGCATGTGTGTGCGTGTGTGTGTGTGTGTGTGTGTGTGTGTGTGTGTGTGTGTGTGTGTGTGTGTAAGCATGTGCATGCATGTGTGTGTGCATGTGTGTGTGCATGCACGTGTGTGTGCATGTGTGTGTGTGTTTGTGTGCCTGAGTGCGTGCATGTGTGTGTGTGTGTGCCTGAGTGCATGTATGTGTGTGTGCATGCATGTGTGTGTGTGTGTGCCTGAGTGCATGCATGTGTGTGTGTGTGTGTGTGTGCCTGGGTGTGTGTGTGTGTACCTGAGTATGTGTGTGTGCCTGAGTGCGTGCATGTGTGTGTGCATGTGTGTGTGTGTGTGTGTGTGTGTGTGTGTGTGTGTGTGTGTGTGCCCTGCATGTGTGTGTGCATGTGTGTGCGTGTGTGTGTGTGTATGTGTGTGTGTGCATGCATGTGTGTGTGTGTGTGCGTGTGCATGCATGTGTGTGTGTGAATGTATGTGTACGTGTGTGTGAATGTGTGTGCATGTGTAGGTGAGTGTGTGCATGTGTGTGTGCATGTGTGTGCGTGTGTGTGTGTGTGTGCCTGAGTGCGTGCATGTGTGTGTGGTGTGTGTGTGTTTGTGTGCATGTGTGTGTGTGTGTGCCTGAGTGCATGTGTGTGCATGTGTGTGTGTGTGTGTGTGTGTTTGCGTGCATGTGTGTGTGTGCCCTGCATGTGTGTGTGCATGTGTGTGTGTGTGTGTGTGTGTTGTGTTTGTGCCTGCGTGCATGTGTGTGTGTGTGTGTGTGTTTGTGTGTGTGCATGTGTGTGTGTGTGTGTGTGCGTTTGTGTGCGTGTGCGCTCAGGCGTGTGTGCCCTCGAGCCTGTGCGTGGTGCAAGGCCTGGAGCACCAGTGCTGTGTACTGTGTTACGGCTGTAGGTGTAACCCGTGTGGCTTGCCTTTTCCTTTGGAACCCCACTGCCTCGTTTCTGAAACGAGGGCATAGAACTGAAGTTAGCTGCGAGTTTTCAGCCGGCTCACGCCGTTCTTTGATCCCGAGACCCAGAGACCCAGTTTGAACTCAATGGAAAGGCATCCAAAGCCACAACTGCACAGTGATGAACACAGGAGACCGCCTCAGGAGTAGTGAGCCTCCTGGGCTGAGGGGACTCAGCTGGGACCACAGAACAGGCTGATGGTGGCGGTGGTAGGAGAGCAGAGAGAAGCTTCCAGAATACCACAGGCAGTTGGCTCACGAGACTGCAGTCCACCACCTTTCTCTTAGGAAGAGGTCACCTCTTCTCTCACTCCACGTGTGCTGGACGTGGAGGTCACAGCCACTTCTAGAGGCCAGGGAGACTGCAATATCTCCGACCTTTTGGCATTATGACATCGTGTTGTCATCTGCAAAGTCACACTCAAAACCATGTGACTGAGCTACAAAAGCAAAACAAAGTAAAACAAACACACGGACAGAATCACCAACTCCTCAGTGCTTCTCACCGTGTGTACGTGTGATTATGTTTGCTTATGTATGGATATGTGTGTGCACGTTGTATGCATGTGCACATGTCTGCGTGTGTGTATCTGTTTCTGTGGGTATATATGCATGTGTGCAATGCACTTGCCTATGCATGTGCACCTATGTCTGTGTGCATATGTTTGAATGTATATATGTATGTATGCATGCATGCATGCATGAGTTTGTGTGTGCATTTGTGTGGATATGCATATGGTAGCCAGAGGTCAAGCTCAGTGGTTGTTTCTCAGGAGCTGCTCACTTTGCTTTCTGAATCAGGCTCTCTGGTTGGAATTTACCAGGCAAGTTAGGCTGATTGCTATCTGCCTCCCCAGGGGTGGCGTTACAGGCGTGTGCTATCATGACCAGATTTTTACTTGGTTTCTGGGGGTCAAACATATGTCCTCATGCTTGTGTGACAAACTTTACTCACTGAGCTATCTTCCCATCCCCCTAATTTGCAATGTTTTTTAAAAGATTTATTTATTTATTGTATGTATGTGAGTACACTGTCACTGTCTTCAGACACATCCTGTAACAGATGGTTGTGAGCCACCATGTGGTTGCTGGGAATTGAACTCAGGACCTCTGGGAGAGCAGTCAGTGCTCTTAACCACTGAGCCATCTCTCCAGTCCAATTTGCAATGTTTTAAGTAAATTATTGACCTTGCATTCAAACGCTTTCATAGTTCTCCTTAGCCTTATGCATTAGCTGTAAACCAGAGACACTCTTGTGCAGATTTTGAAAGGCCCCCAGAATGAGCAGAGCGAGCTCATGTCCAAATTCAATGCTTACCTCAAGATGACAAGACGGTTGAACAGAGTCGCTCAAGGCCCTGCCTCATAAGTAAGTCCTGTGTCACTAAGTCTGATCTCAATTTGATTCTTGTTTCCATGCTGGGAACCTTTCTTCTTCTCTTCTGGGAGTTTCTAAAACTTTGATTCTGCCTTGGAAGTGAGCTATTGTATTTGGAAATGTGTGCCGGTTTTCATGAATTAAATTGTTGAAAGTATGTATATGTGAGTGCAGTGCCTGTGAAGTCCAGAAGAGGGCATCAGATTCCCTGGACCCAGAGCTACAGGTGGTTGGGAGCCACCTATTTTGGGTGCTGGGAACTGGGTCCTCTGTGAGAGCAACAAGTGCTTTTTAACTGCCGAGCCATCTCTCCAGCCTTGCCTTCAGGAATTTATTGAAGAATTGTGTCCTGGGCCAGCTTGTATCTGTCCTACGTTGGAGCCTAGGGCTTCAGACGTGTTAAGCGGACACTGCCACTTAGCTACATTCCAGCCCATGTTTTACCTTTTGCCTCGAGCAGGGTCTCACTAATTAGCCCAGGCCAGCCTTGAACTTCCTGTGTAGCAGATGCAAGTTTTGGATTTACAGACCTCCTGAGTACCCAGTTTCATAGTCCTGTGTCACCAATCCCAGCTGCACACCATGTTTCTAAGGTCTCAAAGAAACAGAAGACATCTCCGTGTTTTGATTTGATTGATCATGTGTTGAAATCGAAATATTTGGTAAATGTCTTATTAAAATCCATTATTGAAACAAACCCTTTCTGTCTCTTTATCATGTAAGCAGCTGTCAGAAAAACGCAAAACTGGGACTCAGGGGATGGCTCGGCTGGTAAAATGCTTGCTGTGCCAGCATGAAGACTTGAGTTCCACTCAGAACCAATGTAAAACATCCAGGCATGGTGATTTGTATTCCCAGAGCTGGAGATGTAGAGACAGGTGGATTCCCAGGGCTTGCTGCCCAGCCAGTCCAGCCTGCTTGGCAAATGCCAGCTTCAGTGAGAGATGCTGACTTAGAACTCTCAACGTGGACAGTGTCTGAGGAATGACAGGCAAGGTTGACCTTTGGCCTCAGTGCACAGGTGCATGAACATACAAGCACATGCATCCACACACATATGAACACATGAAGAATGTGAAACTACATGTGTGCGACTTGTAAGTATAGTCATTGTACAGGATGTGTCAGCCGTCAGAACTTGTGGGGCTTCTCTTGGTTCTCTCTTGGCTTTTCTCTGGTGCCTTCTTTCTGTCATCCCTTTCCCATTTAGGTTTTATATCTGTTGGGCCCCTGAAGTACATATTGAGAGCTCCCCGGGCTCATATTTTGCATACACAGCTCATCTCCTCTCTGTTTAAACATTTACCGCCTTCCTGGGTTTTCTGGCTGTGAGATGCTGGCTGGCTCTCCGTGCTAGATGACGGTAGTTTTCTCTTGAGGATTTACATCCATCCATCCATCTATCTATCTATCTATCTATCTATCTATCTATCTATCTATCTATCTATCTCATATGCATGTCTGTCTGTCCGTCTGTCTATGTGTACCAGTAAGCCACAGGAGCCTGCAGAGGGTGCCATGCCTCTTTCCAGCTCATCACTGTTTGCTTTTGTGCCTTCCTTTCCCCGGGAGTCAGCTCCTTCCTTGGAGCTTCTGTGTGAGGTATAGGTGTTGCTTCATACAGGGTCAGTCTGGACTATGAGACTCCCCCTCCTTTGCCTGAAATCCCCCAATCGACCTCTCGTTCTTTCCCTCCCTCGCTCCCTCCCTCCTCTTTGCCTCTCTATTTATCACACACAGTCTATGCCAGAGGACAGTTTGGATGATGGCTCATGATCGGCTTGGCACTGTGGACGGGACACAATATGGCCCCAGAGTGTTGAACCATCTCTCTCCATGTGCCCCCACCACAATGCCACAGGCCCAAAGCAACCCGGCCGGTGGGTCGCAGACTGAAGCCCTTGACTCAAAAATAAACCTTTCTTCTTCTTAAGCTGACTTATCTCAGGTATTTGTTACAGTAGTGGCTAACTGACTGCCACAGAGTGTTTGCCAGTAGTTTATCTCCTGGGTGTGGAGCTGCCACTGCGGGATCTGTGGATGTTTCTAGAGGCATCTCGTGGAGAAGCTGTCTCCCGCTGCTCAACAGAAGCGAGAGAGGCAAGTGCAGCTGAGTCCCCTGGACGTTCTCAATATGAAACCTGCTCACACACCACGGCCTCTCTCCACATTCAACTCACCCCCTGAGCTGGGGCTTAGCATGCCAGCTGGTGACCCCATCTTTACCCTGGTATACCCAGTCTGTGCCAGTTTGGCGACAGCATCCCAAATGCACTAAGAGCAGCACTATCAGTCTACTTTCCGTGAGAGGGTGCTGGCAGACGGCAGGATGGCAACCAGCAAGCTGTGTCTTGTAAAAATAAAAAAGGGGCGGAAACCTGGTGGTCACGCTCTCTCGCTAGTTCCGGCTCCAGCAGGCCACTGGAATTAGCGCTAATTTACCTCAGATTAGTATCTCTCCTGGCGGCTCTCTGCTAGCCTCGGACTCTCTGGTTCCAGCTATCCAGCAGAATCATGGTTCTAGAAGTCCAGCAGTGGCTGACCTATGACAGCTCTGTGCCACGGACTCTGCCCACACTCTCAGCAACCGTCCCCTGGTAGTTAAAGTATAAACTCCCAACTACCCAGTAAAATCAAACTGTAACCCAACAATCAGATTTATAGTTAAATCTTCAACCCACAATACATCCACAGAATAACTTCACCGCCAATTAATAAAGACAGGAACCACCTAGCTAGGCAAGATAAAGTTGACCCAGTCCACCCGGATCTGGATCATCCTGCTCCATTGTCTCCATGTTGATTTTTTGTATCCCCTCCTCCTCTCTCCTTCCTAGACTCCCCCCACCCCGCCTGCCCTTCCTTCTCATCCAATGATAGACTTCGCCTTTTCCTGGACCACCCTTGATGCATAATGCCATCATCCTACAGTGTCTATCCTCAGTTCCCAGCACAGTCCAGACAGTGTTCCCTTACAGTGAGTCCTTATAGGGCAGGCATGTCAGAATCAATTAAGTTGGTCCCACTGGTGGCACTAAACATGGCGGCACCTTCGCATGCCTCAGGACCTTTGCACATGCTGTCCTTTTCTACAGCACCACTTCCTGTACCTTTCTGACCTCATCAGCCCTTAACTCCTCTGCTCCTGGTAGGCGCTGATCACTTTCAATTCCTCCAGCTCCCCTGAGGGGATCACCTCATCTAGTCAGCCTTTGTCTATCAGATGTAGACACCGTGGAGCACAGGGGGGTCAATGCATACCATTCCCAAGCATATGGCACCCTGCTGGGTTTCTTTCTTACACATGATGGTTAATCTTGACTCTCACCTCTCACATACTCAGCTGGAGAGATGGCTCAGTGGTTAAGAGCACTAGCTGACCTTCCAGAGGACCTGGGTTCAATTCCCACCATCTACATGACAGCCCGCAACCGTCCGTAACTCCAGGTCTGACGCCCTCCCCTGGGTTCCTGAGCACTGCGCTCATGCGGTGCACAGCCATGCGTGCGGGCAAAGCACCCGGACACGCCAAACAGAATAAAAATAAATGGAGACGAATGAAGCCACCAGGATGCCAGCGTGCCTGATGACACACTGCGTGCATCTGTTAGTTTTTGTTTTTTCTTCAAAACTGGGATCAAATACCTGACAAAAATCAGTTTAAGCAGGGAAGGGACTCTTTCGGCTACAGCTAGAGGGGATGATGTCATCTGTCATGGTGCGAAGGCATGGTGGCAGGAACGTGAGGTAACTGGTCACTCCGCACCTATAGTCAGGAAGCAGAGGGCAGGCAGGAAGTGGGTCCAGGCCCTAGGGACACACTTCATTAAGGTTCCAGAACCTTCCGTTACAGCGCCATCAGCTGGGGTCTGAGTGTTCATGTGCATGAGCCTATACACAAGTGCACGCACATTTAAACCTCGCTGAGAATTCTTCAGCATTCCTTTGTTGTTGGTAGCGGGTAGGCAGGATTCTGAGGTATTAACCGGGGCATCACATGTGGGCTAAGCACTTTTCCTCTGCCCCATACCCCAGACTGAAGTTAGTTGGTTCCCGTGAACTCTCTTCAAGGAGAGCAGAGGGGAAGACTGAGGCAGAGAGCTTTGCTCAGTTACACAGGTAGGTGGAGCGGGGTTTTAGTCCGGGTGACCTGATGTAAACCCTACATGTTATATGTGTGTGCTGTGTGTGTGTGTGTGTGTGTGTGTGTGTGCATGCGTGTGTGTGCCCGTGTGTGCATGCATGTGTGTGTGTGTGTGTGCGTGTGCATGTATGCGTGCATGCGTGTTTGCGCTGTGTCTATAGCTATTTCCTGGCAACGCTGGAGTCAGTTCCCAGGCTCTTCTGAGGTGCATCCTCCCAGACCCTTAACCAATTTCTTCAAATCGCTCCGTGCAGCTACGCTGCCCTCTTGTGTTCATAGCCCAATCGTGTAGATGCCTCACTGACCAATAGCAGCCCAGACCGTTTCTAAGCCAGCTGGACTTCTCTCAGGGCCGCCTGCCCTGGGTCTTTCTGAGCCCTTGAGTACCCTTGGAAGGCCGTGTCTTCACATGGACTTGCAGGTGTTGGCCACGGCTGGGAGCATGTGAGAGGCCTTTGTTGCTAGCTCCCCCAGGCCTGACAAAACCCAGGAAACATTAGTTTATACCTTCAGTGGTGTAAGTTAGGACTCCCTCTCCTGACTCCTTCTCAACAACCCTGATGATAACTTGACCTAAACTTGCAATAAAAATTTCTATGTCAGAGTGATCGACACAAAGGAGATATGTCGTCCCTCTGTCCTGCTGTGCCCTACACTTGGAAGAGGACCTTAGGGTTGCAGAAAAGGAAACCGTATGGATTTTTGGGAAGAGCATTCTGGGTAATGGGAACAGCAAGTGCAAAGATCCTGGGGCATTTGGGGGACAGTGAGGAGGAGGCAGGTGGGCCTACAGGAGTGTGTTCAGGAGAAACACACAATGAGGGCAAGAATCAGAGGAAGCAGCCATTCTGGGGGCTCAGAGCCATGCCTTGACGGGACTGACTGGGGCACCGTGTGTGAGCGACTTCAACTGCAGTTTTGTTTGAAACACTTTTTAAATTACATTTATTTGTTTAGTGCATGCATGTGTGTGCATGTATGCATACACGGACAGACATGTAATAGCATGCATGCATGGTTTTCTCCTACCATGTGTGTGTGTGCAGAGGATTCAACCTGGGTCCTCAAGCTTGCACACAAGCACTTTCACCTGTGGAGACATGTTCCCATCTCATCCCCAGGGAGTAAAGCAGCCGTTCTCGGTCTGTAGGTCATGACCCCTTTGGGAGTCGCATATCGGACATCCTGCATATCAGATATTTATATTATGATTCATAGCAGTAGCAAAATTGCCGTTATGAAGGAGCAGCTAGATAAATGTATGGTGGGAACTACCATAACAGGAGGAAATGGATTAAAGGGTCTCAGTGTTAGGAAAGCTGAGAACCACGGGGTTAAAGGAAGCAGGGGTCTGATAGGGTCTGCAAAGCCGTTTTGAAGATTCCTTAAATGCTGGGCCTGGCATTTAACATACCACGAGTTTGAGTTTAGCCTTGGCTACATAGCGAGACCTCTGGCTCAACAAAATGAAGAAAAACATCCTCAAAGGTTTTTAGGGTCAGTGAGGTGGCTCAGTGTATAAAACTTCCCATTGCCAGGCCTGATGACAGAGTTTAATCTGTGGGACTCACGATGTAGAAGGGGAGGGGAGAACTGACTCCCACAAATTATCCTTTGACCCCTCCACATGTGTGTAACACACACACACACACACACACACAGAGAGAGAGAGAGAGAGAGAGAGAGAGAGAGACAGAGACAGACAGAGAGAGACAGAGAGAGATCTAAAAAAATTGATGGTCATCAGAAGGGGGAATTGGTGGGTTAGACAGACAGGGCTATCCAAATCTAGGAGGAACATGTCGGCTGTCTGAAATAGATTTGGGCTACTCTGGAGAGAATCAGCCTGCTTTAAAACCAGCCTGGAAGCTGAAGTGAGGGAGGGAAGAAGGGGGCTAAGGAGGAGTACGAGTTCTTAGTTTCTGTCTCCTTTATTCTCTAGGGCATTCTGCTTGGTTTGGGCAGGGTAGCAGGCAGGGTAGCAGGCCCTGGAGAAGTGTCTTTGAGGATGGAATTTCTCAGGGACGTTGCTGTTGGAGTTCTTGGTCACTCCGTGCACGAATGATGTCTCCAATCAGATCACATCTCTCCCAGCCGGGTCAGTCGCATCTTCAGCGCACTGGGCCTTTTGTGCTGGGTGCTCTGTTGACGGCAGTGCCTCTGGCTCCTGACGGCCGAGTCCATTGTGCCAGCAATTATAGCATTTTCTAAGTAAATGCCAGCTGCCTATCTCCTCTCGTCTCTCTTAAAAGTCTATCCACGCTTCGGAGATTTTCCTGCGTGAAGCATCTCATTTCCCCTTCGTTTTCTCTTCTCTCTCCTCCCCTCCCCCACCTCTGGACTTAAAGGTTTCTGCTCTGACTCTTTTGAGTGTGGCAGATGAGACAGTATACATCCTCACGGGCTTTGGAATCAGACAACCGGGTTCTAATCCCAGTCCTGCCGCATGCCACCTGGGCACCCTTGAACTGATCGGTTAACCTGTTGGAGTCGTCCCTTTCTCATCAGTGAAGTGGGATGAGAATAGTCATTTCCTAATATAATAGTTGAATGAGCTAATTGACTCCAGAGCTTGGTACAATTTTACATGTGCTCAAACAATAGGCATGAGGGTCTTTCACTCTTCAGTAACCTTTAAATTAATTTTAAGTTATCATCCCAGGGCTGAGGGGGCGACTTAATAGTAGGATAGCGTGCGACTCAATAGGAGAGCATTTGCTTAGATTGCATGATCCCCAAGGCAAAACTAGATCATCCATAATCTGCTACCCATTATATAATTAATAAGCTATAGCCAAATAAATTAAAAGCTATTTTGGTTAGGCCGGATGCAATTGTGTACAAGTGCGTTACTGTGTTACTCAGGAGACTGAAGTGGGAGGCTCACATACACTCAGAACACGATCCAAGAAGTCAGTAGCAGGAGTTAAGACGAAAACTGAGTGCATGGAAACCTTGTTCATTGAATTATAGCAGAAAAGTTCTCAAGCCTAGGGAAGAAACAGACAGGCAAGCATATTAACTATTAGGACCCCAGACAGACACAGACAGAAAAGAACTCTACGACGCAAACATAAAATGCCAAGACTGCAGGACCAAGGCCGTTAAAAGATGGAAGGGAAACTCATCAGAGTAACACCAGGAAGCCTTAAAAGCTAGAAATCCATGCAGCGATATATTTTAAGCCTTGAAAGTCAATAGTTGCCAACCGAGATTCTTATATCCAGCGATCTTTAAGGATTGATAAGAAAATAAAGACCTTGTCAGGCAAGTGCTAAATAAAGCAGTCTGTGATCTGATCGCCGGTTATCTCAGCCAGGGCAACATAGGCAAGAATAGGTTGCATGGGAAGAATCAATGGATAAGTGAGAATTAGGAAACACTAAATTATATCCAAGACCGTGGACGTGTGGTCTAGTTTGAATGGATTAGAACAAAGAGCGTTTGAACCAATCCCGAAAAATGGCCAAGAGAACCGCAGGAACCCTCTCCATGAACGACATAATGATACAGAGTTGTGGGCTGTGTAAACAGACCCAAAGCAAAGAGCAAGACAAGTATTCATCCTCTGTGAGAGAACACACCTCACAGGCAAAGACACACCTAGACAGACGTGAATGGGTGAAGTCAAGATGCCACGTTACAAACAACCAGGAGGTGCTTCCCTCAGACCGGATGATGTAAACTGAACACAAAATTAGAGATGCCCCAACCCCGAGGCTCCTCACCATAGAATCCAGATATTTTGGGCTCTCTCCCTCTACTCCTCTTCTCTCTTTCACTCTCCCTCTGCTACCTCACCACCACCTCCCACCCCCCCACCCCCCTCACCCCCGTTCCCCATGGCGACTTCCCTGGCCTTGGTTCTTGGAGCCAGTGAACTCACCCATGTGAGATCAGCTTCCCAATAAACCTGCCTTTAGCATAATCTAAAAATAAATAAACGGATAAAGAATTAGGTATCAAAGCCACTGCTTGTTGATAAAGGGAAAACCCATTGAGAAGATTGAGAAAACCTATTGTCACCATTGTAAATACGTATATAGCAAACACTGACGAAATCAATCTCACGAAAAGGTGCTGTTGGAAGTAAAGGGACAGATATGTCTGGATGTCACAGTGTAGGACTTCAACTCAAACAGATAATTCAGGCCAAACATTCTTTCAGTGAAATCGCACCATAGATCCGATGTATTTACAAGTCATCTAGAGAATATTTTACCCAGTAGCTGTGGAACACACAGTTGGCCACAGAACATTGAATGGAGCAAGCCTTGGTCAAAAACAACCTCCAAAAAGTCCAAGCGAAACCAACCAACCGTAATGAACTCCCGGACCCTCAAAACTCAATTTTATCAGAGTGTAATGAAACAAACGGACATCGGTAGTAACAGAAATTACTGATACACGGATGCTAAACAGCACATGATTGAATGATCAATAGGGTCATTGGAAAAATCAGGGAAGACTTCCTGAGCTAAAATGAAAACGACTTATCAGAATGGTTAATTTATGGCAGTGGGAGTCCCCAAAAGGGAAAGTATAGCTATGAGCGATTATGTTAAAAAAAAATTAAGGAATGTTTGGGCCAGCAAGAAGGCTCAGAGGGTAAAGGCACTTGCAGCCAAGCCTTGAGGGCTTGGGTTCAAGTCTTAGGACCCACATGGTGGAGGCAGAGAACTGACTGACTCTTGCAGGTTGTCCTTGGATCTCTACATGTGCAGCATGGCATGTGAGCATGAGAGTGTACATGGGTGCACACGTGCCTACGCACACACATATACATAAATAAATGTCTAAAAAGCCAGATTCCAAATAAACTTAACGATTTATCTCAAGGTCCTAGATAAACCAGAACAAGATAAACCTCGGCTCAGTAGATAGAAAGAAATAATCAAGATTATGGAAGAAATGAATGAAATGGATATTAAAAGAATAATACAAGGTGCTAGAGAGATGGTTCAGTGACTGGTCTTCTAGAGGACCAGTGTTCAATTCTAGCACCCACACGGCAGCTCACAACTGCCTGCAACCTCAGTTCTAGAAGATCTGGAAGCCTCACACATATGGTACATATATGCACGCAAGTAAATAATAAAAATAAATCATAATAAAACTCCCTAAAACGAGATGGATTGGTGCCTTAAGAACAATAACTAAAGCTGATCTCTGGCCCCTATATGCATGTGCACACATGTGCATGAACATCTACACACATGAACTCTCTGGGGCACACACACATCTTGCTCACCCGTGTGCCCCACAGAGTTCTGAGCGTGTTGAAGGTGAGCTGGGCTAAGTTACAATGTTTGGTGGGTTATGCACAGCCAGTACATCATGTGACTAAGAATACTTTCAATTCAGTGAGATTCTGGGGCCGCCACCCTGTGGCTAGTGAAGCAACGTAGACTGTGGGGGTGAGGGGCTGAGCAGAGGGGACCCACAGGTAGAAGAAGAAATAGTGGTTCTGACAAAGTCATCCCTGGGCAGTTTGGGACATGAACCTTCTGGGACCGATGGAGGCTAGACAGAATGGAAGTATGAATCTCCGTGCTCCCAACACGTTTGGTGCTCACCAGCTGGAGGTTTTCACTATAATGGCCAGTTTAATGGTTGCTGATTCAGAAAGACTGACATGCTGAGCCTTTAGGGGTACCAGTGGGGCCCTCACTATCTTGCACCATGAAGACGCGACACTCTGGGCATTGCTGTAGCCATGCTCCCTGAAGGCATCTTCCTCCTGAGACCATGCTCTGCATAATGTTGGGGCTCAGTGACAGGGGACTAGCAATGTGGGATGCACCCTGTGTAAACCTCTAGAACAGAAGCTAGGCCTTTGTTACCCCACCCATAGGCCAAAGCACAGCACCGCACTGTCTGGAGCTCTAGGACTGGAATGGCATCACTTTCGTGTGTCTTTTCGATTCTCTGTGTCCACTCTGCATTGACTGGGGTCTTAGGAGCCATGCAATAGTCTTTATTTCTCAGGCTTCCCAACCTCACGCCTGCAAAGCTGTTCTTTCCTGATTAACAGTGGTTATTGAGTCTGGAATCCAGCAGGGGGAGGTAGAGGACAGTAGAAAGAACGCCCTGATTTAGCTGAGCGGCCACATCTGTGCTCTCTCCCCTTGCTCCCTTTCTCTGATGGTACCCGAGTTGCTCTTGAAGTAAGAAGATGCTTGGGACTAGGGAGGAAAAGGTAACAGGAATGAAAAAAGGAGACAGGAATGCCACGGGCTGGAGCGGACCTCAATCCCTTCCCTGGTCTTCCTCTGGCCTGGTTCTATCTGTCTTCCATGCCCTTGGGCAACAACAGAAGCTTTTCAGACCTGCTCTGCAGGGGGCGACTGACAGACCGGCATGGGAAGCCAAGCTCACTGACCTGGCCTAAGTGTATGATCCGCTGGGGAGGAAACCAGGATATAGGAGCCGGTGTGGCCTCTCCATGGCAACACAGGCAAGGAAAGGAACCGGAATCTGCAGCCAGGAGGGGCTGCTGCCAACCTCAGATGTCCCTCCCCGCAGCAGCCTGTCTCCGCATGTGGCCATCTGATTCTTGGCCTGTGGCTCATCTGATGTGCTTGCTGTGGGTGTAAAAAGCCACACGCTGGGTTTTTAAAGAATTAGAATGAAAAAGTAGATATAAAAGTATGACACTAATGCTGTTCTATATTAGTAACGTGCTAGCATGATTAGTTTCAGTTATATTGCATCGACGGCTATTAAAGTTAATTGCACCTCTCTGCATTTTAAGAAATACAAGAAAATATAAAGTCACAGATGTAGCTTACATTACAGTGTTAACGGTCAGCACTGGGCTGGAATTTACAGACCACCTTCGTCATCTTTATCTTCTTCCCTTTTAATTGCAAAGAGACAGGCGCTCTTCCATATGTTATCCAGTCTGGTGTCCTACTGGACTCAAGAGAGGGATCTTCATGACTAAGTCTCCTGAGAAGTCGAGACTACTGACACATACCACAATGCTTTGCTTTCAAAACCGATTGTAAACCACTCCGCTCTACGGCGTGTGTTTAGATGTCTTGCTGTGGCTACTCAACTAGGTCCCATTCTTGCCATCCTGCAGGGAATGAGTCTTTCTTAGAATTTTTCTCCTGGGGAGAGGTAAGCAATGTCTACCCGCGCCCCCCCGCCCCCCATCTCATAAGATCCCCAGAACAAACCGAAGTGTTGCTGTACCTACGTTTAGCCATTTATAGAGCATGAATGAAGGGTTACAAGCAGGAGGGTCAGTGACCGTAAAGTAGCCTCAGTGGAAGGCTCGTGGCCAGTGTGGATGGAAGCTCCCTCAAGGCAACAAAGATGGAGTTCCGCCCTTTCAGCTTTTCCTAGTCTGTGTACCCTAGCCCTTCCAGGCCCCGCCCCAAAGGTAGAAATGCATGCAAATGGTGGTAGGAGTGGTTGGAAACTCAGAGGGCGGGTCCAATGACTCTCCCCGCCCACTCCTTTTCATGAGGGAGGGGCTGTCATTCACCAACAAGTCTAATGCTGATAGGCTCTTGAAAGTGGGCACAGTTGATCTGATAAGACGGCCCCTGCCGTGCTCTCAGGACCAGGTTCCCAGCAGGCCTTCAGAACTGGAAAGACTAGGCTGAAAAACTCCAGCGGGGCTTCAGAAGATCGTCCTCCAACCCAGTGGTACATTGGGATGATGAAGTGAGCCACCCTTGGGAACCGTTAGCATCAAGCAATGTAGCCACGGAGACAGTGTGGTCTGAAGGCAAATGGAGGGGCTTTGGAGCAGCACAGTTTCATAGTCAAGTTCACTTCCGAGCCTCCCCCTCCCCACCCGGACACCTGATCCAGGATTGTGACCTATTTCCCGACCGGTTATTCTGTAGACTCCAGAGTGGTTAAATTCATCTTGGGTATAGGGACGGCATCTGTGAAGGTCTGCTTCCGAAACCGGCCGGGGAATAGGGTGTGAATTCAGATCTCAGGACCAGTTTTTCTAAGACCAGAGAGGGGGCTTTGTCAGACAGGCGTCTATACGCTAAGCCCAGATGTGCGTGCTCTCCACACCTGCCCAGGTTGCAGCTGCTTTTCTCCTGACCACCTTGTGATGTTGCATCGCAGCACTTGCTTCCTGAAGCTTCCAAGGGGTAGGAAAACGGAGGAGCCTGTCCGTCCGTTCCTGTTAGGGCTCTGTGCATCACTGGTTCCCTAAGGCCAGAATGGAAACTATGGAAACCAGGAGGCCAGAGGTTCCTCTCCTCTCCTTTTCTCTTCTCTCCTCCAACTGTAGGTCTCCTGGAGCTTCCTCCCCACCCCCACCCCCACAGCCCTATTATCCCCAAGATGGTCATTTCTTGCTGTGATTTCTTGTGGAGAAGATGGTTAGTTTGAGAGCCTGAGTTTAAGTAGTTAAGTGGTGGCTCCTGCCCCTGGGAAGCGTGCATCCTGAAGGCAGTTCAACAGGGCTGCTAAAGCTATCCTCCTTTAGGGAACCTGGGGATGGCTGCTCCATTCTTGGAATATCTTCCAGGTTCACGTAAAGAAAACAGGACCATGGGGAGAGATGGTTTGCATTTGTGGCACGTGACCGCTGGTATTCCCGACCTCAGAGTGGGATGGGGTGGGCAGGCTTACTGGATCGTAAGAAGCCCTGGGGGATTCTGGTCTTTGGAGTTTGTACGATGGGTCCCGATACACAGTAACTCGGCCCCTTTTGGTGTCTATTGTCCAAACTTTAACTCTATCCCCACCTATTAACTTCATTGTTTTCCACTGTTAGGGGCTCCCCACACCCCAAAGCTTTTCTGTGCCACCCAGCTGTTTCCTCATTGGTTTCTTTTCTACTCCTTCCTTACATTTGGGGCTTGCCCTTCTGGTGGTCACGTGTCAGGGTTAGAGCTTGGTCCCTGGCAGATACATCAAGCCAGTTCTACAAGCACATATAGTGAAACACACACGTATACACACACACACACACACACACACAGAGAGAGAGAGAGAGAGAGAGAGAGAGAGAGAGAGAGAGAGAGAGAGAGAGAGAGAGATATTTAATGTGCTTACACAAAGCTTACCAGTGATCTCCCTAACCCCTAGTCTATCTTAGCAGGGCCTAGAATGAGGTTTGGGTTGGGAGGGCAGAGCGGCAGGTATAGCTGAGCAGTCCCTGTGGGTGTGGTCCTGCCTCTGGTCTCTCTGTGAGGTGGTCTGACAAGTGGTAAATCTCTCTTCTGGAGACAAATTCTCACTCTGGCTGGCAACAGCCTCCAGGCCTTTTCCGGCTCTCAGCATGAGATTTCGGGGGAAACGTCATTCACTGGGTGCGTTGTCTCAGTGGTCTGGTAGCCAAAGGGAAGCACACAAGTGTCTGTTTAGAATCTTCCTGCCTGCCAGACTGGTCACAGCAAGGCTACCGAGGATGCTCATTTTGTCAAAACCTTTTGCTTGACTCCTTAGTGGCAGTGACACAGATGACTGTCTTGTCCTTGAGATGACCTCTCTTCTAGCTTGGTAGATGCTAGGCCACTGTTTCTCCATCACTGTTTCTCTCTCTCTCTCTCTCTCTCTCTCTCTCTCTCTCTCTCTCTCCATGTATGTGTGTGTATGTGTGTGGGTGTGTGTATGTTGTATGTGTCTGCTCGTACACATCTGTATATGAAGGCCAGAGGCTGATGTTTGCCTCATCCTCACTGAGCCCACCCCTTCAGTAAGCCTAGCTGGCTGGCGAGCTCCAGTGGTCCTCGGTCTCTACTTCCCCAGTGCTAGGGTACAGGACCACACCACCACACCTGACGTTTTGTGAGGGCATTGGAGATTCAAACACAGGCCTTCATGCTTTGATGGCAAGCATTTTACCAACTGAGCCGTTGCCCCTGCCCATTGTGTGGGCTTCTAGCTGACACCACAGGATACTTGGTTTCCACCTAATGCATTCTCCTCCACCAATATCCTCCAGTTATTTATTGAGCAAATATACTATTCTGGCACTTGCTGTATGCTGGAGCATCTTTTAATGAAGGTAAACACGGCCATAAACTGAAACAGTGTTCCTGTCCTCACGGAGTTATGTTCTAGATCGGTGGTTCTCAGCCTCCCTAATGCCGTGACCCTTAAATACAGTTCCTCATGTTGTGGTGACCCCTCATCCATAAGATTATTTCATTGTTACTTCATAACTGAAATTTTGCTTCTGTTATAAATTGTACGTTTTTGATATGCAGAATATCTGATAGGCGACCTCTGTGGAAGGGTCACTGAACCCCAAAGGGGTTATGACACCCATGTTAAGGAGGAACCTGTTCTAGATGGAAGATATGGGTTGGCATGCGCCCCTGGAGAAGTCATGTGCCAAGGCGCAAATCCCAAGGGCTTCAGAATGCAAGCTTGTTTGCAAAAGAGGATCATGGGAGATCCAATTATTTACGTTACGACAGGGCTATTAATAGTCTCAGACCCGATTATTAATAATATCCTTAAAGGAGGAGGCGGGCTGGGAGGACGGATCAGTGGGGAAAGCGCTTGCTGTGCAAGCGTGAGGACCGAGTTCAGATCCCCAGGCTCACCAGAAGGCTGGAGGAAGTAGAGTAAGGACCATGATCCCATTGCCCCTTGGGCAGGGAGATGATCTCAGATGCTTTGGGCCACTAGTCCACGAAAAACAGCAAAGAGACCCTGCCTCAAGCAAGGTAGAAAACGATGGCCTTATCAACGGCTGTCATTTGACCTCCTCGTGCGCGCACGCATGCTCATGTGTGCAAACATGAACACTGTAAGAATATACATGAGCACATGTATATGCAAAGATAAATCTGTGTGCTCGGGGGACACAGGGTGTAAACTGAGGATCCCTAGCCTTGCTGAAACGAAAGTTTCCCAGGGGCTCTGACCTGGCTTGGAACAGCTCAAGTGTTACAGCTGTCCGAAGGGAAGCCGGAGCTGGGCAGGCAGCCGGATTTCTTCTGCAACCATCATGGCAGCCATAGTGCTAATGGCAGCAATAGGGCGGAGCCGAGGTCCAGCGATGAATGCTTCGGGTGAGAAAACTCTTCCCTGAAGTGTTACAGTTTAATAAAGCAACCGCCCTCACACGATTCGGTGAAATAACTTGTGCCCTTTATTCCGCGCAGATAGGGACCTTAGAAACATTTCAGGGGTGAGGTGGGACCCAGGGGTAGATGCTTCCCATTGGTTCAGCCTAAGATGTTAGGGAGGCTTTATTTGCATGGGGAGAGGCTTCAGGTTTGCCCCTACATGACTGGTTGTCATGGCCCTCTCAATGGCCTGCGTGGTTTGCCCACAATAAATGTTTTAAAAAGGGAAAGAGGGCATTTAGGGACAGACAAGTATCCAGGGCGAAGGCATATAAAGTTGAAAGCAGAAATCTGATGATAATTCTATAGGTTGCTGGGTGCCAGTGGACCACAGGCGCCCTTGGAGAGGCTCTCCCTCACCACCCTCAGAAGTGACGAAGCCTGACACCTAGCTCCTGAACTTGCAGCCTCCAGAGCTGTCCTGGCCACATAGTTGCGGTTTGTAATGGTGCTTCTCAAACTCCCATGGGGAGACAGACAACACGTATGTAAATATCAGCTGCATCAAATTGGGAAATCCGTGATTGAGAAAACAAATTCGAGGGCCTCGGGAAGCATTGGGAAAACAGCTGTTTATAGATGCTGTCACCAGAGCAGGGGCGTGGAGAGGAAGAGAAGCAGGTAGATAGTAGGGAGAGGGACGTTTCACTCGATCGGCTGAGTCTTCGGGTGTTATTACTTAGGCCATTACCCATGGTGGCCTCCCAGAGCCCTCGCCTCCTGTCCTACTCCATATCCTAGGACAAGAGTCCTGCTAGCCTTTCCTTTAAAAGACAGCCAAACCTTTCTCAATAACTGACTGAAGCCACCTTTCCCAAGGCTTTGCGTATTAGCAAGCGGCACTGACAGGATGGAGAGTAACTGCGATTGCTCCACCTTCTGCTTGGATCCGTACAGGGCTCCGGTTCACTGTTCCGTTCATCCACCTTTGACCCCACGAGCCTTCTCAGCGCTTCCGCTCTTGTCTTTCCTCAGCTCGGTCGCCCCCTAGCGTCCACTTCTTCCTCAGCAATTTGAGCCGATCTTAGCCTGTGCGACCCTGGGACCACCTCCTTCTCTATCTTCCTGTCCATCCCTAATCCATCTTTCCGTCCCACAGTCCTCCTGGTGAGCAGTGAATGTGTTGAGCCCCCTCCGTTCTTGGGAACTGTACACCATTGTCCCCAGCATTCCTGGAACTTAATTCCTTATGTCCTTCCGACCTTTGGCTCAGATCCCGCCCACTGAGTTCCACAGGGTTTCTTCAGCTTTAACCTGGGGGAGAGAGGGAGACTGGGATAGATGCCCAAGGCTATAATGCCACAAGATGATGGCTGTTAGGTGGGGCTCGTGATAATTCTGGAACTCTGGACTGTTGTCAGATTCAAATATGGAGACCAGCAAAAGCGAATCCCAGTTACCTTTTCACAGAACAAGGAAAGTAGCCTTGTGGAGGTAGAAAGCACAGTTGAGAGTGGCTGAGTAGCTCGCCTGAGGACACACAGCAGGAGGGTGAGTGAGACGGCTCAGTAGGTGAAGACAGGCAACTGGGACGGAAGGTTGCTTCTCAGAAACTCGTGTTCTTTTCTAGTGCACTGAGTGACTTCACGCTCCTGTGTGCTCCTCTCTCTCACCCTCTCTCTCACCCCGGACTCCTAGAATACTTTATCTAGAGAAAGGGGGGGGGGGAAAAAGAGGCTGAAAGGCCAAATAATTGTATTTTTAGTTTTAAGCAGAAGGAATATTCCGAATGCCATCTGCTTCCGATCTCTCTGCGACGGCAGAAAGCGAAGTCTGTCAGCGCGTGACGCAGGCTTTGAGTATTAGTGAGGAGCGCTGACAGGGTGGATGGAAACCACTGTTGCTCGTGGTGGCTAGAGATGGGCACTGTGCTGAGTGTGTCCCCACCTCATGGGTCCCAGGATAGTGCCAGAAGCACATGCGGTTGCTATTTTTGCTCCATTGGGGGTTGGGGGTTGGGGGGGGATGTAATGCCTCCGAATCCCATGCCCGCTCGGCTTCTAGCCTGTGACTCCCAGACCTTAAATCAAGAATAATAAGGCAGGGGACTCCGAATGAGGAGATGACTCTGCTAGGGTCTGTCTGCGGGTGTGGTGCAGCTTAAAGGCGGGGACATGAATGATATGACCCTTTAAGGTGATTCTATGATGGTCGGCTCTTGATGTGCCCCAAAGTGCAGGGACTCCATGGAAGCTAGAGGCTAATGTCAAATGGTTTCCTCAATCTCCCTCCCACCTAATTACTTATTTTTTGATTAATTGATTGATCGATTGGTTGACTTATTGATGATCGATACAGGGTTGCTTGCTGCACCTGGAGCTTGCTGACAGGCTAGAGGGGTTGGCCGGTGAATTTCAGGGACACACCTGTCTCTATCTCGCCAATGCTGTGATTACAGAGTACACATCCATGCCTGTCTTTTATGGGGATTATGGGAATCTGAACTCAGGTCCTCATGATTGAACAGCAAACACTTTAAAAATGGAGCCATCTCCCCAGCCCCCCCTGATACCCATCCCTAAAAGTTACTTTCCTGGAGGGACAGAAGGCACAGGGCTCCGCCTCACTCTCACCGCCCCCACACTTGCTGCATCTAATCTTTACCTACAATATGTCATCGCAGGTCTCCCGGGGTTGTCGATTCTGTCTAAGCCAATCAAAATACTCAATCACGAAGAAAAGACTCTCAGGCGTAAAGCGCTTCTCATTCACATGGCAATGACAAGTGGAAATAGCAGCAACTGACTTGAGTCGTGACTTAGATCCTATTCGCAGAGAAGAGTGACATATTTTACATATCAGTTATCTGTCACGGTAAACCACTGTGCCTTTACAGGCTTGGCACAGGCACAGTACCCGTTTGCTCAGCTCCCTTCAGAGAGTGACTGTGATGGACTCGGCGAGGAGGTTCTTCTGCTCCACATTGACCCTCTCATGTTGAGGTATTGACTATCGGTATCTGACGTGGGGCGATCAGGCTAAAGAACAACTCAGATCTCCGGAACCTCTCTACTGTCCTTCTACCAGGCTAGCTCGGGCGTGCTCTGTGGCCATACAGAGATACAACGATTCAATTGTTAAAGAGAATGAGGGATAGGGATGTAGGTCATTTGGTAGAGTGCTTGCCACCCCCATGTGAAGCCCTGGGTGCCATCTCCAACACGGCATAACCAGGTATGTAGCATGTTGATGGTGCACACCTGTATTCCCAGCACTTAGTTGATGGAGGCCGGAGAATCAACAGTTCATTCAAGGTCATCCCTGGCTACATGATGAGTTCGAGGCTAGTCTGGATCATGTGAGGAGAGAGAAAGGGGATGAGTATGAGAATATAAATCATTCTGGAGTCAGCTCTTCTTCCTCTGTTGTATTGTGTAAGCTTTAGCGTGTCACAGGGCTGAGAATGCACTTAGGACCAGTCTGTACACAGAGCCTCTAGTTATGGCTCAAAGGGATCCATACCTGGGGCTCCTGATACCATAGCCCCACTACGTTTCAGACATCTCAGCATGGGCCTGAGGCAAACTCTCTGTCACTTACGACGTGCCTGGGTTCCATACCAAGTCACACTGTGTTCTTCCGCTTAAGGACCGCTGGATGTTTTGTGAGTTTTAAATTTTGTCTTAAGTGGCAGGGTTTCACCAATCTTGACTTCCAAAGCCATGTCGCTGGAGACACTTACCTTGTGCTACTTCAGAGTAGACAAAACGTGAACGAAGGGGACATAGAGTATTCTAGTAGGCTGGGCGTGGTGGCCAGTAGGTGAGACCCACAGTCTCAGCTACTCAGGCGGCTGAGTGGGAATATTGCCCGAGCCTAGGAACTCAAGGCCAGTATGGGCAACAGGGTGAGACCCTGTTTTTAGTTGTGAGCCTAGCCTTTTCTTTTTTAAACGACTGAGCCATCTTTCCAGCTCAAGACCCTGTTTTTAAAAGAAGAGTATTCCAGGTCCTGATGTTGACTTAAGTTGCTCCCTGAAGACTTTCGTGACAAATTACCAATTCATAGCATCCTATCTGGAAAATACCAAGAGAGGAGGGCGTCCCCAAATTCCCCTGTGGAGTTAGAAGGAGATCAACTGTCTGCCAGTGGTGAGCAGCCCGGCGGCCGGGGTCTTTCTCTGCTAAAGTACTTATGCTACTATGGCCAATGGGGGTGGGGCTGGGGTGTGTGTGTGTGTGTCTACAAACTCAGTGGCCAGCAGAGTAACCATCTTCATGAAGCAAGAAGGAAAATCCAGTTCAACACGGCTCAGTACCAAGTGTCAGTTCAGAATTCTAGGGTCTGACCCCAGGTAGTTGATTTTAGGCATATTTAAGCACAGCACAAATTTGGAATGGAGTTTCCTGGTAACAATGATCCCAGTATCGCTTGCACAATACAGACAACTTAAAGGACGGCTGCATCAAAACTCTTTTCAAAGTACACATGGCTTCTTCCATAAAGAAGGGGTCTATAGATGGACAATCTGCAGTATCTTAAGGGATGAGAGGAAGATCTGGTGTGGTCTCAGCCCTACACTGATATCGCAGAGGACACCAAGCTTCCACCCACCCCTGTTTCATTAGTAAAGTACATGTGACAGCTCCTGTAGGGATGGGTTCTATTGAATGAGAAACAATGCTCAAGAGAAAAGATAGGGAGGAAGGGTCTGAGACAAACACAGTCAGGGAGAGTCAGGTATGACCTGGCCCTTCAGATAGCACAGGTCACTAGGCTATCACTACACCCACTCCCAGCCTTCTGGGAAGAAAACAGGTTATTCATGTCTTTTGTTGAGGAGACAACTCTGAGAGCTTAACAGTCTTGATTTTTTCCTAGTGCTTATCTGGAAGCACGTGGAACTCGTGCCCTCTACAGTGCCTGAGGTTCTCGACCTCCTGCTGGGCCCGGACTCTTTACTAACCAGCCAGTGAGTGCAGGAAGCAGACCTCAGGCCTTTGACTCTCTTACAGCCTGGAAGTAGGGTACATTGCACCCTTAGCAGACCGTAATGCCTTCAGCTCTTTCACAGGATCACTGTGTGTCGGTAGAAAAGTCACTTCCCACTTCCCTCTTCTAGGCTCCAACTATCACTTTCAAACTTCTTAGAAACACACACACACACACACACACACACACACACTCACAAACGCTTCCACACACTTGCACACACCCACATTTTCGTGGTACTACAGAGAGAACCCAGGGCTTTGCACATTTTAGGTGAGCACTCTAGCAGAATTGTAGCTTGTCCTGATTCGAATGTGGGCTGTCCCTCATAAGCCTGTATTTGAACACTCAGTGCATAGCTGATGGCACTGGTTTGGAAGGTTGGAGAACCTTTAGGAAGCGAATTCTCATTGGAAGAAGTGGAGCCTGGGGATGGGCCCTGGGGTTATACGGTCTGGCTTCCTGCCTTGTCTGCTCTCTGCTTCCTTTTCTACCAAGACAAGAGAAGGCGAGGAGCCCTGGCTGCAGACTCTTGCCATAATGGAGCTACCTGTCACCATGCCTTTTCCTATGATAGACCATGATAGACTGTGATAGACCACACCCTCAAACTGTAATAAACTCACCCTTCTTGCCTGGTGCTTCTCTCACAGCACTGAGAAAAGTGGCCAGTAAACAACCCTACCCCCAAACTAGGAGTTGGGCTAAGTGCACCTCCTACTGTCCTCTGTCTCCAAGGCCAAATCCCGATGTGGAGCCAGTGCTTAGAACATGGGTCTAAGAGTCTTCATTTAAGCAGTTAGTATTGTTCGCCGTGAACTGGGTATTGGTCTGGTGTATAGGACTCATCCCAGGAAGATATAAAATCAGATATAAAATCAGAAAAGGATAAGATGTAGGGGCCAAAAGCTGGGGTCAGAACCCCTCATGGGGGGTGTCTCACAGGCTGCACCCCATTATTCTAGCATCGAGCTGTGAGCACGTGTGAGATGTGTCTATCTGGAATGCTCGTCTGGAGGCCGGGGTGGTTTGAAGAGCATGTGTCCCATAATTCTTAGGTGTTTGAATACTTAGTCCCTAGTTGGTGGCCACTTAGGGGGTGGAGATTAGGAAGTGTGGCCTTGTTGGTGAAACTATGTCAAAGAGACCAGGCTTAGGGGTTTTTAAAAGACTCATGCCATTCCCAGTGTGCCCCGTGCTTCCTACTTGTAGCTTGAGATATGAGCTCTTAGCTGTTCTTGTCAACATGCCTTCGCCCTGTCATCATGGACTCAAACCCTCTAAAACCGTAAGCTCAGTGAGACGCTTGTTTTGATGAGTTGTTTTGGTCATGCTGTTTTACAGGCAGAAACATAACTGACCCAGAGACCCGGGGTCAGGGTTTTACGAGGTCTGGTTCTGTAGTCGGCTTCTGCTTTTCATGTATTCCAGACCCAGGAAAAAGGCAGGTGTTTAATATAAACCACACTGCTTAGACCAACAGTCTAGGTTCCGAAAGCCAAACATATCATATAGGGAACTATTTACAACCTGTGGATCAAACACCCAGATGCCACTTGCCATGGGATACCTCATGCTTACCTCTCTCTTTTAAAGGATTTCATTTTAATTGTGTTGGCAGACTTACGTGAGCGCAGGTGCTGAAGGAAGCTGTGGGTGTTGGATCTGCACTGCCCACCCCTGCTGGAGGCTGGAGTTACCAGCAGTTGTGAGCTGCTCAGTTTGGGGATTGGAACCGAACCCAAGTCTGCAAGACCAACGAGTGCTCTTAAGTGCTGAGCCATCTTACCAGCCCCTCATCTCACAAAGTTCAGTCTGTATCACAGAGCCTGGGGCTGTGATTGTATTTGGAGAAGGGGTCTTTGTTGTTGTTATTAAGGATCTGAGATAAAGACGGCACCTAGGTTATCCAGACCAGCAATTCTCAACTATGTAAAATATCAGACATTTACATCGTGATTCATAACAGTAGCAGATTACAGTTACAAAGTAGCAATGAAAATAATTTTAGGTTGGAGCAATCCCAGACTTGCATGTTGACTTTGCCCACACCTTCCTGTCCCCGCTGTTGCCACTGGCTACTAGAGCAGTGGCCTTCAATCTTCCTAATGCTACAGCCCTTGAATACAGTTCCTCATGGTGTGGTGACCCCCAACCACAGAAATTATTTTCATTGCCAATTCATAACCGTACGTTTGCTACCGTTACGAATCATAATGTAAACATCGGATACGAAGAATGGTCTTCGGTGACCCCTATGAAAGGGTCATTTAACCTCCCCGGGGAGTAGTGACCCACAGGTTGAGAACGATTGCACCAGGGCACCTGTCAGGTGTCCTCAGAGCACTTTCCTTACCCCAACAGTGCCATCTGGTCGTTCATTACACGTTGACTTAAGTATTAATATTTTAGCTTTTATTGGTTACTGATATTTGTATCTGTTGTGTTTCGGTACACATGCGTTATAGACTAATTAAATTAGGCTAATTAAAAATATCACCTCCCATAATTATGAATTTTTTTCTTGTTTTGTGGTGTGAAGATTCCAAACCCCCCGCCCCTCTTAGCAGTTTTGATATATGCGCCCAGGGTTGTTAACTGTTAATGGTAGACATCACACTGTGCTGTCTACTTCAAGACTCTGCCCCTCTCAGTGGGATTCCTTGCATCGCGATAGCCCGTTGGGTCCTGATACTCTCTCTTTAGATCTCACAGGCACTGCCTCTCTTCTGCCCTTGATTTCCAAGAATTTGAAGTTTTTAGATTCCATGCATGTCATGAGATTGTGAGGTCCACACCTGGCTTACATCACTTAGGACAGTGTCCCCAAGATTGGTCCTCACTGTTGCAAATGACAAGGTTTCGTTCCTTTGAAGGTCTGAGGAGATTTCCATTGTGTGCACACACAACCTTTGCTCATCTGTGCACTGTGACCGCATCCTTAGGCTGGTTCCGAATCTTGGCTCTCCTGAACAGGGCTGGAGGGAACATGGGGATTAGAGGCTTCATTTAGATGCACAGACAAAAGGATTGCCGGGACCTAGGTAGCTCTTTGTAGATGTGTTCCAGACTGGTCTGTGACTTCACGTGTAGGCAAGGACGACGTTGACCTATTTAAAAATATTGTTGGAGGATTTCTTACATGCGCACAATGAGATAGCTTATCTACCTCCTATTTATTTCTCTTCTCCAGCTATCCCTGGTCCACACTCCAACACCCAGCTCCTAACTTCACGTTCTCACATCCTTTCCCTGTACTATCCTCTGGGTCCCATTTGTGATGCCCTTAGATATGTGCATGGATCGATATGAGGCCATCCACCGGGGTATGAGCTTCTAAGCCCCTCCATTCCTCTTCCCACTCAGTAGGTTTAAAGGCTCCCATAGGACCATACCAGGTTTTTGCAGTGCTAGGAACGGATCCTAGGACTCTTTGTCCTCGCATGTTCAACAAACACACTGTCAACTGAGTTACGTTCCCCAACCTGGTAGCTCTTTTCCTTTTTTTCCCTTTTGCCTTTTAGAGAAATTTCCCAACTGATTCTCACCACAGCTACACCAATTTACATTTCTGTCAACAGTTAATGTCTATTTATCGACCACCTTCTGTGTTCCAGGCACTGTGCTAGCTCTGGGCCTCACAGGGATGAGAAAGGCAGGCACTCAGCCCTTAGAGTTTTACAAGAGGGAACAGCAACATAGAGCAGATGGCTGTCTGCTTCGGGGCAGTGGCTGGGTCAGCTGCCCATTCCTGCCTCCATCCAATCTCTCTCTCTCTCTCTCTCTCTCTCTCTCTCTCTCTCTCTCTCTCTCTCTGTGTGTCTGTGTGTGTGTGTGTGTGCATATGTGGAGGTCAGTGAACAATTTGAGGGATACAGTATTCTCCTTTCACCATGGGGTTCCAGGGATTGAACTCTGGTCTTCAAGCTTGGCACTAAGCTCCTTATTTCATTGAGCCACCTTTTGGCCCATGACCTTATTCTTTAAGGTAGGGTCTCTCACTGAACCTGGCATTAAATAATAAGGGGCCAGACTTGCTGGCTGCTGAGATGGAACCTCCTGTCTCTGCTTTCCCAGTTCTGGAATTGCAGGCATGAACAAATGCACTTCCTTCCTTCCTTCCTTTCTTTCTTTCTTTCTTTCTTTCTTTCTTTCTTTCTTTCTTTCTTCCTTTCTTTCTTCCTTTCTTTCCTCCTTCCTTCTTTTATTTCCTCCTTCCTTCCTTTCTTTCCTCCCTCCCTCTCTCCATCCCATCCTCCCTCCCTCCCTCCTTCCTTCCTTCCTTCTTTTCTTCCTTCCTCCTTCCTTTATTCTTCCTACCTTCCTTCCTTTCTTCCTTTCCTTCTTCCTTCCTTCCCCTTCTTTCCTTCCTTGCTTCCTTCTTCCTTCCTTCCTTTTGTCCTTCCTTCCTTCCTTCCTTCCCTCCCTCCCTCCTTCCTTCCTTCTTTTCTTCCTTCCTCCTTCCTTTATTCTTCCTACCTTCCTTCCTTTCTTCCTTTCCTTCTTCCTTCCTTCCTTTTGTCCTTCCTTTTTCCTTCCTTCCCTCCCTCCCTCCTTCCTTCCTTCCCTTCTTCCTTCCCTTCTCCTTCCTTCCTTCCTTCCTTCCTTCCTTCCTTTCCATGGATGATGGGGATCGAAACTCAGGTCTTCCTGCCCACACAGCAGGTGCTTTCCCAGTTGAGCATCCCTCCAGCATTCTCTTTGTGCATCGATCCTGTTTGGTCACTTCCTGCCATTTGTTGAAAGCAGGAAGAGGTGCTCGGTGACCTTCGATCATATATGTGGTGAGTCAAGACCCGTTTAGAACCCATCACTGGTATATCAACATCCACACCAACATGTGACAAACATCTATGCTCAAAGCGTCTTCCAGTCACAATGGAGCTGGAGATCCCATTGACTTGGGGGTCATCCTTCCGGGGTCCAGTCTGCGACCTGGACTCAGAGCCATCTGTGCCGATCAGGACTACAAGGGAATTTCTTGCTGTGTTGGTTTTGCAATCTGAACCACAATTTGCACCTTGCTTACCCTGCATCTGCCCTCCTAAAACTCCAGATACCCCACAGACCTCTCTTATCCCAGTGCTGCAGAGCTCGGAACACAGTAGTCTCATTAAGTATTGGCGGATGGAATGAACACTGCCTTCCCTTCTACGGCATTTCTCTCAGCATCAGCCTTACTTACCCATCTCTCCCACCAGACCGGGGACTACTTGAGGACATAAATTATGCTGTTGATCCTTTTCTGGTCCTTGCATATAGACAGAATCAGCAAAGGTTTGCTCAATGGATGAATGAATGAATGAATGAATGAATGAATGAATGAATGCAGCAACAAGGTAAGCCTCAGTATACACATATCAAACCCAAGCCTTGAATAGGGGTTTTGAACAAAAGTAAAGGGAGTTCTTGGGAAGCTCCTTTGGTGCTGAGCCAGCTCCCCTCTGTTTTCTTGTTTGTTTTCTGTGGTCCAGGAGAGCTGACTTTGTTCCGAACATCAAAGCCTGCCTTAAGTTCAGATGCCCAGGTGATTTTCCTAAACCTTGGGCTATTTATCCTACAAGGCTGGTCCCCCCCCCGCTGACACTCACCCCTCCTATCCAGTTTGCTCTCTAAATTCCGCGCCCAGGAGACTCCTTACAGTTGCCCTCTCGAGTCCAGCTCTCCAGATGATTTCCACATTTGTGATAATGACCACTCCGTCTAATTCTACCTTTCCTGTTTTCCTGATGGGCTCTTCGGACGCGCGTGTGCTTTTGATCTTTCCAGAGAGCAAATGCGAGCGGGCTAATAAAAAAAAAATCTGTAATGTAATGATTTTAATAAGTCAATCTGTCCTTGGCTGTCACGGAACCAGGCTTCCATCTCACCGTGGAAGAACTCATCCCGTGGAATGACCTCCCTGTCACGGAAAAATTACTCCATATGGTAATGTAATCACAAAAGAGAAACATCGTTTCTCCATATATTATTCCCCGCAGAAACTGCGGTAAGAAAGCCATCCCATTAAAAAATATTGAGGACGCTGCGGTTCCTGTTTGCCAGCCTGATGGGGTTCATTTTCTTTACGGGGGAAGCAAACTTGGTCCTCGTGCGGCAGCATTTTATTTTAAGGGCTCATTAGGCTGCTGTACGTTGTGCGGGGACACCTGTGGAAGTGACGGTTATATCTACATGAATATCAGCGCGTTTGTTCTCACTCGCGATGGTACAGTCAATAACGGATACCTCTGTAAAGGACAGACACTTAAGAAGAGGTGCGCGTGTGGCAGCGCCCACTGATCTTCTGGAATATGTCAGAGGCAAGTGGCGTGTGTGTGTTTTAGATTGAGGGAGTCAGTGAGAGGGGAGATTAAGGAATCTCTCCTCTATTAAGCATCACCTTCCGCTCTAAGTGTGGTGCTGGGCAGAGAAATGTATGTGTTTAAATAGCATCTCGCCGAGTGAATCCTCTCTCTGCACCACACTTACTGCACAAGGAAAATATTTTTCTTCATCTCGGAGGACGATTGAGCCAAGGTTGAGTTGAGCTGAGGGCCTTCCTGTCTTTTGAATTATTCATCAGTTTTCAACCTCAGAAGTGCGGGCTGGTTTTCTGTTGTTGGCAAGGATCTGAGAGGGGGCGAGATAATCTAAACACCCCGTGCCTCAGTTTCTCACACTTAAAATGGAGTTCAGATGCCAGGACCTATACCGAGAGGCTCACGAATGCCTATTAATTCCAGCTCCAAGGATCTGATGCCCGCTTCTGGTCTCTGTGGGTCACCTGCAGACACACATACACACATACATACAATCATACAATGATTTTTAAATCTTTATTTATTTATTATGTATACATCATACAGCTTTCTGTCTGCATGTATGCCTGCAGGCCAGAAGAGGGCATCAGATCTCATTACAGATGGTTGTGAGCCACCATGTGGTTTCTGGGAATTGAACTCAGGACCTTTGGAAGAGTGGCCAGTGATCTTAACCTCTCAGACATCTCTCCAGCCCATTTTTTTTAACACGTTGTTTAAGTTTGTTTTGAGACTTTTAGGAGGTAAGGTAGAGCTTTTACTTCTGTTGAAAGCATCTTGGATAGATGAAGTCTTCTATTCTTCTAAAAATAATTGTAAAATGAATACGGCTAATGAGAAGGAAAAGAAAAACAACAAGAAATCGGAAAAACAAGACACCAGAGAGTCGGTGAAGGTAGCCAGGATGTGGAGGGCCAAACCACGAAGGAAATCAAATGTAATTCACACGAGCCCCAGTTTTACCTCTGCTCTCTCCTCTCTGGGTATCTGTTAGAGCACAACAGGAGGCGAAGAGATGGTTAGCAAAGACTGGGAGCCTGAGTGGACTGCTGAGTTTTAAGTCTACTTGACACAAACTAGGATCATCAGAGAGAAGAGCGCCTCAGTTTAGAAGAGTTCCCCATAAGATTCAGCTGTAAGGCATTTTCTTAATTAGTGATTGATTGGGGGGGGAACCCAGCCCACTGTGGTGGGTGCCATCCCTGGGCTGGTGGTCATGGTCTTTTTTTTTTTTTTTTAAAGAATACAGGCTGAGCAAGCCATGGGTAGCATGCTAGTAAGCACCACCTCTTCCTGGCTCTGCGGCAGCTACTCCTGCCTCCAGGTTCCTGACTTGAGTGGTTTCCCGCTGTAACTGCTTTTGGTGATGAACTGTTATACAGAACTGTGAGCAAAAGAACCCCTTTCCTCCCCAGTTGCTTATAGTCATGGTGTTTCATCAGAGCAATAGGAACCCCAACTTAGACACTGGGTTTCTAGTGGTTTTGCTAGCACAAGGAAACAGAGGCCAGAATTTGCGGGTGCAGAGAGTTGGGACTTCAAGGGACAATGATCTAAAAAGAGAGGATACTACTGGCAAAGCAACACGAAAGTCTGGGCACAATTTCCTACCAAATTCTTTGGTTGCACATGTGCGGGTCAGTATTTAAGAACGTGCCACAGAGCATGTGTGTGGGGAGGGTGGGCACGTGGGGGTCTAGGACAACCTGAGAGCCATTTGTCAAGCCCCTTTCACTTAGAGAGATGATGGGTCCTTTGCCCGACTGACACTCACCCAGGAAGCTAGGCCAGCTACCGAGGCTGCCCCAAGGATCTGCCGGTCCTGCTTCTCCACCGGGATTATATGTTCACACCACCATGCCTGGTTAAAGTATTGGGCAAATGTTTCAACATCCCGGCTAGAACCTGGACGGTTGCTTATAGATTTACAACGTCTAGCATTTAGCAGATTGCCACACAGGTCAGGAAAAGAAGCAAAGTGGCTGAAAATTATGAGTAAAAGGTATCTGTGAGTTACAACGCTGGGATTTTTAACGTGGACTTTAACATAATAGGCTTATCCATCCAAGAAAACAAAAGAAAAGTAAGAAATGTCACTAAGAAAGTAGAATCTATATGAACAAAAGGGAGCTGCTATATTAAAAACAAAAACAAAAACGAAATACAAAAGGAGTTAAGGTTCGGGGGTTGGGGATTTAGCTCAGTGGTAGAGTGCTTGCCTAGCAAGCGCAAGGCCCTGGGTTCGGTCCCCAGCTCCGAAAAAAAAAGAAAAAGGAAAAAAAAAAGAGTTAAGGTTCAATAGGGAGGGTGGGGATGATGGCTCAGCCAGTCAGACCCCTTCCTTGAAAGTGCTCAGTTCAATTTCAAAAACCCCTATAAAAAAAATTCGGGACGACCTTACAAGCCCTGTAGTGTCATTTTCCCTAAATACGGTCTACTGGTTGATACAGTCTCAAACCTGCCTAGGTTCAAAGAGGGGGCAGTTTAAACCAGCCACTACCCGGGGGCGGTTGAGGGTCGGCATCAAAGAATCTGATTTAGACCCACCAAGGTGAAGTTGTATAGGTTGGCACAAAGACACAGCACAAAGGTGAACCATGGGAACACGCAGAGCCACAGGCCTAAGTGAACTTGAACTTGTGACAAAGCAAGAGGTCGTATTCTCAGCTGACTGTAGAGCTTTCATCTCCAGTGGGAGGGGCAGCGGAGGTCAGGGCAACTAGGCGTGGTGCTTCCCGTGCTCCAAGAGGATCCACATAAAAGTGCGCGGTGACCACGAGTGACTGGCAGACCCCGGGAGATGCTGCGCTGGGCCACAGTTGTGAATGGGCAATGACTAACCCGGGCCTGTGCACCCCTGCATCACATCAGGGGGCGGGGCTTTCTCAGATGCCTGCCGCAGATAAAGTAACCGCTTGATTAGGTGAAGCCACACGAAGAGGTGGAGAGGGTGGAGCTCCAAAGTGGCCAGATTCTAGTCTGTTACTTTAACGCTGCTTTTCCTCACACGAGGGGAAAATGAGAGAACTCATTAGTAACTGATTGATTGCAGTTGAAAATGGCCCAAAACTCAGGGCTTAGGGGGACTTCAGTCAGGCTGGCGCCTGAGTCTGGGAGGGAGTGGGGCCAGTTCTGCTCAGGTCTGTTTTGTGTTTTTCTCACTGCTGTGAGTGTGAGGCCAGTCTGGGCTACACGGTGAGAATCCATTTAAAAGAGGCAAGGGAATAAAGCAAGGAGCTGAGGAGGCTCAGTGGACGAAGCGCCTTCACACAAATGTGAGGACCGCAGTTTGGAAGTGCGTGTGTGTATAGTGTCTTACCCATAATCCCACTGTTCGAGAGAGAGGTTGGGACCGAGGATCCCTGGATCACGCCTGCCAGCTAGACTAGCCAAATTGGCAAGCTCTGGGGACACTGCCTCAGTAAACAGAGTAGGGCAGTGAGGTGACTGCACCCCAGATGCTCATCTCATGGAACCCCGCCATCCTCCTCATCTCTGAGCATGCTAATTGAGCTTTTACCCCTTCCTTGCAAGAACAATGCCCTTTGGTCTTTATTTCAAAGGCCACACATTCATGTTTGGGCCTTATCATCATCACTTAAAGCCCCGCGTGGGGTTGAAGGCACAGGGACAGATGGGGCGGGAGGGGAGGGAATTCTTACACTTCTCAATTCAAAGCTTCTTCCGTTTCAACAACGCTGGAATAAATTATGTGTCTTGGGACCTTTCCTTGAATTAATTCCCCAGGAAGCTAGGAAGACAGACTCTGGGCAATGGACTCCAGGTTATTTTCTCCCAGAAACACCAACTGCTATGATAACATTGCTCTCACATGTTGTGTTGAAAAGTATGAATTCACAGAAAGACATAGGAAGAAGACATTTGGACATTGTGTCGGTCAGCTTTCCACAGCTATGGCAAACCTCTGACAGGACCAACTTAAAAAGAAGAAAGGTTGATTCAGGGTTGTCATTTTAGAAGTTTTAGCCCGTTCTGGTGCTTGATCCCATGCTGTAGAGTCTGTGATGAGGCGGAACAGAGAAGCCCAGCCCGCGGGGAAGCAAAGCATTTCACCTCGCTGCAGCAGGAAGCGGAAGTGTCAGGTACACATTCCCAGTAGCTCCACTTGGATCTCAAAGAGCTCCCATGGCCTTCACGCCAGGCTACAGACCCAGCCTCCAGCGCATGGGCTTTGGGAGAGACAGTAAGGATCCAAGACTATAGCAAACATCAGCAAGTTCATATTTGAACAATGTCTCTTGGAATCTCTTAAAGAAAGAGTGAAAGAGAAGGACGACAGCAGCCTAGAAATGTGTGCCAGTGTTGTTCAGAATCAGGACATTTAGGAAGCAAACTAAATTTCCAACGATGGGGACTTTAACAGAGAATTTTAATTGTGTGCCCCCACCATGAACTTGTATACACACACACACACACACACACACACACACACACACACACACACCTGCCCCTAGGCAGAGAATAAGACAGTCTCAATTATATCTCCAGTGATGAGCAGAGGATATGGTATAATAATAATAATGTAAAGTTTTCTCACACGTGAGTATGTGCTTGATATACATGTATGCTCATGTAAAAGCGTATGTGTGTTATATAAACATATTAAGACCATGTATTATATATGTATGTTCATGTAAGTCTCTCTCTCTCTCTCTCTCTCTCTCTCTCTCGTGTGTGTGTGTGTGTGTGTGTGTGTGTGTGTGTGTTTGTGTGTGTCTCTCTCTCTCTATATATATATATTTTTTTTTTGAGACAGAGCTTTTCCCTAAACACAGAGTTCACTGTTTTAGATAGATTGGTTGTCCATCAAGTTCCAGGACTCATCTTGTCTCTGCCCCTTGTCCCCATGTCATGGGGTGTCACTGGGAATTCAAATCCAAGTTCCCACGCTTGCACGGCTACATGTTACACACTAAGCAGTTCCCAGCCCTCTGATTTTCTTAACAGGAAGCTCAATGACATTTAATTCATATACCATAGAGTTTGTCTGTCCAAAATATACACCTCAATAAGCTTTCCTGTCTTTACAGAAATGTGCAACTATTAACAATAATTCGTTGTCATCCCTTCCCCCTAAACCATGTCCCCGATTTATCAAATCCTAGGCAACCACCGACCTTGTTGTGTGTGTGTTGACTCACCTGTGGGTTCAGGCAACTCATGGCCCTTTTTTACTGTTAGCTCCCCTTACCTAATGTGCTTTGAAGGTTCACTGATCGAGAGTCAACATGCCACATAATATTCCGTTGAATGGATATACCACATTCTGTTTCTCCACTTTATTATTCAGTTCATCAAGTGAGAGACACCAGAACTGGGCTATTTGTCCATTTATTTATCTTTGGCTGATGTGAATAGCCCTGCTGTAAACACCGGGGCCCAGGCTTTTGCGTACAGGCAAGTTTTCATTTTCCTTAGAGTATGTGTTTAGAAGAGGAAATCCCGAGAGGTTTCCACACGATAACTTTATGTTTAAGCTGTTGGAATCGACCTGGATATTTCCTTATGTGGAGGCACCAGCTACACTCCTACAGCAATGCGTAATCTCAGTGCTGGGAACAGACAGCACTCCCAAGCTTGCTGGCCTAGTTGGTGAGTCCCAGACCAGCAATACCCTATCTCAAACGAACAACGTAAGTGACAGCAACAGGAGGTGATATTCAGAGGTGTCCATTAACCACCCCCAAATGCAGAACCCATGAACACATACCCCACTCACCTATATACCACAAATATGTCCTCCCACACAAACACATCATACACGAAAACACATGCTTCTGCACACACAAACACACAAGATTATAAAACTGTAAAAATTTGACAATTTTTATTTAAAAGCTTTGCATTAAATAGACAATGTGTGGGAAATATGGCAGGTGGGCTCCGGTTGTATAGTGGGGTTCCTGGTGTGATGTGATTTCATGTGTGGAGGTTTGAATAGGAGTGACCCCTGTAAGCTCATAGACTTGAATGCTTGGTCATTAGGGAGTGGCACTACTTGAGAGGGATTAGAAGGCGTGGTGTGCTTTTTTATTTTTATTTTTCAGGGGGTGACCGAAAAGAAATTTCCACGAGTCTTTGGAGAAGCTTTGAACTTGGACTTTTAAACAGTGTTGAGACTGTGATAGACTATGGGGACTTTTGAAGTTAGAATAGATGCATTTTTGAATTCTGATATGGCTGCAATCCTAAAGGGGACCAGGGAGTGGAATGTAGAATAGAAATGGGCTCCAGAGACCCATAGATTTGAATGCTTGGTCATTAGGGAGTGGTTCTACTTGACAGGGATTAGGAGGTGTGGCCTTGTTGGAGGAAGTGTGTCACCAAGGGTGGGCTTTGGGGTTTGCAATGCTCAACCCAGGTCGAGTGTATGTAGCTCTTCCTGCCTGCCTGCTGACCCAGATCCAGAGCTCTCAGCTACTCACCCCCACCTTGTCTTGCCTGCATGCCGCCATGCAACCCACTATGATGACAATGGATTAACCCTCTGAACCTGTAAGCCAGCCCTAGTCCAATTATAAGAGTTGCCATGGTCATGGTGTCTCTTCCCAGCAACGGAACACTGACTAAGACAAGGAGTAATTACCATTTTCACAGCTTTTTTTTTTTTTTTCCTGTGTCCTCTCAGCTGCTGCAGTGAACTATTGTAGCTTTTGAAACAAGGAAAATATTTTTGCGAAATGTTGTTGGCTGGTGAGTTGTTGAAGCCAGCAGGAAGCACTGCTTGGGGAACGGAGTTTTGTCGGCCTTGATGTCTGACAGAGTTACGGGTGTTGTTTGCAAGGAGCCTCTCTGTTCCTTTGTTCTCACCCACTTCGGGCTGAATGTAAAGATTTAGGGACAGAGTAGCGTTGTTCTGCATTTCTTCCTGGATGCTGGGGTGTTGAATGTTGAACGCTGCCTTCACCCATGAAAACAGTGGGGGCTGGGACAAAGGCTGAGGTTCTCAAACTCCTGTGTACCCCGATGACGCTGGGAACCATGATGAAGGAGATAGTCCTTGCTTGTCCTAACTTTTATTCATGGTGGATGAGAATGCATGTGTCTTACTCAGGGTGAACCAGAGATTTAATACCTTTTGCAGGAAGGGATGCCCAGGAGAGGATACTCGCTGGCTAAACACTCGGGTTGTCTCGATACCTCATTAGCATTTTATGCTATGTGACTGGTTGTCTGGTCCTCTTAGTGGGGTGTCGTGGTCACGTGCTCTAGGACAGGAACCTGTGTGGGAGCGAGTTCGGACTCCTGCTGTTCTCAATTATGAGATTTATTGGGGGTTCTGAGCTTGCTATAACCTTACCACTTCTTCTGTCTGGTAGCATGGTCCACTGTCACACAAAGTAGGGATTGTATCTTAGAAATCTTGGCTGAAAACAATAGAAGCCAACTCCAGTCCACTTCAGCTGAGAAGGAATTTTCCAGAACCGTATAAGTATAAACTGGTTTGCAGAAGGCTGGAGATCAAAGTCCGGAGAGACGGGTATAGTGAGAAGAGACAACGTTCCTGTTAAGGAAGAAGGGGCCAGCTACTGGGCTCTCACATCCATACAGTGCCCCAGACATTGACTATGTCCCCAGCAGTTTTGTTGCCGTGTCGAGGAAGCCCTGTGGTAGAGGTTTCTCTGTTTCCTCCTTCAACCACCCACACTCAGGCGCTGTCTCCACAGCCTCAGCCAGGAAGCCAGGAGAGGAACGCCCACCCGATAGCATAGGAAATACTCTTTCATGGTGTCTCGGGAGCCACCACCTCCATTGGTGGGGAGATGTCTCTCCAAAGAAGAGGGCTTTGTGCTCAACCGGCAGAATTCTACCCGCTAGACCCATGGGTCAGTGTCATGAAGACTTGGAACAGAAAGGAATGGTTATTTCATGTGGGTGGGGAGGAACATATGGACGACTCACTCACACTTCAGCGGAGAACACCAGGCGTACACGTGCCTGTGTCCTCCTCAGAGTAAACAGAGGAGCCTTGCAGCACACGCAGCAGGGGCCTGGTGGTTGAACATCATAAGTTTTTTACCTCTGGTTCATCATGACCCAAAGAGCTGTTCAACCGTGTGCTCTGAGCATCCAGATTCTCGCTTCCCTTGCAGAGGTGGCCTTGCTAGGACAGCCTAATGTTTCCAGGAATGGTCACAGAAAGAGAGAGCTGCCCAGCAGGCTTCTGAAGTGACACATAGCTCATCCTTCTGCAGTCCACTGACCATGCTACAGGAAAGTCCACATTCTCCTCTGGTCTCCTTCCAGCAGCAGCAGCAGCCCCAAAAGAGAAGGGCCATCTGGAAACAACATTAGAGTAAGCGGTCAAGAGTTTAATTGAAGTGGGTGTGGACAACACGGATACACTCTTTAGAGAAGAGGCATGCCTGGCTGAATAGCAGCCACACTGATCTTAGAAAGCATGGGGATTATGGCTTCCCTTTCCCCGTGACTCCTTCCCTTATAGCTCCCTTCCCCAGAGTGAGCACTTTCAGAAACAGAGTATGCTTTCCTCAGAAGCACGTGCTACCCAGAATTCAGTCTGTTGTAAGTAGCTGTGTAGGGTGTAAGAATATGTATTGGGGGAGAGGATGACCATTCTCTTTACATGCATCCCTGGGGATCAAGTTCAAACTGACCCATCTAGAGACCATTACCATGTATTGCTGTTTCCTCCTGGTTTGGAGAGAACACTATACGCTTGTTTTTCTTCTTGACTCCTTCTGGAACCACACCGTCATCTCCATACCCTATTTCAGGGCCTTAAGCAGGCCTACCTGTTGTTTCTTATTTCCTGTTGTGGGAAGGCTGTTGGTCAGTCCCTCTCAGAGCTAACCTCCTGACTAACAACTTTGTCACTCCTTAGGGAGGAAACAGAGAAACAAATACCACCTGGGACCACGCTGAATACAATGCCTGAGGCTCAAAATGTTGACTAAGGAAAGGTTGAAACCTTATAAGTGAGTGAGGGAATGAATTCAAGTTAAGAAATTAGAATGCTGCAGGCCACTCCCATGTCTACCTCTCACCTATCCAACCGATCCATTTACCTGCCCATTCATTCTTTCATCCATCATCTACTCAACTGTGTAGAGTTCATCCACCTTAACCACCTACCTAAGCATCTTGGCTATGCATCTGTGTCCAGCTACCCACCCATTCATCTACCCAGCCACCCATTCATCTACCAAGCCACCCATTCATCCATTCACCTACCCAGCCATCCATTCATCTACCCAGCCATCCATTCATCTACCCAGCCATCCATTCACCTACCCAGTCATCCATTCATCTACCCAGCCATCCATTCATCTACCCACCCGCTCACTCTTCCATCTACCCATCTATCCGCCCACCTATCCACCTACCAATTCTCCTACACATCTAGCCACTCATCTGTCTACCCACCTACATACTCACTACATGCTAATTCACCCATGCCTCTATCCACCCACATAGCTTCCTGACTATGACATTATCAGTTTTGCCTCACCATATCCCCCCTTCATATGTCCTATCCCCTAGAAGCCTTAAAGCAGTTGGAAGGTTTGTTGTCTATTCTAGACTACCACAGAACTTACTCCATGCTTTTATTAGCCTCACATGGGGCAATTTTACTGCCTCAGCATCCTAAGTGCTAGCATCAAGGAGTATGGCATTACTCCTGATGCTTTTTGTTTTGTTTTGAAACAGGGTCTCTTCTAGCCCAGCTGGCCTCAAACCCACAAAGCCAAGGTTGACCTTGAACTCCTGTTCCTCTTGCTTCTACCAACTGGGTTACAGGTGCTTTCTATGGAGTAATTACAAATTACCAACGTGACTATACTGTACATGGACTTGGGAAACACAGCATTTCCCTCCACACAAACGAAGTGGATGTAAATTACTTGAGAGCGGAGATGATGGTAAAACAGTACAATAATTGGTAGAGGATCTATTCGGGCACTTATTAATTTTGTCCTTAATATAATTAGATTGCAAGTTTCTATAGTTTAATTTATAATAATCATTCCACTGAGGGACTGACTCCCAGTGTCCTGAAAGCGTAATTCTTCAGGCTGGCAAGAGCTGGCTCCCTCGGCACGCCACTGCAGGAAGCAAACCCTTCGGTTTAGGTGATGTCAGAAGCTAGCTGTGGCAGCAGCCTCTGTACATGAATATAGACATATGTACATATGTCTCTGTACATAGAATATGACTTTGGAGCTAGCTGGTCCAATCCTGTGTTAGCAGACAACGACTTGGCATCTCGGGAAGCAGAGCTTTCTTGTATCTCCTGTGGAGAAAACTGATTTCTCTGCTTTCTCGGCGGCCATCTCTTCCTTCCCTTACTTATGCATGGAGTTCGATGAAGTGAAGGTGTAGCTGGTGATTCACCTAGGGATTGTGGGACCATTTAAATCAAGCGTTCAGTAGATCATTCTTGATCCTGCTGTGCCTACCACCACTTGTCTTCATCAAATATCATGTTGACATTGTGCTTCTCACTTGTTTCTGTCTCTTGGCTTCTTTTCTCCCAGGGCATCATGAGCCCTTCTACCCCAGATACTCACCCACCCATCCATCTACCCATCTATCCATCTATTCATGCACCTACCTATCCATTCACACACCCCTCTACTCATCCTTATATCCATCCATTTACTTATCCATCCTGTTATCAGTGTATCTATTCTTCCAGCCCACTCCACCATTAATTAGTCCATTGTCTATCTACTTTAACCTCAATTCATCCACATAACCATCCATCCATTCACCCGTCCATTCATCCATCATCCATCCATCCATTCCACCCACATAACCATTTATCCATTCATCCATCCATCCATTCATCAGTCCATCCATCTTCTTCCTTCCTTCCATCCATCCATCCATCTGTACTCTTACCAAAATATCTATTCATCCAGCAGACTTAATCACTAATTCATCCATTGTCTATCTGCTTAACCTTCAATTCATCCATGTATCCAACCAACCATCCACCCATTCATCCAACAATCCATCCATCCACTCATCCATCCATCCATCCACTCATCCATCATCCCTCCATCCCTCCATCCCTCCATCCCTCCATCCATCCATCCACTCATCCATCTATCATCCATCCATCCATCCATTTAGCCACCTCCATATTTCTCTACCCACTCACACATAGCCATCCATCAAACACCAGTGTACTTGTTTCCAGTGCTCCATATCTCACTTTCCTCCCCCATTTACCTTTCTCCCATCATTCCTCTACCCCCAACCCCTCGATCAGTACCAACCAGCTAGATTTTAACCCCAGGTCACGTTTCTTCCACCTTCTCTCTGAACTTAGCTCGACGGTAACTTCCAACCTGTCCCAGGTTGAATGGGTAATCACCTGAGGTCAGGGACTGAGGAGATAGCTCAGTCAGTAAAGCATTGTCCATCCCAGCACTGAGTTCAATACCTACCACTCACTGAAAAAGGTTGAGCATGGTGACAAGCCTTTCCTCCCAGTTCTAGAGACACAGAGTCAAGAGAGTCCCTGTGGCTTGCTGACCACCCAGTCTAACCAAATGGGGGAGCTCCGGGTACAGTAAGAGGTGCTATTTGTTTCAACTAGGCAGAGAAAAATTGAAAATGACACCCAGTGCTGCTCTCCGGCCTCCGTTCACACAGATGCGTATACATGTGCACACACGCAGTAACCGTTTTCACTGTACTAGACTGTGGGTACCTCAGCTGCTTGGCCATGTCTTTCACACTTATTTGAAAAGTACTTAGCAGTGCGTAGCAGAAAATCCATGAATGTCACTGATTTTGTGGCTATTTATTTATTTATTTTTATCACCAACTCTCTGAATTGACTTCCCAAGTCACATCTCCCCTTTACAAAGCTGGAAATCAGGAGTCACTAAACCTGCCCATCTTTGCTCCTCTCTCCTGTTAGCCTGCCTCAGTCTCTTCAAAGACCCTCTCTCCCCATATGCTGTGAGCCACGGGGAAGGGAGGACAATTACCTGAAAGCAGCAGGTCCGAGGAGATTGAACCATTTTATTATTTTATTTTATCATTTTATTTGACTGTTCTTTTACTATGTAGCCTTTGCAGGTCCTTCTCTACCCGGATTGAATACAAGCTTGTCGCAATTCTTTCGCCTCCCCACCTTGACTGAATCTTTTTCTAGAAGGTTCCTGTTGATCGCCGGCTGCCCTTAGTCCTGTTGCCCCGCCTTAGGACAGAGTCACTGGTGTGTAGCTCCCAGATTTCTCTTGATTAGAGACAAAGGTAAAAGGAAGGGCTCTGAGCTCTGGGTAGAATGGTGAGCAGGAGATGAGGATGATGAGCAGTTTATTCTCTGAAGCTGCCTCCTGTCAGGCGTCGTGCCGAATGATTCTGGATGTACTGCAGGGAAGAGAAAAACATTTCTCCTCTTCTCTGGACTTCTGCAAGGACTGAGAAATGGCTGAGCATGGCTGGTCCCTATGTGGCTTCTCTAGGTAAAGTGGTAACCGTTCTTATTTTGTCTTCTTGAGTTAGGATCTGTGTTATCAGCTCCCAAAGCTGAAATCCCAGTGTAACTGCTGGCCTGGATGTCCCGGTCCTTCCTTTTTGGGCCTTTTTGCCTAAGTGAGCCAGGCTTGGTCATATGACTCGCTGTGATCAAGGTAATGTGGGTGGAAATAACTTGGGTCCTGTCGAAGTTGAGGGGAGGCCTGCCTTGTGTTCCCTTACAGGGAATGTTTCAGAAAAAGGGCTGTTCTATCAGGAACCTGGTTCTCAAAATGAAGGGAACCTGGGTGGGAGAAAAGGGGTTTGCAATGCATGTGAGCTGCACAGTTGGAGTACAGTGAGGAGAAATGCAGTTGGTTCTGCTCGATAGAGAAGAAAACAGCTTGTGCATTGGTTTGGGAAAGAAATTGTCATAAAAGACCCAAAAACTTATACCAGGGAACTCCTTCAGCAAAGTGACTGAATACAACATTTACACACACACACACACACACACACACACACACACACACAGACACACACACACACACACACACACATCAGTACCCTTCTCTATACAAATGACAAATGGGCTGAGAAAGAAATCGGGAAACACTTTTTTTCACTTACTCTAACCAAGTAAGTGGAAGACCTGTATGACAAAAACTAAAAGCCTCTGAAGAAAGAAATTGAAGAAGATACCGGAAGACCAAAAGATCTCCCATGCTCATGGACTGTAGGATTAGCAGAGTAAAAATTGCCATCTTACCAAAAGCAATCTACAGATTGAACACAATCCCCACTGAAATTCCAACGCAATACTTTACAGACCTTGAAAGAACAATATTCGATGACACGTGGGAAAAACCCAGGATAACTGAAACAATCCTGTACAATTAAAGAAATCCCAAGGGTATCACCACCCCCAACTTCAAGCTACACGACAGAGCAATAGTGACAACTGCATGGTATTGGCGTACAAGCCGACAAGTTGATCAATGGAATTGAATTGAAGACCCACACACCTATGGACACCCAATTTTTTTAAAAATAAAGAATCCAGAATGATACAATGGAAAAAAAAAAGCTTCAACCAATGGTTCAGGTCCAACTCGATGTCAGCATGGAGAAGAGTACAAATAGATCCATATCGATCACCCTGCACAGAACTGAAGTCCAAGTGGCCCAAAGGCCTCAACATAAAACCAGATACATCGAACCTGATAGAAGAGAAAGTCCAGGAGTAGCCGTGACCACATTGGCACAAGAGACAACTTCCTAAACAGAACACCAATAGTTCAGGCACTAAGACTGACAACTAGTGAACGGACCTCGTGAAACTCAAAAGGTTTTTTTTTTGTTGTTGTTGTTGTTGTTTGGTTTTTTTTTTTAAACAAGGCAAAGGACACTGTCAATATGACAAAACAGCAGCCTACAGAATGGGAAAGATCTTCACTAACCCCACATCTGATAGATGACTATAATATATAAAGAACTCAACAAACCAAATAATGGAACTAACAAATGGGGCACATATGTAAACAGAGAATTCTCGACGGAGGAATCTGAAATGGTTGAGAAATGCTTAAAGAAATGGTCAACGTCTTTTGCCATGGGAGAAACGCCAATCACAGTGACTCTGAGATCCCATCTTAAACCTGTCAGAATGGCTAAGATCATGACAGCTCCTGCTGGCGTGGGTGTGGGGTAGAGGTACACTCCTCCACGGCTGGTGGGAGGACACGCTTCAACAGCCACTTTGGAAATAAATATGGTGGTTTCTCAGAAAATTGGAAATGGATCTACTGCAAGACTCAGCTAAACCACTCCTGGGCATACACCCGAAGGACACTTCATCCTAAGGACACCTGCTCAGCTATGTTCATAGCAGCTTTATTCGCCAGAAACCGGAAACAGCCTAGATGGTCCTCTGTAGTGGTGAGATTTTGCTACACTGCTTTGGAGCGCATGCACGCCTGCCCAGGAGCTGTCTTTGAATTGGTGAATGAAACTTGACTGTCATCTTCTGTGAAGCTCAATGGTCTTTGCTGCCCAAGACACTTGTGGGCAGCCTTCTGGGAGCTGCTTTTCTTTTACTCCTGCATTTTGGATGATCTCCCCTTTGTAGCTCTAACTCTGTTCCATCTCTTTCTTCCGAGTCATGGCGATTCCCTTTTTCTCCTCCCCTTCGTCTTGGCCTTGCAACTCTAAGGGTCCTACTCTGTCTCTCTTAGCCCAGCCACTGGCTGAACAGCAATTCTTTACTGCCAATCAAATCCACCTGGGGGATAGGTTTCCTCTAGCCTGTGTGCAGGGCACTGCAAACAGGTTTTTTTTGGGTAACACAATTAGCAAGAAAACCCCAGGTGATACATTCATACTCCTCAACCAAAGAATGGAGTATTACTCAGCTGTTAAAAAAGTAACATCGCAGAATCTGCAGGCAAATGGTTGAAACTAATCAAAAATTATCCTGAGTGAGGCAACTCAAACACAGAGAGACAAGCATGGCACGGTATGTATTTACTTATAAGTGGATGTTTGTTGTAAAGAATAATCACTCTACAATCCACAGATCCAGAGTGTCTAAGTAACTAGGAGGGCTCAAGGGGGGAACATATGAATCTCCCGGGAAGGAGAAACAGAATAGATATTACCGTGGACTGGGGGCAGGAGGGATGGGCGGGGAGAGAGAGCATACTGGGAGAAACAATGAATTGGGGAGCGCTTCTGGGCAAGGTAGGAACCCAGTGCAACAAAAACTCCCAGGAGTCTGAGGGTGACCCTAGCAAAGGTTCCCAGCAGTGGGGAATTCAGAGTCTGAACTGCCCGTCTGCTGTAACCAGGCAAGACTTCCAATGGATGGACTGGGACACCAAACCAGCACAAAACCTTCAACCTACAACTTGTCCAGCCTGAAAGATATGCGGGTGTTGGGGGAGGGGTGTACAAGTGGCGCAGAAATCAGGGGAGCGGCCAACCAACAACTGGTCCATCCCAAGACCCACGCCACAAGAGGAAACTCGCCCCTGATACTGCCGGGAAGGCTAGGAGCCAGAGGCCGAATAGCCCAGACATCTAGGATAGAACCAAACATGAGTGGGGGCGGGGGCGTCAATGACATAATTCTAAAGGATATTATGCTATCGTTGTAGACAGGAGCCCAGCATAACCATCATCAGAGAGCCTTCGTCTAGCACCTGATAGAAACAGATGCAGAGACCCACAGCCAAATACTAGGCAGAGCTTGGGGTATCCTGCAAAAGACGGGGAGGAAGGATCGTAGCCGCCAGAGGTCACAAGAAAACCCACAGAATCAACTAGTCTGAGCCCACGGAGGCTCACAGAGACTGAAGCAACAATCAGGGATCCTGCCTGGGTCTGACCTAGGTTCTCTGCTTCTATGTTATGGTTGTGTAGCTTGGTCTTCTTGTGGGACTCATAACATGGGGGACAATAGCTGCCTTTGCCTCTTCTGCCTGCTTTGGGAACCGTTTTCTCCTACTGGGTCACCTCGTTCAGCCTTAATATGAGGGGAGGTGCCCAGTCTTATTGCAACTTGATAGGCCAGAGTTGGCTGACATCCCTAGGAGGCCTGCCCTTTTCAGAAGAGAAATGGGAGGAGTGGATTAGCGAAGGCGAAGGTCTGGGAACGGATCTGGGAGGAGAGGAGGGAGAGGAAACTGAAGTTGGAATGTAGTGTGTGAGTGAGAGAAAAATAAATAAAAATAAAGATTTACTTTTGAAAGCTGCTGACTCCTTTTAATTGATTGGCTGTACCAATCACTCTAGAAATTCTTAGATCAGGGACTTGAGTCCTTGTAAGATATGGGCCCTTCTCAGCCTCCTGTTCTCATAGCCCAAATAGACCCTGCATTCTGCAGCTTTCTTTCTGGGAAAAGAGGTTTAAAAATCACTGTTGCGCTCTGGCCTAAGAGCTCCTAATTTGCAGTTCTATCCAGCTCCTGACTCTCCTGTGTCAGGTCCAGAGCTGTGGTAGCAAACACAGCCTGCACACAGCTGGCTCTCAATTTGTTTGGGCTGGGGAATTAAAACGAAGCAGGTGACCAGACTAGGTGTGGTAGTTTCATTTTTGTCGGTGTGATAAAATATTCTGGCAAAAAACAACTAAGTCAGAGGAGAGGGTCTGGTGGAAGTCAGAGAGTTAGAGAGCAAAGGGCATGGAATTTACGGGAAGGAGGGTTCCTAGAGAGACTTATGGGGAAATGAAACATCTTAAAGGAGGAAGTAACCCGATCCAGTTCCCTGTTTGAAAAGAACATTCCAATAGTTAATTTAATCCGATAAAAACAAGCCTATAGCAGAAGTACTTTGTGGTAAAATGTTGAAATGTTTTCTTTCAAGACCCAGAATGCAGATTCCTTTTATCATCACGGCAGGGGAACCTTAGACAATGCACTAAGGCAAGAAGAGAAGATTGGAAAATGGTCTGATAATGTTATAGGTCTTTAATACATATTACATATGTAAAAATCTAACAGAATCTGCCCCCAAATTATTAAAACTAAGAGGCAACATGGTAAGGTTACTAGATATAGGCCAGGATGCAAAAACTAGTTTTATAGGCTGGTGATCATAAACAGGAATTAAGGCTTTAGTAAATATTTTTACAGTAGCGTTTGCGGAAATGCAGAAGCATTCGACTGGTCAAGATGCCCTTTAAAAACAAAAGAACTTTCACTATTAGGTGCCAATACCAATTAGAAAGTAGCAAAATTGCCAAGCGTAGTGTAGCATGCCTTTGGTTCCAGTACTGGAGAGGCAGAGGGATCTCTGCAAGTTCAAGGGAAGCCTGATATGAATAAGGAGTTGCAGACCAGCCAGGGATACATAGTTAGACCCTGTTACATCATCACCATCATCATCATCATCATCATCATCATCAACAACAACAACAACAACAACAACAACAACAACAGTAACAATAATCTACTGTTGACAGACATGTTTGGACAAAGCCAAAAAGAAAGTGGTGTTAGAAACAGATCCACCTTACTTGGTGTCTTAGTTAGGGTCTTATTGCTGTGAACGGACACCGTGACCAATGTAAGTTTTATAAAGGACAACATCTAATTGGGGCTGGCTTACAGGCTCAGAGGTTCAGTCCATTATCATCATGGCGGAACTTCACAGCATCCAGGCAGGCATGGCGCAGGAGGAGCTGAGTTCTACATCTTCACCCGAAGGAAGCCAGGAGCAGACTGAGCATCCCCAGGCAGCTAGGAGGAGGGTCTCCAAGCCCACCCCACAGTGGCACAATTCCTCCAACAAGGCCACACCTTCTGATAGTGCCACTCCCTGGGCCAAGCCTATGCAAACCATCACACTTGGTCAGGTGACAGTGGTTGTGTGGTGGTGAAATGAATTTTTTTTATTTCCTTAAATTCTACTGAGCAACTTGACATCCATGTAGAAAAAAGATGACAGATTGTAGACCTAATTGTGAAACGAGAAAGAACAAGCCCAGAACCAGAGCAAACTAGTAGATAATTTTGGAAGAAAATGTCAAGAACAGCTCGTGGATGGAGTCAGGGGCTCAACTCTGCTTAACACAGGACCCATAAAGCTCTGAGGAGGAAGGAGAGGCCATGATGGATTATATTAAAACTGAGAGTCACTGTTCTCTAACAGATACCAAAAAAGGAACGAGAAGCTAGACGTGGGAATGAAAGAAAATACCTGAAATGTATGTGTCTGACAAAGGGCTCATTGTCGTCACATGAAAAGACTCCGGGAAGGCAGACAGCTTCATGGGGAAATGGACAAAGGGCTTCAGCATTCATGCACAAAAGAAAATATCATTTACATAGCCAACAAGAAAAATCCCCACACAAAGTGTTCAGCCTCATTAGGAATCAGGCAGGCACAAATTCGAGCCATAGTGAGTCCTGAAGGATGCTTGCATCACAAGGGCTAATGTGGAGGCACTGGACATCTAACATCAAGAATGTGGGAGGAAGGGCAGATTCACACAAGACTCAGAGTTATATCTGAACAAACATGGTGCTGTAGAAAGGGCATGGAAATCGTAACTACAGGGAATCGTAGGTGTTGTTTTTGGAAGACTAGATGATGTTGAGCATACCCTACACTGTGACCTAGAACTTCCTCTCTCATCCAGAAACCCACCTCTGGGAATACTGGCACATTCCACGTTCGACAAAAACCCTGGACACTGTGGAGCTGGGAGGGTGTGTATGGCTCCGTCATAGAACATCTGCCTACCATGTGGGACACCCTGGGTTCGTTCCCCAGCCCTGTGACTGACAGAATAAAATAAGAAAAAGCATGTGGACCGGAAGGGTTTGTGTTTGGAACTCAAGGAGGACGCTGACGTGCACTGTTCTTTCGGGACAAGAGACTTTAAAGAGTTGAAGGCCACCGACAGGCAGGCAGCAGCATGGCAGGGACCCTGAGGAGGGGCCAGGCTGACTTGGCAGATGACAGGCCCCTTAGAGAAAGGGGAAGGTCTGTGCCATATGACTGATATGGCTTTGGGGGGGTGCATTTGCTCCGTGAAAAACCACGGATTTGTGTGGTTTTGTACAGTGTTAACCGAGCACACACATCACCTTGAAACAAGAGGGTGCAAATAGTTACTGTACTATGCTAAAAACCCAGCTCACTGTGTACACATCTCCTGGTAGTCAAGGGCAAGCAGGGCTCTTGCTCAATTTACCGCCTTGGTTTTATTAATTTATATATTTATCTAATGTATTTTGTATATGTGCGCGTGTACTCTGGTGTGCCTCAGTACACCCATGGAGGTCAGGAAGAGGCCCCAGGATAGACCTCTGGCCTCCAGGCTTGGCAGAAAGTGCCTTTACTTACTGAACCATCTTGTTGGTCATCAGCCTCACGCTGCTGATCTTTGACTGGAGGTGTGGGGGAGGGGAAGGAATTCGTGTCCCCGGGAACCTATATCCGGTGTCTGAATTCTGACTCAACTTACGACGCTGGCATGGTTTCTTCTGTAACGAGAGAGTTTACACTGTTTTGTCTCTCAGAATCTCCTATCTGATAAATATTAATGGTTGTAAATTGAATGCCGTGTTGGATGTCCAGTTTCGCTAGAGGTAATTGACATTGTGACCTCCCTGACTTCTTGTAGAGGGTCAAGGCGTGCCGTTCCTGAACTCTGTGCTCAATGCTCACTCGATGACCTGAAATTTGAGTCAATCATGCAAAAGCCTCTCGTGCCCAAATGCATCTGAGGTTGGGGGATGGGGAGGGAGAACTTCTGTGAATCCCAGCCCCAGGGGAGCAATTTCCCATACATTAGTGTCTCCATGCACGAGGCCTGCACCGAATTCCATGTTCTGTAATGCTGTAATGTTTGATCTGAGCAGAACTAGGGATGAACAGTGAGTCTCTACATGATGACCGATGTTATCACTGTAGGGAATGGAGACCTCCCAGGATTCCAGGACAGGGGAATTTGCTCATCTAATCACGAAAACGCCAACCAAGCACGTAGGAAATGTATTACTTAGCTTTCCATCACTGTGACGAAACACCCAGCTCAGGCTACTTGTGAAGAAGAGGAGGCTCATTTACCTCACAGTTCTGGAGGTGCAGGGAAAGCCGCTGGCATTGGCTCTGTTCCAGTAAGGGGCCTCTTGGCTCTCGATACCATGGAGGAGGCTTGGATGTGCAAAAGAGCTTGTGTTTCTTCAAACAGAAGTGCGCTGGGGTTTTACAGTCCCTTCTGATCTCCTGCCCCCCAGCAATCTAAAATCCTCTCTTTATGTGTCAGCTCTCGAAAGGCCAGCAGGACCCAACAGTACCACATTGCAGAGCAAGCTGTCAGTCATGATAGACCATTGGGCATCACCAAACCATTTTAAACACCTATCTATAAGCAGCTAATTTTGTGTGTGTGTGTGTGTGTGTGTGTGTGTGTGTGTGTGTGTGTGTGGTCTCTGTGACTACCACAAACAGCAGAGAGAATTAAAAGTAATTCCATGAGAATTAAAAGGCAGTTTTGCTCAGCATGACTCAGGAGCCAGTGTTGGTTCAGACTTAAGGTCTGGCCTCGAGAAATTTCTTTTAGGCGTACTTAAGCACGGTACAATTCAGAAAAAGCTTTCCTGGTGATCATAAACTCAGTCTCATGTGCTTAAGATATGGCCACACTGGGAGTCTTATTTATTTATTTATTTATTTATTTATTTATTTATTTATTTATTTATTTTTTAATGTCTTGAGTGCTCTATCTGCATGCACACCTGCAGGTCAGAAGAGGGCATTGGATCACTTTATAGATGGCCGTGAGCCACCATGTGGTTGCTGGGAGTTGAACTCAGGACCCCTGGAAGAGCAACCAATGCTCTTAACCACTGAGCCATCTCTCCAGCTCCTACACTGGGAGTCTTTAAAAAGGACAATCTTCTGTAAAGATGGGTCCTGTAGATTAAGAAAGCAGTCTCACATTAAGGGTCTGGGGAAGCATCTGGCGTGGCGTGGTCATACAGATGCCGAAAGGTCACCAGGCTATTACCCATGCCCATTCTCAGCCTCCTGGGTGGAAACCACCGTAAACGGGCTCCCTTTGAAGAGACAACTCTACAGGCTAACATTACTGGTTTCCCTAGCGCTTATCCGTGACCACAAGGAACCTTATCCAGCTAACGTGTGACGAACTCGGAGCTGCGTACAGGAAATACAGTGTCAGCAATGAGTTCGGTCGCGAGGAACAATAATATTTTTATTGGGATAGCCTATGATAGCCTATAACATTGTTACTTTGTTTTTTTTTAACATTTATTTTTACATTTATTTACTGTGTGTATGTGTCATGTATGCACATGCGGGTGGAAGTCAGAGTAAAATGTGTAGGTGTCGGTTCTTTCCTTCCGTACGTGGGTGCCAGGAACCGGCCAATCCCTTTACTGTTTTAAGTATTTGCTTCTGATTGGCGGCTGGGGATGAAGGCGTTGATGATGGTGCTAGTGGTTATGATAGATCCAGAGCCAGACGCTAATCTAAGGGCCTTATGTCTTAGGGTTTTGTTGCTGTGAAGAGACACCATGACTAAGGTAACTTTTATAAAGGACAGTTAATCGGGGCCGGTTTATAGTTTCCCGGGTTCAGTCCATTATTGTCATGGTGGGAAGATGGCAGCGTTCAGGCAGACACGGTGAGGGAGGAGGAGTAAGAGAGTTCTACATCTTGATCTGAAGGCAGCCAGGAAGAGACTCTTCTGCAGTGGGTGGAGCTTGAACACCAGGCGTCCTCAAAGCCGCCAACACAGAGCCGCACTTCCTCAAATAAGGCCACGCCCATTCCAACAAGGCCACACCTCCAAATCGCGTCACTCTCTGTGGGTCAAGCATTCAAACAAATGAGTCTCTGAGGGCCAAACTTATTCAAACGACCACACTTTGTATGTACTAATTCAAGTTTATTTTGACTTCAGGATTGTTTTTCATGAAGGAGATGAACCGAGGTCCTGAGCATATCAGGCAAATGTTATACCACTGAACTACATTCCCAGCCTGAAAGGTTTTTTTGTTTTTGTTTTTGTTTTTGTTTTTTTGTTTTTGGGGTTTTTTTTTGTTTTTTGTTTTTTGATAAGAGCATCTTATTATTTGTTCAAACTGGCTTTGAACTCAGGACATTCTGGCCTCAGCCTCCCGAGTTCTGGGATCACAAACGAGCTTGATAGCACCCAGGCACCCATTCGAATGTACCATGAAAAGGATCAACAAGGCTCACTGTGTCAATCATTGCAAGCACATGGTTTGGTGATGTCAGGAGGGGTCATAGTGTCCTCAGGGTCAAGGGAAGTCAAAGTGTCTGTAAGGTCAGATCACTGTGTCTCCAGGGTCACACCAATGTGCCCACGGGGTCAGGTCAGGTCACAGTGGCTTCAGGGACAGAACATAGTGCCTTCAGGGTAGGGTCGCAGTGCTCACAGGACTAGGTCACAATGCCCTCAGGGTCAGGTCCTAGTGCCTTCAGGCCCAAGTCACAGTGCTTGCAGGACCATGTCATAGCATCTGCAGGGTGAGGTCATAGTGCCTGCCCTATCAGGTCACAGTGCCTGCAGTCAGGTGACAATGTCACGCAGGGATCAACAACCATTCTTGAATTTTTATTTTTTTGTGGTAAAACTGAAACCCTGTGTTATTGAACAGTAACTCCTATGTGCCGTCTCCTCATCCCTGGGCATCATTTTGCTCTGTGTTTTTGACTTCCAGTATCTCCTATCTGTGGACCACACACTGTTCATCTTGATAGGTACGATTTCACTGGGCCTGGTGTGCTCAGGATTCACCCGTGTTCCATATAGCACAAGCCAGAATTCCCTTCTTTTTTCAGGGGTGAGTAATATTTCATGGTGTGAACCATTCTCGATGACCCATTCCGCTACTGCCGAGACTTGAGATTCTGGTTCCACCTTAGCTTTTGTGAGCACTGCTGCTGTAGCCACACGTGTATACATGTCTTAGTGACCTCATTTCCAATTTTTGTAGGTATAAACCTGGAACTAGAATCACTAGAACACATAATTCTGGCTTTGATTTTTTAAAAAGAGACCATTACACATTTTATGCCCAGTTAATTCCCTCAACAGTACCTGGGTTTCTGGCTCTCCACATCCATACCAGCACCTGCTATTTTTATCCTTTTTCTTTCCCTTTTTGTATTTATTTATTTTCATTTCCTGTGCTTTGGTGTTTTGCATGCATGCATGTCTATAGGAGGATGTTGGCTTCTCTGGAACTGGAATTACAGACAGTTGTGAGCTCCTAGGTGGGTGCTGGGAATTGAACCTGGGGCCATTGAAAGAGCAGCCAGTTCTCTTAACTCCCAAGCCATTTCTCCAGCCTGTGTCTCTTTAGTTCTTTCAATAGCCACCATAATCTATGCGATAATTCACATTTTCATTCTCATATATAGACATCTAGGCCCAGAGAGGGAAAGTGCCTTGTTGGATCTCACACAGCCAGTAGATCAGGAGCCAAACACAGTCTGCTCTGTCCACTCCATGACGTCTCTATTCCCGATGCAACAATACCTCTGGGGGCACACAGAGTGCCTTTCCCATGGGCAGAGGATGGGAGATCAAGAGTGTCAGATTGGCTCTCATGGAAGAGCTCACAATCATGGTGTATTGGTGCAGTGTCAGGGGAAATGCAGCAGGCACGCTGTGGAGTACAGCCAAGAGAGCATCCGCTCTTTCCCCCATTCTTTTGGAGGCATACTAGAATTTGTAGTCCAATGTGTTTGCAGACACCACCCTTGTTGCATGGTCTGTTAGGTATTTTCCTTAGTGCCATTGCAAATTGCCCAATCAAAATGGCTTTAACTCATAGTTCGAGGGCTTAGCTCTTCAAGTTGGGGAAGGCGTGGCAGGAACTTGAGGCAGTGAGATATACTGCATTCAGTTACAAAGCAGGAAGAATTCTGGTGTGTAGTCTGGACACCAGACTTTGTGTTCAAGACTGGATCTCAGCCTGTGAACTGGCGCCACCCACATTCATATGGGTTTTCCCACCTCAGTTAACCTAGCTTAGGAGCTCTGATACAGACAAGTCTGGAGGTACACCCCTGGGTGATTCTACATCCTGCCAAGTTGACAGCCAGTAGTCAATTACGATCACCATAGATGGTGGCTATCAAATGTAGCTTAAAGAAGAAACTTCTAGTTCCTTTGGAACGTTAAATATATCAAATGATGTTTTGCTGGGGCACACTGGTGAAAGGATGTTTTGCTACAGCAAACACATAGAAAGACATATGATGTTCAATATGACCCCATAGAACATTGGTTTGTTTTGCTCCACCTTGCTATTCTTCACTGATGACAGGCATGTACCAGTTCGCCTTACATCACCGAGCTCCACTGGTGGTGATTCCACAGAAAGAAGATCGCCAAAGAACTTCTTCTGAGGTTCCTGCAGCTTCCAAGGTCTTGAGCCTGTTGGTGAGCCTTAGGATGTCTTATGGATTGAATTGCCCTTGCTGGTTCATGTGTGGTGACTGTGGACAGGACTAGATTACAGCTGCCGATTAGTATTTGATGTCTGAAACGGGACTGAACTGCGGACACCCTGACAACAAAGATTGGACTCGCCCCCAAAGAGCTGTTCCTAAACCGGTCCACTTCCCCCATGTCCTAATTACTTTTCTCTTCCACTACCTCCAATGGGTGGTGGGCTAGAGGAGAGGTTGAACACCTATTAAAGTAGGTTGGAAAAATGCCTGCAGTATCCTCCCTCTTCCCCAGTTTAGTATTGACTAAAGCTAGCCCGAGACCATTGTAGACATGTTTCATATACTCAACAGATCCTTAGACAACACTGTTGTCATGGCATCTGTGTCATCTGCAGAGCCACCTAAGTTTGTCAAACATCAACACTATGTCAACTATTCTGTAAGTCAGACTCCTCCCCAGGTCTGAGGAATTGACTTCCTTGGTTCCTTTGGTTCGTTGGTTCCTGGCACACCTTCTCTTCTATTGCTATGACAGAATATCCAGAAGATAAGCAATTTAGGGGATAAAGGATCTCTTTGGCTCATAGTTCCATGATTATGGGGAAGGCAAGGCAGGAACATGGGCGTCCAGTCGCATCCACAGGCGAGGAGCCAGAGTGGGGGGGGGAGAGAACAAGCACCAGAGAATAAGAGATAATGAGAAAGAGAGAGAGTGAGAGAGTGAGAGTGAACTAGGAGGAGAGAGAGAGGGAGGGGAAGGGGGGAGGGAAGGGGAGGGAAGGGAGGGAGGAGGGAAGGGGAGGGAGAGAGGAGGGGGAGGAAGAGGGAGGAGGAGGGAGGGAGAGGAGGGAGAGGAGAGGAGAGGGAGAGAGAGAGAGAGAGAGACATACTGCCCCCCTCCTGCGCAGCCTCCCCTCAGCACTTTATACACCCCAGGATCCTCTGTGTAGGAAATGCTGAGTAGCCAAGACAATCCCCTTAGACATGTCCACAGGCCAATCCCTTACACGGACTCTTCTGGAGTGATGCCAGACTGCGTGAGGAAGACAATTAGCACGAACCATCTGCACATCAAATGAAATTGCACCTCCTGTAGATGCTACCAAGGCTCTACATCCAAGCCATCCTGTGTTCACCAGAGGGGGCCTGCCTATGGCATTATAACAGTGTCTCTGCTGCTTCACACACAGTATGGCATGTTCTGTGTGTGTGTGTGTGTGTGTGTGTGTGTGTGTGTGTGTGCATGTGTGTGTATGTATGTATGTTTGTATGTATGTATGTGTAATATAAGCACACATGTGTATGCAGGCATGTGTGTCAGTGCACACACAATGGTCAGAAGCACACTGGGCATCCTGCTTTACCACACTGTACTCTATTTCCTTGAGGCAGAGTCTCTCACTGAACCTGGAGCTGGGTTATAAGCCAGCAAGTCCTATTCCCCTCCTGTCTCCTTTCCCTGTAAGTCCGGCATTCCAGATGCATGTGTGGCCTCGCTCAGATTCTAAACATGTCCGCTGAAAAATTCAAACTCAGAATCCTCCTGTTGGTGCAGCAAATGCTCTTACCTTCAAAGCCATCTGCTTCTCACTTTAAATTTTCCCAGAAAGGAGGGTAGGTACCAACAGAGAATGTAAAATTTAGACAGGTCATTTTAAATCTCTGATTAGAGGTATGCAGGGTGGGAGGGAGTCAGGGGTGCAGGCACCTAGCAGCCTCATTGCATGCTGTAGCCAATAGCTGCCCTGGGTTAGTCGTCCCATACCTCAGCTGGAAGCTTCTCTTTTGGCCTTTGTCTTACTCTTTATCAACAGGGTTGGGACTTGTCCTTATTTTGCCACAGGCATGCGGAAGTTAGGCAAGTGTTTTCAGGCATCAGAGGCTCTGTATTTTATTTGGGGGAGGGCAACACATGAAAACAGAAATACCCCTCTAGGGTGTAGTGAGGATTCAAGTGCTCTGTGCTTCCTGGCATGGAGGAAGCAGGAGGGAGGCTGAAGTCTGCCTTACTATTCTGTGGACTCAAACTTGTATAACTTTAATTTTTTCAAACACCTATTTTTTTTTTTTTCGGAGCTGGGGACCGAACCCAGGGCCTTGCGCTTGCTAGGCAAGCGCTCTACCACTGAGCTAAATCCCCAACCCCTAAACATCTATTTTTAACGATGGTTTTTAAATGCTTTAACATCCTTTGTAGCCCACCACCCACCACAGGTAGTGAAAAAAAGGGATAGGGTTGGGGATTAGGAAAGTGGACCTGTTTAGAAAGGTTCTTTGGAGCAACTCCTGTCTGCGTTGTCTAGAGATTGGCAGTTCAGTCCACAGGTCAGCAGGCAGCAGTAGCCTGATCCACTCACAAACACTTCACGGGTACACCACAGTCTAGTTTGGTAGAGTTGGGATAGCAAACATGAATCAGCAGTGGTGACTCCACCTAGCAGAGACAGCCAGGCCTCAGCCTCGGCACGAGTCAGCAGGAGGGACAAGGAGGAATGCCAGAAGTTCTTGGCTGCGCCTCTCTCAGGGAAGTGAAGATCAGCGAAAACACAAGACCAACAGGCACTGCACAGTTAGCGCTACAAACAAGCCCAGCTCAGCCTCCACTGTCCATTGAGTCCCATTTATACCCTCCAAACATCACACGTCCTCCACAGGTCTTGCCATAGCACAAGTCATACCTCAGCACATGTCTTGCCTTAGCATGTGGGTCTGCCTCAGCTGATGTAACTCTGCCAATCAGCCTGAGCCCAAGCAAGGCAAGAAACTGTGCAAACACACCACCAGAAGGTTTTTTTTCTGCATTTATCTCTAGGGAGCTCAACTACGCAATGTAAGGTGGACCAATACATGTGTGTTGTTAGCAAAGAGTCCTTCCTCATGTGCCCTTTCACATGCTTGCTTTAGCAGAACATCCCTCCTCCTGTGTCTGCTTCAGGGAAATGTTCCTTCACGTGTTTGCCCAGCAAAACACCTTCCAACACAACTGACTTTCCAAAGAACCTTTAAGTTTCTACTTCACACCTGTCTCTTGTTGAATTAAATATTAAAAATAAATCCCAGCGGCGTGTTCCTGCTACCTGCCCCAGTGTTCTGGGTTACCGAATGAAACACACACACACACACACACACACACACACACACACACACAGAGCCTTTCTATTTTAATATACCTTAATTAGTGCGATAGCTGGGCCACTTCTTAACTTCCAGGCGCTTAATCCACCTCCCGCTGATAATCCCAAGTTATCACTTACTAAATTCTATATTTTACCTTGGCTGCCCTAGACCCAGTTGGGCAATCCTCTGGGCTACTCTCTCCTGGCTCCTACATGGTGGCTATGCCTGCTGTCTCCACTCTTCTCAGTTATGGTATCTCCTCTCCCCCACACTCTCCCAGCATGGCGGATCTCCTTCCACCTCCCTTTCGGTTCCTAGCCTGGGAAAATCCTAAGGTTTCCGGTCTCTGTCTGCCCTGCCCAACCATTAGCTGCTGCCGTCTTTATTTATCAATCAGAACCAAGCGGGGGCAGGGTCCCTCAGCGTCTGATGTGCGGATGGATGTGCAAACCCTTGCGCTAACCATTTTGGGGACACGAATTAACATAAGAATACAAATGATATTAGGCCAAACCCACTACAGTCTCTGAGAGAAGGGCTTTTACCTGGAGAAGGTCTAACTTCTCAGAGTGTTTGGAAACGTGGGTAGCTGCTTGCCTCTCACATTGACCAAGTGAGGCTCTGGGGACTTGATGGATGACAGATGGAGATGCTAGATGTTTCACAGCTCATTTGGGAAACTTCTTCCTCTCTCCCTCTCCTGCCAGATGTTCATGTAGGTGATTCACCCACCAGATGTTCATAGCTCTAGAACATGTTTACAAGGATCCGAGCATAGCATTATTACTTTTTTACAAGGTTCACCTTGCCTGGAAGTTGTAAGGAGCACACCTGCTTGTACCTTGCAGAAAGGCTGTGTCTCATTTTATTTAGGACAAACAGCACTCGTTTCCTTTTTCTTTTCTTTTTTTGGAAACATTCAGCAAAGGCACACACATCTGGTGGCACTGGAGTGAACTGGTATAGCAATTCTGTATACACACACAAAGAAGCATACATGTCTTAGTCAGGGTTTTACTGCTGTGAACAGATACCGTGACCAAGGCAACTCTTATAAAGGACAACATTTAATTGGGTCTGGCTTACACATTCAGAGGTTCAGTCCATTATCATCAAGGCAGGAGCATGGCAGCATCCAGGCAGGCATGGTGCAGAGGGAGCTGAGAATTCTACTTCTTCATCTGAAGGCTGCTAGCAGAATACCGGTCTCCAGGCAGCTAGGATGAGGGTTAAAGCCCACAGTGACACACCTACTCCCACAGGGCCACACCTAATCCTGCCACTCCCTGGGACGAGCATATACAAACCATTACAATACTCAAATCTTATTTAATATACCAACCTTAAAAATCGGGGTCAACCCCATTTAACACTGGCCCCAAATGAGCTCAGGCTGTGAGACTGGGGGCCAGTGTCTACTGGGGTCTCCTGTATATAGTCTAGTGCCCCATGAAAACCAATTTTCCAAATATGGATGTAATTATTGTAATTATTTCATCTTTGCTGTTAAGGTGGGGGTGGCAAAAGGGGAGACGGTAGCATGCATCACCGAGGAGAGCTTTCAGTTCACAGAGATCAGCATCCTGGCTGTGATACCTCCCGTTCTGTCCTAGGTTTTCATCTGTGTGGGTCTTCCCGTCAGGTGGTTGAAGACAGTGACTACCCTGTTTCGTTTATATTTGAGCCTTTGCTTCTCAGAATGTGCTGCTCCAAATCTTCAAGCTTTTATCTAATAATGCGGCTTTAAGATTTCTCATCAGGAGCTGAGGACATCGCTCAGTGGGTAAAGGGCTTGTGCAACGTGACGATCTGGGATTAGATACCCATCACTCTCCTAAAAGGCGGAGCCTGGGACCACATGGCAGAGGCAGGTAGGTAGCCGGGGTTTGCTGAGAGTCTAACCAAACTGGAGCATTCCAGGTTTACTGAGAGACTCTAGTTTAAAAAATATGAGGTGCAGAAATAATTGAGAAAGACAGGTGAATTGCACTGATACAGGGGAATGTGTTTACACACACACACACACACACCACATACACACACATATACACACCACATACACACATATATACACACCACACACACACACATACACACACACACCACACACACACATACACCACATACATGCACACAATATAACATACACACTACATACACACATACATGCACACAATATAACACATACACACACACCATACACACCACACACACACACCCCCCCCATACATACACACACACCACATACACATATACCACATCCAGACACACACACATACACACACACAGACACACACACACATACACATACACATACACATACACATACACACACACCCCATACACACACACCACACACACACACACCACATACACACACCACATACACACACATACCACATACACACATATACACACACATACACACACCACACACATACATATACACACACATACACACACCACACACACATACATATACACCACATACACACACACACACAGTATACATACACACACACACGACTTCTTATTGAGAAAGATATCTGAATTGCACTGACACAGGGGAATGTGTATACACACACACCTCATACACAACACACACACACACACACACATACACACACACACACACAGCTTCTTATCAGCCTGGTAACAACTCTATATTTTAACCTTTTCCACCTCTAAGTGCTTCTTTCAAAAAACAAACTAACGAACATCTAACCCCCCAAAACCAAATAGAACCCTTTCAGATATGCAAGATTGGTTTGTCTTTTTTGTATTTGTTTTTGTTTTTGTTCTTTTGCATACATAGGAACCAAACTGAGATCGGGTGTAGGTCTTATATGCAATGGTCAGCATCCATGTTCCACCACAGGGCAAGGAATCCTGGTGGTGAAAACCTACTTAAATATTTTTAAATTTAATCCATATTATACTAGATCATATAATGCAGTTTTTTAATGAGACATAGTGCACTTCTACCCTTTCTGTGATCCCCTTGTTCCCCGAGACAGTCTTGTCTCTACTCTCCTCTGATCTATACATACATGTTTTCATGTATCTATAAAGTCCGGGACCTGCAGATGGGAGATAACACGAGCGATTTGTCCTCCTCAGACTGTCTTAATTTGCTTAATGTGATTATTTCCAGTTGCAGCCATTGCCTGCAGATGATTTATTCTTCTCTGTGACTGAAAACGGTTGCACTGTGTATATAAACCACATTTTTATTTGCTATGTTTCTGTCAAAGAACACGTAAGTTTAGAGAGGAAACAATCACATAAAAACAACATTAACAACAACGAACCTAGCCCAGCGGCCCTTAGCAATTTCACTGGCTTGGTTATTTCCTCAGTAACAATACTTGCCTTTTTTCTTTGTTAACTTGGTTATTTCCTTGGTAAGAACCCTGGGTAACACAAGAAGCTTAGGTGCTGGGAGACCTGTCACTGCTTGCCCATGATAGCATCAAATTCTAATTCCCCAGTCATAGGAGAATAAAAGCCAGAAAAGAACACCAACCTCAAAGGCTTTGGAACAAAATGGCCAAAAAGGCAATGATTGCTGGTGCCAGGCTTTCCAGCAATCTCGTGCTCACATGACACCCTTGTCACATGACCCTCTTGACTCTTCAGTGTAGTGGTCAAGCAGGAGAGCTCCTTCCTTGGTGAGCCTGGATTGAGGGGCAGCCACTAACTATGAGTGCCTCGTCCTGAAAGGTCCTCTCCAGAGACTCCAGTCTCTGATTTGACCTGACGGCATATTCTCTGGAAGCTTCCAGATCACTGTGATGTTGGCTGGATTTGTCAGGGCCTTTCACAAGCTTGGTATTAATCCAATGACACAGTATCTGGATGTGACACCTTTAACCCAAGGGTGACATTCACAACAGCACTCTCCGAAGACTCTGGGGGCTTGTTGCCTTCACTTAAGTCACCCCAGGGGCTCGGCTGATCAGTCTGTGTGGACTTCTGTGCCTTTCCTATCCAGGGCAGACCGGTTTGGCTGAAGGCACACAGACTCTTTATTTCTGTCACTGTCCTCTAGACAGTACCACAGCTATTCGTGTGGCATTCATGTCATTGTGCGTTGGGACACTGAGATGCTTTCCGTCAGAGACCGTGTGAAGACCGTGTGAAATACCACGCCACATCACATATGGAATTAGAACACCCGAGAATTTTAGTTTCCCCAGGGCCGAGGACAGGTCCTGAAATCAACCCCTGTGAATGTTGGGGGACAACCATTTCATAGCTGCTTTCTGTGATTTTTCTCCCAACTCCTTCCCTTACTCCCACTCTTTCAAGAACGGTTCCTGTGTACCCCAAACCAGCGCCAAACTTGTTATGTAGTAGAGGGTGTCCTCAACTTCGGTTCCTCCTGCCTCTACCTCCTGAGTGCTGGGATGACATGTGGGTCCCACCAGGCCTGGTTTGTTTTGGGGGATCGTTCTCAGGACTCTGCACGCTAGACAAGGGCTCTACAAACTGAGCTGTGGCCCCTTCTGATCTTTTCATGATGACTCTGCATCCCCCCCTTTGCTTCCTGTTTGCCCTTTTAAAGACCCCACAAGGAGTCAGGAGCTCGGCACCCTGTAGTGACAATACCCTGTTACTGTTGTCATGACCTGGGATTTGCTGTGGAACCTGGTACATGCAGGCGCAGAGAAACTGCCAAGGCCATCCACATTACAATGCTGGAACCCTAGTGTGAAAGATCATCCTCCCGAGTGACAGTGACAAGAGGCGTGAGTCTCCTGTCAGGGCTGGGAAGATGACTCAGTGCATGCAGTGTATATGTGGTGACTGAGTTCAGTACCCAGGACCATGTAAAAGCCACAAGTGATGGTTTGCACCTGTAATCTTGGCAGAGTGATTCTGCCTCTGGGGAGGCAGAGGCAGGAGGACTCCCAGGCTCACTTGCTAGCAGAATTGGTGAGGTCCAGGTTCAGGGAGAGACACTGATGTAAAAACAATATGGAAGGTGATGGAGGAAGACGCTTGATGCTGACCTCTGGACTCCATATCCTCATGTACCTGCACATACGTATATATACACACAAACACATGCATATGAACAAGGAGGAAGAAAAAAACCCCCGAGAACCTGGTTAGATTGGCAGATGTGGAATGGACCATCTAGCCAGTTGAGTGGAGCCCCAGTTGAGATGGGGCAGATGTTTTGGTGCTTAGCTGATGACGATTCCCTGAGAATCTGAGAAGGGTACAGTGCAGAAGACCCAGAGTGAAAGTCCTCAATCTTTGGCCTGTGATCAAATCAGGCTCATAGCTTGAAGGTTAATTTTTTTCCCCAGATTTCGAGTGTGTGCATCTCTGTGCATGTTCACCAAATGCATGTGCAGGTGAATGCCTGTAAAGGCCGAAAGAGGGCGTTATATTACCTACACCCGGGTTACAGATGGTTGTGAGCCGCCCTATGTGGGCGCTGAGAACTGGCCTCTGGTCCTCTTCTAGAGCTGCAATTCCTCTTAAATGCTGAGGCATCTCTGTAGCCCTTAAGAATGTTAGCTAAAACGTTTAAAAGGCGGAGGAGGGATGGATCAAGAGAAAAGAGGTATCTGTGGCCGTATGGCGTCTGGAAGGACCAGGATGGGGCCACCAGATGAAAAGGGACATCTTGGAGAAGATTCTAGGCAGGTGAGAAAACAAAGCCCCTTTTAAAAACAGCGAACATCTGCCCAAGTTAATAAGATCACGCTGACGAAAATGACACTCCCTTGATCCGATGAGGACGCCTTCCGTTTGCCTCCTTAGTTGAGACGGATGTAGCCTCCCTCATCTGGGCACTCAAACCTTTTCCCCTGTGATGAAC